>NC_042988.1:5053767-5653767 GCF_901001165.1 Salmo trutta
GCTTCCTTTCACAAGAGAAGCTAAAATCGCGGAATCAGGCTGGTCTCATAAAGACATGTTTCTTGGAATCGGAGAGCTCTTTCTCTGTCCCGGACGAGTCCCTGTGTCTTTCTCGACGCATATCCTCTCTGACATCGGTCAATATGATACGGTCACTCCCTAACAGCACCATTCGTTTTTGCCTCTTTCATTCACCCAGCCGCAAGTGTTCTGTGGTTATGTGGAGGGTACAGCGCCAGGACATTCATTTACCCACGCTCGTGCACACACGCACGTACACACACACGTACACGCACGTACGGGCGTCACAAGAGTAAGTCCCTTGACACCATCATTCATCCACGTATGACAGTTTTACAGATGAACCTCCGTCAAGAATCCTCTTAAACTGTGCTTCATCTAAATGACTGGTCTATCTTTATATAACAAGTTACAGTTGAACTGAGTCATTATGATTGGCTTAGCACATTGCCTTCAATGTGAGCTCAGCGATAGAGATTCTCCGTCCTCCCTCCTCTATACCCCTCTACCTTTCCCTCTCTCCCTCTCCCGGTTTCCCCCCCTCCCCTTCTCCGTCAGAGATATGTTAATCCCAAAATGGTCTCTCCTCCGTTTCAAATGTGGTGATGCATGCTAGACTGTTTTCCCATTTCTTTCACAGTAAAGGTGCACTTAAAGCAACAACGTTCAACTACATTTCAAATACACTGGTCAACTTGGCTTTGGCTGTCATATGCTCGCACACACACACACAACGTTCAACTACATTTCAAATACACTGGTCAACTTGGCTTTGGCTGTCATATGCTCGCACACACACACAACGTTCAACTACATTTCAAATACACTGGTCAACTTGGCTTTGGCTGTCATATGCTCACACACACACACACACACACACACACACACACACACACACACACACACACACACACACACACACACACACACACACACACCTGTTGATGCAATAGGGTTGCAGAATATGCATGGCTGTAGTCTGTATATCCCAGAGAGATCTGTGTAGTATATCCTTTCAGAACGATCCTCTCAGAACAGTATCTGGGATGCTGCGATGTTCGCTGGGTGCTTCAGCCCTCAGTACTCTCCCTCTCTCTCGCTCTCACACTCCCTCCCTCTCCCTTTCTGGCAGGGAGTACGTTACTTTGCTTTCACTCTCCCAACCTCTCTCCCTCTTTCCATCTCTCTCTCGATCCTTCCCTCCCTCTCGCTCTCTCTCTGCTTTCATCTGTTGACGACCCCCCCCCCCCCTCCCGGATGACAGCCAATTAGTGATAACTATCACCTCATGTGACAGAGCTTTAGAAGACACCTCTCCCTGTTCTATCCATCCCTTCTCAAAATCCCTCCGTCCTCCCCCTCCTCAGTGACTTGAGCTCCAATCCCAAATCATAGAGGCTTTGCTTATGTAATCATGGAGATTGTGGAATACAATGGGACCCACAGCTAACATGTTGTGACATTATTACGGAACGCCTGGTAAGTATTCCACCGATTGTCTTTTAAATGGTGTTACAAAGGAAAATAAAAATAGGTAAATGTGTTTGATTGATCAATGATATCAATGGGTTTAATCAACGGCTCTTGGTTTTCAGTGTTTTGAAGCTCACTGCCGGGTTGAATTTAGAGAAACCGCAAACTGAAACGCAAGCAGATTTTTATATATACACTGAACAAAAATATAAAAAAAGGCAACGTGACAATTTAAGATTTTACAGAGTTACAGTTCATATACGGAAATCCAGTCAATTGAAATGAATTAATGAGGGCCTAATCTATCCATCTATTTCACATGACTGGGAATAAAGATATGGATCTATTAGTAACAGATACCTTTAAGAAAAAAAGGGACGTAGATCAGAAAACCAGTGACCACTATTTGCCTCCTGCAGCGCAACACGTCTCCTTTGCCTAGAGTTAATTAGCGACATGGGGACGTGCGTTATCATGCTGAAACATGAGGTGATGAGGCGGGTGAATGGCATGACAATGGGCCTCAGGATCTCGTTAGGTTCTCTCTGTGCATTCAAATTGCCATCGATAAAATGCAATTGTGCTCGTCGTCCATACCATATGCCTGCCTGCCCATACCATAACCCCACCGCCACCATGGGGCACTCTTAACAACGTTGACGTCAGCAAACCACTCGCCCTCACAATGCCAGAAACGCGGTCTGCGGATGTGAGGCCGGTTGGACGTACAGCCAAATTCTCTAAATTGACACGAGGTGGCTTATGGTAGAAAAATGTACATTCAATTCTCTAGCAACAGCTCTGGTAGACAATCATAGTCAGCAAGCCAATTGCACACTCCCTAAAAACTTTTGACAACTGTGGCATTGTGTTGTCTTACAAAACTGCACATTTTAGAGTGGCTTTTTTTTTGGTCTCCAGCACAAGGTGCACCTGTGTAATGATCATGCTGTTTAATCAGCTTCTTGATATGGCACACCTGTCAGGTGGATGGATTATTTTGGCAAAAGAGAAATGCTCACTAACAGGGATGTAAACAAATTTGTGCACACATTTTTGTGCGTATGGAACATTTCAGGGATCTTTAGTTTCAGCTCATGAAACATGGGACCAACACTTTACATGTTGCATTTATATTTTTGTTCAGTGTGTATATACACAGTACCAGTCAAAAGTTTGGACACACCTACTCATTCAAGGGTTTTTCTTTATTTTTACATTGTAGAATAATAGCGACGACATCAAAACTATGAAATAACACATATGGAATCATGTAGTAACCAAAACAGTGTTGAACAAATCAAAATATGTAATGAAAACGCAAATGACCCGAGTCAATACTTTGTAAAAGCACATTTGGTAGCGATTACATCTGTGAGTCTTTCTGGGTAAGGCTAAAAGTTTTCTACACCTGGATTGTGCAACATTTGCTGATTATTCATTTCAAAATTCTTCAAGCTGTCAAATTGGATAGTGATCATTGCTAGACAACCATTTTCAGGTCTTGCCATAGATTTTCAAGTAGATTTAAGTCAAAACTGTAACACGGCCTCTCAGGAACATTCATTGTCTTCTTGGTAAGCAAGTCCAGTGTAGATTTGGCCTTGTGTTTTAGGTTAGTATCTGGCTGAAAAGTGAATTCATCATCCAGTGTCTGGTGGAAAGCAGACTGAACCAGCTTTTCCTCTAGGATTTTGCCTGTCCTTAGCTTCATTCAGTTTATTTTTTTATCCTGAAAAACTCCCAGGTCCATAAAGATTACAAGCATACCCATAACATGATGCAGCCACCACTATGCTCGAAAAAGTTAATTGCTTTGCCACATTTTTCGCAGTATTACTTTTAGTACCTTGTTTCAAACAGGATGCATGTTTTGGAATATTTTCATTTTGTACAGGCTTCCACCTTTTTTCCCTGTCAATTCAGTTCGTATTGTGGAGTAACTACAATGTTGTTGACAGCCTGTAACTGTTTTAAAGTCACCATTGGCCTTATGGTGAAATTTCTGAGTGGTTTCCTTCCACACCGGCAATGGAGTTAGAAAGGATGCCTGTATCTTTGTAATGACTGGGTGTAGTGATACGCCATCCAACGTGTAATTAATAACTCCACCATGCTCAAAGGGATATTCAATGTCTGCTTTTTAATAAAAATCTACCAATATGTGCCCTTCTTTGCGAGGCATTGGAAAACCTCCCTGGACTTTTTGGTTGAATCTGTGTTTGAAATTCACTGCTCGACAGAGGCCTTACAGATAATTACATGTGTGGGTTACAGAGATGAAGTAGTCATTCAAAAATCATGTTAAACACTATTTATGCAACTTATTATGCGACTTGTTAAGCACATTTTTACTCCTGTACTTATTTATGCTTGCTATAACAAAGGGGTTGAACACTTGACATTTCAGCTTTGATTAATTTGTAAACACTTAGAAAAACGTAATTCCACTATTACATTCTGTTTTTTTTATTCAGGCTGTAGTACAACAATGTATTTCATAATTATCTACTTCATAATTATTATTTGATTAGATATTATGTATTGTACCACCAACGCAATAAAGGTCATTACCGCAACAGTTTTCCAAGTCCAAAAAAGTAATAAACAAATCCAATTGTAATATATTTTTTTAACATCACATTCAGGCCAAAGAGTTCAATGTTGGGTTTATCAGACCAGAGAATCTTGTTACTTATGGTCTAAGAGTAATTTAGAAGCCTTTTAGCAAACTCCAAGCGGGCTGTCATGTGGCTTTTACTGAGTAGTGTATTCCATCTGGCCACTCTACTATAAAGGCCTGATTGGTGGAGTGCTGCAGAGATGGTTGTCCTTCTGGAAGGTTCATCTCCACAGAGGAACTCTAGAACTCTGTCAGAGTGACCATTAGGTTCTTGGTCACCTCCCTGACCAAGGCCCTTCTCCCCCTATTGCTCAGTTTTCCTAGAGCTGGCTGCCTGGCCAGAGTCTTGGTGGTTCCAAACTTCTTCAATTTAAGAATGATGGAGGCCACTGTGCTCTTGGGGACCTTCAATGCTGCAGAAATGTTTTGGTACCTTTCCCCAGATCTGTGCCTCGACACAATCCTGTCTCCACGGACAATTCCTTCAACCTCATGGCTTGGTTTTTGCTTTGACATGCACGGTCAACTGTCAGACCTTATATAGACAGGTGTGTGCCTTTCCAAATCATGTCCAATCAATTGAATTTACAACAGGTGGTCTCCAATCAAGTTGTAGAAACATCTCAAGGATGATCAATGGAAACAATGCACCAGAGCTTAATTTCGAGTCTCATAGCAAAGGGTCTGAATACTTATGTAAATAAGGCATCTGTTTTTTATTTTTAATACATTTGCAAAAATGTCTAAAAACCTGTTTCCACTTCGTCATCTTGGGGTATTGTGTGTAGATTGATGAGCAAAATGTTTTATTTAATACATTTTAGAATACGGCTGTAACGTAACAAAATGTGGAAAAAGTCAAGGGGTCTGAATAATTTCCGAATGGACAGTATATACAAAAGTATGTGGACAGCCCTTGAAATTAGTGGATTTGTCTATTACAGCCACGCCCGTTGCTGACAGGTGTATAAAATCTTGCACACAGCCATGCAATCTCCATAGACAATTATTGGTAGGAGAATGGCCTTAGTGAAGAGCTCAGTGACTGTCAACGTAGCACCGTCATAGGATGCAACCTTTACAACAAGTCAGTTCACTGCTAGTGTCTGCACTGCTAGTGCTGTTATTGTGAAGTGGAAACGTCTAGGAGCAACAACGGCTCAGACGCGAAGTGGTAGGCCACACAAGCTCACAGAACGGGACCGGCGAGTGCTGAAGCGCATAAAAATCATCTGTCCTCGGTTGCAACGATCACTACCGAGTTCCAAACTGCCTCTGGAAGCAAGGTCAGCAAAATAACTGTTTGTCAGGAGCTTCATGAAAGGGGTTTCCATGGCCAAGCAGGCGCCCACAAGCCTAAGATCACCATGCGCAATGACAAGCGTCGCTGGAGTGGTGTGAAGCTCGCCGCCATTGGACTCTGGAGCAGCATAAACGCGTTCTCTGAAGTGATAAATCACGCTTCACCATCTGGACGAATCTAGGTTTGGCAGATGCCAGGAGAACGCTACCTGCCTGAATGCACAGTGCTGACTTTAAAGTTTGGTGGAGGAGGAATAATGGTCTGGGGCTGTTTTTCATGGTTCGGGCTAGGCCCCTTAGTTCTAGTGAAGGGAAATCATAACACTACATCATACAATGACATTCTAGATGATTCTGTACTTCCAATTTTGTGGCAACAGTTTGGGGAAGGCCCTTTCTTCTTTCAGCATGACAATGCCCCCGTGCACAAAGTGAGTTCCATACAGAAATGGTTTGTCGAGATCGGTGTGGAAGAACCCGACTGGCCTGAAATCAACACCATCGAATATCTTTGGGATGAATTGTAACGCCGAATGCGAGCCAGGCATCAGTGCCCGACCTCACTAATGCTCTTGTTGCTTAATGGAAGCAACTCCCTGCAGCAATGTTCCAACATCTAGTGGAAAGCCTTCCCAGAAGAGTGGAGGCTTTTATAGCAGCAAAGGGGGGGGGGGGGGGGGGGGGGGTCAACTCCATATTGACGCCCATGATTTTGGAATGAGATGTTTGACGAGCAGGTGTCCACATACTTTTGGTCATGTAGTGTTGATAGAAACCACAGGGAACAGGACATCGTTTTTAAGGCCTTACAGTTGCTTAGATAACTAGACCCACTACATACAAAGGTAAGGCTTAAGATGTTTGATACGTCTTGACAACCAACTGACTGGCCAAACATCATTTGTTTCTTTACTGTACCTTTCATTACATTGAGAGCAGGTTGCTGGTCCCTTTTCACATATCCTCTTTTACCTGATGTATCTGGTCCTGTCCCTGAGCTACCTATTCACTCATAAGTCCGGTGTGTGCGCGCGTCTGCCTATTAACTTGGCTGGGTTCTTGGACTGCATAGCTTTCGGTAATCATCAAGGCTGTGATGTCACACACTGGCATCACTGATTTGACTAGTAGCTGATGTCACTATCGGGTCGTGATTAGAAGCACTGTGTTAACCATCTAGTAAACTAAATATTCTCTCAGTCACTGACCAGCCCATCAGGCCAAACATTTGCCAATAAACGCGCACGCACGTGTACGCATGCACGCGCGCACACACGGTGCTAGGACGTCACCCTTGCAGGAAAAAGCTTGTGAATAATAAGAGGCTTGTTGTTGCAGGACAGGACATAGTGTTGAGGACAGAGTCTGATGGGAACACAACCTGGTCTCAGAGCATTGCGTATTATTCTGTAAGTAAATCCGTATAGCCCATATGTTACATTTAGCATGGTTAATTAAGACAGTAACTTAAGGACAAAATGAAAGTAGGGTGGTTGGTCAGGCGTATAACGCGAAAGTCTAGCAACCCAAAGGTTGTGAGTTCGAATCTCATCACAGACAACATTAGTATTTTAGCAACTTTTAAATGACTTACTACTTTTTTAGCTACTTTGAAACTAATTAGCATGTTAGCTAACACTTCCCCTAACCTTAATTCTTTAACCTAACTCCTAAACATAACCCTAACCCCTAGCCTAGCTAATGTTAGCCACCTAGCTAGAATTCATAACATTTCATACGTTTTTCAAATTCGTAACTTATGCTGCATTTTGCACATTCGTAACAACGTACAGTCTAATACGAATTGTAATTTGTAATATCCACAAATGAATACATACCATACGAAACGTAACATATGATACTAAATGGAGTGCGTTGGATTTAAGTACAGAATAATCCGAAATGCTGTGAGATCAGGTTGGGGAACAACATACATATAGAGAAACGTTTAAGTCGTGTCTACAGTCATCTCTGGGGACATGCTCTGTGTGCGCACACGTTGTGTGCTTCAAGTTAAAAACACTGACCCCATTTTACAGGACACGTAAGGTCACAGTCTAGGAAGTAGAGTATTGATAAATGGAATTATTTTACTTCACTTATCTAGATAATACATTATCGAATATTCATATCTATTATCTAAAGCAGGGCTCTCCAACCCTGTTCCTGGAGAGCTACCGTCTTGCAGGTAATTGCACCATCCCTAATCTAGCGCACATGACTAATAATTAGCTGGTTGATAAACTGAAATCAGGTTAGTTACAACTGGGGTTGGAGCGAAAACAGACAGGAGGGTAGCTCTCCACGAACATGGTTGGAGATCCCTGATCTAAAGTGATACTGTAACAGTATATCGATCAACGCACGAAGTTACTGTAGATACCGACCCTAAAATCAATGTCCACTTGTACCTGAAGTTAATGAATAATAAAGGTTTGAATTTGAGCTTGAGGACTCTCTTTGGTTCCGCTGTTGATCTCACAGAGTGGATAAGCAAGGCCCCTGAATGGTTTTGAATTCATAGCCGCTTCATTCTTTTTCACACTCCTTATTAAATTAAAGCTGGTAAGTGAATTGATGTGGTGGGCGCCAAACCTCCCTGAGACGAGAACTCTAGACCGCTGCTCTCTAGAGTTAATCCTAATGTGCACACATGCATGGGCACACACAGTAGCGGCGTCGCTGTGATTGCCCCAGGGCTCTTGTGTGTGTGTGTGTGTGTGTGTGTGTGTGTGTGTGTGTGTGTGTGTGTGTGAGACCAAAGAGCTGAGTGACTCAGAGATCACGGGGTGGAGGGGGGGGCCTGCATGAGGCAGCTCACACAAGGACACATGCACAGACATCCTCCGCTCACACACACACACACTTGCACATACATGCACACAAACAAACAGCAACTCTCACACACACACACACACACCGAGACATAAATAGCAACACACCAGAGACAATCCCCTGCTGGCGTCACATATTGATGTGTCCCGAGTTTGCTTTCCTGCCATTCCATCTGCCCCCCCACTCCTAATCCTACACTCTGTTCTGTTCATCCCTGCACAGTGGACACACGCGTGCACATGAACGCATGCACACACACAAGCACCATACACCTTCAGCACATCCTCTGTAGTATAGGCCTATGACCAATACATCCCTTCACTAACATAAAACACAGTACGTCCGACACACACGGATTTCAAATCTAACGTGTGCATTTCTCTACCGCCGTCTGTGCTCATTTCAAAATGTGACTCCAATTCGCTGGATAAATTCAGCATCTTCACATTTAATGAGAAGGAAGGCAGCGCGCATGTGAGCGCACGTGTTGGGCCGGAGGCAGTGCTTCCCTACAACTCCCTCCACATTCCTCCCCTCGTTTTTACATTGCGTTTGCGGTAGATCTATGGTGCGGGGGCGACCATGCCAGTGTCTGTGTTTAGAACATCTCTTTACAACGGCAGAGACATTTGCTTTGGTCGCTAGATTTATACATGAAATGTCATTATATAACGTCTAACTCTTCCTCTCTACATATGACACACTTATGCAATCCCCCAGAGGCAGTGTTAAAACATTTATTCGGGATGAACTAAGTGCTGTGTTGTGTATCTGAAAATGTTACGGCCGTTGTTACAAACCCACACACAGAAATCCCCCCCTCGTACACACTAGGGAACAGGGAGGAACATGGACCGACCGTTTCTCATCTCCCTCTGATGAGTTGGGGTCCTCGACGTTGGAAATGGGCTCCATTCACCTCAATTCCATCCAGCGGCCAATGAGCGGAGACTGAGGGCGGGCCCCAACCTCGCTAGCCTGCTCAGCATTCGCAGTTGGCCCCGTCAAACGACGGCCATCGATGGACGGCAGCGGTGAAGCGTTCCCCGGAGATGGTTGTGTGGAACATCGGTGGGGCAGGCCCACTCCTGGTTCTAGAGGCTGGCACGTGATGTGCTGAGAAGAGGAGATCCGGCTGAAACCTGTGAGGGGACAAACAGAGAAATTAGAGACATAAAATATACGACATATAGTAGGGAACAAAATGCATTATGAGACCACTGGTAACCTTTAGGAATTTATAATAGCTGTTACATCTAAAAGGTTTATTAATAGCTGTTGATCAATTCTACTGAAAATCATTCAACTGAAAAGTACGGCTTTCAAAATGTTTTGGAGAGCAATAAATAATTTGTGACAGTTGTTGTTGTCGTCCCCTCTAGTTAAATATACTGAACAAAAATATAAAACATGTAACGTGTTGTTCCCATGTTTCAGGAGCTGAAATAAAATACATTTTTCCATACTCACAAAAAGCTTATTTCTCTCACATTTTGTGCACAAATGTGTTTACATCCCTGTTAGTGAACATTTCTCATTTGCCAAGATAATCCATCCAACTGACAGGTGTGGCATATCAAGAAGCTGATTAAACAGCGTGATCATTATTACACAGGTGCACCTTGTGCTGGGGACAAAAAAAGGCCACTAAAATGTGCATTTTTGTCAGACAACACAATGCCACAGATGTTTCAAGTTGAGGGAACATGCAATTGGAATGCTGACTGTAGGACTGTCCACCAGAGAATTTAATGTAATTTCTCTACCGTTTTAGAGAATTTGGCAGTGCATCCAACCGGCCTCACAACCACATACCACATGTAACCACGCCAGCCCAGGACCTCCACCGGTGTGATCTGAGAACAGCCACCCGGACAGCTGATGAAACTGGGGAGTATTTCTGTCTCTAATAAAGCCCTTTTGTGGGGAAAAACTAATTCTGACTGGCTGGGCCTGGCTCCCCAGCGGGTGTGCCTATGCCCTTTCAGGCCCACCCATGGCTGTGCCCCTTCCCAGTCTTGTGACATCCATAGATTAGGGCTTCATGAATTTATTTCAATTGACTGATTTCCTTATATGACCTGTAACTCAGTAAAATCTTTGAAATTGTTGCGTTTCTATTTTTGTTCAGTATAGCTACAGCTCAATTACAAGAGGTGTGACTAAAAGCTGGTGACACAGTGCAGGTCATGTGTGTATGAGAATGTTCTAGAAACCATTTGTCTAGGAAACCTTTCCTTTGAGCTTTTCTAGGAACAGTGTCCTGAGTGAGCGGCTAGCCCATGGCTAATGGATTTATAATGCTTATCCTCAAAAAGCCACAATTCTGAGTTTGTGTTGCAGCCCAACTGCAGTCCCTCAACTTGGTTATCATTCATAGATGGAGCTATGGATCCAAGGAGATCAATATGATAACACAAATATTTTTAAAAAGCTATACATTGTTTCTACACAAATTATAATGACAAAAAAAAAAAACACACGGAGTAAAACAAGCTTATATTTTGGTTTACGATAGTGTAAGACAGTTGACCTAAGCTCATGTGACTTTTATAAGTTACATTCTTCAAGAATCAAACGGGTTTGTATCTTCAACTGAAATGCCCAATGAGCAGCAATAAATATCCCAGATTGCCCCTTTAACCTATGTTAAGTGCGTGTCCTGCCTGTGTTGTGTCTGTAAACTGGTTAGCCTGCATACAGAGTCACGGTCAGACTTGTGTCATCTAGGATCAAGGTATTGTGCAAAGTTGCGCGTCGACTCAACAGCCAATGGATCCATTGCTGATCAATGCATTAGTCAAACACTGAACAGAATATCTGAACAAGCTACTGTTTAGTGACCTATACCTAATTTAATCAATGCTTTGAAATAGATGAAACATCTGGAACGGAAAAAGGGGGGTGTGGCAAGACAGGTTCATTGAGTACACTGGAAGATAGATATAGGAGGCACCACCAGTACAGAGCTTGCTCAGGAATGGCGTACGTATGTACAGTCATGGCCAAAAATGTTGAGAATGACACAAATATTAATTTTCAAAGTCTGCTGTCTCAGTTTGTATGACGGCAATTTGCATATACTCCAGAATGTTATGAAGAGTGATCAGATGAATTGCAATTAATTGCATAGTCCCTCTTTGCCATGCAAATAAACTGAATCCCCAAAAAACATTTCCACTGCATTTCAGCCCTGCCACAAAAGGACCAGCTGATATCATGTCAGTGATTCTCTCGTTAACACAGGTGTGAGTGTTGACGAGGACAAGGCTGGAGATCACTCTGTCATGCTGATTGAGTTTGAATAACAGACTGGAAGCTTCAAAAGGAGTGTGGTGCTTGGAATCATTGTTCTTCCTCTGTCAACCATGGTTACCTGCAAGGAAACACGTGCCGTCGTCATTGCTTTGCACAAAAAAGGCTTCACAGGCAAGGATATTGCTGCCAGTAAGATTGCACCTAAATCAACCATTTATCAGATCATCAAGAACGTCGAGGAGAGCGGTTCAATTGTTGTGAAGAAAGCTTCAGGGCTCCCAAGAAAGTCCAGCAAGCACCAGGACCATTTCCTACAGTTGATTCAGCTGCGGGATCGGGGCACCACCAGTACAAAGCTTGCTCAGGAATGGCAGCAGGCAGGTGTGAGCGCATCTGCACGCACAGTGAGGTGAAGACTTTTGGAGGATGGCCTGGTGTCAAGAAGGGCAGCAAAGAAGCCACTTCTCTCCAGGAAAAACATCAGGGACAGACTGATATTCTGCAAAAGGTACAGGGATTGGACTGCTGAGGACTGGTGAATAGTCATTTTCTCTGAATCCCCTTTCCGATTGTTTGGGGCATCTGGAAAAAAGCTTGTCCGGAGAAGACAAGGTGAGCGCAACCATCAGTCCTGTGTCATGCCAACAGTAAAGCATCCTGAGACCATTCATGTGTGGGGTTGCTTCTCAGCCAAGGGAGTGGGCTGACTCACAATTATGCCTAAGAACACAGCCATGAATAAAGAATGGTACCAACACATCCTCCGAGAGCAACTTCTCCCAACCATCCAGGAACAGTTTGGTGACAAACAATGCCTTTTCCAGCATGATGGAGCACCTTGCCATAAGGCAAAAGTGATAACTGAGTGGCTTGGGGAACAAAACATCAATATTTTGGGTCCAAGGCCAGGAAACTCCCCAGACCTTAATCCCATTGAGAACTTGTGGTCAATCCTCAAGAGGCGGGTGGACAAACAAAAACCCACAAATTCTGACAAACTCCAAGCATTGATTATGCAAGAATGGGCTGCCATCAGTCATGTGGCCCAGAAGTTAATTGACAGCATGCCAGGGTGGATTGCAGAGGTCTTGAAAAAGAAGGGTCAACACTGCAAGTATTGACTCTTTGCATCAACTTCATGTAATTGTCAAATAAAAAAAAGCCTTTGACACTTATGAAATGCTTGTAATTATACTTCAGTATTCCGTAGTAACATCTGACAAACATATCTAAAGACACTAAAGCAGCAAACTGTGGAAATTCATTTTTGTGTCATTCTCCAAACTTGGCCACGACTGTATGTATAGAGAGAGTAGATCTCTACTGTATCAATATTGCAATGAGAGTACTGGTCAGGACAGCCTGTACAGCTCTACTAAACAGACCGTTTCCCCAGTAATCACTTCACTTCTGTTGCTTTGACAGTAGATGGCGCGTGTGTGATTTCAGGTCAGACCTTGCTCACCCTCTATAGCACATGATGTAAAGCACTGCCGGGAGAGAGACAAGGAAGATTTGAATTGACCGTTAATTTGAGAAATTTACCGGACCCATATTCGTTGGGTGCGTAACCCATTAGGGAGTCTACTCACGGTGATCAGAATGTCATCAATCACATTTCGATTATGGTAATTCACCTTAACAGAAGTCAGGCTATCAGCGCATCTCCCACCACATTACCATGTGGGCTGGAGGCAGAAGGCTGTTCATTTTGAAAACAAAGACGTAATTGTTTGAAACCTGAATGTTTTACTACATGAAGACTAATGAAAATACACAAGTGCCAATTTAATTCCACTAAATTATGCAAATGATCCTATAGACCGATAAGTATGACCATCAAATGTATTTCCATCAGCGAATGAAAAGTATTATTTTGCAAACGAACTCTTTTCTCCCATTTAATGTGGATGGCAACAATTTTATTGGCTTTTCATTTTTTTTTTCTAGCCAAAAGCTGCCATTTACCGACACACACACACACACACACACACACACACACACACACACACACACACACACACACACAGAGGATGCACGGGTTTGACTCAATGTCCGTGGGGCGGGCGGGTTTAAGTCATGAAATATTGTGTGGATGAAGGACGGGTGGTTGGCGGGCGGGTTGAATAAAAATAAAAATGCATTAAAAATCCATAAATGTATAAGTCTTGTGCAATTCATATCTGTAGGCTACATTGAGGTTTTTCTTTCATTCTGGTGCGTAGCCTAAGCTTTAGGGCCTAACTGTAGCAGTGTTGGCAGATGCTTTTGGGAACTTGGGCAGTTAAAAAATAAATAAAGACAATACAAGTAAGTTGTGTCTAGTAAAATTTTTATGCCGAGTGCAGGACTCTCTCCATTTACAGACATCAGTATCAAGACCATCTGTCAGTCTGGACTTCATCACATCATCTTGCAAGTCTCCATGTGCTGGCTCCATAGATGCATATGTGAACACATACACTGTCACTGTTCTATTACCAATGGCAGTTAGGATAGGTGATACCTGACAAACAAACAGTTTGAACAGCTCAGACTAAACCTACCTAATTCTGGTCTCCCCATCGACGACCGTTGGTGATACTGGTTGGTCCCACACAAACACAGAGCACTGATTGCATTAGAAATGGTGGTTATGATTACGATTTGGAGGCACAGTTGAAAAGGTAACCCACTGGGTTAATTCGAAAAGTATAGCAGTACTTTTTACAATGCGTGATAAATAAGAGGTGTGGCTTATGAGTGTGAGAAGAGGGTGAAATTGCATGTCTCACACCCAATGCGTGAGAGTTGGCAGCACCGCTTCAGTCATCAGAGCAGTAACTCGGTCCAAGCTAATTCTAGGTCATCATTTCATACCACCAAGTCATACAGGGCGCCTATTTCTACAATTAGCTTTTAAACCTTAACCACAGTACTAACCTTTAACCTGATGCCTTACCTTAAATTAAGACCAAAAAGCTCATTTTTGTTTTCATGGAATGTTTACGATATAGCCACTTTGTGGGTGTGGAAACCCTAATTCTATGCGTTACAGATGTAGACTGACTGTAGCTCCAGATTGTTACAGTTTGTTGCTCCTAGTTCACTGTATTAGTCAGACTCAAACATGAGTTAACTGCCACCATTATTTTGTTTTGCCCTAGGCAATACAGAATACACTTGTATAAGCTACAAATTAACTTGCAAATCCAACTTGTAGGCTAATGTTAGCTATCTAGCCAACATGACCTAGCCTGTAGCTAGCTAGCAGTATCTAGACAATACACAATAAAACTTGTATGAGCTACGACTTAAGTTGTAATGAGGTAGCTAGCGCTAGCTACGCTAACATTAGCTAAAACATTAGCTAGCCTGCCTCGCTAGCTAGCCTGTAAATGGGACAATATTTTTATGTTGCACATCTTTTAGTTGCCTCATTGAATTATTTCTATACGTTTTATATGTATTCATACACTTTAGTTGGTTTGAGTTCATAGAAATTGCGCCATTGACCTTGTCCCATGTACGTTGTGTAATACTGATGGTCCTAAATAGCCCCATAAAAATATTGAATATCTAACCAAATTGACCATGGGTATTAAGATCTGGTTGCATGCAGCTGCGCTCCGAATTGATGATTACTTGGGTGCTGCCAGCTGTGGGCATGGATAAAAAAAAAGAATCAAAACAATTTATTTTCCTACACTAGCCTTTCTGGCTATTGTTTCTCAATTATTTTCTTTTCTTTTCATTAATCCCTAGCCTTTACGTCTCTCTTCTGTTCACATTTCTTGCTCCTCTCAATTACTATGCTGTGATTTATTGCGGAGACAATTACTAATCTGATCGGTTTAGCCTACTAAGTATTACTGAGGGAGAAATTTCATACATTTTCTGGCTGCTGATCTTTCTGACTTGATTAATAACTCATTTTTCTCTTTTCTCTCCTGCTTAATTGCATTCTCTCTGAGCGTCTTACTCTACTGCTCTCTCCCTCATATATATATATATATATATCTATCTATGTCTATCTCTTGATTGTGTAGCTCTATATTTCTCTCGCTCTAGTATTGTACTCTGTATTCTGTCTTACCGTGTAGCGCTCTCCCTGTTTGGTTATTGCTTAGATTAGGATCGGTACTTACTTATTTCAGAATTATTATTATTTGATTAGATATTATGCATTGTACCACAAATACCAACGCAAAAAAGGTCACAACAGTTTTCCAAGTCCAAAAAAGTAATAAACAAATCCAATTCTAATATAATCTTTTAACATTGCATTCAGGCCAAAGAGTTCAATCTTGGTTTCATCAGACCAGATAATCTTGTTTCTCATGACCTGAGAGTCCTTTGGATGCCTTTTGGCAAACTCCAAGCAGGCTGTCATGTGGCTTTTACTGAGTAGTGTATTCCATCTGGCCACTCTACCATAAGGGTCTGATTGGTGGAGTGCTGCAGAGATGGTTGTCCTTCTGGAAGGTTCCCCCATCTCCACAGAGGAACTCTGGAGCTCTGTCAGAGTGACAGTTGGGTTCTTGGTCATTTCCCTGACCAAGGCCCTTCTCTCCCGATTGCTCAGTTTGGCCGGACGACCAGCTCTAGGAAGAGTCTTGGTGGTTCCAAACTTCTTCCATTTACAGTCGTATGAAAAAGTTTGGGCACCCCTCTGAGGCTGCATAATAATTTACTCTGTCGTCACAGAAAATGATCACAGTGGCATGCCATTCATTTTCTAATAAAAGCTGAGTGCTGGGGTTTTGTCCAGACAAAGTTTTTTAGTGTAGCAATATTAAGTTGTATGAAATTAAATCAGATGTGAAAAATAGGCTATGCAAAAATTTGGGCACCCTTGTCATTCTGTTGATTTGAATACCTGTAACTACTTAGCACTGATTAATTGGAACACAATTGGTTTGGTGAGCTCATTAAGCCTTGAACTTCATAGACAAGTGCATCCAATCATGAGAAAAGGTATTTAAGGTGGCCAATTGCAAGTTGTTGTTCTCTTTGACTCTCCTCTGAAGAGTGGCAACATGGGGGCCTCAAAACAACTCTCAATGACCTGAAAACAAAGATTGTTCAACATTATGGTTTAGAGGAAGGCTACAAAAAGCTATCGCAGAGATTTAAGCTGTCAGTGTCCACTGTGAGGAACATAGTGAGGAAATGGAAGACCACAGGCACAGTTCTTGTTAAGGCCAGAAGTGGCAGGCCAAGTAAAATATCGGAGAGGCAAAGGCGAAGGATGGTGAGAACGGTCAAAAACAGCCCACAGACCACCTCCAAAGACCTACAACATCCTCTTGCTGCAGATGGTGTCACTGTGCATCGTTTAACAATTTAGCACACTTTGCACAAGGAGAAGCTGTATGGGAGAGTGATGCGGAAGAAGCCTTTTCCGCACACACACCACAAACAGAGGTATGCAAACGCACATTTGGACAAGCCGGCTTCATTTTGGAATAAGGTGCTGTGGACTGAGGAATGGTCCAAAATACCTTTATCCAGAATCCAGACACTCATTAGAGGCTATAGGAAGCGTCTAGAGGCTGTTATTTTAGCAAAAGGAGGCTCTACTAAATATTGATGTGATTTTTCTATTGGGGTGCCCAAATTTATGCACCAGTCTAATTTTGTTTTGATGCATATTGCACATTTTCTGTTAATCCAATAAACCTCATTTCACTACTGAAATTTTACTGTGTCCATCAGTTATTTGATAGATCAAAATGAAATTGCTGATCCAAACACCCAATTATTTATAAATGGAAATCATGGAAATTGTCAGGGGTGCCCAAACTTTTTCATACGACTGTAAGAATGGAGGCCATTGTGTTCTTGGGGACCTTCAATGCTGCAGACATTTTTTGGTACCCTTCCCCAGATCTGTGCCTCACCACAATCCTGTCTCGAAGCTCTGCAGATAATTCCTTCGACCTCATGGCTTGGTTTTTGCTCTGACATGCACTGTCAACCGTGGGACCTTATATAGCCAGGTGTGTGCCTTTCCAAATCAGTTGAATTTACCACAGGTGGACTCCAATCAAGTTGTAGATCCATCTCAAGGATGATCAATGGAAATCAGGTGCATCTGAACTCAATTTCAAGTCTCATAGGATAGGGTCTAAATTCTTCTGTAAATCATTATTTATAAATTGTCAACATTTTGAAGTCTGTCTGAATATTTTCCGAATGTACTGTATACCCTCTAATATATCAATGGAAAGCTTACATTCACAGCTAGCCATTAGACATTTTTGGAATGTTCAAGTCAACAGAACCTTGACCTTTGACCTCTAGGGTATAAATCGCTTAAAAAAGGAAATCCTGATACATTCATCTTTGTTTGACAAGTGGTTCTGAAAGGTCATGAAATTACCTTTGAAATTATATAATATAAACAACTTTGAAAGCACCAGCTACAACTAGTGTTTAAAAATAGGCCATATTGTACTATTAACATTAGAATGCTTGAAGCTTAGCCACAGAATTCTATGTAGTGGGGCAGATATGTTTTTAGATTGTAACTTTGGTGACCACATTTCACACACACACTGCTAGAACGGGGTTTTAAAAAGATGGAAGAGGATACAGGGCCATCACAGGATTCACATATTAACCCCACAGAAGCCCTTTTCCAATATGGCCACCAAACAACTTTTGGGCTCCCGAGTTGCGCAGAGGTCTAAGGCACTTCACCTCAGTACTAGAGGCGTCACTGCAGACCCTGAATAGATCCCGGGCTGTATCACAACCGTCCGTGATCGGGAGTCCCAGTCCCATAGGGCGGCACACACTTGGCCCAGCGTCGTCCTGGTTAGGGTTTGGTCGGTGTAGGCCGTCATTGTAAATAACAATTTGTTCTTAACCGACTTGCCTAGTTAAATTTAAAAAATTAAACTCAATAGGGTCTTAATTAGATCAATTTTGCATTACCATACCTGTATGAAATATATTTGTAGCATGCCCAATATCATAACATGTTCATAGTGATGCAGAGCACACAACCAAATGAGCCAGCTGTGCAGATATGTAAGAATGTGCCTAAAAATCTGTCCGAATCACTGATTTCTAAAGATGTCACGATCAATAACTGCAATATTTTTATCTTCAAACATTGTCAAATGGATATGTACAAGTGAATAGTCATGGATGTGAGCTGACTCAAATGATATACGTTATCCTATTAACTGTCGCTGGTTGCTCAGCTCCGAGAATAACTCTTTGTCCAAAACCATCTAATAGAAACACGGAGGCTTTATTCCCCGGTGGGGAAAGGAAAGGAAAAGGAGATAAGTCGCCCTGGATAAGAGCGTCTGTCAAATGACTAAAATGTAAATGTTAAATGAGATAAGGAGGAGGCGGCGGCGGCAGGGTGGACGAGAAGCAGAAGGAGAGGAAGGGGATTTGATGGTAAAAGCGGCAGATGCATGGCCTCCTAAGCGAGGATCGAGGGGGAGTGGAACCACTCACATCAACACTCTATAAAAGATGGAAGTTCTACTTTCATCGTATTCCCCCCCCCTTCTCTTTCTTCTCTATAACCAGAAGGCAGTCATGTTCTATATGTTGAGCTATATTTGAGTGTGTGTGTGTGTGTGTGTGGGGGGGGGGGCGGGTGTAGAATGGTAATGTAAATCTTTATGTGGTGCAGCCATCTGCTCATGGTGGGAAGTCTGTGGCTTAAGCACCAGCTATCTTCATACTAACGGTCTCACGTTACATCTACTGTACATCGCGTGTAGGTGGCGTTTTTGGCCCTGTGTTTTGCTGGTCTGCCTAAAAACAGGGGCTCGATTCAATCAAAATCATAGGACAGAAAGACCTAGCTACTTCTACCAGGTGCTTCCTCACCAGGTACATGCCTGTGTGTGTGATCGAATGGGTTGTGTGTGTGTGCATTCCTGCATGCACTTGCATGCGTGCGTTGAGCCACAAGTGGGACGTCTAGTGTTAATTCTGATGGAGCATACTAGTCACAGAGCTCCTAATACCTCCGGAACAGGAGCAATGACTCCCAGGCAGCTGCCCTGGCAAAGGGGTTGGTTTGGCGGCTAGTCAGTCCACTTAGCCTGCATGCCTGGCAGCTTTCATGAACGGGCATGCCCAAAACCCCTGCCTGGATGCGTCACCACCCAAAACACACAGCACAGGGAAACCTCTTCCCCTAGCTGCAACCACACTGTCTGTGTGTACTGTGTTTGTGTGCGTGTGTTTGAGAGTGTGTGACAAAAGCGGGCCCTGAGCCACAAGCACTCAGGTAAGAGTAGGAGCCCAAGGTGAGAGTGCTACACAGATACGCACGCACACTTCCCTTTGCAGTGAGGCTGACTGAATTTGCATTCCAGTGTTCACAGTACACCATCAAAAATTAG
The DNA here is from genome assembly GCF_901001165.1 of Salmo trutta. NCBI lineage: Eukaryota > Metazoa > Chordata > Actinopteri > Salmoniformes > Salmonidae > Salmo > Salmo trutta. Next base: position 5,073,640 of record NC_042988.1, read on the forward strand.
AACATTTCATATACACCAACCAGAGACGGAGATCAATGGTGCTGCTGAGAGGGGAAATGAAAACCTCTCCCTCCCCCTTTCGTGAAAAAGGAAGCTGGACTGTTGAACGTACTGTGAAATCGCATACGATACGGTTGTTACTGTAATGAATGCTTCAGAAAGGCCGCAGTGTTAAAAACAGCAACACAGAGCATACCTATGGGGAGTGACAGATGGGCCCGCGTCCTAAATGGCACCTTAGTCCCTTTATAGTGCACTTCTTTTGATCAAGGCCCATAGCGGTTTTATCAAAGGTAGTGCACTATATAGGAACTTGGGTGCCATTTGGGATGTAGACAGGGTCTACGGTAGATACCTGTATTGTTCTCCAGGGAGAGGTGACTGGGAGAGGAGGGGCAGAGGTAGGGTGGTGGAGGGTCTCTGGTTTCCTTTTAGCCATAATCTTGCGTGACTGCGAACAATGTACTTCAAAAGGCGAGGCCCGCACTGGCCTTCTTTAGGGCCCCTGTAAAACCGAGCCCACCCTACAATATCAATGAACATGAAAAGACCCTAAGGGTACACAGTGATTGCAAAAGCAATAACGGCAGGAATATGGGGATAGGTGTGTGAGGAGGCACCCAAGTTCCAGTATGGGAAGCAGAAAGCACACCAGACCTCGGAGCTAACCGTGCATGTGTAGAAACCCTTTAACGGTGAATAGGTTGTTTTTTTTTAAATCATGATCTCTCTCTCCCTCTCAGGAAAAAAAACAGAACCACAACGCTCAGTCAAACTTGACCCATACACACCTCTAACACCCAATCCCCACGGGTCCAGTTAGAAAGTGTTGACATGAGCCTAACCATGTCTAAGATTCTCTACCGCACTTGGTCTGCCTTCCACATCTCATCCACACAGAGGTGGAATGTGTGTATATATATATGTGTAGTCGAGTACTCAACAACTTGTGTTAGTTTATTAAAAGGTTAAAGCATTCTAAATGGATTAAAGTTTAAAGCCCCAGACTACAGGCCGGGATCACGCCTCCTGCCGTCGGTGTGTCGGCACGGTAACAAGCTGTAAATCAGTTGGCCAACGCAGTGTTCCCAACCAGAGATTCCCTGCTATTCATTGGGGGGGAAGAGACGTGGTAATCCTTACACAGAACAGACAATATATTCATTTCTATCAGTGAGAATTAAGGACAGGTTAGTAGACAGGCCTTTGTATCTGTATCAATCAATCCAACTTTATTTACTATATAAAGCTGAGACGTTACTAAAAAGGCATTTAAAGCGGAGATCCACGAAGGTAAAAAAAAAAGAAAAAATATATATAAAAAAAAAGAGTCACTGGTCGCCCCAGGTGCATTTGTTGTTGTATTTGTCTTTTTTTTTTTTTTTTTTAAAGGAGGAGTTGAGCATCCAGTGACATAACAAAAGATGCTGGTACATACGCTGCTGTTCAATTGTGCGTGTAATGATGTACAATGATGACCAAGGGAATAAAACACTGTTGGTTGTTTAGCTTTGACTTTAGGAAAGGCATTGGCAATTTTGTATGTGTTGGGGGTGGGGGGGGGGGTTCTGCATGTCATTACAATTGTGGAATACTTCTAGTTCTGTGGACACATCAACAACTGGACATCAACTGCAGACTTCCTAACTTGAAGCTGACGTTTAGCATGTGTGATGTGTATGGAACTGGGGCTTGGAGGGAATAGTAAGCTAGACCTGTTGACTGGTGCTAAGCAGACCAGGCCTGTTATTAAAATATGGGCTGCTTTCAGACTTGATATACTGTACATGCTGCTTTCTGACTTCATATACTGTGCGGGTGTGAATTCTTGTTCTCCATGCATCCATCCATCCGTCTGTCTGACAAGTCGACAGAGCCTTGAAGCCTGCCACATGAGGCTAACATCTGCTGGACTTCCCCCGTGAGTATCTCAAGTCCCTTTATGGCTCCTTAAAAGGATAGTTCACTCCAAAAATCAACGTGTTTTTCAGACGTTTTAGGACCTCAAATGTGGTCAAATGTCGAGATGAGTCCCACACCATCTGTTGTGTATATCCAGCTGTAAGCCTCAATCCCAAATAAAATGGGAAAGAAAGGCACCATCCGAAATGATGACGTAAGACATCTATCTATACAACAGATGACACGGGTCATGCCACAAAGTCATCTCAAACGTTTGACCACTTTCAGGGCCTGAGCAACAACATCAATAAATAAAATGTAATTTTTTGTGTCAATTGTTCCTTTAAATCCGGAATGACAACAGGGCAAAGGTCGTGATGGAGCATGAAGGTATAGTTTATCAATACTGCAGGTCTACCTGTGGAACAACCCAGTTCTCGTGGCTGCGGCCACGACCAGGGCTAGTCAGTATTATTCCAGAGCAGTGGTGTGGTGGGCGGAACGTTCCGCAGGGTTCCGGAGTGTTACAGAGTGTGTCTGGCCTGTAACTCCCCACCAGCAGCAGGGCAGTAGGCCCCAGGTGGGATTTATGAAGTGTTAAGAATGTTTTGATCTCAAAACGTGATGCAGGCCATCTGGGAGCAGTCTACACCTCACTGGCGCCTCCATGATGCCTCATCCTCCCATCAATCCACCCACTCCCCCTACAGAAAACACTCAGTGTATCTAATATACAGGGAGGGAGCTTGGGTAGGGTAGGAGAGTTAAAAAGTTGGAGACCATGCCCTCTTTTCACGAGCCACAAGGCCCCCACAACAATCTCCATCTGGCCCCAGGCAGGCTGTCACATTCCTTCCCCAGAACACCCTACCCAACTCCACCAAATATAGATTGGGCTGTTACAGTCGGTACTTCTACTTCTATCCTCCTGATTCCCGCTTACAAGCAAAAATTTAAGCATGAAGCACCAGTGGTCAGATGAAGCAGATGCTAAGCCACAGGACTGTTTTGCTAGCACCGACTGGAATATGTTCCGGGATTCTTCCGATGGCATTGAGGAGTACACCACATCAGTCACTGGCTTCATCAATAAGTGCATCGATGGCGTCGTCTCCACAGTGACTGTATGTACATACTAGGGATGCACAATATAGTCAGTGAACATATCGGAATCGGATTTCTAGTTTAACGCCCGATGTGCAAAACCAATGTCAAAGCTGACGTGCATTCCTATATAACGAAGGTACATGATGTAATGACGCCACGCAAAATTCTGCGCTATACGTGCAACACAGAATTCCTAAGCTAGCCCACAATATCTGCCGTGTGGATCGAGCAGTCAACAAGTCAAGTCATTTGAAAGAGTAGCAACATTTCAGCGAGACAACAAAGGCGAAATCCATTAAAGCCAAGATAATGAAACTCATTGCCCTTGACAATCAACCGTTCTCTGTCGTGGGTGATGTTGGCTTTCACCGACCGGTCGAGCACCGGTTAACACAACCAAGTGTGCCATTTTTCCGATGTTGCCCTACCGGAGTTACACAGTAATAGCTTCACTGCTATTAGCTTCACGACATACACACTATGGAACAGCCGTTTGGGTCTTTGCGTGTCAAAAAAGATACAGTAGCACTGTCAAAGAAGTATAGAAAAGTCAAACACCTGTGTATTTACAATACCACGTTGGTAATAAAGCGTCATTTGTTCGACCGCAACTTCTGGGGTAGCTAGCTTTAGCTTGGTACCTAGCTAGCACCAATACAACCAGCCTGAAAACAATGACCAGTAAAAACTGCAGTCATTTTCATTATTCTTAGCAATGATTTAGGAATCCTTGTAAGTATTAGCAAATAGTAGAATTATGCCATACTTTTATTTTGAAGGTTAACCGCAAAGTCCACTATTAATCAAATAAGACCTGTCTTATAAATTAGAGTTATTTTAGATGACACCTAGCTATATAGTTAGCTAGCTGACTCTAGCTACTGAAACAAATCGTTTTGCTATGTTTTTGGGGAAGAACATTGTTTACATCCATGAGCTAGCGTGCTTTTTTTGTTTAAATGACCAGCACTGTAGGTGTGCAAGACAACTTTACCAGCATCATAGCAGACGTATTGATGAATCGTTGTGACATATGAAATACGAGTGACAGTGTAATCAATGTGTTATATAACTAAGGTAAATTATTATGTGACGTGCAGTCTTATTCAGGGCCTGATTGGTCAAATAGTGTTATTTGACATGTCAAATATTATCTTTCTGGACACGTTAAATAGTATCTTTTTTGACCTGCAAAGACCCAAACGGTGTTCCACAGAAATCCTGGTTGAGAATGAAACGACTGAACAAATGAACAACGAAACAGCACAGCAAGTAAGTGAAAGAAATAGGTTTTGCTTATGTTTTACTGGTAATGGGGACATGCATAAATGCCAACAAAATGACTTTTTGGTCAGTGTGGTATGTGTGTAACCTTTATTTAACTAGGCAAGTCAGTTAAGAGCAAATTCTTATTTACAATGACGGCCTACCCCGGCCAAACCCGGACGACGCTGGGCCAATTGTGCGCCGCCTTATGGGACGCCCAATCACGGCCGGATGTGATACAGCTTGGATTCGAACCAGGGACTGTAGTGACGCCTGTTGCACTGAGATGCAGTGCCTTACACACACACATGGATGCAGTGGTCTATGTTAACTATTTAACTGTAGTAGAATGCTTAAAAAGGAAGCTACAATTTTAAATATTGGTGATCAGTATCATTTTTTTGTTGTAAAAATATCGGTATCGGCCAAAAATATAATATCGGTGCATCACTAGTACATACCCCAACCAGAAGCCATGCATTACAGGCAACATCCGCACTGAGCTAAAGGGTAGAGCTGCTGCTTTCAAGGAGCGGGACTCTAACCCTGAAGCTCATAAGAAATCCACTATGCCCTCCGACGAACCATCAAACAGGCAAAGCATCAATACCAGACTAGGATTGAATCGTACTACACCGGCGCCGACGCTCGTCGGATGTGGCAAAGCTGGCAAACTATTACAGACTACAAAAGGGAAGCACAGTCGAGAGCTGCCCAGTGACACAATCCTACCAGATTAAGTAATTACTTCTATGCTCGTTTCAAGGCAAGTAACACTGAAGCATGCATGAGAGCATCAGCTGTTCCGTGTGTGATCACGCTCTCCGCAGCTGATGTGAGTAAGACCTTTAAACAGGTCAACATTCACAAGGCCACAGGGCCAGACGGATTACCAGGATGCATATTCAGAGCATGCACTGACCAGCTGGCAAGTGTCTTCACTGACATTTTCAACCTCTTCCTGACCCAGTCTGTAATAATTACGTACCTTCAATCAGAACCACCATATTCCTTGTGCCCAAGAACACCAAGGTAACCTGCCTAAATGACTACCGACCCGTAGCACTCACGTCTGTAGCCATTAAGTGCTTTGAAAGGCTGGTGATGGCTCACAACACCATCATCTCAGAAACCCTAGACCCACTCCAATATGCACACTGCCCCAACAGATCCACAGATGATGCAATCTCTATTGCACTCCACACTGCCCTTTCACACCTGGACAAAAGGAACAGCTATGTGAGAACACTATTCATTGACTACAGCTCAGCGTTCAACACCACCCTCAAAAACTCATCACTAAGTTAAGGACCCTGGGACTAAACACCTCCCTCTGCAACTGGATCCTGGACTTCCTGGCGGGCCTGCCCCAGGTGGTAAGGGTAGGTACCAACACATCCACCACGCTGATCCTCAACACAGGGACCCCTCAGGGGTGCGTGCTCAGTCCCCTCCTGTACTCCCTGTTCACTCATGACTGCACGGCCATGCACGACTCCAACACCATCAGTAAGTTTGCAGATGACACAACAGTGGTAGGCCTGATCACCAACAACGACGAGACAGCATATAGGGAGGTCAGAGACCTGGCCGTGTGGTGCCAGGACAACAACCTTTCCCTCAACGTGATCAAGACCAAGGAGATGATTGTGGACTACAGGAAAAGGAGGACCAAGCACTCCCCCATTCTCATCGACGGGGATGTAGTAGAGCAGGTTGAGAGCTTCAAGTTCCTTGGTGTCCACATCACCAACAAACTAACATGGTACAAGCACACCAAGACAGTCATGAAGAGGGCACGACAAAACCTGGTATGGCACTGCTTGGCCATCAACCACATGGCACTAGAGGGTAGTATGGCCCAGTACATCACAGGGGCCAAGCTTCCTGCCATCCAGGACCTTTATACCAGGCGGTGTCAGAGGAAGACCCCAAAAATTGTCTAGGACTCCAGCCACCCTAGTCATCATCACCTGTACATAGCCCATCTATAAATAGCCCAAACAACTACCTCTTCTCCTACTGTATTTATTTATTTAGCTCCTTAGCACCCCAGTATTTCTACTTTGCACACTCATCTACAGTCAAATCTACCATTCCAGTGTTTTAATTGCTATATTTTATTTACTTTGCCACCATGGCCTATTTGCTCACATTGTATATAGACTTATTTTTCTACTGTATTATTGACCGTGTTTGTTTTACTCCATGTGTAACTCTGTGTTGTTATATGCACCGAACTACTTTGCTTTATCTTGGCCAGGTCACAGTTGTAAATGAGAACTTGTTCTCAACTTGCCTACCTGGTTAAATAAAGGTGAAAAAATAAATAAATAAATAAATAAATAAATAAATAAATAAGACTGTTCTCTCTGCTACCGCACGGCACGCGGTACCGGAGCGCCAAGTCTAGGTCCAAGAGGCTTCTAAACAGCTTCTACCCCCAAGACTACTGAACAACTAATCAAATTTCTCCCCAGACTATTTGCATTGCCCCCTTCAAAGCTGACTGTTACCAAAAACTGTATTAATTCACTTAGTCACTAAAAACGAATGCACTTCTGTCTTCCTTTGCTTCCCACTAGATTCCATAGCCACAAAGTCAGATTCCACAGCAACATTCTGCATGGCCACTTCGAAAAAAAAGAGATTGCTTCTTCTATGCAAATGTTGTTTTATGCAGTACAATAAAATAAATGTTATCTTAAAAGTTCCCAATAAATTAAGTCCTAAATGGAAGGGATTGTTCATCATCTGTAGCCCCATGAAATCAGCTAAAACAAGCTCAATAAAAATCTAATGTATGCACACAATCCTATAGAATAATATGCATTGACCTGTATTGTAAAGTACTGTGAATTGACCTAGGCTACATCTTGACTTACTCAGTTTATCAATAGAGACTTACCGTTCTAATAAATGATTAGCATTATGCTGTTTTGTAGTTTGATTGGTAAAAATCTAAGTAACATTTATTGTAGAATTGATTCAAATAATGCATACATTTTTTTTCCAAATGTAATGACAGAGCAGTAGCCGAGTTCACTTGTCTGGATCAAGTTACATTCTGGCTTTGATTAATGCGCCTTCTTTTTTTGTGTGGTGTCGTTTCCGTATTGAGATAATAAACCTGGTATCGGTATTCAAGTCAAAATGCTGGTATCGTGGCGACACTAGTTATAGGGCTATAGGCAAGAGTCATAGATTCTCCAGCCGACCTTGCATGTCGTCTCTGACTGGTAACATGTTGATCTGCATGATGAAAGCATCTACCTTCAACTCTGTTTGCACTCTGTAGTCTGGACACACGCTGAGCTTCAGCAGACAGAGGGAGGGAGGCACACACACACACGCCGGTTTTGACGATACCTTTGGTACAATATTTTTTTTCCAAGGCAAAAATGTAAACACGAAGCTCTCTTGGTCCTTTAAACACCTGCTGCTGGTAAAATAGTGTGCTATAGCTTGGAAAATAAATACATGTCATTCTGGATGACAACATAATGATGTTTGTTTCCAACATCAGGGCTGTTTTCCTAATGAAGTTACATCCGCTTCGTGTTTTGTTTCCTTGCCACGATACTAACAAGTATCGTACAGATGCGTGCACGCACAAACGCACGCATGCTAGCACGCACACCAACACACACACAGCTTTCCACAAGTTCCGTAAGGTGAGCACTCCACGGCAGGAGCCTCTCTGATTGGTCGGCCTGGGGTTCTGGTTTCTATACATCAACCTGTTGCTCCGCTGTTCCCGTGCAGCATGTGCAGGGAAGGGAGGACATTACCATGGCAACACAAAGTGCTGGAAAAGGGGAAGGTGTTATGGCGCTAGTATGATGCGTGAGACGATTATCAATAGAAGTTACTACATGTGACATTTTCACAGCAGAGGGGAGGGAGTAGGGAATGCTGAGAGAAATAAAAAGTGAGGTCCCTGAGGACGGGGTACTAGCGTTTTTGTCACACGATGAGGAACGTGGAAATAGCATTGTTTATGTCAAATAAAGAATGGAGCCATGGGAGCGGCAGGTAGCCTAGCGGTTAGAGCGTTGGGCCAGCAACCAAAAGGTTGCTCGTTCGAATTCCTGAGCCGACTAGGTGAAAAACATCTGTCCATCTGCCCGTGAGCAAAGGCCTAAACCTTAATTGCTCCAGTGTCCCTGGCCGTGACCCCGCTCTCAGCTGGTGTCTCAGGGGAGGGGGGGGATGTGCAACAAAACACACTTGTTACACACCTGTACATATGTGAAACAGGACAAATATCAGCACTTTCGGTATTGAGCTACGTTCCTAACTCAGAATTCCATTGAAACACAGGGACTGATTCTATCCTGACTTTACCCCTCAGGCATCATAATGGAAGACATTAGATCAAGGGGATCAAAAGGGGACATGAGATCTGTTTGATCCAGACTTATTTGAGCTAAACACACAGGGAGGGAGATCCTCATCTTTGACTATGAAGCACAACAGTCAAACATCCACCCCGAGGTGTGTCCACACCAAATGTGCCACATTGGTGTCAGCAGTGGGATATAGCCATAGCCCCACAGTCAAACAATCCGGAGTGCACTAGCACAGTCGTGTTAAAAAGGCATACAGAAAAGGGCTCGGCCAAGGACCAGGTCCTGTATTCATAAAGAGTGCTGATCTAGGATCAGTTGAACATTTTAAAACCTAATGAATAGGATCATATGGAAAAAGGAGGACCTGATCCTCCATCAGCACTCCTACTTCGAGGTGCTTTCTTAACATGGGCCCTGTTCAGTTGGATCAGTCACTTCGATCTCTGACAGTCTAGCTCCCTCCTCCACTTCGACTCTCTCTCCCAGAAACCCTCACGCCACCTGGCGGGTCACGGAGGATTAGCCAATCCAAAAGGTCAGAGGTACAGCTTCCAGTGGATTAACGCCACAGCCAGACAACACACAAGAGGCAGTGGACTGGGTTACTCATGTTGGGAAATAAGTTAGTCGACCGCGTTTAGAACGACTCCTTGCCTCAAGACCACCTTTAATAAGAGCGCCCTAAATCTATACCTTAAGCCTTGAGATAACCTTGCCTCGCCTTCTCAAATTCAATGTGCAGATCTGGATATGAAAGAGCTGAAGCTCTGAGCTATCCAATTAGGCCCCAGTCTTACTACTCCTGTTGTTTCACCAACTTCATCATAAGGTGGAGAGAAGGGGCCGAGTGGGAAGGAACCAGAGAACTCACCTGTGGATTGATCTTCTCACCCTCGCTCTGCTGGGTCTTACTGTTCTTCTTACAGCCTTTGCCACCTGGCGGGCTATTATAGGCTGATGATGCAGCCCAGGCTCCCCTTTCAGTCCCTCTCAGCCCTTAAGGCAGCGAGCTGCTCTCAGGGTCCCCAAACCATTCAGGCTTGCCGCTGTGCTGTTTAATGTAAGTGACTGACCCCCAAGCATGCAGCCTTCTGGTTTTGACTGCCTCCCAGGCGGGCCATTTTCCAGGGTCTGAGGATGTGATGCTGCCACCCAGGCAAACTGTTTTCAGGCTCTCCCCGTGCTGTTTTTGGCAGCAACTCGCTAGCTCGTCTAGCCCTGGGTCTGAACGCCTCAGACGTGCTCCACTGCTCGGTCCTTGTCTACCTCCCAAAAAGGTGCTCGCCAGTGGATCAGTCAGCCTGCACCTGTAAGACACACACAGAATAGAAAGGGTTCGACATAAACACAGAGAAGCCAACTAACGGAGTACAAAACACCTTCAAACTCACTGGGTAGATTATCAGAGGACTGGTTCCCGGAACACAGATTACGCCTAGACAAACTGACAGGGTAGATACTGTAAAAACAGTCAAAGCCTTGGTTTTACTGGTGTGTCTATGAGTTCGGTCTGCCTTGCTGTTGTGGAGTTGAGGTCAACATTATTTTAGGGAGGCATTACTTGAGGACAAGTTCAAGTAGGGAGAATAGCAATTTATAGATTTTCTAAAATGCTAACTCAAGAGACTTTGTTTCACATACAGTGCAAGTAGGAAATGGCCTATTCTGCAAGTAGGAAATAGCCTATTATGGTCCAATACAAGTGGAGTTTGTCAAAAGGCACCTAAAGGACTCTCAGACCATGAGAAACAAGATTCTCTGGTCTGATGTGGCAGGGACTGGGAGACTAGTCAAGATTGAGGGAAAGATGTACGGAGCACAGTACAAAGAGATCCTTGATGAAAACCTGCTCCAGAGTGCTCAGGACCTCAGACTGGGGAGAAGGTTCATCTTCCAACAGGACAACGAAGCTAAGCACACAGCCAAGACAACGCAGGAGTGGCTCGGGACAAGTCTCTGAATGTCCTTGTGTGGCCCAGCCAGAGCCCGGACTTGAACCCAATTGAACATCTCTGGAGAGACCTGAAAATAGCTGTGCAGCAACACTCCCCATTCAACCTGACAGAGCTTGAGAGGATCTGCAGAGAAGAATGGGAAAGACTCCCCAAATACTGGTGTGCCAAGCTTGTAGCGTCATACCCAAGAACACTCGAGGCTGTAATCGCTGCCATAGGTGCTTCAACAAAGTACTGAGTAAAGGGTCTGAATACTTATGTAAATGTGATATTTAAGTTATTTATTTTTAATACATTTGCCAACATTTCTAAAAACCTGTTTTTGCTTTGTCATTATGGGGAATTGTGTGTAGATTTTAGAGTAAGGCTGTAACGTAACAAAATGTCAAGGGGTCTGAATACTTTCCGAAAGCACTATCTTTAAGCATGGCTAAATGAATAGTTATGTTGTGGATGATGTATTAAACCACCGAGACACAAAGATGCAGTCATACTTCTGAACTGAGCTGCAGGACAGGAAGGAAAGAGCTTTGGGATGTCACCATGAGGCCTTTGGCGATTTTAAAACAGCTACAGGAGTTCAATAGCTGTGCTGAGAGAAAACTGAAGATGGATCAACAACATTGTAGTGACTCCACAATAATGACCTAAATGACAGAGTGAAAAGAAGAACACAAATATACAGAATAAAAATTTCCCAAAACAAGCATAAGTATGCAACAAGGCACATAATAAAAAACAAATACTGTATAATTGCTGTTTAGCCATGATCTCCAACACCTTGACAGAGCTTGAAGAATTTTTAAAAGAATAAATGGGCAAATATTGCACAATACATGTTGGGGCTAGGGGGCAGTATTTTCACTGCCGGATGAAAAACGTACCCAATTTAAACAGGTTACTACTCCGGCCCAGAAAATAGAACACTCTGAAGTTTCTAAAACTGTTTGAATGGTGTCTCTAAGTATAACAGAACTCATATGGCAGGCAAAAACCTGAGAAAAAATACAAGCAGGAAATTAAAATTTTGTGGTTGTACTATTTTCAAGTCATTGCCAATAAAACACACAGTGACAAAGGATTAATTTTGCACTTCCTATGGCTTCCACTGGATGTCAACGATCTTTATAAAGTTGTTTGAAGCGTCTATGATGAACAGAGACCGAATGAGAAGGAAGGGAAGTTGACGTCCCTGGGATGTCGTCACTTCATTATTGTGCGCACATGTGCGTTCATGTGAGGCGAGACCTTTTTCATGACCTCTTTCAAGACACAGGAGAGGTCGGGTTGAAATATTAGATCTTTCACGTTAAAAATGGACCAAAAGATTGATGCTAAACAACGTTTGACATGTTTGAACAAACGTAAATAGATTTTTTGGGGGACTTTTCCCTCCCGCGCCCTACATTTTGAGTAGCCTACCGAACGCGCTAACAACACAGAACAGCATGGAGTTATTTGGACATAAATTATGAACTTCATCGAAAAAAAAACATTTGTTGTGGACCTGAGATTCCTGGAAGTGCCTTCTGATGAAGATGTTAAAGGTAAGGGAATATTGCTAATGTTATTTATGATTTTAGATGATTCCAACATGGCAGCTACCTGTATTGCGTAGTGTATTTTTCTGACCAGAGTACTCAGATTATTGCAAAGTATGCTTTCCCAGTAAAGTTATTTTGAAATCTGTCAATGCGGTTGCATTCAGGAGAATGCAACCGTTATTCTTTGAATAACAGTTTAATACTTTAACCACGTTTTATAATGAGTATTTTTTGTAAATTCACTGGCAGTTTTGGGGGAGACATTTTCTCAACGACACGCGCCGATGTAAAATGCTGTTTTTGGATATAAATATGAACTTGATAGAACAAAAATGCATGTATTGTCTAACATAATGTCCTAGGAGTGTCATCTGGTGGAGATTGTCAGAGGTTAGTGCATAATTTTAGCTGGTTTTCTGCTTTTGGTGACGCCTGTCCTTGAATTGAAAATGGATGTGTGTACTTTTTTGGCTATGTACTCTCCTAACATAATCTAACTTTATGCTTTCGCCGTAAAGCCTCTTTGAAAATCGGACAATGTGGTTCGATTAAGGAGATGTTTATCTTTTAAATGGTGTAAAATAGTTGATTGAGAAATTGAAATTAGATTTTTGATGTTTTGAATTTCCCGCCATGCTAGCAATCCCATCAGTGGGATTAGGTTACCCTCGATCCCAAGAGGTTTTTAAGAGACTTGCATCTATAAATCAGGCGTTTCTAACATGTATTGACTCAGGCGGGTGAAGTCTTACCTAAATCAAGGTATACAGTATATATTAGTGGCTTATTTTGTTTTCATCTTAATTTTTTTTTAGAATTTTTCTTACAATTTCAGAGTATTTTGTGCAGATCATTGACAGAAAATGACAATGAAATCCATTTGAATCCCACTTTGTAACACAAAATGTGAAGAAATCCAAGGGAGGTGTAGACTTTCTATGGGCACTGTAAGTAGGGCTGCAAAGGGTCGGAAACCTTCCGGGAAATTCCCGGAAATTTTTCATGGGAATTAAGCACAGGAATTTTGCTTAAATTCATCAAAAATGTTAGTTTATAACAGTGAACCTTTTTTTGTGGGATACACATAAGGCAATTCTTGTGGCAATATTTGGTTAACCTACCCCCAATTCAATGGAATTGCAAACATCTGCATGCACAGTGCATTCTTCCATCACATGTACAGCTGATTCTCAAGATCTTACACAGGAATGAGATGCTATTGAGCCCACATTACTACACTGTCTGAGCCAAGGACTACATGCTTTCTGGTATGTTTTGATTACAATACTGGGTGGGGTGAATATATTTTATATGACATAAAATATTTTTGTTAACTAGTAAATAGTAGCCTACAGCAAAGTGTGTTTAAATCATTTCTAACCTGTTAACAATTTCTGCTAGTTAGTTTTTGCTACCATGTGGGTTTAGGTTGCTTGAGCCTGCTAACTGAGGAGTGTTAATTCACCTGTTTCCATAAGTTTCATTTTAAAACATTAATCTTAAAAAGGAGTTGTTTAATCTAACTGCTTAACTATTTATCTGTACATAGAATTGTATATTTGGGTTTTTTTTTCCTTATTTTTTTCCTAATCTTTACAGGAAAATGCCACGGGCACTGTCTGACGCGTGGAGACATTTCAGTGCAACTAATGTAGATGGAAAAGCTGTGTACATTTGCAAATACTGTGCTAAATTATATGTGAAAAATGCAACAAAGATGCAGAATCATCTGGCCAAGTGCATAAAGTTCCCTCAGCGCTCACAACAAACAACCTCTGACAAACTTTCTATTCAAGGTGAAAATGATGAATCAGACACCTTATTGATAGCAACAGCTCATGGTCCTCCTGGAATCAGATTTTTTTTTTTTTACTCAATGGAGGAATGTAGTCAGAAATGCTGATGAATATCTTACTCGAGCTGTGTATGCAACTGGTTCACCTCTGATGCTCACAGGCAATGTTTATTAGAAGAGATTTCTGAATGTTCTTCGCCCAGCATACACCCCTCCAACCAGACATGCTTTATCTACTAATTTGCTGGATGCAGAGTTCAAGTAAAGGTCAAGCAAATCATAGAGAAAGCAGACTATTGCAATCATCTCTGATGGGTGGTTGAACGTTCGTGGACAAGGAATAATTAACTACATTATCGCCACCCATCAACACGGATTGAGGGAGACAATGCCCTCCTGTCTGATGTTCAGACTCTGCTTGCAGATGTAAGAGAAAAAATCCGTACTGCCCTGCCCACTTCACTGTTGCTCCGAGCAGAGGAAACTGCAGTTCTGAAATACATCAAAAAGCGTGAAGACTACTGCTTGAAGCCCATACATGTCGCAGTGTACATGCTGGACCCCAAGTATGCTGGCAAGAGCATCCCGTCTGGTGCAGAGATCAACAAGGCATATGGTGTCATCGCTACCGTGTCTCACCACCTTGGCCTGGATGAGGGCAAGGTTCTTGGCAGTCTGGCAAAGTACACTTCCAAGCAAGGGCTTTGAGATGTAGATGCAATATGGCAGTCGTGCCAACACATCTCATCAACCACCTGGTGGAAGGGACTTTGTGGATCTGAGGCACTTTCCCCTTTAAGATGTATGTTGAAAACGTTTTTGGGAGATGCGATGGATATCATTGAATATTCCCTTTTGTTGTTCAGTGAAATCATCCATGTGAAGAGTCACAAATTGAACTTTAATTAAAATGAGTTGACTAAATATTTGTATTTCTATTGGAAGGATTTAATAATTTGCAATTATGTCTACTTATGCTCAGGTAAAAGGTTTATGTTTTGGTCTGCATATGATATGATAAATATATCCAATGCGAAAACCATCTACATTTAAATGGTATTAATATTAATTTGCATATATTTCCATTAATTCCCATGGAAAGTTTCCCCAAAATGTGCAACCCTAACTGTAAGTAGTGGCCACCGGTGGCGCTAACACCTCTACTGTGGAATTGAGGATACAGCAATCGTAAAATAAAGAAAGAAAGTACTCTGGGGGGAAAATGTGCCATTCAAGACTACTTCATGCTCTATCATTATTTGTGAATTACAGGCCTCCAGTTCCAGCTAGCAAGCATCAAACCCCCTGCACCCAGCTCCTCTGAGACATTATGAACAGCATGAACTCATTTCCAGTACTCTTACAGTCCAGCCCGGAAGGCCTACTCAAAACTGTTTAAGGCAAGGACATATTTTCACTGTGTTACTTTGGTAACGGCCTTGTGATTTTTAGTCATTGAACAAACAAGGAGAGAGTGATTCAGATGGACTCCCTGGCGCTTGAAAGAGTGACAGAGGGAGCGCAATCACATAAACAAAACATCAATTAGTTAGTTAATTTAATTAAAATGTTAGTCACTGATTGCCATCTGCCAAGGACACACTGACAAGGAGGGATGAAAATAACATATGGCATTGGCAAGACTTCTCTGTCAGAGTGCGCATTCACCCCTTTCCTTTTTCCACATTTTGTTGTGTTACAGCCTGAATTTAAATTGATGATTTAGATGTGTCACTGATCTACACACAATACCCCATAATGTGAACGTGAAATTTTGTTTGCAGAACATTTTTGAAATTAATATAAAATGTAAAGCTGAAATGTCTCGAGTCAATAAGTATTCAACCTCTTTCTTATGGCAAGCCTAAATAAGTTCAGGCGTGAAAATGGCCTTAACAACTCACATGTTTTAATGACTACCCCATCTCTGTACCCCACACATACAGATAATTGTAAGGTCCCACAATCGAGTAGTGATTTTCAAGCACAGATTCAACCACAAAGACCAGTAAGGTTTTTCAATGCCTCGCAAAGATGGGCATCGATTGGCAGATGCTGAATATCCCTGTGAGTATGGTGAAGTTATTCATTAGGCTTTGGATGGTGTATCAATACAACCAGTCACTACAAAGATACAGCCGTCCTTCCTAACTCCGTTGCCGGAGAGGAAGGAAACTGTTCAGGCATTTCACCATTAGGCCAATGGTGATTTTAAAACAGTTACAGAGTTTAATGGTTGTGATATGAGAAAACTGAGAATGGATCAACAATGTAGTTACTCCACAATACTAACATAAATGACAGTGAAAAGGAAGCCTGTACAGAATAAAAATATTCAAAAACATGCATCCTGTTTGCAACATGGCACAAAATTAATACTGCAAAAAAAACGTGCCAAAGAAATTAACTTTTGTTCTGAATTCAAAGTGTTATGTTTGGGGCTAATCCAATTCAACACATTACTGAGTACCACTCCATATGTACAAGCATAGTGGTGGGTGCATCATGTTTATGGGTATGCATGTAATCGTTAAGGACTACAGAGTTTTTCAGGATATAAAATTAATGGAATGGAAGCGCAAACTCCTAGAGGAACACCTTGTTCAGTCTGCTTTCCAACATAAACTGGGAGACTAAATCCCCTTTCAGCTGGACAATAACCTAAAACACATGGCCAACCCTACACTAGAGTCGCTTACCAAGACGACATTGAATGTTCCTGAGTGGCCCAGTTACAGTTTTCACTTAAATCGGCTTGAAAATGTATTTTAAAAAAAAATCTAAAATGGCTGTCTAGTAATGATCAACAATCGATTTGACAGAGCTTGAAGAATTGATTAAAGAACAAATGGGTAAATATTGCACAATCCAGGTGTGCAAAGCTCTTTGAGACAAACCCAAAAAGACTACAAAGTATTGACTTATCATGTTAAATGAAGAGTCCCTTAAGGATGTTAGGAAGGAACATCATTGGGTGGGACACGCATGCACACACACACATTCCCCAAAACACATGTAAATATTGTTCGATAAATGATGCCTTCCTGTATTATACTTATTATAAAATGTCTATTCTACTGAACCATTTACTTGTTGGCATTCTTACCGTTGTGTACTACTGTATGTGTATCCTGTACATAGTCGTGGCCAAAAGTTTTGAGAATGTCACAAATATACGTTTTCAAAGTCTGCTGCCTCAGTTTGTATGATGGCAATTTGCATATACTTCAGAATGTTATGAAGAGTGATCAGATGAATTGCAATTAATTGCAAAGTCCTTCTTCACCATGCAATGAACTGAATCCCCAAAAAACATTTCCACTGCATTTCAGCCGTGCCACAAAAGGACCAGCTGACATCATGTCAGTGATTCTCTCATTAACACAGGTGTGAGTGTTGACGAGGACAAGGTTCGAGATCACGCCGTCATGCTGATTGAGTTCGAATAACAAACTGGAAGCTTCAAAAGGAGGGTGGTGCTTGGAATCATTGTTCTTCCTCTGTCAACCATGGTTGCCTGCAAGGAAACACGTGCCATCATCATTGCTTTGTACAAAAAGGGCTTCACAGGCAAGGATATTGCCACTTCTCTCCAGGAAAAACATTAGGGACAGACTGATATTCTGCAAAAGGTACAGGGATTGGACTGCTGAGGACTAGGGTAAAGTCATTTTCTCTGATGAATCCCCTTTCCGATTGTTTGGCGCATCTGGAAAAAAGCTTGTCCGGAGAAGACAAGGTGAGCGCTACCATCAGTCCTGTGTCATGCCAACAGTAAAGCATCCTGAGACCATTCATGTGTGGGGTTGCTTCTCAGCCAAGGGAGTGGGCTCACTCACAATCTTGCCTAAGAGCACAACCATGAATAAAGAATGGTACCAACACATCCTCCAAGAGCAACTTCTCCCAACCATCCAGGAACAGTTTGGTGACAAACAATGCCTTTTCCAGCATGATGGAGCACCTTGCCATAAGGCAAAAGTGATAACTAAGTGGCTTGGGGAACAAAACATCAATATTTTGGGTCCATGGCCAGGAAACTCCCCAGACCTTAATCCCATTGAGAACTTGTGGTCAATCCTCAAGAGGGGGGTGGACAAACAAAACCCCACAAATTCTGACAAACTCCAAGCATTGATTATGCAAGAATGGGCTGCCATCAGTCAGGATGTGGCCCAGAAGTTAATTGACAGCATGCCAGGGCGGATTGCAGAGGTCTTGAAAAAGAAGGGTCAACACTGCAAATATTGACTCTTTTGCATCAACTTCATGTAACTGTAAATAAAAGCCTTTGACACTCATGAAATTCTTGTAATTATATTTCAGTATTCCATAGTAACATCTGACAAAAATATCTAAAGACACTGAAGCAGCAAACTTTATGAAAATGTAATTCTCAAAACTTTTGGCCACGACTGTACTACTAATGAAACACATACTGCACACACACACAGCCTGGAGTGTGAAACAGCTGTCCTTGCAACTTCTATGCTGTAAAACAGATGCTCCTCTTGACTAGACAATATGACCCTAGGTGACCTTGTATTTCTGCTTTTGATAAGCTTTGGACAAGATTGTACGCTGTTTTCGTCTGCATTGTCTTGTGCTTTACTTTTATCATAAAAAAAGACAAAATTTGTTTAACTTTACCCGATGGTACTGTAATACATTCCTCTTTAAAAGATAGATAAAAAATAAGACGGTATATAGATACCTAAAGGGTACACTAGGCATTTTATAAGCAATTGCTTCGCAATGATAAAATAAAAATGTTCAGTGTAAAATGTAGGGATCTGGTTACCTCTGTTATCTAAGGGATGAATGGAATATCTGATTCTCCCTCAGAGAGTGAGTGGCAATAGACAACCATCTGTGAGAAGGCTCTACACTAACACCACCTATTCTGGGCCACTCGGTCTGTGTCTGAAAGAGAGAGATGTGTAATGATGATGCCGGGTCTATTAATTACTAAACTCAGCAAAAAAAGAAAAAGAAAAACGTCCCTTTTTCAGGACCCTGTCTTTCAAAGATGATTTGTAAAAATCCAAATAACTTCACAGATCTTCATTGCAAAGGGTTTTTAAAAAAAATACAGTTTCCCATGCTTGTTCAATGAACCATAAACAATTAATGAGCATGCACATGTGGAACGGTCGTTAAGACACTAACAGCTTAGACGGTAGGCAATTAAGGTCACTGTTATGAAAACTTAGGACACTAAAGAGGGCTTTCTACAGACTCTGAAAAACACCAAAAGAAAGATGCCCAGGGTCCTTGCTCATCTGCGTGAACGTGCCTTAGGCATGCTGCAAGGAGGCATGAGGACTGCAGATGTTGCCAGGGAAATAAATTGCAATGTCTGTACTGTGAGACACCCAAGACAGCACTACAGGGAGACAGGACAGACAGCTGATCGTCCTTGCAGTGGCAGACCACGTGTAAACACCTGCACAGGATCGGTACATCCGAACAACACACCTGCGGGACAGGTACAGGATGGCAACAACTGCCCGAGTTACACCAGGAACGCAAAATCCCTCAATCAGTGCACAAAATGTCCGTAATAGACAGAGGCTGGACTGAGGGCTTGTAGGCCTGTTGTAAGGCAGGTACTCACCAGACATCACCGGCAACAACATCGCCTATGGGCACAAACCCACCGTCGCTGGACCAGACAGAACTGGCAAAAAGTGCTCTTCACTGACGAGTCGTGGTTTTGTCTCACCAGGGGTGATGGTCGGATTCACGTTTATTGTCAAAGGAATGAGCGTTACACTGAGGCCTGTAGTCTGGAGTGGGATCGATTTGGAGGCGGAGGGTCCATCATGGTCTGTGGCGGTGTGTCACAGCATCATCGGACTGAGCTTTTTGTCATTGCAGGCAATCTCAATGCTGTGTGTTACAGGGAAGACATCCTCCTCCCTCATGTGGTACCCTTCCTGCAGGCTCATCCTGACATGACCCTCCAGCATGACAATGCCACCAGCCATACTGCTCATTCTGTGCGTGATTTCCTGCAAGACAGGAATGTCAGTGTTCTGCTATGGCCAGCGAAGAGCCCGGATCTCAATCCCATTGAGCATGTCTGGGATCTGTAGGATCGGAGGGTGAGGGCTAGGGCCATTCCCCCCAGAAATGTCCGGGAACTTGCAGGTGCCTTGGTGGGAAGAGTGGGGTAACATCTCACAGCAAGAACTGGCAAATCTGGTGTATTCCATGAGGAGGAGATGCACTGCAGTACTTAATGCAGCTGGTGGCCACAAGCTTACATTCTGGGTTCTAATGGAGTACAACAGTTGAACAAAGCTCATAAAACATTTATAAAGTTTTATTCTTCAAATGGGTACATAATGAATTTATAAGTCCAAAAGTAGATGTAGCAATTGCTAATTTTTACTTAGTGATATCCCCGACAAACAACCTTTAGCTAGGAGTATATCTACACAGTGTACAAAACATTAAGAACACCTTCCAAATATTGAGCGGGACCCTATTTTACTCTCAGAACAGCCTTAATTCCTTGGGGAATGGACTGTATAAGGTGCCGAAAGCGTTTCACAGGGATGCTGGCCCATGTTGACGCCAATGCTTCCCACAGTTGTGTCAAGTTAGCTGTATGTCTTTTGGGTGGTGGACCATTCTTGATACACATGAAAAACTGTTGAGTGTGAAAAACTCAACGTTGCAGTTCTTTACCTAAACCGGTGCACCTGGCACCTACTACTATACCCCATTCAAAGGCACTTCAATATTTTGGCTTGCCCGTTGACCGAATGGCACACATACACAATCCACGTGTAAATTGTCTCAAAGCTTAAAAATCCTTCTTTAACCCGTCTCCTCCCCTTCATCTACTCTGATTGAAGTGTAGCATTCACCTGTATTCAACAATCTGTCAAGGAAATGTTTTGTACACTCAAAGTATTCACCTCCCTTGACTTATTCCACATTTTTTTGTGTCACAGCCTGAATTTAAATAAATGTTTTTTTCCCCCTCACCCATCTACACACAATACCCCATAATGAAAAGGTGAAAATGTGTTTTTAGAAAATGGTTTGTAAATTTGTTGAGAATGAAATACAAAATATATACATGTACATAAGTATTGACACCCCTGAGTCACTACTTGGTAGAAGCACCTTCGACAGCGACTACAGCTGTGAGTCTTTCGGAAGCAGGTCTCCAAGAGCTTTCCACACCTGGATTGTACACTCAATATTTTCACCCATCTACCAATAGATGGCCTTCTTTGTACAGCATTCAAAAGCTTCCCTGGTCTTTGTGGTTGAATCTGTGTTTTAAAGTCACTGCTCGACTGAGGGACTTTACAGATAATTGTATGTGTGAGGTACAGAGATGAGTTAGTCATTCAAAAATCCTGTTAAACACTATTATTGCACACAGAGTCCATGCAACTTATGTGACTTGTTCAGCACATTTTTACTCAAGAACTTATTTAGGCTTGCCATATCAAGAGATTGCAGCTTTTCATTTTTATTTATTAAACATTGAGAAAAAAAATCCACTTTGACATTATGCGGTATTGTGTGTATGCCAGTGACAAAAAAAATCTCTACTTAATCAATTTAATGTAGCTGTAACAACAAAACGTGGAAAAAGTCAAGGGATGTGAATACTTTCTGAAGACACTGTTTATGCGTTGCAAAATAATGGGCGTACTGACCAATGACAATCCCCATGGTAACGATAGGTTCATCCACAGGCCAAGAGGTGACATTGCGTGTGCCCTTGGACTCATCTGTGTCTCACTATTTAGCGAGCTGAACTGGTATGAGGTCAGAGTAAGTGAGAATATTCTGTGCCGATGGCCTTCTGTTGATATCCCTTTTTGGCAAACAGGTAGTGTAGTAAGAGTTGCAGCTGTCATGACACACACAACTCTCCCTTTCTACTCTTCTCCCCTCCCCACCACCTCTTTCTTTTTCTACCCCCCCCCCCTCAGCAGATAAATAATAATAATAATAGTAAACAATACAGCAACGTAAACAGGGCTGAAAAGTGACTTGTAGCAGGAATGTAGAAATACTTGCGGCAATATACTGATGGTATTATAGTGCATTTGGAAAGTATAAAGACCTCGACCTTTTCCTAATTTTGTTACATTACAGCCTTATTCTAAAATGGATGAGAAAAAAATATTTAATCTATCTACGCACAATACCCCATAATGGCAAAGCAAAAACAGGTTTAGAATGTTTTGCAAATGTATTAAAAATAACAGAAATACCTTAATTACATAAGCATTCAGACCCTTTGAAATGAGACTCAAAATTGAGCTCAGGTGCATCCTGTTTTAATTTAACATCCTTGAGATGTTTCTACAACTTGGAGTCCACCTGTGGTAAATTCAATTGATTGGGCATGATTTGGAAAGGCACACATCTGTTTATATAAGGTCCCACAGTTGACAGTGCATGTCAGAGCAAAGACCAAGCCATGAGGTCGAAGTAATTGTCAGTAGAGCTCTGAGACAGGACTGTATCGGACAGGACTGTCCTTAAAACACAGTGGCCTCCATTCTTAAATGGAAGAACTTTGGAACCACCAAGACTCTTCCTAGAGCTGGCCGCCTGGCCAACTGAGCAATCGGGGGAGAAGAGCATTGGTCAGGGAGGTGACCAAGAACCCAATGGTCACTCTGACAAAGCTCCAGAGTTCCTCTGTGGAGATGGGAGAACCTTCCAGAAGGACAACCATCTCTGCAGCACTCCACCAATCAGGCCTTTATGGTAGTGGCCAGACAGAAGCCACTCCTCAGTAAAAGGTACGACAGCCCACTTGGAGTTTGCCAAAAGGCACCTAAAGGACTCTGACCATGAGAAACAAGATTCTCTCGTCTGATGAAACCAAGATTGAACTCGTTGGCCTGCATGAGGTCAATCTTGGTTTCATCAGACCAGAGAATCTTGTTTCTCATGGTCAGAGTCCTTTAAGTGCCTTTTGGTGTCACGTCTGGAGGAAACCTGGCACCATCCCTACGGTGAAGCATGGTGGCAGCATCATGTGGTGGATTTCTTTCAGCGGCAAGGACTGGGAGACTAGTCAGAGTCGAGTGAAAGTTGAAAGGAGCAAAGTACAGAGAGATCCTTGATGAAAACCTGCCCCAGAGCACTCAGACTGGGGGCGACGGCTCACCTTCCAACAGAACAACGACCCTGAACAACAGAGAAGACAACGCAGGAGTGGCTCGAAAGTCTCTGAATGTCCTTGAGTGGCCCAGCCAGAGCCCGGACTTGAACCCAATCGAACATCTCTGGAGAGACCTGAAAATAGCTGTGCAGTGACGCTCCCCATCCAACCTGACAGAACTTGAGGGGATCTGCAGAGAAGAATGAGAGAAACTCCCCAAATACAGATGTACCAAGCTTGTAGAGTCATACCCAAGAAGACTCGAGGCTGTAATCGCTGCCAAAGGCGCTTCAACAGCATAGTCATTACACAGGCAAGTGTGTGGGGGTGGATTTTGCACCTTACAATATTGCTCCATTGTTTACATTTTTGTTGATGGCCCATTTGATTGTGGCTTAAGTAACTATCACAGCGATGGGTGCATTGATTGTGTAGCCTAGAGATTAGTGATACAGGTTTAAACTCAACAGCCACGTGTGCAGTGTACCGACCAAATGTACCCTAGCAGTAAAAGAACAGCACATCCACTCTACATGCCCCAACCTGACAACTGCTTCCAGGACATATACTGCAAGTATGCTACTGGTTGCTGTGATGTCACATCA
The DNA here is from genome assembly GCF_901001165.1 of Salmo trutta. Classification (NCBI taxonomy): domain Eukaryota; kingdom Metazoa; phylum Chordata; class Actinopteri; order Salmoniformes; family Salmonidae; genus Salmo; species Salmo trutta. The sequence continues at coordinate 5,097,317 of NC_042988.1, forward strand.
GATATTGGTCAGTGGTTACTGACAGCTTCCTTGACCTCTGAAAGAACAGGGAGAAGGGAGGAGGCCAAGAACAAGTAGTGAGCCAAGAAAGAAAGAAGGACGAGAAAGGCGCCAGACATGAGAAATTGAAAATAGATTAGGCGAAGAGAGAAAAGCAGGAACAGAGAGAGAAGTGTGAGAGAATTTCAGAGAGAGGAAGAGAAAGTGTAAGACAGGCTGAGAGAGAGGAGAAAGGAAGTGAGAGGGAGCCTACAGCAGAGTGCGTGACTATGCATTCTGTGCAGCAGCACCCCTGAGGGGCCCCTTGCTTCATTGGTTAGCTGAGGGTATATGAGGAAAGGAGAGGTCAGTACTAAACCTAACCCAGTCAGCTAGTCAAAGCACAGAGGCCTGCCTGAGCAACGACTAGGGTGGAACTCTGCATATAACCTACATGGTATACATCTTCCCTCTCGACCCCCCCCCCCCCCGTTTTAAAAAGGCACGCTCTCCATACATAACTTATATTATACCCCCTCTCCCCCATCTACAACTGATAAGGCGGTCAACGATAAGGGGAGAGAGGGGAGATTGAGGATGGAGAGGGTCTGCTCCTGGGCTGATTTAGGTCCCTTGGAATGTGTCCAAACATTCCTGAGGGGAACATAGAGAGCAGGACTGATGGACAAAAAAGCACGTTGAGCCAGCAGAGTAGAGGAGAGCATAGAAAGCTGAGCAGAGGAGAGGAGAACAAAGTGGCGAGCAGAGTAGAGGAGCATAGAGAGCTAAGCATAGGAGTGGAGAGTAGAACAAAGCGGCGAGCATAGAGAGCATCAAATCAACATGTTGTCACATGCACCGAATACAACCATAGAGAAATTCTTACTTATAAGGCCCTAACCAACAATGCAGTTTAAATGATCTTGTTTTTTTTAAATACCCCCCCAAAAAATAGAATAAGAATAAAAAAAAGTAATAAATCATTAAAGAGCAGCAGTAAAATAACAATAGCGAGGCTATATACAGGGGGCACCAGTACAGAGTCAATGTGCGGGGATACCGGTTAGTCGAGGTAATTGAGGTAATATGTGCATGTAGGTAGAGTTATTAAAGTGACTATGCATAGATATTAACAGAGAGCAGCAACAGTGTAGAAGAGGGGAGCAGTTGCCATACCAGGGAGTGATGCGACCAGTCAGGGCGCTCTCGATGGTGCAGCTGTAGAACCTTTGAGGATCTGAGGACCCATGTCAAATCTTCTCAGTCTCCTGAGGTGGAATAGGTTTTGTTGTGCCCTCTTCACGGACTGTCTTGGTGTGTTGGACCATGATAGTTTGTTGGTGATGTGGACACCAAGGATCTTGAAGCTCTCAACCTGCTCCACTACAGCCCCGTTGATGAGAATGGGGGCGTACTCAGTCCTCCTTTTCCTGTAGTCCACAACCATCTCCTTGTCTTGATCACGTTGAGGGAGAGGTTGTTGTCCTGGCACCACACGGCCAGGTCTCTGACCTCCTCCCTATAGGCTGTTTTTGTCGGTGATCCGGCCTACGACTGTCGTGTCATCGGCAAAACTTAATGGTGGGTTGGAGACGTGCCTGGCCGTGCAGTCATGAGTGAACAGGGAGTACAGGAGGGGACTGAGCACGCACCGAGGGGCACCCGAGGGGCCCCTGTTGAGGATCAGCGTGGCGGATGTGTTGTTACCTTGTTACCCTCCAGGATCCAGTTGCAAAGGAGGTGTTTAGTCCCAGGGTCCCATAACATAGTGATGAGCTTTGACCCCCAACACCATAGTGCCCACAAAGCTCATCACTAAGCTAAGGCCGCTCCGGCTAAACACCTCCCTCTGCAACTGGATCCTGGCCTTCTTGAATGGGCCACCCCCAGGCCAACAACATGTCTGCTATGGTGATGCTCAACACTGGGGCCCCTCAGGGGTGTGTGCTTAGTCCCCTCCTGTACTCCCTGTTCACCCATAACTGTGTGGCCAAACACGACTCCAACGCTATCATTAGGTTCGCTGACGACACAACAGTGGTAGGTCTGATCACCGACATGATGAGACAGGCCTATAGGGAGGAGACCTGGCAGTGTGGTGCCAGGACAACAACCTCTCCCTCAATGTGAGCAAGACAAAAGGAGCTGATCGTGGACTACAGGAAAAGGACCCATTAACGTTGACGGGACTGTAGTGGAGCGGGTCGAGAGTTACGTTCCTTGGTGTGCACATCACCAACAAAATATCATGGCCCAAACACACCAAGACAGTCGTGAAGAGGGCACAACAACACCTTTTCCCCCTCAGGAGACTGAAAAGATTTGGCATAGGTCCCAGATCCTCAAAAAGTTATACAGCTGCACCATCCTGACCGGTTGCATCACCGCCTGGTATGGTAACTACTCGGCATCTGACCGTAAGGCGCTAGAGGGTAGTGCGTATGGCCCAGTACATCACTGGGGCCAAGCATCCTGCCATGCAGTACATATATACACTAGGCAGTGTCCAAGGAAAAAACCCAAAATTGTCAAAGACTCCAGTCACCCAAGTCATAGACAGTTTTCTCTGCTACCACAACGGAAAGTGGTACCGGAGCGCCAAGTCTAGGACCAAAAGGCTCCTTAACAGCTTCTAACCTCAAGCCATAAAGACTGCTGAACAATTAACCAAATGTTGTGTAATGCAGTGGTTCCAAAACTGTGGGTCTCAACCCAGCCAGGGCTCCAGGGTGGGGGTCGCGGGATAACAGTTTGTGAATAGCAAAATTATTATTATTTAACTTCAGTATGGGAAAAGGCTTCAGTTGTAAACTTAAAAACCAAGTATGTAGAAAAGACAATATACCTACAGTATATATATTTCAATAATAGCCTATAATCTTTGAGAATTACAAACAAAATAAAAGCTAGACATCTTGCCCCCATCGTTATGTTTGAGGCTTAAGAACCCAGCATTAGCCTCTGTCAAAATGTGTTGAATTTTAGGAAATTCCAGCCTAAACTGCACAATTCTCTTTCAGCTCCATTGGCAGGGATGTGTGGAATTGCAGGAAAGTACTTTTGAAAAACTGCAAACATTTTCTCTTCGCTGCCAAGATTATATTTTCGTACTTAGTTTGGTCTGTGTATATTTCTTTCGCCACTCAACCATTATGGTGGGTCGCGAATCAAAAGACACTCAAAGCAGACCGTTGGGAACCCCTGATGTAAGGGAGAAAAGGACAATTACACTGAATTTACCACTACAGCGAGTGAAGTGGTTGACATGTATGAGGGGTGAACACGAGTACAAAATGTCCTTTCCGAGGACTAAGAGATGCAGACAGCGTGTACACACACACACACACACCACCACACACACCGAGTGGATTAGAGATCACTGATAAAAGTGTTTGCTCAGTGTGAAGCCTTTGCAGATGGGGTGAGGCGATAAGGAGTTCAATGGGGGGTGGCCTCGGGTGTGTTATGGCAAACTAGGAAAGAAGAGACACATACACAAAAGAAGAGACGCAGAGCGACACACCAATTATTATATATGCACTAGATGACTAAGGGGAGTGTGGTGGGGGGGGTGGGGGGTGTGGGTGTCCTGTAAAGCACGTGCCTCCATCTTGACACCTCCCCACCATTGTACTTTTTTTTTTACCAATAGAAATGCATTTATGAATGTCTACATTCATTTTTGCCCATTTATTATATTACAGACACCTGAATGTGCAAAGCTGTCAACAAGGCAGAGGGTGGCTACTATGAGAATCTCAAATACAAATATATTTTGATTTGTTTAACACTTTTTTGGTTACTACATGATTCCATATGTCTTATTCATAGCTTTGATGGCTTCACTATTATTCTACAATATAGAAAACAGTAAAAATAAAATAAAAACCCTTTAATGAGTAGGTGTGTTTTGACTGGTATATTTTTTTTGTGTATTATTATTATTATTATTATTATTATTATTATTATTATTATTATAACTATAAAAGCACCAGCTGCAAGTTATTTTAATTTAGGCAATCTGTTCAAGTATTTCCAAACATAATATAGAGACACGTGATCGTATACAAATGTAAGCAGGGTTGAAATGATTATGTTTCAGTCAAATATTATACGTGTTTGGGCTTCTTGCAGTCAATTTGCAGTCTACAAATTATTTGTAATTATGTTGTTTCGGCCCCCCCCGACCATGGATTCAAGAAAAGAAATTGTCTCGCGGCTAAATTATAGTTGATAATAACCGACTTAATACTTTAAATGATATGTAAGATATACTTTTTCTTTTTTATTCCTGAAAGTATATATTGTTAGATTACTAAATGTTAGTGTCCCCCCACCACAACAAAACAAATACTTGTAATTTTGAAAACTGTAGGATCCACTCATTCCTATGGAGGACTGCCAATATGGCCAATCGGTGGCTTCAAAGCCTCTCCATGGTCAATACAGAGCATCACCGCGTGCACACACAAAGACATACAGTACACACGGACGCAGAGACATACAGTACACACACGTCGCCCCAGATAGCACAGAGGGGCCTGGTATGTGTGATTGACCTTGGCTGCTGTGGCGATAGTCCAAGTGGGCACCGTGCAAAAACAACCGCAGGAGGAGGGAGGGCTCGGCTACCCTTTAGTTACGCAATACTGGCAACTAAGCATAACCAAAAGCCCAGCTGAGGACAAGAAAAAGGAGGAAGAAGGAGCATTGTGTGTGGAGAGTGTGTGTCCATGTTGGGTGGCACCAGTGAAACACAGGTATATCCGCGGGGCGGGTGTGTTTAGGGCCATGAAATAGTGTGTGGATGAAGGGCGGGTGAGTTGAATAAATAGAAAACAATGCATACATTATTATTTTTTTAAATATTTTTTTTAATTGCCAAAAGTATAATTCTTGCACAATTCATATCTATGGGCTACTTTTATCTGGCGCTAGGCTCTAAAGCTTAGGCTATGCACTGACTGTAGCGCACCAAATACACGCCGATTGCTAAATGCTTTTGGGAACTTCGGTAGAAAAAGTTAACATTGTCCTTTTTGCCTCAGTGTATCAATGTCGGAGTTTATTCCAATAAGAAAAAAGCTGCGAAATGGAGAGCTGAAAAGAAATAGAAGGGAAGCCAGAACAGTAGTCTAATATTGGAAAATATTGGTGAAGTGGCAAAAGAGGATGATGGGCAGTGCCAGCACTGGGGACTTCAAAATGGCACGTCAAGGGAACTGTACTGTTCAGATGGGTTAAATGGAATAGTAGCCTAACAGAAAGTCTATAACCTCTCACATAGCCTAATATAATATTAACCCCTGCAGAATTAAGCATTTTCTTGCAGTAAAATGATACAAATTAAATTCTGACTCAGGAACAGGAGTAGAGAAATATGATTTGTTTCTTTCAGCATCTTGAGAAAATGAATGTGCTGCTGCTGCTCTGTCAGCATCTTAACAGCTGATCGTAGTATTTCAAAACATATCAAATATGCATCCAAACCAAATCTGAAATCGTAAAAAAAAAATATATATTGGGGTCATTTGATAGATTTTAATTTCCTTCAAACCGTGAAACTTGATGTGTATTTGGTGATTTACACTGAAAACCTTTCCTGTTTTTTTGGTTTTGGTTGAGTTAATGCATTTTCTCCCCGGTCCCTAAACGTCTTTGCTGCATGAGAGAAGCAGAAACGAAAGAGGAAAGAAAACAAACCTTACCGATGTCAACCAGATTGAAGCATTCATTCAATCGATTTAGCAAATAAAAAAAAAAACATTATTGGTCACATACACATATTTAGCAGGATGTTATTGTGGATGTAGCGAAATGCTTGTGTTTATGTGACATTCTGGTGAGCAAGGGTTTATTTAGTCTTCAAGGGTAACGAGTAATGACAGAAGAGAAGCTGCATGTATCTAATTAGACAAATTGACTAACAAATAGCCTACCAAAATGTAAATAAATTATTAGCAGAAACATATGCCTATCTAAAAAGGCCTGTCAAAAAAGAAATGTCTGCCATCTTTGGACTATATTAGTGGGTTAGGGTCGGATGCGGACCTCACATTTTCAACTTATCACATATAGGTCGGGCAGTTGCGGATGGGTTATTAGCAATTGCGGGCGGAACAAACAGTTGACCATGCATCACTAGTGTGTGTGTCCACATGCATGTTTATATCTGTGTCTCCGTGTCCATTTGCGTATACAACCTCAATGCTATCCACAGTCTTTAATCCTTAACAGTCTATCCTGTGCGTCAATCAGCGTAATAATCAAAAATCCCCATCAAAATCAGTCAGTTTAAACTAGAGTTTTTTTTGCATGGGCTGCGTCTCAAATCGGCCTTCCACATCTGCGGTGGAAACTCTCACGAACACGACGGTGTTCTCCGTTTTGCTCTACGAAGTATCACGGGACTCGTCTGCGAATGGAAGTATGGAAGTAGTTTTGTGGCAACAAAAATTAGGGGGTTAAATATGTGTCCAAAAAAAAAAACTAAAACCATTTCCGGAGCTTTCTTATATGCATTATTCAATGCGTTTCTATGGGCTATAGTAGTAAAGGCCAAGGTCTATATGTTTTTTGTATTTCTTTTTTGGACACCTAAAAGGGTCCTAAAATTCTAAATCAAATAGCTAAATGATTCATGGTATGATCATCTTAAAACATGTACCCCCCCCCATGGTTTAGACTTTGAGGTTAACTGTTTTTATAGACCACCGTCTCATTAAATCATACTCTGCTATGTCATACATTCTACACTTGTCCTGGCAGAAGATGGATTTAGGCTAGTAGTAGGCATAGATCTATGATCAGATTACACTCACTAAATTCCTCACTTTATCCCTCAGAGGGAGAAGAACTGAGCTTATATCACCTAAGGGCAACTTCAGCCTACACCTAATAGTAAATGTAGGTTAGCCTATCCTGCAACTTACTGTGCACTATACATTTTAATGTTACCCTGGTATGCCTGTACAGACTGTTTTATAAGCATTGTATTAAAACCTAATGATAAGGTTTATGATCAGGACAACTCTTCTCTCACAGATTCACTGTGACTCCTTACCATTGAACCCAACTGACCCCTGTTGCTCAACTTTCAATTGAAAAATAGAGAAACGCCAACAAAGTAGATTTCATAGCAATATACATTACATTTTCATATACATTTAAATCGTACGGGCCAGACAAAACGAGCTGTCTGACTCTTCCTTACCTTTGACTCTGGCATCTTGACTAATTAAATAAAGGTAAAAAATGTTTTTATTCATTCTATAGTAGGTTGTTGAGGAAAGTTACAGATGGCTTGATCTCCATGGTAAAAATACCCTTTTGACCTTTAATCTGTGATCTAACGCAGCACTCGTCTCTTAAGTGGAGGTCATCTGCCTCCAGATCATTCCCACAACCCCCCCCCCCCCCAAAAAAAATGTACATTCCCAGAACGTTCTGGGAACCAAAATATGTTAGCTGGGCTACAGTCCCTTTCGGCACAGCTCACATACTGACTGACTAGTAACTAACAAAAACATTCCTGCTTGGTGTCATTAATTTAAATAAACAATCCCAAAAAGGGGAAGACGACCTATATACTCAGCGTGACTCGTTGAATCGTCTATGACCGGAATGATAAACACTTCTGCTGAGGTGGCATGACTTTGATTCCATGGTCAGGGCTGGTTCCAGGTATAAGCGACATACAGTGCCTTCAGAAAGTATTCACACCCCTTGACTTTTTCCACATTTTGTTGTGTTACAGACTGAATTAAAAAAAGGGATTAAACAGATTTGGTGTCACTGGCCAACACACAATACCCTATGTCAAAGACAAATTATAAAACATTTCTTTAAAAAAAAAAATATATATATATATATATATATATATATATACACACTTTTAAAATAAAAAGCTGAAATGTCTTGAGTCAATAAGTATTCAACCCCTTGTTATGGCAAATAAGTATAACAAATCGCATAATAAATTCCAAGGATTCTGTGTGCAATAAGTGTTTAACCTGACTTATGGTTCTCATCTCTGTACCCAACAAATACAATTACAGTGCCTTCAGAAAGTATTGATGCCCCTTGACTTACTACACATTGTTTTCTTATAGCCAGAATTCCAAACGGACTAAATATTCCCCCAGCCTCACCCATCTACACACACACTAACCCATAATGACAAAATGAAAACATGTTTATGAAATCTTTGCAAATGTATTGAATATTAAATACAGAAATCTCATTATATAAGTACTCACACCTCTGAGTCAATACTTTGTAGAAGCACCTTTGGCAGTGATTACAGCTGTGAGTCTTTCTGGGTAAGCCTCTGAGTGCTTCCACACCTGGATTGTGCAACATTTGTTGCTAGACAACAATTTTCAGATCTTGCCATAGATTTAAGTAAGAACTCTTGGCCACTCAGGAACATTCACGGTCTTCTTGGTAAGCAACTCGTGTAGATTTGGCCTAGTGTTCTAGGTTATTGTCCTGCTGAAAGGTGAATTCCTCTCCCAGTGTCTGATGGAAAGCAGACTGAATTAGGTTTTCCTCTAGGATTTTGCTTATGCTTAGCTCCATTCCAATTTTCTTTTATCCTGAAAAACTCCCCAGTCCTTAATGATTACAAGCATACCTATAACATGATGCAGCCACCACTATGCTTAAAAATATGGAGAGTGGTACTCCTTAATGTGTTGTATTGGATTTGTCCCAAATATAACACTGTAGTCAGGACAAAAAGTTACTTGCTTTGCCACATTTTGCATCAGCAGTCACATAATTAACCCATTTTTTCAGATTGCTAAATTAGTCTAGCTGCCAGCTATCTACAGTAACCTTGTAGTAAGCATGGTTGAATTACCAACTGGGGTGGAACCCATTTATCATATTAAAACCTGGTAATATCAGGATGTAACATGAACCTATCAACTTTAACATTTGTAATTGTTTTTATCTGAACAGGGGAGGGGGGGAAAAAAGAATACACTGAGAATACATTAAAGAATACACTGAGAATACATTACATAGGATGAAGAAACAATACTCCGAGTCGCAGCTCCATACTACTTGTCAGACATAGAGAACTGATATTATATACTCGTTGTTGGGGTGGGATTGACACGAGGTGTCCGTGGTTGGATTTTTACAATTTCCTGTCCAACTCACCATTAGAGAAGAAGTTTTGTCCAAAGTGAATGTTAGATACTACATTATATGAATCCTATCATTTAAAAATAACCAATTTGAGTGCAATCTAAATTTCTCAGATGAAATTACAGGGACAGTGGAGTCGCAATTCAATGGCTCATACACGAGAAGTATGTGGCAGGGTCTACAGGAAATCACGGACTACAAAAAGAAAACCAGCCACGTCACGGACACCACACTTCAAGACAAACTAAACACCTTTGCCCGCTTTGAGGATAATACAGTGCCACCGCCACGACCCGCTAACAAGGACTGCAAAAAGTGCCCTTCACTGACGACTCACGGTTTTGTCTCACCAGGGGTGATGGTTGGATTTGCGTTTATCGTCGAAGGACTGAGCGTTACACCGAGGCCTGTACTCTGGAGCGGGATCGATTTGGAGGTGGAGGGTCCGTCATGGTCTGTGGCAGTGTGTCACAGCATCATCGGACTGAGCTTGTTGTCATTGCAGGCAATCTCAATGCTGTGCGTTACAGGGAAGACATCCTCCTCCCTCATGTGGTACCCTTCCTGCAGGCTCATCCTGACATGACCCTCCAGCATGACAATGCCACCAGCCATACTGCTCGTTCTATGCATGATTTCCTGCAAGGAATGTTAATGTTCTGCCAGCAAAGAGCCCGGATCTCAATCCCATTGAGCATGTCTGGGACCTGCTGGATTGGAGGGTGAGGGCTAAGGCCCCTTTTTATTTCGACCCCCCCCCCTCTTTGTTTAGGGACACATTATTCAATTTCTGTTAGTCACGTCTGGAACTTGTTCAGTTTATGTCTCAGTTGTTGAATCTTGTTACGTTCATACCAATATTTACACATGTTAAGTTTGCTGAAAATAAACGAAGTTGACAGTGAGAGGACGTTTCTTTTTTTGCTGAGTTTACATGCAGACACAGCATCATTCAAATAATGGAGTTTGATATGACTGAAAAATAATGTCTCAAGAGATTCATACCTGAACCGCACCTTTATTTGCCAAGGAAGAGTACATGATCAGTGAATATATTCAATGTGCAGGCTACAATGTGGAAATCTCATGCGTGGTAATAACTACAGTATATGTATATAGGACTTCCATCCTTGGCACAATAAAGTTATTATATTCTACTCTATCCATAAGCTTCATTAATGCCATTCAGACTTGAAGTTGATACAACAACTATGATAGCTGAGGTTCATAGATTGGTATGAATATTAGTTCAGAACCTAACGTTTTAGGGTCCACACACAGATCGGCTACATACTGTAGCTAGCTACACATCCATAGGCATACAGTTATTTTTATCCTCCACTACACAATAGCAAGTAAATAGTTAGCTAGCTATGTTACTTCAGCTGCATTGCAAGGCAAGCTCACACAATTGTACATTCAATTTGCAGTAAATGCTTTAGCTAGCTATTATCTGTACATCCACTGTTTCACAAGACGACAGCCTGGTTTGCTGGTTCTCTCAGGAGTCCCTAAAACAGCACGAATTACAAATTCATTCTCCTGTCATAACACTAGCTAGCTAGTCAGCTAACTTGCTAAATAGAAATGTTCGTAAATTAACTTTATGACAAATAAATATGCACAAACGTTTGTCTCTACATTAACGAACATATTCCTCTCAATTGTACAATTTTTGCTTGACTCGTTATGACGACTTACATTAGGTTCCACCGTAATGTTTTGTCAGCCATCTTTGTTGAAGAAAGCCCCAGGGACGGATGGGTTGCTTCAAAATTCGTCATTGGAACCATGACGAATATGATTGGTCATATAAAAACCTTGAGACCCAAACGCATAATGAGTGCTCTAACTCCCCCTTGTGGTGGTCTGGAGCAATGATGCCGTGGCGCTGGGTACCTCTAAGTCCCGCGATGCAACCTCAACTTTTAAAGGAGCAACCACTGTACTGTATTTTATACCATCTACCGCACCTTGCCTATGCCGCACAGCCATCGCTCATCCATATATTTATAATGTACATATTCTCATTCCCCCCTTTAGATGTGTGTATTAGGTAGTTGTTGGGGAATTGTTAGATATTACTGCACTGTCGGAACTAGAAGCACAAGCATTGCTACACTCGCATTATCATCTGCTAACCATGTGTATGTGACCAATAAAGTTTGATTTGATTTATAGTGCACTATATAGGCAATAGGGTGCCATTTGGGATGTAGCCTTGGTCAGTGTTGAACGGAAAAATAATCTAGGGACTTGGAGGAAGTGGGAGGTCGATTGTGACTGGAGGGAGTTAAGAGGTTTTTCCTGGTTAAGAGTTCAGTCAACAGGTCTGGTTGGGTTCATGTCCTTATGGGATTAACCTTAGTTAATCCCATAAGGGAGCAACATGGAGGGATGAAATAGACCAGTGACTGAAGGTGAGGGATACGAGATCCTTCAAGACTAGGCCTACTTGACAAAAAAGCAATTTCTAAAGTTAAAGATTTGAATAGAGAAAGCTGATCCGAATACAATGCTGCCTTTGTTTCTATCCTATCAGTATCAACTAGGGCTGTCAAAGTTAACGTGTTAATAATGCGTTACATCTAACGGCATAAAAAAAAAATTGCCACCAATCACATCTCCATTCTTTTCACCGTACTGACCCTTTTAAGCGCAACAAACACGTTAGTGTTGCATGGCATACCGAAACATCTGTATTTTTGAGAGACTAGAACATGGATTGGAACTATATATATTTTTTTAATTATATTTTTTGCCGCTTCTGTCAAATGTGTCTATCAGCGCAGCCGATGCCCCCCATATGGCGCGAAAGCACCGTGCCTGCTCCACTTAGCCTCCACTGGGAGTCTGAGCTGTATCATGTTAACTTCTGTGAGGCATGAGTGGGGAGCTAACACACTAGAATAATGCAACACGGCACGTAGACATTTTGAAATGGTTCATTACTGTTCGCAAAACAATGTCCATATAGGCTAGAACACTACACTGCAAGAAGATAATGGTAGCTTCCAGCTTTGTAGGCTAACTTTTCTTGGTAGCTTACAGCTAAAACTAACATCAATTCACTACCATAGTACTTTGTATTTTTTAGGGGGTAGTTCAGCTTTAATATTGCAGATATATTGTAGCTTCCATCAATGTAATCGTCTGCATCACTTCCAATCCCCCATCACACACATTCAAAAGTTCGGGGTCAGAAAAGCAACATTTTTTGCCCATTAAAATAACAAATTGATCAGAAATACAGTGTAGACATTGTTTATGGTGTAAATGACTACTGTAGCTGGAAACTGAAGATTCTTTATGGAATATCTACATAGGCGTACAGAGGCCCATTATCAGCAACCATCACTCCTGTGTTCCAATGGCACATTGTGTTAGCTAATCCAAGTTTATCATTTGCAGGGTTAGCTCCAGGCAAATATTGCAATTCTTCAGCCATTCCTGGACCTGTGACCAAAAACAAGCTACATATGGACAGTACTAAAACAAATGATCTAATGATTCTGCCTCTTCGCACCAAAACCTGCAGAGCTGGGAAAGTTGTATCCCCCTTACAAATAACATTCTGTTGGATGCAAGAACTCTATACAATAATTTAAATTGAACAATTGTAAGTTTTGAATCCGGCGTCGTTTTGTGTATCAGTTCATAAACCATGTGTCATGGAATCGGTACATAAAAAATCTTTTCCCAATTATTTCGTAATCTACAGTTGAAGTCGGAAGTTTAAATGTAATTGGCTAAGGTGTATGTAAACTCAGTTTTTCACAATTCCTGACACTTAATCCTAGTAAAAATTCCCCGTCTTAGGTCACTTTATTTAAATAGACCAGTGACTGAAGGTGAGGGATAAGTGCACTAGTCCCTCCTGCAACAAAGCACCCACACAACATGATGCTGCCACCCCCATGCTTCACAGTTGGGATGGTGTTCTTCGGCTTGCAAGCCTCCCCCTTTTTCCTCCAAACATAACAATGGTCATTATGGCCAAACAGTTCTATTTTTGTTTCATCAGACCAGAGGACATTTCTCCAAAAAATATGATCTTTGTCCCCATGTGCAGTTGCAAATCGTAGTCTGGCTTTTTTATGGCGGTTCCTTGCTGAGCGGCCTTTCAGGTTATGACGATATAGGACTCATTTTACTGTGGATATAGGTACCCGTTTCCTCCAGCATCTTCACAAGGTCCTTTGCTGTTGTTCTGGGCTTGATTTTCACTTTCCGCACCAAAGTAAGTTCATCTCTAGGAGACAGAACGTGTCTCCTTCCTGAGCGGTATGACGGCTGCATGGTCCCATGGTGTTTATACTTGCGTAATATTGTTTGTACAAATGAACGTGATACCTTCAGGCGTTTGGAAATTGCTCCCAATGATGAACCATGTGGAGGTCTACAATTTGCTTTCTGACGTCTTGGCTGATTTCTTTTGATTTTCCCATGATGTCAAGCAAAGAGGCAGTGAGGTTGAAGGTAGGCCTTGAAATACATACACAGGTACACATCCAATTGATTCAAATTATGTTATTTAGCCCATCAGAAGGTTCTAAAGCCATGACATAATTTTCTGGAATTTTCCAAGCTGTTAAAAGGCACAGTCAACTTGGTGTATGTAAACTTCTGACCCACTGGAATTGTGATACAGTGAATTATAAGTGAAATAATCTGTCTGTAAACAATTGTTGGAAAAATGACTTGTGTCATTAACAAAGTAGATGTCCTAACCGACTTGCCAAAACTATAGTTTGTTAACAAGAAATATGTGGAGTGGTTGAAAAACGAGTTATAAATGACTCCAACTAAGTGTATGTAAACTTCCGACTTCAACTGTAGATATGCCGATAGCGGACAACCTTGTTTTGCTCTTCTTGACAGTTTAAAAGTAGCCATCATTTACTACTTTACACCTAGGGTTACTATACATGATTTTAACCCATTTTTATAAGAGATTCTCCAAAATTGAAATGTTCCAAGCATTTATATATAAACTCAAGCAGTACTTTAAAAGCCTTTTCAAAGTCCACTATGAATAGCAGGCCTGTTTCCCAGATTTTTCATAGTGTTTTGTTTGTGATAACCAACCATAACGCAAAAATGCTGATTTACATTTAAGCCATTTGGCAGACCCTCGTATCCAGTGTGACTTTAAAATAAGTAAATAAAAAATATATATATATATCCAGTGACTTACAGGAGCAATTAGGGTTAAGTACTTTGCTCAAGGGCAAAAGCAGATATCTTAACTAGTCAGCTCAGAGTTTCGAACCAGCAACCGTTTGTCACTTAAAATTGGTCTCTCTCTCACGTCTCTACCCAAGGTGTTCCATTGCCTCAGTAAACCGACGGTCTGTAAATAGTGCCTTGACGGGCCGCCCCCCTTTTGCTTCGTGAATGACGTCATTACTGGTTAAAGACACAGCCCGCACATTTATAAAATAAGCAACTTCTAGGCAAATGTTGTTGATCAGTACAATAAAATAAGTCCCAAATGGAAACAGATTGTCATCTGTAGCCCGATCAAAATCAGCCAAAACAAGATCAATAACTCAATACATGCAAACACCCCTATTGAATATGCATTCACCTGTATTGTGAATAGACATAGGCTACATCGTCATTTAGCCAGTTTATAAATAGAGATGTACCATTCAAATAAATAATTTTATCTAGTTAGTTTGTTAAAAACATCAAATTGATTGTATAAATGATTTGTTAATGCCACCATTAAGCGAATTTGGACAGTAAATGAAAGGTCGCTGGTTCAAATCCCAGAGCCAACTAGGTGAAAAAAAATCTGTCAAAGTGTCCTTGAGCAAGACACTTAACCCTAATTGCTCCTGTAAGGTCGCTCTGCCCCCTCTCAACTGAGGATGTATTTTTCAGCCTCCATTTCTTGTGTTTGAGGGGTGCAAAACCTTGTCACTTACATCTCACTCGATTGATTGCTTTCATTTTACTCCTGCGACTCTTTCATACTCTTGCTTGTACCCATCATTTTTTCCCAGTTAATGTTATGACTGCGAAAATGTTATTAATGACCTGTCAAACACATCCAGGTAATGGCTGAAATGGGCTCAATGGAATACATTGTCTTTCCGTTGAATCAATGAGAATGCCTAGTCTGTGATTTAATGCCTCATTGACACTTACATCACAATAAAGAGAGAAAAATAACTTTGTTTTGTTGGTTGTTCATTTTTTGTGGAATTGAAAAAAGTACTAATTTAATACAATGAAAATGTTTACAAATTAGATACGCTGAAACAAAAGCAACTTCCAAAAATGAACACTCGGATTATAGTGATATTATGTCTGAACTCGCAAACAATGTAACGTATGTATAGATAGGTATAATCTAGAGCCAAGCATATTGATTGTGTAAATAGCAGGATACCCTCGGATTAACAATCGAATTGTGGAACAGAACGTGACAACAGTAATTAATGAGTCAGTCTAGACAGCACAGGCAGACCTAGACAGAGCAAGTTTTTGGTGTTTGCAGCCCTCTAACACCCCTTTATGTTAATCTATTCATATATGAAAATACACCCAGTGTATTTATGCAAATAAGGCACATATTTTGTGTTAAAATAAAGAATTATATCTTTAAAAAAATAGCAATACAAAATATGTGCATAAAAAAGTGCAACTTGGCAATAAATTGAATACTTGAACTCCCAATCATTATTTGTCCGTGCCTGTAAAATTTTTTCATGTGCTATATTTCAGTCAATATCTGATGGAATAAACCATTTCTAAAAAAAGGTTTGGAGTGTATTCATCGATTGTCCAACAGTTGCATTTCCTAGAATTGTTTTTAGGACCTTTTAACAACTTTGATGACCGTTTGTACCAACACACACACGAAGGCCACACACATACATTTCACAATCCACTATTGCACATTCTCGAATGAGAACATACTGAGTTGAGCACATGGGAGGATTCATCTGTTATTTTGTTACTATTGGTAGAATGTGTGCATAGTGGGGGGGTTAATGAAAGGCAATACCATGCAGTATCCCGTTCCTGAGCGAGGGGTGAGACACAGAATCCTGCTTACAGAATCCTACTCCAGACAGAAGTAGATGGGTTGGTGTGTGTGTGTGCACGCACGGGTGTGTTGGAGTGTGTCCCTCCCCCTGTGCACCTGCTCTGCTCCTCACCACAGTATCGGTCTGGATGGCAACAGTAGTGGATCCTGACCTCAGACCTCCATGAGGATCACACTAGAGGGCATTGCGTGGGACCTGCGGCTCCAAAACAGAGATCGCAGCATGGTTGTCATTTTTCATACTGCGGGAGTGGGTGGTCAGACAACTTTAGGATGCATTTTTGGGGGAGTAGAAACGGTCATCTTTCTGCTTTGTATGCGTTTGCCTACCTATTATATTAAAAGTACATCTTTGTTGCATTATTCACACAGCGTAGAATTCACTGCTTCAAGTCCAGTAGCCTACCTCTCCTAGTTGGATGTGCGAGGTAAAACGTGTGGTCTGGTCTCAATGAAATCGAGTAGGCTGCCTATGCATGGGCAGAGAATCACGTGGCAGATATCTTTCCAAGAAAATTAACTTCAATATGATTAGGCTATAGTTTACTTGAGTGTCTGTAAATAAATACCGATAATGGAAAGAAGTGGAGGGCGCTGAACCAAAAAAAAAAATGTGATCATTGAGAAGGAAAATGTGCAAAGCGCATACATTGGTGAGCAAGTGTTGCGCCTTTTCAATAAACCCATGTATGCCTCTGCCTGCAAATCGTCCTGCTCCTAAAAATTAGGCTATATCCTATATGCAAAACGTAGCTCAAGAGAAAGTGTAAGTGTCTGCTCTCATCATTCATGCTGCTTTAAGTTCAGTAGCCATACCTCTCCTCTCCTAGTTTGGCGTGCGAGATCAGGTGCGCATGTGGTCTCAATTAAATAGAGTAGGCTATAGCTATGCATGGGCGGAGAAGCACAGGGCAGATCTCTTTTCAATGAAATTAACTTCCTAAATATGATTAGGCTATAGACTACATTGCATAGAAATAATTATTGATCACCCATATTTGTCTCCGTCTGAAAATCGTCATGCTCCTTAAAAAAGGTAGACTATGCAAAAGGTAGCTCAAAAGAGGTGTCCGTCCACTCTCTCCAACTGTACTCCATTCAAACTACTGTATGTCTAGCCTATTGGCTGATATAACCAGTAATATTGATATAGCCAAGCCTAATATAAAGGGCCACTTGACAATTCTGGTAATTTAACCTATTTCTTAGGTTACTGTTGCGCATTTTGATTTTGGCTATAGGGTGCAAAATTGCTGGGACCATGGACATGGCCGAAGTGAGCTGTGTCACATACGCTTAAAATAACATTGCGGGACTGCGGTTGGTTTCGGGACCAGTTCTTGAAGGAGCAGGTGGGAGTCGGAGAGAAAGCCAACAGGAGCAGGTGCAGTGTGAAAAGCTGAGGGTGCGGGCGGGAGCGGGACAAAGAAATCAGTCTCAAACCAGATGAATTAGAACCATTAAAGCACGACACTGCCTGGCATCAGAGTCTAAAGACGCGTTTGTGAATGTTCAAAGTACAAACGTGTTTCAGGTTAGATTTAGGCCCTATCCATGTGTAACTGAACAGTGTAAAACATTGGTATATTCGTTCCAAAAGACAGTGCCACAACCCAAACCTGGGCAGTACATTTCAGTCGGTTTGACGTGTCTCACGAGTCTGAAACGGACAAAAAAAAGCACAAAGCCAACAAACAAAAAAACTTACCTACCCATGCAGCCTGCAATGACAAATAACCTAACCTACCAACTTTGTCACCCAACTACATGGAGCACCATTTTACTGACCCCATCACACTGACCAAATAAACGTATATGAGAAAACGCTATATGCCTCCATAATGACAAATTACTTCTGTCCAGAAGAAGAAAATACAGTTAAACGAAGTGCATATGACTTGATTACATCCCAAGTAACAAAGTGTGCCCGAAAGCATAGATCAAAATAGCCCCTTGCTGATTGGGCTATCTCCAGATGGCCCGACCAAGATTCCTTTGATTAGCTTCAACAAAACGTTGTTGTATTTAAAACCTCCTTATGATCTATGATACGTTTTAGCTTCACAAAGAGTAATGTCTCATCTCCTCTAGCCCGAGGGAAGGGGGGAGGGGGTTAGTTCACCAGAATATTGGAGTATTTGTCCCTTCTTTGTGTGTAGGCAGGAGGACATGCGGATCCAATTTTGGCTGCCATTGCCGGGAGGGGAAGGGAAGAGAGAGAGGAAGCATTTTCAAATGGGGAGAGACAGTTTTCCAGAAACATGGCACGTGTCAACTATCATTTCATTTCTGGCAATTTGCTAAACCTCCCAGAAATTTTTTTATGGAACATCTTATTACGAACAAAAATGTACAAAAAAGTGGCTCATGCAGATGATTCGTCAACTGACCGCTCAACGTGTTCTCGAAACCAGACAGACGTTACCAGTGGCGCCAAGCAGAAAGTACAATAACTAAAGCCATTAAAATCTCACATCGTAAGCTATCGGTTCTCAGCAGCATCCAGTACTTTAGGTAAAATGACACTTCTGTCAAACAGAGAATCTATAGGCCTATTTAGCTAACAGAAAACCGAAATACAGACAACGCATCCCGCTGGGACAGCAGTAAAGTGTCCTGGGTTTTGCACAAGGTCATCTGACCGTTTAGGACACGATAACAACCTCAAAAACGCCACTCACTTGGCGGCAGAGGTGAGTTCAGTCCATCTGGTGAGTCCCTAAACGTAACTACTCAGATATAGAGCAGTAGCTATAAAGATGGGGAAGCGGACCCACTTCACCAGCCAGCCCAGAGGAAAACCTTGCAGTCACCGTAGAGCACACAACACTGGTGGTGGTACCACGGCTGCATGTTAATGACCTAAAGTAGCCTCCTCACCTCCTATCACCTTCATGTGCACTGAGCTGGGGGGGTGAAAACTGGATGAGGGCATTTCCAACTAAAAAAGGACCCATGAGCGCCAACGTGAAGTTAATAGGAGTCGTGATACCAGAATTTTTACTTCGATACCAGGTTTAGTATCCCATCTTCGATACCGAAAACAATACCACGGCAAAAAAAAGAAGGCGTATCAGCCAAAGTCACAGAATGGCACTTGATCCAAACTCAGCTACTGCTCGGTTCAATCGTTGGGCATCTTTTGAATTCAATATCATTCCATTAGACATTTTTTTACAGCAACATTTTTTTGAGAGAGCGATTGTATGCATTAATAAATCAATTATACCCTCATACAATCAATTTGTAAAAGTGCAATATGTACCATGTAAAAAAAGCTAACGTTTAAGTTCCTTGCTCTGAACATGAGAACATATAAAAGCTGGTGGTTAAATATTCCCAGGTAAGAAGAAGTTTTAGGTTGTAGTTATTATAGGACTATTTCTCTCTATACCATTTGTATTTCATATACTATTGACTATTGGATGTCTTATATGCACTATAGTATTGCCAGCCTAATCTCGGGAGTTGATAGGCTTGAAGTCAAACAGCGCTGTGGTTAAAGCATTGCTGTCAAACAGCGCTGTGGTTAAAGCATTGCTAAGAGCTGCTGGCAAAACGCAGTAAAGTGCTGTTTGAATGAATGCTTACAAGCCTGCAGCTGACTACCACCGCTCAGTCAGACTGCTCTATCAAATCATAGACTTAATTATAATAAAATAAACTCACAGAAATACGAGCCTTAGGTCATTAATATGGTCAAATCCGGAAACTATCATTTCGAAAACAAAACGTTTATTCTTTCAGTGAAATACGGAACTGTTCCGTATTTTATAGAACGTGTGGCATCCCTAAGTCTAAATATTGCTGTTACATTGCACAACCTTCAATGATATGTCATAGTTATGTAAAATTCAGGCAAATTAGTTCACAACGAGCCAGACGGCCCAAACTGTTGCATATACCCTGACTCTGCTTGCACTGAACGCAAGACAAGTGACACAATTTCCCTAGTTAAAATAAATTCATGTTAGCAGGCAATATTAACTAAATATGCCAGTTTAAAATATATCCTTCCGTGTATTGATTTTAAGGCATTGATGTTTATGGTTAGGTACATTTTTTGCAAATGCTCTTTTGTTAAATCATCACCCGTTTGGCGAAGTTGAAGTAGGCTGGGATTCGATGATAATTAATGGGGTGCCTGTTAAATTATATGGAACGCAGGACAAGCTAGTTAACCTAGTAATATCGTCAACCATGTGTAGTTAACTAGTGATTATGTGAAGATTGTTTTTTACCTTGGCTCCTTGCAGCCACAAGGTCTTTTGACGCTGCACTCGCGTAACAGTTGGTCAGCCTGCCATGCAGTTTCTTCGTGGCTTGCAATGTAAATCGGCCATAATCGGCATCCAAAAAGGCCGTATACCGATTTTCAAGTTATAACATCGGCCCTAATTAAAATCGGCCATGCCAATTAAAATTGGTCGACCTATAGTTTTTACCAATCTAACTAAGACACAATGAGTGATGATAACTTGGCTATATAAGTGTACCAGTACAGAGTCGATGTGCAGGGAGGGGTACGAGGTAATTGAGGTAGATATTTACATATAACTAGGAATAAAGAACTGACAGATAATAAAACAGTAGCAGCAGCGTATGTGATGAGTCAAAAAAGTTTTTTTTGCAGATAGTCCGGGTAGCTATAACTATTTGGCAGTCTTATGGCTTACGTGTAGAAGCTGTTCAGGGCCTGTTGGTTATAGACTTGGTGCATCGTACCGCTTGCCGTGCGGTAGCAGTGACTTGGGTGGCTGGAGTCTTCAAAAACTTTTAGGGCCTTCCTCTGACACCGCCTGGTATAGAGGTTCTGGATGGCAGGGAGCTCGGGCCCTAGTGATGTACTCGGCCGTACGCATTATCCTCTGTAGCACCTTGAGGTCAGATTCCAAGCAGTTGCCATACCAAGCCCTGAGGCAACCAGTCAGGATGCTCTGTAGTACAGCTGTAGAACGTTATGAGGATGTGATGGCCCATGCTAAATCTTTTCAGATGTTTTTTATAGCTAGCTGGAAGAGCTAGTCAGTTAGACAATGACATAAAAAGCTTGCTTAGCTTGATTAAAATTACCTTGAAGTTGTAGACACAATTAAGAGGAACTAACGGTTAACAGAATTCAGTCCGTAGATCAGCATGTTTCTACGCGATCATATCATTGGGTCAGCTGAGCAAAGCGGTTGACTTGGGAGACTACTGCAATGACTTGTGGCAGAAGAACAGATGCTTCATGAAACCTCATAATAATTTAAGCATTAGCACTACTAACTACAGTAGCTTGCTAGCTAGCCTTTGTTGGAAGATTCAATATTGTGTGTGCAGCATTAAGTAGGTAGCTGGTTGGTTAGCAGCATTGTTCAGTCAAAGATGATTTCAGTGACTGGCACAGCTAGTCAAATTTCAGAAACACTGCTCAATGAAGCAGAATCATCCTTGATTAGCTAGATGGAAAAAGGTGGCGACTCAAACGTCCTCCCCAAAAAAAAACTCAACATTGACTTGTTTTAGCATGGATTAATTCAGACAGTTGAGGCAGAAATGGCGTTCAGCAGACAATGTCACCTAGGTAATATTTTCTAATGTTATGGCAGCCCATTGTAGCTGGACAACGTTTGATCAATCCCATTACCCTTTGTGAGATACATCAGATATTGCACGGCTCTGTCTCATAAGACAATGGGCACATGGACATGGCGGTGATATCACAGAGAAAGGAAATGTCCAATGCTTATTCCTTGTGACAAGGAATGTGGGATCGCCTTCTGTGTTGTAATAGACACCCTGACCTGTCAATCATGCAGTTTGATAAAGAAAACAGAGAATGGGCGGGGGGGGGGTTTGAAAAGATGTCTCTTCTTTTAGTGGTCTCCCCCTTGTCAAAGCATTGGGCGAAGGTCCAACATGATGTCGACCTACTCTCTAATTCAGCGAAAATGCACACAGGGACAGGGCTCTATGGATGTACCCTCATTACTGTGTCAATATTTAAAGCTCCAATCTGTGTTTCAGTCCAAATTCAGCCAGCAGCCCCCACCACTTGGTTTGAAACAGAATGAGCTAGGCTACATTGCTGGGAAATAGAACTACCCTCAAATTTGTAGACTGAGCGAGTGATGCAAGGACTGCCATTAGATCGGCATGCTATTTTGAAACCGTATTTGAAAAGGCCTATACATTGTTCGCTTGCAAAAGACTCAAATGACGACAAAGAAAACAACGGCGTAATATCCTACAACCTAAAGATTTGGTTTTATGATAGGGTAAGACATTCCTACTAATCCCATAAAGCATAGGCTAGTTTATAGACCCACTCTTCAGAATCAATTGAAGTGACCATTAAAAATGGCAGGAAAAATTATGGTTTGTGGCTTTCAGGGCAATTTTACACACCAGTGATTTTTGCAATCACATTGATGGATCATTGATTATTTTCAAATGGTGCTTTTTCATTAGGTTCAAGAGTGATAGTTGTCTATGGGGGTAACTAACCGCCAATTAACACACCCACCTTCCGAAAAGGAAAATATACAGATTCATTCCCTAAAAAAGGCTAAATCTGTTGGTTTGTCAATATGTTGATTCAAGAACACATTTGACTGAGTTGATCGTTAGTATGCTGGTACCATCATTATCATGTCTTTATGAGGGATATGTGTACACCATTGGCTGGTACTAGTACTAAATAGACCAAGAACACATTGTAATTCAAGGCAAATCTCTATGCTGTAATTCAAGCCATATGAGTGCATAATGGAATACCATATTACTGTGTAACTGGGATTCAAAATGACCAGCAGGAATGTTGTAATGATGTTGGGGGTTTCAACAAACCAAGTTCCTCCTCTGCAGTTTGTGGACAACGACACACATCCAGTACACACGCACACACTTGGAAACACCCGCCTGCACTCCTGCGCAAACTCATCATGAGGGACCACAGTTGCTCGCGGATCTGCATACCCACATCCATTTATTTATTTATTTAACCTTTAACTAGGCAAGTCAGTTAAGAACAAATTCTTATTTTCAATGACGGCCTAGGAACAGTTGGTTAACTGCCTTGTTCAGTTGTTCAATACTCACACAACATGCATTTTTACTAGAGGTCGACCGATTAGGATTTTTCAATGCCGATACCGATTATTGGAGGACCCCCAAAAAAAAGCCGATACCGATTAATCGGCCGAGATATATAGATATGTATTAATGACAATTACAACAATACTGAATGAACACTTATTTTAACTTAATATAATACATTAATAAAATCAATTTAGTCTCAAATAAATACTGAAACATGTTCAAAAACAGTGTGGAAGAAGAAAGTAAAAGTGCAATATGTGCCATGTAAAAAAAGCTAACGTTTAAGTTCCTTGCTCAGGACATGAGAACATATGAAAGCTGGTGGTTCCTTTTAACATGAGTCTTCAATATTCCCATTTAAGAAGTTGTAGTTATTATAGGAATTATTGGACTATTTCTCTCTATACCATTTGTATTTCATATACCTTTGACTATTGGATGTCTTATAGGCACTATAGTATTGCCAGCCTAATCTCGGGAGTTGTTAGGCTTGAAGTCATAAACAGCGCTGTGGTTAAAGCATTGCTAAGAGCTGCTGGCAAAACGCAGTAAAGTGCTGTTTGAATGAATGCTTTTGAGTCTGCTGCTTCCAACCACCGCTCAGTCAGACAGCTCTATCAAATCATAGACTTAATCATAATATAATAAAAACACACAGAAATACGCGCGTTAGGTCATTAATATGGTTAAATCTGGACTATCATTTCGAAAACAAAACGTTTATTCTTTCAGTGAAATACGGAACCGTTCTGTATTTTATCGAACGGGTGGCAACCCTAAGTCTAAATATTGCGGTTACATTTCACAACCTTCTGTTGTCATAATTATGTACATTTCTGGCAAATGAATTAGTCTTTGTTAGGAAGAAATGGTCTTAACACAGTTTGCAACGAGCCAGGCGGCCCAAACTGCTGCATATACCCTGACTCTGCTTGCACAGAACGCAAGAGAAGTGACAATTTCCCTAGTTCAAAGAAATTCATGTTAGCAGGCAATATTAACTAAATATACAGGTATAAAACTATATACTTGTGTATTGATTTTAGGCATTGATGTTCATGGTTAGGTACACAATGGTGCAAGGACGGTGCTTTTTTCACGAATGCGCTTGTTAAATCATCACCTGTTTGGCGAAGTAGGCTGTGATTCGAGGATAAATTAACAGGCACCGCATCGATTATATGCAACGCAGGACAAGCTAGATAAACTAGTAATATCATCAACCATGTGTAGTTATCTAGTGATTATGTTAAGATTGATTGTTTTTTATAAGATAAGTTTAATGCTAGCTAGAAACTTACCTTGGCTCCTTGCTGCACTCACGTAACAGGTAGTCGGCCTGCCACGCAGTCTCCTCGTGGAGTGCAATGTAATCGGCCATAATCGGTGTCCGAAAATGCCGATTACCGATTGTTATGAAAACTTGAAAAATCGTCCCTAATTAAAAATCGTCCATTCCGATTAATCAGTCGACCTCTAGTTCAAAGGCACTTACATTTTGTCTTGCCCATTCACCCTCTGAATGGCACACATACACAATCCATGTCTCAATTGTCTCAAGGCTGAAAAAGCTTTTTCACCTGTCTCCTCCCATTCATCTACACTGATTGAAGTGGAGTTAACAAGTGGCATCAATAAGGGATCATAGCTTTCACCTGGATTCCCCTGGTCAGTCTGTCATGGAAAGAGCAGGCGCTCTTAATGTTAGTACACTCAGTGTATTTATATCATTGTTTTATTTAACTAGGCAAGTCAGTTAGGAACAAATTCTTATTTTACATTGACAGCCTACCCCGGCCAAACCCTCCCCTAACCCGGACGACGCTGGGCCAATTGTGCGCTGCCCTATGGGACACCCGATCATTGCCGGTTGTGATACAGCCCGGGATCGAACCAGGGCCTGTAGTGATGTCTCCAGCACTGACATGCGATGCATTAGACCGGGAGCCACTCGCCACCTGCTGCGCCACACTTATTACATTGTCTTACGTCAGATACTGAAACGACTCTGCCTGCACTGATCGGTCTCGTATCTTGCAAAGAGTAATGGAATAGAGCAAAAGAAGTACAGCCACAGATTCCTGAAAGTATCCCTGGTTCGGCGACAAATGTGCAGTCTAACATTTGAAATGTTTACCTAGGTGACTTCGTATGCTCCCTTAAAACAGTCCAAATTAATCTAAGCTACAACAATACAGGCGATGTCAATCATGTTTTGTTGTTGAGGAAGTCTTATTTGCACCTAGCTAAGGATTACTGTGCTTCAATAAACAGTATTTCTGAAATTTGACTACAAGGAATGAAAGCTAGCATAAACTTGTCAATTACTTTGCCAGCTGAGCCAGTCACTGAAATTGCTAACAAACAGCTGCCTACACACACACACACACACACACACACACACACACACACACACACACACACACCCCAAAAGCTAGATAGCTGTACTACAGTAGCTACTAATGCTTACATTATGAGTTTTCATGAAGCAGCTGTTGTGCCACGAGTCATTGCAGTAGTCTTCCGAGGTGTGTCAACAAAGTACTGAGTAAAGGGTCTGAATACTTATGTAAATGTGATATTTCATTTTTATTTATTTTTTAATTAAAAAATGTGCACAAATTTCTAAAAACCTGTTTTTGCTTTGTCATTGTGGGGTATTGTATATAGATTGATGAGGAAAAACATTTATTTAGATCCATTTACAATAAGGCAGAAACGTAACAATGTGGAAAAAGGGAAGGGTAATGAATACTTTCCGAATGCACACTATATACACTAAACAAAAACATAAAATGCAACATGTGTTGCATAAAGAGCCCAGACATTTTCCATAATCACAAAAAGCTTCTCTCAAATTTTGGGCACAAATTTGTTTACATCCCTGTCAGAAGACATTTCTCCTTTGCAAAGATAATTCACCCCCTGACAGGTGTGGCATAACAAGAAGCTGATTAAACAGCATGATCATTACACAGGTGCACCTTGTGCTGAGTACAATAAAAGCACTCTAAAATGTGCAGTTGTGTCACAACAAATTGCCACAGATGTCTCAAGTTAGCATGTTGACTGCAGGAATGTCCACCAGAGCTGTTTCCAGATAATTGAATGTTCATTTCTCTACCATAAACCATTGTCATTTTAGAGAATTTGGCAGTACGTCCAACCGGTCTCACAACCACACCAGGACCTCCACATCTGGATTATTCACCTGAGCAATCATCTGAGACCAGCCACCCAGACAGCTGATGAAACTGAGGTGTATTTCTGTCTGTAATACAACCGCTTTGTGAAGAAAAACTAACTTTGATTGGCTGGGCCTGGCTCCCCAGTGGGTTGGCCAAAGATCAAGGCCCATTTATTTTATTTCAAATGACTGATTTCCATATATGAACCGTAACTCAGTAAAATCATTGAAATCGTGCATGTTGCGTTTATTATGTTTGCTCAGTATACTTGTGGGCGTCCTAGAGCAAAACAGCCAACATGTACGGTCCCGTGTGGCTCAGTTGGTAGAGCATGGTGTTTGCAACGCCAGGGTTGTGGGTTCAATTCCCACGGGGGACCAGTACGGGGGGAAAAAATTAAAATATGTATGAAATGTATGCATTCACTACTGTAAGTCACTCTGGATAAGAGCGTCTGCTAAATGACAAATGTTTTTAAAAAATGAATAGAAATGTCCTTGTTTTTGAAAGAAAAGCACATTTTTCCATTAAAATAACATCAAATTAATCAGAAATACACTGTAGACATTGTTAATGTTGTAAATGACTATTGTAGCTGGAAACAGCAGATTTTTTATGGAATATCTACATATGGCTGCTGATAATGGGCCTCACTCCTGTGTTCCAATGGCACGTTGTGTTAGCTAATCCAAGTTTATCATTTTAAAATGCTAATTGATCATTAGAAAACCCTTTTGCAATGATGTTAGCACAGCTGAAAACTGTTGTCCTGATTAAAGAAGTAATAAAACTGGCCTTCTTTAGACTAGTTGAGTATCTGGAGCATCAGTATTTGTGGGTTCGATTACAGGCTCAAAATGGCCAGAAACAAAGAACTTTCTTTTGAAACTCAGTCTATTCTTGTTCTGAGAAATTAAGACTATTCCTTCCAAGAAATTGCCAAGAAACTGAAGATCTCGTACAACGCTGTGTACTACTCCCTTCACAGAACAACGCAAACTGGCTCTAACCAGAATAGAAAGAGGAGTGGGGAGACCCCGGTGCACAACTGAGCAAGAGGACAAGTACATTAGAGTGTCTAGTTTCAGAAACAGATGCCTCACAAGTCCTCAACTGGCAGCTTTATTAAATAGTATCTGCAAAACACCAGTCTCATCGTCAACAGTGAAGAGGCGACTCCGGGATGCTGGCTTTCTAGGCAGAGTTCCTCTGTCCAGTGTCTGTTCTTTTGCCCATCTTAATCTTTTCCTTTTATTGGCCAGTCAGAGATATGGCTTTTTCTTTGCAACTCTGCCTTTGTCGTTTTATTTAGTTTCATTATGATATGGAATATTCTGGCTATTTCAAAAGAACACAACATTTGTTTCTATCCGAGGATCAACTTTAAGGCAAGGGCATCTTTTAAAATTATTTTTATACCTACCTCATGTCCTTATAATATGAATGAGCATATAATCCAATGTTTTTTATCAGTATCAGTCCATCTCTCCCATTTGTCCCCACTTTTAATAAAAAATGTGCATGAGAGATTCACAAGACTTTAAGATTGGAATGTTTCAAAGTGCTGCCCAACCCTGGCTGGAGAGGACACTCCGTTGAAGCCATTGAGGATTGTTGAAACGGTTCAAGTTCAATGTCTAATTTCACAGATAAATGCTTATTATATTGATAGGCAAACACTGACATTAATACAAGGATCGAACAGTATTTTATTTCATATGATAAGTTAAGTTATTCGAAAGTATTGACATTTTACTTTCCCATGATGCCCGAAAGACTGTTCTAGTTTTCAGTCATACTTAAAAGTAAAATAATAATAATAATAAATAATAATAATAATAATCACAAACTAAAGACTATTTTAGTATTTGATTAACTTAAGATTCCCACCAAGACAGGCAGACAAACAGTACAGTATGCTGTACATTGCACAAGAAGAGTATACTGTAGGCTATTTTAAGAGGTTTAACAGAATGAATGCAAATGCATGCTGCTCTCTCTGCGTGGAAAATATATCCTGGTGCATGAAGGCTACACCAACAGATGGGAATGACAGATCGCAAATAAATCCTTCTGGAAGTGCACCGGATACGATGCTTTCGAATGCCGAGGTCACACAACCCTCACTGGAGAGCACAACCATACCCCGGGCCAACGCTCAGATTGTGATCCGAAAAGGTGAAGAACGGCCTGAAAGAGAGAAGCCTGGAGACCCAGGAAGAAACCAACCAAGTTGTGGACTGTGGTACAGATGGCTTCCTGCGCCTATTAGGGGAGAAATGCCTTCTCTGAAGAACAGGAAGATGTTGCAGAAGCGTCGACAAAAGAACAACACGGCACCCCCTGTACCTACATCCCTCTCTGAACTCGGACGAGACATAATTCTGATCTTCACAACTACACGCAACTTGGAGTACCGGTGCGACTCAAAAAGGACCGGTTTGTAGATGGAAACATTTAAGACAACCCCTCCTTTGTTCAACCAGGTGAACACCATTCACAGGTTGCCGGAGCGGGACATGGTTCCAACCGTTTTCATGGTGCTGCCCAATAAGACTAAAGGTATGTATCAACAATTACTATTTACGTCGTTTTATTGAAGTGTTCATTTTCAACAAAGCCAGGAACGTGCAATATCTAACAAGGAGAGCGAAGGTAGGGGGGAAAAAATATTAAAATGATGCACGTTCTGTTAGATGTTATGCACATTTATGGCTTGATAGCAAATATCATCACCATTGAGCTAATGTAGTTCTCGTGGCACGTCGAGTTCACATTAGGTGACAACTCAATCAATTGCAGATGAAAATGAGATGTTGAACTGACATCTGTGCCCAGTGTAATATGGTCAAAGCCACTCACTATACATAAATGGCAACAACAGTTTGTATTTATTCATGTTACCTCAGTACTGTATGTACTGTAAATGTGCAGTGATGCAGAATGAAGTGTCATATTTCTGTAAACAGCACCAAGCGATATGAGCAATGGAGAGAGATGTGAAATGAAGCGGAGTTACAGCCTCACTCTACCAATTGTAGCAGTAGGATCAAGTAACAACCCGCTCATTTCTTGAGAGATGGCTCAACTAGCCAACTGAGTTGTTTCGAATTCCGTCTTGGCAGCTGAGTTAAGAGATGCGTCCTGACAGCAAAACAAAAAAAACGTTTTCCCGATCACAGAAGATGACTAAAAATACTACTTTTAAAAACATCCGTGATCACAAATCATGACTTAACGTTAGACCCATTTGCATTGATGTTATTTTATATTCTCAAACTAAGAGCAGTGCCTAAAATGACGTCCTTCCATACAGGCGTGACATGCTGGAGTGATGCTCCTATGACATTTTTGTTGATCAGTAGGCTATTAGAGAACCTTCAGAAAGTATTCCAACCCCTTGACTTATTCCACATTTTGTTGTGTTAGAGCCTGAATTAAAAATGGATTAAATAGATTTCCCCGCCCCCCCTCATCCATCTACACACAAGATCCCATAATGACAAAGTGAAAACATGTTCAGAAATTTTTAAAAATGTATTGAAAATGAAACAGAAATATCTAATGTACATACAGTACCAGTCAAAAGTTGACACTTACTGATTCAAGGGTTTTTCTTTATTTTTTTTTTAAAGACCAAGTTCATATTATGGCAAGAACAGCTCAAATAAGCAAAGAGAAATGACAGTCCATCATTACTGACTGAATTCACTGAACTTCATGTCTTAAAGTAATGGACTGTCATTTCTCTTTGCTTATTTGAGTTGTTCTTACCATAATATGGACTTGATCTTTCACAAAATAGGGCCATCTTCTGTATCCCACCCCTACCTTGTCACAACACAACTGATTGGCTCAAACGCATTAAGAAGGAAATAAATTCCACAAATTAACTTAACAAAGCACACCTGTTAATTGAAATGCATTCCAGGTGACTACCTCATGAAGCTGTTTGACAGAATGCCAAGAGTGTGCAAAGCTGTCATCAAGGCAAAGGGTGGCTACTTTGAAGAATCTCAAACCTATTTTGATTTGTTTAACCTCTCTGGCGCAGGCGTTCCGCTAACGACCCACCTCAACAACATCCGGTGAAATTGCAGAGCGCCAAATTCAAAATACAGAAATGGGTCATAAAACATTCATAAAAAATACAAGTGTTATACATCATCTTAAAGATTAACTTCTTGTTAATCCAGCCACTTTGTCAGATTTTTAAAAGGCTTTACGGCGAAAGCATACCATGCGATTATCTGAGGACAGCGCTCTGCTTACAAAAGCATACAAACATTTTACAACCAAGTAAAGGAATTACAAAAGTCAGAAACAGCGATAAAATTAATCACTTACCTTTGAAGATCTTCATATGGTTGCAGTCACAAGAGTCCCAGCTACACAAATGTTTGTTTTCTTTGATAAAGTCCCTCTTTATATCCCAAAAACTCAATTTGTTAGCGCGTTTTGTTCAGTAGTCCACTGGTTCAAAGGCGGTCAAAACATGCAGATGAATACATCCTAATAGTACCGGTAAAGTTTGTCGAAACATGTCAAATGATGTTTATAATTAATCCTCAGGTTGTCAATTGTCTGGAGAAATGTCCTCTGGTCTGATGAAACAAAAATAGAACTGTTTGGCCATAATGACCATCGTTATGTTTGGAAGAAAAAGGGGGAGGCTTGCAAGCCGAAGAACACCGTCCCAAACATGAAGCACGGGGGTGGCAGCATCATGTTGTGGGGGTGCTTTGCTGCAGGAAGGACTGGTGCACTTCACAAAATAGATGTCATCATGAGGCAGGAAAATGATGTGGCTATATTGAAGCAACATCTCAAGAAATCAGTCAGGAAGTTAAAGCTTGGTCGCAAATGAGTCTTCCAAATGGACAATGACCCCAAGCATACTTCTAAAGTTGTGGCAAAATGGCTTAAGGACAACAAAATCGAGGTATTGGAGTGGCCATCACAAAGCCCTGACCTCAATCCTATAAAAAAAAAAAAATTGTGGGCAGAACTGAAAAAGCATGTCAGAGCAAGGAGGCCAACAAACCTGACCCAGTTACCCCAGCTCTGTCAGGAGGAATGGGCCAAAATTCACCCAACTTATTGTGGGAAGCTTGTGGAAGGCTACCTGAAACGCTTGACCCAAGTTAAACAATTTAAAGGCAACGCTACCAAATACTAATTGAGTATGTAAACTTCTGACGCACTGGGAATGTGATGAAAGAAATAAAAGCTGAAATAAATAATTCTCTACTATTATTCTGACATTTCACATTGTTAAAATAAAGTGGTGATCCTAACTGACCTAAGGGAATTTTTACTAGGATTAAATGTCGGGAATTGTGAAAAAATGAGTTTAAATGTATTTGGCTAAGGTGTATGTACACTTGACACACACAGAGTTACCAGCCTCAGAAATTGCAGTACAAATAAATGCTTCAGAGTTCCAGTAACAGACACATCTCAACATCAACTGTTCAGAGGAGACTGCGTGAATCAGGCCTTCATGGTCGAATTGCTGCACTACTAATGGACACCAATAAGAAGAAGAGACTTGCTTGGACCAAGAAACACGAGCAATGCACATTAGACCGGTGGAAATCTGTCCTTTGGACTGATGATTGCAAATTTGAGATTTTTGGTTCCAACCGCTGTGTCTTTGCGTCTCACAAAGAAGGTGAACATATGATCTCCGCATGTGTGGTTCCCACAGTGAAGCATGTTGGAGGAGCTGTGATGGTGCTTTGCAGGTGACACTGTCAGTGATTTATTTAGAATTCAAGGCACACTTAACCAGAATGGCTACCACAGCATTCTGCAGCGATAGATACGCCATCCCATCTGCTTTGAGCTTAGTGGGACTATCATTGGCTTTTCAACAGGACAATGACCCAACATACCTCCAGGCTGTGTAAGGGCTATTTGACCAAGAAGGAGAGTGATGGAGTGTTGCATCAGATGACCTGGCCTCCACAATTACCCAACCTCAACCAAATTGAGATGGTTTGGGATGAGTTGGAACGCAGAGTGAAGGAAAAGCAGCCAACAAGTGCTCAGCATATTTGGGAACTCCTTCATGACTGTTGTAAAAGCTTTTCAAGTTAAGCTGGTTGAGAGAATTCCACAAGTGTGCAAAGCTGTCATCAAGACAAAGGGTGGCTACTTTGAATTATCTCAAATATAAAACAGATTTTCTTTTGTTTAACACTTTTGGTTACTTCATGATTCCATGTGTTATTTCATAGTTTTGATGTCTTCACTATTATTCTACAATGTAGAAAAAAGTGAAATAAAGAAAAACCATTGAATGAGTAGGTGTGTCCAACCTTTTGACTGGTACTGTACCTGTCATGTGTGAGGGAGCATGCTGTCGTTTCCCAGGGTCCAACATCTTGTACATTGCCAGAACAGGCTCTTAAATAGAACATAATTCAGGATGGAATGTAGCTTACTGCTGTCATTCTGTGGTAAACATATTTCCACACACAAACGAGCTTGAACACACATCTCAAAACAGTTACCCCTCCTCAACTTTGGGTAGTAAATCTGAGGTAAACGATATTAAAACACCCACATTTTTGGACGAACTCAATGCATAGCCAACGCCTCTGTGCAGAAACTTCAAAAGATCCCTACACATTTAAACAAAACAATAGGCTACAGCTTCAGAATAATAATTTGTCAGCTGCAGGGGCGCCATGAAAAAAAATTGAAAAAAAAAAAAGACTCACCTTATTCCTTGGAACGGAGTCAAGAGTGGCTGTCTGGCTTGCTTGGCTCTTGTGCACATTTTACTGCTATGCATGAAAGCGTTGAGAAAATGTACAGCCCTGCCGCTGACCAATCAGGTGTTAACCCCACCCTAAACAGGAAGTGAAGCCATTACACGGCGACATTAGTGGAGGTTTGCCCCTTCATTAAATCGGTGTCCAGGGACACAGTACTGTTGGTCATGCATCTGCTGATTGGGAATATCCTTTTACCATTAAATCACACCAACATCCACCCAGTCGTCCATCTACTAGGCTATACGCTGCATAGAGATCATTCGAATGATTACGTCTCGTTTGTTCAGCTCGGCTTCAGAAAACGTAACCAGAAAAAAAAAAAAAATAATAAATAAATAAATCAACAATCAAAAAGACCCAAACACGATAAAGATCGTTTGTGTGCGTGACGCCTGATGCATACGTGCACCTCAGAGTTACAGCACAGTGACTGAAGCAAGGCAGAGAGAGCCGAGGGCCTGTTTGTGGGAACAGCTCCAAGAGGAGGCCGATACTAAGTCAGCCATCTGCGACAGACGGGCCCCGCTAATCCTCCACAAGAGAAGTGAGGAGAAGAGCCATGCAGTTACACCACTGAGCACTCTAGCACGGTGACAGCCAGGCTCAGCTGTACCAAGCCCTGCGGAGAACAGAGGCACAGCTACAGATGCCGCTTCTTAAAATGTGATCATCCTGTAGTTTTAGGACGTTTCCTGCACAACAGAAAATGCAAACTTGTAGTTTGTTGAAGGTTATAAAAAGGCTTCTCAAAGTTTGTCATTTCCACTTTAACGTATACGAACTCACAAGTGTGATCATTCTACTGTGGTCCCCTGCAGTGATTAGAAGGTCTAGTTACAATTGACGCAACAGTCAGCGTTTGAGCTGGCCACTTTTTTTTCCTCACAAATGTTGTGCAAAATGTACAAAAGTTATGTCCTCAATGAAAGTCAGCTTATTTTTGGATGCAATGTTCAGACATTCACAGAAGTAGCAACAGCATAACACAATTCTCATCCAAATAGGAAAATGTAGGCTACATTAGTCCTAGCGCTAACGGAGTAGACGGAGCCAACACAAGCAGTCATATTTAGCCTCTCCTCTCCCTCATCCTCCCTACTCCCTCTCCAAACAGTATGTTGCTAGCATGCAAAAGCAGTCATCAATCTCAGGGAAGAAAGATGTCCAATTCCAATTATGACGTTGGCAAGTTATATTCAATACTGTGTGTGTGTGTGGTTTCTGAAAGTACAGAATAAAGAGGATTTATTAGTCATTAGAATAAAAATCAGGATATAGCAATAATACAATGAAGTAACATCACTGAAGAGCTCCACAAGGGGGTAGGGCAGACCTATGCTAAACAAGCTAAATTAATACACAGGCCAATGCAATGGTCATGATAAGGCCAGGGCAGCTTCAAAAGGATACGGCACAAGCTATGACGCCATTAGCATCGTTTTACAGCACTAATAGAAAATGTAACTACATAAGCACAATTGAGCATAACACCATTATGAAAATCAGTACCTCGCGTGTCCACGGTTATAAAGGAATACACACAGAATACATTATGCCCCGTACATAAATATGGGGGGCTTCAATGGGAAAAAGACATAACACGATATACATAAGCTCTATTACGATAAAGGTAATAAGGCACTTGCTTTAATAAGAACGCACACAGTAAATATTAGTAAGGAAAACAACAATGAAGACAATGCAGGCACCAGCCGGAAAATGCGTCTGGGGGGAAAAGTTCGGCCAGGTTCTGTCCTAACTGGAGATGTGCAAATGTCTGCATACGTGGCCTGAGGAAACACTGGGGAGTGCTTGAGCTCTCATCGAAGCGAGAAGTTTGCCCGGCTCATCTAGCTATTCCTTGCCTTACATTAGCGTAACGTGCCTCAAACGTAAATTGTCCGCCACAGTGAAATAGGCTACTTCGATGTGAATTAGTGAGGCGGAATGCACCTAACTTCAAACGGTTGTTCGAAAAATCATAAAATTGACAAGTTGATACATAATCTATAGACAATTAGGAGGCAGTGCCTTGATTTGAGGGCAGCGCAGGTTAACGAATCCCTGAGCTGACAAGGTAAAAATCTGTCATTCTGCCCCTGAACAACCCACTGTTCCTAGGCCGTCATCGTAAATAAGAATCTGTTCTTAACTGACTTGCCTAGTTAAATAAAAATAAATAAACTGTCCTGTTGCGTAACAATACATTTTGGAACAGTGAGCGAATTCTGACATCACTCGCATAAGAAAACTCAAGTGGGGAATTTGGTCAAGATGCCCAAAAAGTTACATATTGCAGCTTTAAGTAACATCAAACCAAAAATAGAGGTGATTTGGACATTTTTTTTTCACATGCTTACATCACTTCCATTGATTTTTAGCTAGAGGTGGCTAAAGTTAGCTGAAGTTTGTAATGACTGTTTAAAGAGAACCGAACTATGGATTTCAGTTTCCCCTGGCCCACAGACTACTTTCAGAGTGAGGAACCATCTAACATCAAGTTGTAAAATAGTGAACTACTCCTTTAACTCTGATGACCTGGCTTGAATCTATATAAGCTGGGCAAGCCGAGGAGAGCGGGGAAAACAGGGTTTACCCAATCAAGAGATTTCCTCCACTCAAATGACTCTCCATGCAAAACAACAGATTTGGGATCAGTTGTCCCTGTGTTCACCCTGTTCATGAAAAGCTGGACAGCATTGGATCTGTGTAAGCATGATGATGAGAATTTTTTTTCACCATGCTTCTTTCGCCAGCCATTCAATTTTAACTCCATGAGGAGGAGTGGAGCGATCAAGTGTATCCTTCAGGGGAGAAAGAGAGCTAGGGAATTGGCCCTCAGCTCCTATAGCACTGCTAGTGGTGGAGCGGCTGACCGCGTCTTTTAATGTCTTCCCCGGGCAGACAGGCCACTTTCTCATGTGGGCCACGCCTGACGGCTCTCCCTGATAGGCCCAGCAGAGTGGAGCTTGTTAAGTCCTACGTCCCATCACAACACTGATGTGGGGGTTTCCCGTTTGCCTGCCTTGGCTTTCCCTCAAAACAATGCCAGTCCTCAGAGTTATTAGTGATCCAGCCTTAAAAGGACAGTTCTGGATTTTGGCAATGAAGACCTGTATATAATTACCCAGAGTCAGACAGACGTGTGGATACCATTTTTAAGTATCCACGTCCAGTATGAAGTAAGTTAAGAGGTAGTTTCACAAGGAAATGCTAACTAGCGCTAACGCAATAACCAGAAGTCTACAGGAACACCTAGCATACTAGAACTTTGGCAGAGGCTTGTGTTTGCAATCATGTCTGGAAGTCAAGGTCTAAAAATGGGGCATTGCCTTTAAAACAGCCAGAAAGGCTTATTTAAGATCACCATGGTAACAGATTTGAAATAGGTTAATGTCCCTGTTTAGGGTCTGGTTTATATGATGATTTAACTGTCAATCGCTCCCAAATGGACGACTATGAGTAGAAGAAAAAAAGTGATTTAAAAATAGATTTGAAACCAATACCATTTATAACATAGGCACTACACTCTATATGAAGACATTCCCGTTTATTACACCTTGTTCCCTGTCTATAGCGGCTATACCATGCATATAAACTGAGAAGGGTGTAATTATGGCCTACAATTTCGGGTGTTCCTGCATGTGGGCAATTTATACTTCTAATTGGTCCATTTTTAAGCAAGGGACTCCAGTACACAGGTGGGAGGCAGGGCACTCCAGTATAGTAGGTGGTGGTAATGCACTATAGCGTTGGATGCCAACCGCCAATAAACCCCACAGAAGAAGATGAGGCGGGGGTGACAACGGTAGCTAGCTGGCTAGAATACCAGTAGACAGTGTCTTTATCCCCTGCCTGTTGGGCACTGCTTTCCCGCAATTCTGTTAACGACAGCGAGAGCAGGTGTTTGGCAGGCGGGAGCAAAAAACACTATGTTAGCTAGCTAGCTAGGACTCCGGTACACAGCAGGCGGGATAGGTAGCTAGCTAGGACAGTGTCCTCCTTCCCAAAAAACTCTATTATTTCCCTTTTGTCACACATTTTAACCGCATAGACAGTCAGGGGAAATCCAAAATATCAAAACTGTCACACAAGCATGAAGATGGCATGCTCGAGGGGTGGGGCATTCATGCAGGAACCAATGGGATGTTTGAGGGGCGGGGGGGGGGGGGGGGGGGGGGGGGGGGCGTTCCGAATTGTGGCCCTCAATCTCACACTATTGTATAAGTATTTTTTATTTTTTTTTCTCTGTTGATGAACTGCCATGCGCGACATATCGGGCTAAATTTATGCATTGGTGGTGCAGTGTTGACCTGAGAAGAAAGGGTTAACCTGCTGCCTTGTGGCTTCTGATATAACTGGTGCAATGAATTCAGACTATTGGGACAACAACTGAACTCATTCATTTCCCACTGGTAAGCCCAATAAAAACAATAACTCATTCATTTAAATAATAGGATACTCATTCAAAGTTATATTCTTTCAATTCAGAAAGAAAATAGTTTCTTTTTTTATACTATAAAGTAGAGGTCGACCGATTAATCGGAATGGACGATTAATTAGGGCCGATTTCAAGTTCTCATAACAATAGGCAATCGATATTTTTGGACACCGATTGTTGCCGATTTTTTTATTTAACACCTTTATTTAACTAGGCAAGTCAGTTAAGAACACATTCTTATTTTCAATGACGGCAGAACGACAGATTTTTACCTCGTCAGCTCGGGGATTCGTTTTTGCAACCTTCCGGTTACTAGTCCAACGCTCTAACCACCTGTCTTACATTGCACTCCACGAGGAGCCTGCGTAGCAGGCTAACTACGTGTTACGCGAGGGCAGCAAGAAGCCAAGGTAAGTTGCTTGCTAGCATTAAAGTTATCTTATAAAAAACAATCAATCTTAACATAATCACTAGTTAACTACACATGGCTGATGATATTACTAGTTTATCTAGCGTGTCCTGCGTTGCATATAATCGATGCGGTGCCTGTTAATTTCTCATCGAATCACAGCCTACTTCGCCAAACGGGTGCTGATTTAACAAGCGCATTCGCGAAGAAAGCACTGTCGTTGCACCAATGTGTACCTAACCATAAACATCAATGCCTTTCTTTAAAATCAATTCATAAGTATATATTTTTAAACCTGCATATTTAGTTAATATTGCCTGCTAACATAAATTTCTTATAACTAGGGAAATTGTGTCACTTCTCTTGCGTCCCGTGCAAGCAGTCAGGGTATATGCAGCAGTTTGGGCCGCCTAGCTCGTTGCGAATTGTGTGAAGTCCAGTTATTCCTAACAAAGACCGTAATTAATTTGCAAGATTTGTACATAATTATGACATAACATTAAAGGTGGTACAATGTAAAAGCAATATTTAGACTTAGGGATGCCATCCGTTAGATAAAATACAGAACGGTTCCGTATTTCACTGAAAGAATAAACGTTTTGCTTTCGAAATGATAGTTTCCGGATTCGACCATATTAATGACCAAAGGCTCGTATTTCTGTGTGTTATTATGTTATAATTAAGTCTATGATTTGATATTTGATAGAGCAGTCTGACTGCGCGATGGTAGGCAGCAGCAGGCTCATAAGCATTCATTCAAACAGCAGTTTCGTGTGTTTGCCAGCAGCTCTTCGCTGTGCTTCAAGCATTGAGCTGTTTATGACTTCAAGCCTATCAACTCCCGAGATTAGGCTGGTGTAACCGATGTGAAATGGCTAGCTAGTTAGCGGGGTGCGCGCTAATAGCGTTTCATACGTCACTCGCTCTGAGACTTGGAGTAGTTGCTCCCCTTGCTCTGCAAGAGCCGCGGCTTTTGTGGAGCGATGGGTAACGATGCTTCGAGGGTGGCTGTTGTCGATGTGTTCTTGGTTCGAGCCCAGGTAGGAGCGAGGAGAGGGACGGAAGCTATACTGTTACACTGGCAATACTAAAGTGCCTATAAGACATCCAATAGTCAAAGGTATATGAAATACAAATGGTATAGAGAGAAATAGTCCTATAATAACTACAACCTAAAACTTCTTACCTGGGAATATTGAAGACTCATGTTAAAAGGAACCAACAGGAATTTAAACATTAGCTTTTTTACATGGCACATATTGCACTTTTACTTTCTTCTCCAACACTTTGTTTTTGCATTATTTAAACCAAATTGAACATGTTTCATTATTTATGAGGCTAAATTGATTATTATATTAAGTTAAAATAAGTGTTCATTCAGTATTGTTGTAATTGTCATTACTACAAATAAAAAAATGTTTTTTAAAACTTTAGTCGTCCGATTAATCGGTACCGGCTTTTTCGGTCCTCCAATAATCGGTATCGGGAAAATCATAATCGGTCGACCTCTACTATAAAGAGCAAGATAACATTTTATCAGAAACATCTTTTTTAATGATAGTAGACCTATATAGGCTACATGGAAAAAAGTTCCAATGGACATTAATTTCTTAGATGTTTTATAAGCTGTACAAACTATAACCCTACCAGGTGAATTACAGCCTTACTTATCGGCAGTGTAATTTATCTTTGAACAGTGTTCATGCAGATCTACAACAGTGGGCTGGCTATTCAGTGTTTGGGGAACTAGCAAATAACCAGTGGCGGTCGGTGCCATTTAAGATGTAGGAGGAGGATGTATTTTTTTAATGAGCATGGCCTTACTTCTATTACAGCATATTGGATGACTGTCATTCATTTTCCATTCACTCAGCTCAATGTAACATCGATAGGTTTAGGCTACTGCATGATATTCGAATTTTCCCTGTACCCATCATGGGATTGCTACAACCTAGTCCATGAATTAAAGTTTACAACGTTAGTCAAACACAGTTCACTTTCATAGCAGCCATGTAAAAACAGCATGATCACTTTGCGCCTTGTATATACATATAATTCCTTCTGGCAACGATCTACATGCTCTCCTCCTCTCATATTTTCCCTTCACTTGTGGACTTCAGTGCAAAACACATCAGCTGTCTGTGACCAGGCGGAAAAAAAACCTTTCCAAGCCAAACTATCATGACTGCTAACCGCTAGGCACAGCCTACATCGTGGTCACCTCATAGTCAATATATCTACTGAAACTAACGCTAGTAAACCCGCTACAATCATGCAGTATAGTGTACAGTTAGGGCAGGCCCCGGTGGCAATTTTTTTTTTATTAAACCAAAAGCTTACCTTGACTTGGAAGAGTTCTAGTGTTGGATAGACATAGCCAGCTAGCTAACATAACATCCCTCTTTTAAAATGTTCCAATATTTATGAAATTCACTGAGGACAGTCCACCCACTACTCTGAGGAGCCTTCACTGAAGGGAACCATATGACAATCAACGTGGCTAAATTAACTTATAAATGTAGGCTAGAGAGAGATTTAGGCTAACTTAGGCTATAAGCCTATAATTCCACATAGGCCTTTTTGTAGGCTTCTAGTTACGCTAATAATAGACACAAGTGAATAATATAAAATGTTATTTGTTGGGGGGGGCAGTTGATGTAGGCTAACATTGTTCTTCCATGAGTACCTGGGCTTTTCACGTTCAGAACAACCCGGCTGTTGTGAACGTGAAAAACTTTTTTTTTTTTTTTTATGTAGTTCTACCCTTGAGCTGTTCTTGTCTATTAAATGTTCTGTAATATGTCATGTTTCATGTGGACCCCAGGAAGAGTAGCTGCTGCTTTTGCAACAGCTAAATGGGGATCCAAATAAAATACCAAAGACCAAAAGCTACGGATGTCATTCCAAAGGAATGTTTACTTTGACCGCGCAAACCAGAAACACATTTCACTGGGAAGACATTAATACGAAAAGTACTGCATCAAAAATAACTAGGCTTCTAAAGCTCTCGTTACGGCTATGGCAAGATCACACGCCCACTGTGACACAACAGTATCACAATGTTACAGTAGCTACGCAAGTTGCATTGCTACCAAGTGATTAAGAGCTCAATTCGCATGGCTACAAAACGAGGCCAAACTGTGTTAGCAAAGTGTTGCCTCGCATTCCAGATTATGTCTGACCGCACAGACTGACCTTGCTGCTAAGAATTGGGGTAGTAGTAATAGTAACGAACGGACACCATTCGTATGGGCTTTACAGCGCGAGTTGACATGAGGACAGCAGCACTCACCTTGCCGCAGACGAATAGGTGCCTTCTCGGTGACAGTCACGGACGGATACAAGTGTCAAATCCAACCAGTTTCCCCGGCTACCGGTGGTAGTCGTACGATAGCTCACCGTTAGGAATTTAACGCACAGCGCAGTTTAGAACTTATCAGACGTCAAACGTTAACCAGCCATCTGTAAACATGCTGCGTTGAGCAGACTATTTCAGAAACGGAGTAAATGAGCACTTAATACTCGAGTTTTCCCACTCGGGAAATATTATAGCAACGTTCCACTGCCACGACTGGGAAATGTAACAGACAGCGATACTACACAGGTCCCTCCCCTTTAAAGTATGGGTGCGTGCAGTGTGCAGCCAAGAGAGTTGTATCGAAATGTCTACTGCTCTCTATAGGGCAATGTTAAAGCTGCAGTTCAACCCTATAGCTGTAGCTCAACCCGACAGAACAGGGTTTTCCCAAACTCGGTTCTGCCCCCCGGGTACACGTTTTGGTTTTTGCCCTAGCGCTACACAGCTAATTAAAATAATCAAAGTTTGGCGATGAGTTGGCTATTTGAAATGTGCATCCAGGGGGGCCCTAGGACAGAGTTCGGGAAACCCCGCAGCCGTTTTATCTCAAAATCCAATAATTTCCGAGTAACAATTAAGTACATTACTGTAAAACATTTTTTTATTAAACTAGTCAACAAGAAACAAAAATAGCTTCTTAGCAAAGAGCAATTTTTCAAGAAAGAATTTTGCTAGGACTGTCTTGGGAGTGGTCTGAGTGGGGAGGGGGAAATTGAAACTAATTAGCTGTTATTGGCTGAGAGATTTGGATCTCTCTTTCTTATTGGAGTATTAACTAATTCATTGCCTGGTGATGTCACCAGGGTGGGCCAAAACTCCATCCCACCAAAACAGGCTTCAATTTCAGGTGGACTTTCCAAACAGCTCTTACACTAAAAGGGTATTATCATAATTTTCACAATTGTGGACGTTTTTGACTGCCTTTAAACAATAGTGTGACAGGGTAGGAAATAAAAAGTTGGTCAGTGTTTCTAAAGGGATCTTTATTAGTGGGGCACATTTAAAATGGCATAAAATCATGCCCTTACGGTGTACACCTCTCCAGATGAGTGCTTTGTCCCTCGAGGTCACGTGTAGGCTAAACTGTGCTGTGAAAGTTTGGGGTGTTTATTTGTGTCAGTACTTTGTTTAAATTTGACAATATCCAAATGTTTGTTTAATCTCAATTACGGGTATTGGGAAGAGATTACCTTCACACAAACATTTGGGACAATGTATATTGTGCAGTACAATAATTTAAACATTGTAGCAACCGTAGGCAGGTTGTTGACAATGCGGTTTTTAAAGGCAATTTCCAATTGAGCCGACATATGCAGCATGAATGAGACCTCCCTGCGAACGAGGGAACATTGCCTTTAAAAGCTGCATTGTCGACAACATGCTGTCGGATTGAATCCCGGCCTAGGTCTTGACTTCAACTGTATCCTCTCTTACAAGTTGTCAACGTTGCTGAATGTGGAACTCATTGGAATGTATGGGTCTTGTTGTGTAGTATGTAGTGAGAGAACTATGAAACATCGAAGAACCTATCACAAATACCCAGTTATTACACAAACAAATGCCTATAGCATGATTTAATCTACTTACTGCCCAGCTGGAAGGTATGTTCTGAGACCTGGTAGCTGGCAGCAATTACAGCTGAGAGTCTTTCTGGGTAAGTCTCTAAGAGCTTTCCACACCTGCATTGTACAACATTTGCCCATTATTCTTTTCAAAATTCTTCAAGCTCGGTCAAATTGGGTTGTTGATCATTGTTAGACAACCATTTTCAGGCCTTGCCTCAGATTTTCAAGCAGATTTAAGTCAAAACTGTAACTCGGTCACTCAGGAAAATTCACTGGTTTCTTTGTAAGCAACTCCAGCGTAGATTTGGCCATGTGTTTAGGTTATGTCCTGCTGAAAGGTGAAATCCTCTCCCAGTGTCTGGTGGAAAGCAGACTGAACCAGGTTTTCCTCTAAGGTTTTACCTGTGCTTAGCTTTATTCAGTAAATGTTTTATCCTGAAAAACTCCCTAGTCCTTAATGTTAACAAGCATACCCATAACATTATGCAGCTTGAAAATATGGAGAGTGGTACTCGGTGTTCTATTGGATTTTCCCTAAACATAACACTTTATTTAGGACATAAAGTTAATTTCATTGCCACATTGTTTTACAGTATTACTTTAGTGTCTTGTTGCAAACAGGACACATGTTTTGAAATATTTGTATTCTGTACAGGCTTCCATCTTTTCACTCTGTCATTCAGGTTAGTATTGTGGAGTAACTACAATATTGTTGAGCCATCAGTTTTCTCTTATCAATGCCATTAAACCCTGTAACTGTTTTAAAGTCACCATTGGCCTCATGGTGAAATTCCTGAGTGGTTTCCTTCCTCTCCGGCAACTGAGTACGGAAGGACACCTGTATGTTTGTAGTGACTGGGTGTATTGTTACACCATCCAAAGTGTAATTTATAACTTCACCATGCTCAAAAGGATAAACAATGTTTGTTTTTTCTTACCCTTCTACCAATAGATGACTTGTTAAACACTATTATTGTGCACAGTTTTATTCTATCCAATTTATTATGTGACTTGTTAAGAAACAAAATTACTCCTGAACTTATTTAGGTTTGCCATAATAAAGGTATTGAATACTTATTGACTCAAGCTTTTAATTTTTTATTAATTTGTAAAAGAAAAAAAACAACAACAAAAAACAAACATAATTCCACTTTGACATTATGGGGTATTTTGTGTAGGTCAG
The DNA here is from genome assembly GCF_901001165.1 of Salmo trutta. Lineage (NCBI taxonomy): Eukaryota > Metazoa > Chordata > Actinopteri > Salmoniformes > Salmonidae > Salmo > Salmo trutta. The sequence goes on from NC_042988.1 coordinate 5,141,524, forward strand.
TGACACAAAATCTCAATTTAATCAATTTTAAATTCAGGCTGTAACACAACAAAATGTGGAAAAAGTCAAGAGGTGTGAATACTTTGTGAAGGCACTGTAAGAATATTTTGAAGATAAATACACAACGCAGAGGACGAGAGGTCAATAGAGTACTAACGATCAATGGAAATAGTGTTTTTTCTGTAATAGAGAATTATTGATCAATGGGTCAGAGACATGCGAGGAATTTCAGTCCAGGACTCATAGCTACATGGCAAGTTCTCCTTGGTTCAAATTGTTTATACATTGAACCTGAAATAGGATACTTGTTATTTGGCCATTGGCCATTGGGTCTGTGTTATTGAAGAGTGACATCAACTGCTAACACTTGGTGCCGTGACCCGGATGAATTGGTCGTGAACAACAACAAGAAAACTCATCAACTGTGTGTTGATCCAGAATAAAGAGAGAAGGCTGAGCGCAACCCACTTCGGGAGTCAACTCTTACTCTCCTGATTGATGGCATAAGTGCTGAGTGAGTCTAGACCAATATCATTTAAAAAGAAGCAAATCAGGTTAAAATGAGTGCGTGCAATGAGTGATACATATCTGTGATGTATAAGGTTCAAGTCCTTTGTTCTGTTATAAGGTTCAAGTCCTTTGTTCAGTTTGTTAAATCTCTATTATAGGGGTTCAAGTCCTCTATTAAAAGGTTAGAGTCATTTTTGTGAAACCTTCTTGTTGCATAGAAGTGAGTTGCTAGATGAGTAGCAATTTTTACACGTGTGGGTAATGTAAGCTTTCAACAAGCTTTTGAAGTGAACACAAGTTTTATGGGTAACCATAAACCATATCTAACAAAACAGAAACAATTTGTGTTCTATAGATAGGAGGTTTGAGTCCTCAAGGGGTTGTCTTTTGGGGTTAAATAAATATATAAACCTATAGATATATATTATACAACTTTTTAAGTTAATGTAATGCCATTGTTAAGTGAGAAAACCATTCTGGAGAAGGGCGTAACAGCTCCTCCGGATGTGAGCATGAAAGAGATTTTAAATTCACTGTCTAGTGATATAAAGAACCATTTCAAAGTAGAGAAGTGTAGGCAAGAGATAAAGAAACATTCCATCATTGCTGACAAAAAATGGAATATGGAAACTGTCTGATATACAAAAAGCTTGGGGAAAATTACAGAGAACATCTAACTCGTTGACAAAAACAAGACGGTCTTTAACGGTATTAGCAGAAGTAAGGAAGAGGGATGAGAAATTCTGTCTTGATAACCTTGATAGGACATTGCAGTGAGATAAAGATAGTTTGAAAGATCTTGGTGAACAGATAACCTTGAAAGGTGAAATTCAACAATTACAGGAGGCAAGGGTGGCAGACTCGACCCTCACCTGTGGACCCTTTGTTCCCCCAATCTACCTTCAGGCTGAGTTGCGCAAGATGATCGGGTTTCAACCATCTGGTCAGCACTGCCTGGCTTTGAGTCAACAGATACTGATAGCAGTGATGAATGATGTCTTAGGCCAACCAGAACACAGGTTGTAAAAGGAAGTAAAGACAAACCTCCAGTGACAGTAATCGCACATAAATCAGCATCTCCAAAACAGTAAGATGAATGGTCAAAAATGTTCAAACATCCACGAGAAGTGGGTATGAAAACATGAGACCATTTGAAGCGTTATAAGAAACTCTACAATCTACATCCTTATGATGGATTCCAGTTATTAGCCTTTGTTTTTAACAACCGTGAAGATGGTGTACTTGAAGAAAAGGTTTATAGAGCTGTGGGGGGTGAAGAGCAAGATGTGGCCGATGGATGGAGAGCCATACATGTTTTCCTTAATTAGGGATAGGGTCTAGTTGCCTGAATTTCCGCCTGACTGATGTGCCCAAAGTAAACTGACTGTTACTCAGGCCCAGAAGCCAGGATATGCATATACTTGGTAGCATTGGATGGAAAACACTTTGAAGTTTCTAAAACTGTTAAAATGATATCTGAGACTATAACAACATTGATATGGCAGGCGAAAATCCAAAGAAAATCCTAACATACATATTTTATGGGGGGTCCCAGGCTCTAATATGGAAACCTATTGTTTCTATGTAAATCCGTCTCCCAGATTGCAATTCCTATGGCCTCCACTAGATGTCAACAGTCTTTATTCAAGGTTCAGAATTCAAGAATTCATGTTCACGAATGTTTAATATTTATTTGAATTGCGCGCCCTCCAATTTTTTCTGGTGTCCCGCTAACGGGACGCCTATCCCTAGGGTTTGACCAATGCAACCACCAACTGGGGAGAGATAACCAAGTGTGTTCAAAAACCTGAAAGAACCGTTTGTTGAATTTGAAGAAAGGTTTAGAGCAGAGGTGGTTAGACACAGTCGGCTACCCGACGTGGAAGATGAAGATGCACTCAATTCCTACAGAAATGGGGCAATCCCTCATCAGCTGATGCAATCCGTATATGATGATTTGCGAAAAACTTTTGTTTCCACAACTAATGACTGGCAAAGACAAAACTATGGCGACATCATCGACAGGTTGTCACGACTGGACAGAGACATCAATCAACGTAATAAACTCGCTGTTATCAGAGTTGTGCAGGTTCCGAGTGAAACCAATAACATTATTCGTTCAGCAGAAGAGAAACCTGGTGTATGTCATTATTGCGCGATTTCTGTTCACTGGCAACGAGAATGGCCGGAAAAAAGAAAACATGTTCTTATGAGGAATGGCCAGGAGAAGCAGGGTCCATCTCAGGGGAAATGGAATCAAGACAACAGCCCCAACTGTCGTTGCTGATGCAGAAATTTGCTAGATGCTGTGGAGGGAAACTAATAGACTCCCTTTTCCGTCCCATCTCAGCTGGTGTACATATGAAATAGGATGGTATATACGTGAACATGATAGTTAACAACTTTGCAGTAGATTTTCTAGTAGATACCGGTGCTGAAGTCACTGTATTCCCCATATCTTAAGCAAAACACATATGTCCTCTACACGGGCAAGAAGATGAGAGCAACAGGAGTGGGGGGGGGGGACAGAGACAGATATGAAACAGACCAAATCATTATCAATTCCTATTGGTCCAATGAAGATTGATGCAGGGGTGTGGATAGGCTCATTTGAACAACCTATTTTAGGCCTTGATGTTATCATGCAACTCGACTCTACACTGAACATTTCTGAAGGGAAGGTGACGTGGCAAATTAGACAACTCCAGGGATCTACAGTTCAGAACCATGCTATTTGGAATGCGAAGAAAAATGAGTGTGGATCTTTGGATATGGAACCAGTGTGCTTGACAGGTGCTGCCCCACCTCGCACAAAACAACGTCCCATTAGCAAGGAAGCTATGGACGCTACTGAAAGTAGTGATTAAAGATTCTGCCGATATGTTGTTCATACTCTTTTGACAATGAATCGAGCTGCACAGGTTACAGCTGCTCGTTGGAACAAATGGTCAGCTGTGTTGGAGGCTCCTAACATCATGCATCATGGCACGCCATGTAATCCAGCTACTCTGATGCTTCCTCCAGATACCACATTACTTGAACACGACTGTTGTGAGCTGGTTTTGGATCGGCTCTCTGATGGGTTTACTAAGAGTCATCCGTTGGAAAACCCTGAGTTTATCTCATACACAGACGGTTCAAGCATTGTGGAGGGGGGTGTGAGGAAGGCAGGACGGGCAGTTACTACAATCGACAATGTGATAGTGACAGGCACGTTAGATTTGAGAAAAGCAGACATTCACTTGATGAGTGACACAATGCTTAACTATTGCATACAACTCTCTAATGCAGTAGGGAAAGCAGAAAGGCAAGTAAAAGAGGCGTGGGGAATAACTCTCGAGGGGAGACATGATGTAGTGCCAGGACAGTGGGTGATGGTTAAAAAAAAAATGTAACAGACACATTAGGGCCAAAACAGGAAGGTCCTTATCAAGTTTTGCTCATAACGAGGTCAGCAGTAAAGGTCCAAGGAAAATCACGATAGATACATGTCACTCATTGTAAGGTTGTCCATTTTGATGACAAAGCAGAGCCTAGAGCATAAAGAACTGATTGATAAGCAATCGGGGGCCAGTCTCGGGTGAAGAGGCATAGAAAGATGATCGGAAGCTTCTATGTTGTACATTTCAGTTATCATGTTAGGGATATCTAGGTGAAATGTCCAACGTTTTCCTGAAAATTGGGACATTGGGAAATTTATGTGAAATGTCAATTTCTCTTGAAACCAGGACATGTTACTTTCACTTTTTTGTTTCCTTCGTTACAGGTTGTGAGAATCTACCTTCTGAATCTGAAGCAATATCCCTTGATCCAAGGACTGTACTTGAAATGATACAAAATCACCGGTGAAGTGTTCATTAGAGCAGTCCTTAATCAACCAGTGGAACAGAAGAAGAATTCCTCACTACAGGCAGACTGTCAGAACCACTGGAGAGAATCACAGAGGACAGGGAAGAAATGACCATTTACCATCTACTTCCAAGCGTTGATTTGTCCTCTTTGAATAAACCTATTTTCCTCCCCCTGACTTGCATTGGGGTCTGCGTTATTGAAGAGTAACATCAACTGCTAACCTTCTTCACACAAACAACTAAACTAAAAATGGAGACTAGAGGTAGGTGTTGTTTTAACCTTGTGTATCTGTGCTTTTATTGCAATAATACATCTGCATGTTGACACACATGGTCAATTCACAGAACATAAAAATAGCTTTTTGACAACAAGCACTGTTCACATAAAGCAATAAATTAACAAATGCATCACAACAGACTGGTCAAATTTGGATTAAATTACACACACATACTGTACTTACGCACAGACAAAACACACTCACTCTTACAGGCATACACAGAAGCAATGCTTGTTCATACACACACATGCACACACAAAATATTGAAATCACAGTCATACATAGAGCTAATTTGATAAGTAATAAAGGTTTCTTTGTTACATATACCATTTCAAAAGTGTTGAATTGTTTAACACTGGTCTCGTACACACACGGTATCTATATTAGACAGACTACAACCAAGTTATAATCCAACACCACAATCTTCAAGTTTGGAGTGAGATAAACAACAATACTGATAGATATATATATATATATCTATCTAGTCAATAGAATGATTTGAAATAATTCATGATATACTGTATTTTATATATACTATATACAGAAAATAAATAACATAGGGGTGGAGGGAAATACATTTACACCCGAAACGATACTTCTCACTTCCACTACACTGTCTATGTTATCATCTGAATATTCAAATAGTTGCGATGACTTGCGCTTCATATGAATCTATGTGTATATATAATACATATATCATGTTTCCAAGACTGATATATCTACTGGTCTGCATAAATATAGATAGCAAGACAGATACACAGCACTGTAAATACAGAAAGCTAAAACATACATGGCTAAATATACGCACAATGCACAAGACAGCACTTTGCAATCCATATTGCGTTTCACACAGATAACATATTGGAACGGGTACGATTTTCAATAGCTTTCTGTGACGTGATATGTCGATAGTGTCGGGTGGATGGATGATGACAGCAGTTGCCACTGAAACATGCGTGGGTGAGAGGGGGCGACTTCTTCTCCCTCTCGGATTGGTTGGATGAGAATGGATGGAGAACGGAGGACGTCATCCTCTCCTCCTTTTGTCTCTCGGTCAGACGCTCCTTCAGCTCTAGTCGAACTTGTAGCTGCGGTCGTTGCGGTCGGTGCGTTCTCTGGAGAGACAGACGTGTGGAGAGATGAAGATGAAACGGATTCAGGTGACAATGATTTACCAGTGTGTCCCCCCCACCTTAAACACATGACATATCGTAAACCACATTCGACTGTACTACAGCATGTACTCACACAACAACAACAAAATGGCAGAAACAAATGTTGAACAGGATTTAATATGCTATAAAACAAGAAGAAAACTATAATGGTGAACCCTACCTTTTAACAGTAATTTTAGCACTTTAATGACCTTTCTAATATACGGTAATTGTGTAGAATGTCTATTCAAAAGGAAAGCAAAGACTTCTTCATCTTGTCGGCTAGCTTTTATCAAATCTGGCAAAAATGCTTCAGAACTATTCGTAAAGAGAAACTTCCCGAAAAAAAAATAAAAAAACAGCAATCTAGGACAGGGGTGCACAACTGTGGAAGAACTAAGGTTCTTCCACAGTCTTGCTGCTTTTGTTTCTCCCTGGTACTTGATGTCACCGATTCCCAGGTAGAAGTCAGTCTCTAGTTCAAAGGGCTTGAGGACTGAGGCTATGCACCCCTGATATGGAATAAGTGGTGTCCATTGTCAGAGACTATCACAGCAGGGTCAAAGCAGCCTCTAAATGACAATCTGGACAATACGTCACGGTAGGTCATGACATAGGGAGGGAATGATGATAAGGTTGTCTTATGTAATGTTTCTATTACATAGACACGATTGATGTGCAGGAGTGGCAGGCACGTCATGCATATAAGTCTTCAGTAACAACCTCATAACGCAGTCATTATAACGACATAAGAGATGTTAGGAAAGGTCTGGACAGCTGATGTCAGATTACCTAAACAATAGCTTCTTTAACGACAAGTGTTAAATCAGTTTCCATAAGCTGATATATTTGACCGCAACTGCATAGGCTTGATATGTCATTGGGTGATAATGTGATGTAGAATTTGGTCGCTCATAGCACAAGTGGGCCAGAGGGTATTTATTGTAAAGGTAAATAGACACAGGAACAATCTCAGAAGTGCTAGCAGGGCCTTCTAGAGCTCTAAAACGTTGGTATCCTTGTAATGAAGCTGAATGAGGGAAGCTAGTCCCTAAAGCTAGAGGAGGTAGCTAGGGAAGCTAGTTAAACGTCTGGGTAGCTAGCCTCGTAGCTAGCCCCGTAGCTTCTACTGATGGCCTTACCCTCAGCGACAGCTTAAATTCGGATGTGCTTGGCGTCATCCAACCTGGTGATGACAAGATGAGATCACACACCGGTCAACGACTGATACTCTGACTGCATTGGCAGCCAGCGGGCAGATAAAGTTATAGTATGACAACTTTATTCATACCCCTCTTCAAGAACATGAACAGGCGTGATACAGTGTTTCATGTTCATAGGATCCCATTTGTGTCAGTCAAATAAGTAATACTGATGTACTAGTATTACTACTATACTAGTTATACTACTAGTAATATAGTAAATCATGTTTTTTTATTTTTTACTTTAGCCTTGTGCCTGTTGTTGTGTATCCTTGTTGTAATATTCACAGAGATAGAAATTGAATAATGGACACGCAGGAGAGGAAGGCAGGGTTATAAAGTCAAAGAAAGGAAGCGATTGGGTGGCTGTGATTGAGTCGCATGCAGGCAGGGCGAGGGTGATTGCGTGGGTGGGAAAGTTCGGGAGGGGTTGGGGAGTACTCACGCCCCCTCGTCTCTAAGAAGCTGCAGGAACTTAGTGACTCTGTACTCCACATCCATCTGGAGGAAAAAGAAGCAGGAAACCAAATATTAACACCAGTGCATTAGCTACAGGATGACACTTCTGGTCGACTGTTCTGCAGCTGAACGATGAGGAGGAGGAAGAGGAGGAGGAGCGCTGACTGCCACTGACCTGCAGAGACATTTCGATGAGCATCAGGAGCTTCTTGATGCCAATCCAGACCCTCTTTCCCTTGACGTGCTGACCGATGGTCACCCGCTCTGCGTCCGTGAAGCTTCCCAGTAGCTGCAATGGATACAATGTCAATGAGTAAACACACGGCACACAAGACAAGACAGCCGCATTAACTACTGAAACTCTTCATCAGTATGTATATTGTGTGTATTCACTTGTTTGTGTGTGTGTGTGTGTGTGTGTGTGTGTGTGTGTGTGTGTGTGTGTGTGTTAGCACCTCTAGGGCTTCCACCAGGTGTTCTCCAGTAGAGATGTTGGGGACGTGGATGGTGGTACTGAAGGCGTCCAGCATCTCCATCTCCTGCAGAACCTCCTTACGGCTGGTGGTTCCGATGATCAACAGCTTACGGCCCTGTAGGCAGAGTAAAGCACAGACAGAGTTACACACACGAACATGCACATGCGCACACTCACGCACACACAGGCTGGTGTAAATAAGCACATTAACGTAACGCAACACCTACATTAAGTAACGCAACCATGCCCGTGTTGTACTGAACAGTGAACACTCACTTTCGGAGGAGTCTTCTTCAGCAGCACCAGCAGGGCCTGGAGAACCATGTTGGAGAAGCGAGGTCCAATGGGAACGTAGTCTAAAAGGAGTGGAGCACAAAGAAAATCAGAACAGTACTACAGACAGGACCCACTAGTGTTGCTGCTGATTCCTTTAGCGTCCAAGAACAGGCCTTGGCTTTAGATACAGTGCTTTGTTTATCTGCAGCGTCACTGGGAAGTTTAAAAGAGATACGGATTTGTCGCTCCACTAGAGACGGATCAGGGAGGTCCGCTAGACTAAATTGGAGAACGAGGTTTCAGAGGAGCGAGGAGGTAGAGAATCACCTAGGAGACGCTCAATGTCATCCACCACCACACAGCTCAGCTGAGACTTGTAGGCATCCTCGAAGATCTGAGGGAAGGAAGGCAGGGGACACAGAGTTAAATAACACAAAGAGACTCCATAATAATACCATACAGGAAGCATTGGTAATAATCTTAGCTCTTAGCTATTATTGTTACGTCAGATAGGAAAAGGGCGGGGAAGTAGCTAGTTAAGAGAGCGGTGGACCCAGGGATCGAACCCCTAACTCTATGTGGCAATGCGTGGTCCAGAGTCAGCAGTTCTACAACTAGTCTACCATTCGACCAGATTCTGGCACAGCATCTCTTTCTATGGGCATGGTGCCAGCCTTACAAAGACATTGGGGTCAAAACACTTAATAAAACTGCAGGAGCATTCAACAGTGTGCAGATAATCTATCTTTCTTTCATGGTGCCAGGCTTCACACCGACCTTCTTGATAGCCAGGCACTTGGAGTTTTCGGAGAAACCGATCATCTTGTCCGGGGAACAGATCTTGATGAAGGGGAACTCTGAGCTCTCCGAGATTTGGGCAGCCAGGGCCGTCTTTCCACTGTGAGGGGGTCCTAAGAGGACAGATGGACAAATAAAGACCGTTAGAGAGAGAGTGGGGGGGTTAACTGTGTGTGTGTGTGTGTGGTCAGGCCTACCCTCCAGTAGCACGGCCACCAGCGGTGTGCGGTCGCTGTTCTTGGTCTGCTGCACCAGCAGCTCCCCGTCATCCAGCACACAGGTCACCGGGTCGCCCCACTTGATGATGCCGTTCATGATGTAGCTGGCGTAGTCCTCCTGGTTGGAACCAAATGCCTGGGGGAGGAAGAGGGGGAGGAGGAGGATAAAGAGGAGGGGGAGTGGGCAGAACTTTTCAGGATTGGAATGATAGTCTAAGGGTCAATCTCAAATGACACCTTATTCACTTGGCCTAGTGTCCTTCGTAAATACACATATAGTAGAGAGATACCTACTGGTTTAATGTCGTTGTTCAGGGAGCCCATGAAGTCGCTTCTGGTGACCTGCAGCTTCTCGGCTCTCTCCGTGTCCACCTCCACTGTGGCTGTGGCCTGGACACACAGAAAGAAATAGCAGTCTGATCTGACTGTGGTATACAGAGTTAGGACAGAGTTAGCCCCTAAAAGCACCTTGCTAAGGGGTGGAATCTAGCCATGTTATGGGTGTTCAAAGGTGTCAACTGGATAGTCTAACCGTATCATGGATGTTCGTGTTTGTTGATTGGTTATACTCTAACCTTAATGTGGCGGTTCATGGCTGTTGATTGGGCAGCTCTGACCAGCCCCTCCAGTTCAGCACCACTGTAGTTCTTGGTCCCGGCAGCCAGCTCCTTCACGTCCACATCAGGAGCCAGCAGGCCGAAGTCACGCATCTTATTGGTGTGAATGTTGAGAATCTGAACACGCCCCTTCTCATCCGGAAGACCTGAGAGGGAGGGAAGGAAGAAAGAAAATGGTAAAAATGCATTCAGGAAGGGAGAGAGGTCACTACAATAATACAATAAAAGGTGGCAGAACATATGAAAAGAAACAAGCCAGGAGATAACAGAAAAGGCACAGAAAACATGTGGGACTCTTACCAATCTCCATCTTGACCTCGAACCTGCCAGGCCTCATCAGGGCATCATCTATCAGGTCAGGCCTGTTGGTCATCCCTATGGGAAAGAGAAAGAGAGAAAGGGGGATGCAAAGATAAAGATGGAGTTACTAGTTAAACCAGAGTCTTGTATTCATCTCTAGTGCTATGTGAGGCTTAAGGTAAGTTTGATATCTATACCTCAAATCTAACCATCTATGACCAGTATGTTATAGAATAGTGTACTACCACCTACCTATGACCAAGATGTTGTTGAGCTGCTCTACTCCGTCTATCTTGGACAGCAGCTGGTTGACCACAGTGTCGTGAACTCCTGTACTGCCCTGCCCAGTACCTCTCTGCTTACAGATGGCATCCAGCTCATCAAAGATGATTATGTGCAGACCACTGTTAGCACCCAGCTAGGACGAGAGGAGAAAGGGGTGAGTAGGAAGAGTGGATGAAGAGAAAGAGAGGGAGACAGTCAGTCATGCATGTACGTATAACATTTGTTTGTGATTTTATCCTCTTGGATGGCTTTTTTTTTTTTACCCCTTTTTCTCCTCAATTTTGTGATATTCAAATTTGTAGTTACAATGTTGTCCCATCGCTGCAACTTCCGTAAGGACTCAGGAGAGACGAAGGTCAAGAGCCATGCATCCTCCGAAAACGACCCTGCCAAGCCGCACTGCTTCTTGACACACTGCTCGCTGAACCCGGAAGCCAGCCGCACCAACGTATCGGAGGAAACACTGTACAACTGGTGACCGGGGTCAGCTTGCAGGCGCCCTGCCTGCCACAAGGAGTCGCTAGAGCACGATGGGACAAGGGCATCCCGGCCTGCCAAACCCTCCCCTAACCCAGACGGCGCTGGGCCAACTGTGCGCCGCCTCACCGGTCTCCCAGTCACGGCCAGCTGTGACACAGCCTGGGATCGAACCCGGGTCTGTAGTGATGCCTCAAGCACTGCGATGCAGTGCCTTAGACCGCTCCGCCACTCAGGAGGTCGTGGATGGATTTTTTTGTTCGATTAATTACTTCTGGTCATCAAAAAAAAGATGGTGGCTGGCCACTCACCCTCTTCTGCTCCTCTTCTGCATCTGCGAAGAGCTTGCGGATGTTGGCCTCAGACTCTCCCACAAACTTGTTGAGGATCTCAGGGCCGTTGACTATCTTGGGCTCGCGGGAGTTGAGCATCTTGCCAATCTGCCTGGCCATCAGAGTCTTTCCACAACCAGGAGGCCCGAACAGAAGGATTCCCTTCACGTGCTTACAACCTGGGGGGCAATGGAACAATGACTGTCTATAGACCTCTGAATATTTGAAAGCACAGCATGCTCCAGTTGTGTACACAGACAATTTAGTTTGTGACAAATTATCACTAGGAGGCGCCATGTTGCACATCCAATGCGGCAATTGTTCTGTCAATACTGCGGCTCGACCTTACTTTTTTTGTGCCCGCAACTGTAGGTAGTACTGCATGATCTAACTAAGACGGAGGAGTGGGGAGCCTTACCCATCTGTTCCACAATGTCAGGAGGGAAGACACGAGAGGCGAAGGCTCGGCGGAAGATGTCGGAGAACTCCTTGTCCAGACCACCAATGCCCATGCGCTCAAAGTTCCAGTCCGGGTTGATGATGGTCTGACGCTGCTCTTTGGTCTTGGCCTTGCCTAGCGGGCAGAGAGGAATCAAATACAACTTTATTTAAAATGCGTTAAAAACATACTCAAATAGACTTTACAATGAAAAAAGTCTAACCATGGATAAAGAACAGTTATTTTCCCATGGTTGAAGGATTTGATCAATCTTGGTCAACTTCGTCTACATGTTTATTTTGACAAATCAAATCACAAATCTAATCAAAGTTTATTGCTTGCGTAGACATATCTGTAGATGTTATAGCAGGTGCAGGTAAATGCTTGTGTTACTAGCTCCAACAGTGCAGTAGTACCTAGCAATGACAATGAAAAAAGAACAACACACATAATCCAGAAAAATAAAGAAATTAAGAAATATCAGAACAAGCTAAATCAGAGACTGGAATATATATGAATAGAAATAGTGTGTACAGCAGTAGTTATATAGAATGAGACATGACTATAATACAGTATATACATATACATTTGGTAAAACAGTATGTAAACATTATTAAAGTGATCAGTGTCCAATGACTATCTACTGTATGTGTATAAGGCAGCAGTTTCTAAGGTGCAGAGTAGGATACCGGGTGGTACTTGGCTAGAACAGTGACTAAGGCAAGTGGTGAATGTTTTTTTAAACATTTTAGTCATTTTAGCAGACGCTCTTATCCAGAGCGACTTACAGTACTGAATGCATACATTTCATACATTTGTTTTCTGTGCTGGCCCCCTGTGGGAATCGAACCCACAACCTTGGCGTTGCAAACACCATGCTCTACCAACTGAGCTAGAGATAGGAGCTGTTTCTCAGTCACTATTACAAATAAATAAAATAAAAAATGAATCGGGATCTGCTTTTTTTGGTCCTCCAATAATCGGTATCGGTATTGAAAAACCACAATCGGTCGACCTCTAGTTCACGCTTTCAGTTTTGCGAGAATACTTCCACCTATCCACGTTTTTTGGATAAGTTCTAATCATCACAGTAGGAACAACATCCTCTATGCACTTCCTGATGAACCCCGTCACCGAGTCAGTGTATACGTTGATACTATTCTCAGAGGCGACCCAGAACATTTCACAGTCCGCATGATCAAAACAATCTTGAAGCATAGATTCCGATTGGTCAGACCAACGCTGAACAGTCCTTACCATGGGGAGCTTCCTGTTTAGGTTCCTGCCTATAGGTGGGGAGGAGCAGAATGGAGGTGTGATCTGATTGGCCGAAGGGAGGGCGAGGAAAGGCCTTGTAGCCATCCCTGAAGGGAGAGTAGCAATGATCCAGGGTCCATGTTGTGTTTGAAGCACAGATGTGTCGATAGAATTTCAGAAGCGGTTTCCTCAGATTTCCTTTATTAAAATCCCCTACTACAATAAATGGATATGCTTTTTCCAGTTTGTACATAGTCCAGTGTAGTTCAAGGTAGTTAATGGTGCAGAAGATAGGCTATCCCATGGACCCAGAAAGAGTGTTATCAGCGCATTTGGAAAGTATTCAGACCCCTTGACTTTTTCCACATTTTATTATGTTACAGCCTTATTCTAAAATTGATTAAATAATTTTTTCCCCCTCATCAATCTACACACAATACCCCATAATGACAACGCAAAAACAGGTTTTTAGAAATGTGTGCAAATTTACTAAAAATAAAAAACAGAAATCACAAACCGTTGAAGTCGGAAGTTTACGTACACTTAGGTTGGAGTCATTAAAACTTGTTTTTCAACCACTCCACAAATTTCTTGTTAACAAACTATAGTTTTGGCAAGTCGGTTAGGACATCTACTTTGTGCATGACACAAGCAAAGAGGCACTGAGTTTAGGCCTTGGAACACATCCACAGGTACACTTCCAATTGACTCAAATGATGTCAATTAGCCCATCAGAAGCTTCTAAAGCCATGACATAATTTTCTGGAATTCTCCAAGCTGTTTAAAGGCACAGTCAACTTGGTGTATGTAAACTTCTGACCCACTGGAATTGTGATACAGTGAACTATAAGTGAAATAATCTGTCTGTAAACAATTGTTGGAAAAATTACTTGTGTCATGCACAGAGTAGATGTCCTAAGCGACTTGCGAAAACTATAGTTTGTTAAGAAGAAATTTGTGGAGTGGTTGAAAAACAAGTTTTAATGACTGCAATCTAAGTGTATGTAAAGTTCCGACTTCAACTGTAAGTACATAAGTATTCAAACCATTTACTCGGTACAGTTGAAGCACCTTAGGCAGCCTCGAGTCTTCTTGGATGTGACGCTACAAGCTGGGCACGTCTGTATTTGGGGAGTTTCTCCCATTCTTCTCTGCAGATTCTCTCAAGTTCTGTCAGTTTGGATGGGTTGCGTCGCTGCACAGCTATTCTCAGGTCTCTCCAGAGATGTTCGATCGGGTTCAAGTCCTGGCTCTAGCTGGGCCACTCAAGGACATTCAGAGACTTGACCCGAAGCCAAACCTGTGTTTTCTTGGCTGTGTGCTTAGTGTCGTTGTCCTGTTGGAAGGTGAATCTTAGCCCCATTCTGAGATCCTGAGTGCTCTGAAGTAGGTTTTCATCGAGGAGCTCTGCATTTTGCTCCGCTCATCTTTCCATTGATCCTGACTAGTCTCCCAGTCCCTGCCGCTGAAAAACATCCCCACAGGATGATGCTGCCACCACCATGCTTCACTGTAGAGATGGTGCCAGGTTTCCTCCAGATATGACGCTTGGCATTCAGGCCAAAGAGTTCAATCTTGGTTTCATCAGACCAGAGAATCTTGTTTCTCGTGGTCTGAGAGTCCTTTAGGTGCCTTTTGACAAACTCCAAGTGGGCTGTCATGTGCCTTTTACTGAGGAGTGGCTTCCATCTGGGCACTCTACCATAAAGGCCTGATTGGTGGAGTGCTGCAGAGATGGTTGTCCTTCTGGAATATAATCCCATCTCCACAGAGCAACTCCAGAGCTCTGTCAGAGTGACCATCAGGTTCCTGGTCACCTCCCTGACCAAGGCCCTTCTCCACCGATTGCTCAGTTTGGCTGGGAAGCCAGCTCTAGGAAGAGTCTTGGTGGTTCCAAATGTCTTCCATTTAAGAACGATGGAAACCACTGTGGTCTTGGGGACCGCAGAAATGATTTGGTACCCTTCCCCAGATCTGTACCTTGACACAATCCTGTCTCGGAGCTCTACGGACAATTCCTTCGACGTCATGGCTTGGTTTTTGCTCTGACATGCAATGTCAATTGTGGGACCTTATATGTGCCTTTACAAATTATGTCCAATCAATTGAATGTACCATAGGTGGACTTCAATCAAGTTGTAGAAACATCTCAAGGATGATCAATGGAAACAGGATGCATCTGAGCTCAATTTCAAGTTTCATATCAAAGGGTCTGAAAACTCATGTAAATAAGGTATTTCTGTTTTATATTTGTAATAAATGTGAACATTTCTAAAAAACATTTTTTGTTTTGTTATTATAGGGTTATTTTGTGTGGATTGACGAGTGGAAAAAAATATTTAATCAATTTTTTTAATCCATCCATTTTAATCCATTCTGTTGAAAAACAAATGATAGTCCCTCTAAGTGCAAACCAGATGGGATGGAATATCGCTACAGAATGCTGTGGTAGCCATGCTGGTTAAGTGTGTCTTGAATTCTAAATAAATCACTGAGTGTCACCAGCAAAGCACCCCCACACCATCTCACCTCCTCCTCCATGTTTCATGGGGGGAGCCACACATGTGGAGATCATCCGTTCACCTACTCTGCGTCTCACAAAGACACGGTGGTTGGAACCAAAAATCTCAAATTCAGACCAAAGGCCAGATTTCCACCGGTCTAATGTCCATTGCTTGTGTTTCTTGGCCCAAGCAAGTCTCTTCTTTTTATTGGTCTCTTTTAGTAGTGGTTTCTTTGCAGCAATTCAACGAGGAAGGCCTGATTCACGCAGTCTCCTCTGAACAGTTGATGTTGAGATGTGTCTGTTACTTGAACTCTGTGAAGCATTTATTTGGGCTGCAATCTGAGGTGCAGTTAACTCTAATTAACTTATCCGCTGCAGCAGAGGTAACTCTGGGCATTCCTTTCCTGTGGCGGTCCCATGAGAGCCAGTTTCATCACAGTGCTTGATGGTTTTTGCGAATGCACTTGAAGAAACTTTCAAAGTTCTTGTAATTTTCCGGAATGACTGACCTTCATCTCTCAAAGTAATGATGGACTGTCATTTCTCTTTGCTTATTTGAACAGTTCTTGCCATAATATGGATTTGGTCTTTTACCAAATAGGGCTATCTTCTGTATACCCCCCTACCTTGTCACAACACAACTGATTGGCTCAAACGCATTAAGAAGGAAAGAAATTCCACAAATTAACAAGGCACACCTGTTAATTGAAATGCATTCCAGGTGACTACCTCATGAAGCTGTTTGACAAAATGCCAAGAGTGTGCAAAGCTGACATCAAGGCAAAGGGTGGCTACTTTATAGAATCTCAAATATCTTTTGATTTGTTTAACACTTTTTGGTTACTACATGATTCCATATGTGTTATTTCATAGTTTTGAAGTCTTCACTATTATTCTACAATGTAGAGCATAGTGCAAATAAAGAAAAACCTTTGAATGAGTAGTTGAGTCCAAACTTTTGACTGGTACTGTAGCTCCTACATAATCTACCTGTATTCTGTATGGACTCCTCTGTAACTTACCAACTAACGTGAGGGAGGAGCTCTCTGCTTTCTCGAAAACCACCTGGCTGTTCCCCACCAGCAGGCCAATGTCAATCTAAGGGAAACAGGAATTGTTGGAATTATTACCAACTACTGGTTATTACAAATAACTGTTCCAAATAAACTCGTACAATTCTGCAGAGTTCCTTTTGGACTTGGACCAGCACCCTAGCAGCACGTTCCCTCGTCAAATAGAGACCCCGTTCAAAATGAGGGGCAGGTGAAAGCAAGGGCTCCACCACTTGGCATTCACCTGTCCAGTCATTTCTAATCATGGATTACTTCAAGGAAGGGGGGTAAATTCCGACGGGGGCCCATATCATGAAGGGTTGAGGCGTTACAGCAGTAGGTCAATGGTAACTCCGGGTACCTTCTGCTTCTTGCCTGATGCTGGCTCTCCCTTGAGGATGCTGGCGTCCATGGCCTCAATGTCTTTGATCACCAGCCCAAAAAGCTTGTCGCAGAAACTAAACACCATCTGTGGGGGGGAAGGAAGGAGGACAGGAAGAATGATAGAAGAAATGAGGAGGATGAGAAGAGAGAGGACGAGAGGAGAGGGGAAGGCTGTGTGAGGTTACATCCCAATTGTCCCAAGCTTGCACTCCTACCCACATCTAAATTAATTTGATTGATTTAAGCCACCAGTCTTTTTCCTTGTAACTCCAGGGAAGGGAAATGTGCAGGAAAAGTGTGAAGAGTTGTGACCGGCTGTAGTGTTTGTTGTTCTGACTGACCTGCTGGGTGACAGAGAAGGCCTGGTTGTTGAACTGCTGGATGAACTCGCTGGCCATCTTGTCCGAGTCGTAGGGGCTGGTGTCCGTGCTCTTCTTCTGGAGGAAGTCAATCTCTATAGTCATGGCACCGATGCATTGTTGGGACTTGTCAAAGTTGTAGTTGGCCACTGAGGGGAGAGGACTCATGTCAGATATGTATCTAGTACCGTATAATTTGTACTCGCAGAAATACTGTACTGTCAAATTAAATAGGTACTGTATGTTAAGGTGAGCTATGGGCTGTGGTCAAGGTGTGAAGGTACAGTATATTAGGGACTGTGCAGGGTGCAGTGTAAATGAGGCAGAGCTGTGATCATAGTTTTCTTTTCCTCAGACTCATTAATGAAATGGAGTGAATTTACCTTCCACCTCCTGTCCAATGGACAGACCGGCCCATTTCCTCTGAGAGAGAGAGAGAGAAAGAAGAGAGATAAGTCAGCCAATAATTGCAAGGAAGCAGAGAGAAGAGGGACCTGTATGCTTCAAATATTAGAATTGTAGTTTTGGAGAAATTCGTTAAGATTATAAATAGATCTATGGGTATACTGTACAATAGATTGAACATTCAGTATAATATACAGATCTGGACTAGGTGTGTGTTTTACCTGTGGCAGACTGAAAGCGATAGTGCCAGGGACTATGGCGTGGTGGGTTTTTGTAGTGAACACAAACTTGTGAGTTGGCGTAGTCTTCACAGTCACATGTCTGTAGAGAGAGGGTTAGAGAGACTCATGGACATCTGTTCCATATACGCAGGCAACGGCATGACCTCAATAGAACATCATATTTACAAATACTTTTTCCCCCACCTAACAGCTATTCTGCTAATGATTTTTTAGAATGATGATTATAGAGTATAGTTTGTAGTATGAAATCAGAAAAAGACTACCTTCACAGCAAAAACAGTGCACTAATTATATGACAATAAAAACATGAATACACATATTTAGATAGCTGTGTACTAGTTCTGCAGAGAGGAAACAGAGGAGATGCCAATCTCAGTCAAAACCCTACTGTAACGGAGTGACTATAGTGCTCAAAACAACATATTTATATTTGAAAATATAATTTCATTGTGGGTAGAACAGCCATGGAGGAAAGAAATGAATTCAACATTTCCCAGGAATAGAGGAGAGGGTAGGTGGCAGGGCTATAGGTCCAAATCAACAACATGTTGCTAAACAACACTCCCTTTGAGAACCAAGAGGATTCCATGGCTAGAGGACTAATCTCAAATTAGCAAGAGATTATACTCCGTGTGGTCCTTAACTATGAGCAGAAAAGAGACAAGAGAGATCCGGTGGGAAAAGCTGCTACTGAATTCAACTACTTATTGATTCCTATTTATTATTCAACAACTACTTATAATATGGAGTACCGCAAGGTTCAATGCTAGGACTGTTCAATTTTATACTTACAACTCGTGCTAAATTAAGATATTCTACTGAATTAAATCAACCAGAGGTAAACTTCAACATGTCTTTACTCCATCACTGTCCGTGTAATCCCTCACATTCCTTTACTGACGTGGTGACGTCCCATCTCAGTACGTCACATCAATACACGACATCCCCCCCTTTACTTGGATATGAACTTCAATGTCAACCGGACATACACAACAGCACTTATTCTTTATCTGTATAGCAACCATTATGTTATTAATAAACAACTTAAATCTGTTCAATGTCTTATTATTTCTGTTCTCCTAATGGACTTTCCTTTATTTTTTTGCAACAAAACATTCTGCACTTTTTCTTTCACAACATAACTCAAACATTCAGAGTCTTCGCATTAGTCCTTTTTTTTGTCATTTGTCATTTTATACTGGTTTTCTTTACCCCTTTCAGTACACGATCATTATTTAATTACAAAGTCTGTTAACTTCTCTGGCAGTTTAATTTGTCTGTGATGATCCCTCACAGATGGTCTCAGGTTTGGATTCTATGTACCGTCTCAGATTAGGACACTGCTCCACAGTCTCTTTCAGTTGTGTGTGGTCCTTTGATTGTGGATCCGGCTCCTCAAATATATACAGTGAGGGAAAAAACGTATTTGATCCCCTGCTGATTTTGCACGTTTGCCCACTGACAAAGAAATTATCAGTCTATAATTTTAATGGTGGGTTTATTTGAACAGTGAGAGACAGAATAACAACAAAAAAATCCAGAAAAACACATGTCAAAAATGTTATAAAATGATATGCATTTTAATGAGGGAAATAAGTATTTGACCCCTCTGCAAAACATGACTTAGTACTTGGTGGCAAAACCCTTGTTGGCTATCACAGAGGTCAGACATTTCTTGTAGTTGGCCACCAGGTTTGCACACATCTCAGGAGGGATTTTGTCCCACTCCTCTTTGCAGATCTTCTCCATGTCATTAAGGTTTCGAGGCTGACGTTTGGCAACTCGAACCTTCAGCTCCCTCCACAGATTTTCCATGGGATTAATGTCTGGAGACTGGCTAGGCCACTCCAGGACCTTAATGTGCTTCTTCTTGAGCCACTCCTTTGTTGCCTTGGCCGTGTGTTTTGGGTCAATGTCATGCTGGAATACACTTCCACGACCCATTTTCAATGCCCTGGCTGAGGGAAGGAGGTTCTCACCCAAGATTTGACAGTACATGGCCCCATCCATCGTACATACAGGCATGTATATATGCTTTCTTGAGCAGGGGGACCTTGCGGGCGCTGCAGGATTTCAGTCCTTCACGGCATAGTGTGTTACCATTTTAAAGATTTCTGGCTCCTAGGTGTCTTTTATACAGGTAACGAGCTGAGATTAGGAGCACACAAAGGGAGTGCTCCTATATTTTTGTTGTTGTTATTCTGTCTCTCACTGTTCAAATAAACCTACCATTAAAATTATAGACTGATCATTTCTTTGTCAGTGGTCAAACGTACAAAATCAGCAGGGGATCAAATACTTTTTTCCCTCACTGTACCTCTTACATTTACATTGTAGTCATTTAGCAGACGCTCTTATCCAGAGCGACTTACAGTAGTGAATGCATACATTTCATATATTTTTCTCCGTACTGGTCCCCCGTGGGAATCGAACCCACAACCCTGGCGTTGCAAACACCATGCTCTACCAACTGAGCCACACGGGACTAGGAATGTTGTATTCCTTGAATACCTGGCTCCAGTTGGAGATTGAACAACCACATTGTTTCCCTCTTTATGGTATTATGGTATCACAGTTTATGGTATCTTGTTGAAAGTTGTTGTGAACTCGTCCGTTTTCTCCTGTTTCAGGAGAACCTGATCTCCGACGTCCACGTCGGAGTGTTTGGCTCTGCGACGGCTGTCTGCATAGATCTTGGATTTCCCTTTCTGCTCGACATCATTGTCCCGTGCCTCCAGGTCACTCTGCTATATCTGGAAGCTTTCCCCTTGGGACTAATTGTCCGATTACACACAGTTAATTTTCTATGGGTGCAAATACTACGACAGATTTGTACCTTGTCAGCTCGGGGATTCGAACTCGCAACCTTTCGGTTGCTAGGCCAACGCTCTAACCACTAGGCTACGCTGCCGCCCCACACAGTGTACACACGGGTGAAGCCTTTCACAAGCCCAAACCAATGCAAGGGCCTCATGTTCAGTTTGTGAATATCTACATTCACACTGACAGTCTCTTGCTCACATAACAGACTGGAACCATTTATCCTTGTTGTTCTTGCATAAGCACAGCTCCTAGGCCCACTGGTCCTGCATCTGCTATTACTTTTGTGGGCGCGTCTTTGTCAAAGTATGCGAGTGTCGTGGCTTCAGCCAGTTACTCTTTTAAATGTCTGAAATACCTTCTCTGGCTTCCTGTCCGAAGTGGAATGTTGTTTCCTTCTTGGTCAACTTCCGCAGAGGCTCTGAGAGTGTAGAGAACTGGGCAATAAACCTACTGCTGTAGCCCACGGAACCTAGAAAGCTAGGAACCTCTGATGCCGTCTAAGGCTCCCTGGCCTCGACCCCTGCTCTCACTCTTTCAGCTGTGGGCCTTCCGCCTTTCTGTGAGAGGAACATGCCCATAAACACCAATTTGTCCATGTTGAACTGACATTTCTCTGTTAAGAGTCAGCCCACAGTTCTCCAGCCTATTGAGGACAGCATGTAGCCGCTGGTCATGGGTCTCCTTGTCTGGGGCAGGGACGATGATGTAATCCAATATGTTTTCCACCCTCCCCGATGCCTGCCAGTGCTGTTGCGATTTCATGGTGATACTGCTCGCTCGCCGATGAAACTCCAAATATGAGTCTTTTATATTAGTATATCCCATTATGCACTGCAAACGTCGCTATGCCTCTCGACTCCAATTGATGATAGCCCCATTTGAGATCCAGTTTACTGAACATGACAGGCCCATTCATTCCTTGCAAAAGTTCACCTACTGTGGGGACTGGGTACCTGCCACAAATGATTGCTGTGTTCGCTTGTCTCATGTCTAGACACAGTCTTATGTCACCGTCCGGTTTTGGCACCACCACTACCGGATTCACCCATGGCGTGGCACCACCACTACCGGATTCACCCATGGTGTGGCACCACCTCTACCGGATTCACCCATGGCGTGGCACCACCACTACCGGATTCACCCATGGCGTGGCACCACCTCTACCGGATTCATCTATCTTTTCTCCACAGCTTCTCTCAGGTAGAATGGTACACACCTAAGGGCCTGTGCTACTGGTGTCACATTTGATCAACATGCAGGTTGATCTGCTTCGTGTTTAGGTTACCCACCCCTTCAAACAACCTGGGGTATCTGAGTTTTTACATCTGCCACTGCTGCTATGTCAACACCCACTTTTAGCACACCCAGTTGAATGGCAGTCTCTTTACCTAGCCATGCTACTCAGCATCCACAAATCACAGTGAACTATGTGGACTCAGCCTGTGTGCTCTGCTTGCCTATCTTTATTTGGCATGAGAAAACCCCTTTTACTGATAATGGCTCGCTTGATGAGTATGCATATAGCTTTTTATCAGTCCGTGATGAACGGCACTTTCTTTTCTTGGCTTTCAACATTTCCCATGTGCTCTCGTCTACTATATCACTCGTGTCCCCAGAGTCAATTAGCATGAATAAACGGACCCCTCCCACTGAGAACGGGATCCTGTCAGTTACAGTTCTCATTTACTGGTCTTTTCCTTCTGCCATTCTGTCTCAGCCCATTTTTTGTGATATTTCCTATCCTTTTTGAAAACATGACGCACGGTCTCATTATCTTTAGCATCTGTACTCGCATGCGTGGCGGCCATTTGCACTTCAATTATTTCACATTGTACTAATGTTAGCCCAGGGCCCTCCTCCAATAGTTTTCGTCGCACATATTCAGTATTACACTTGCTAAGTATGGCATCTCTAATCTGATTGTCCTTATCTCCAGCAGTCTTTAGCTGCTTGTCTAAGACGAGTAACAAATTGCTGAACTGTCTCACCAGTTTTCCGTGTCAGTTGATAAAATGTCTGTCTCACGAACTCTGTGTTCACCTGTGGCACGAAGTATGCGTTTAACGCAGCCACAACCTTGACACTTGTGGTACGCCAGAATTACATTCATTTCCAATGAAACTCTGCGTTTGCCTTGCAGCATTGCGTTGCCGTTGCAGTACGTTCGGTGTGGTGCATACCTTGGATTTATCGAACGTATGCTTCAAACTGTATGCGTGGACGGCTTGACAGAAATGGTAGCAGGTGGTGAATGTGGAACTTTTGTTGCATACATATCCAGATGATGCTGCGTGCTATTTTGCGCAATAACACTGTTGGTGTGTTCGAGGCATGACATAGTCCGTTGGTTCTCCGGTGTCTGCGAGTGTGAAGAAAATGTCCGGCACATCTGTCCCGGCATGACGTAGAAGCAAAGCTCTCCTCCGTTGTTTTGTAACCGGCTCAGCGTCAACGGACAGTATTAATCCTTTACCATCCGCGAACAGCTCAAACGCCATCAACCACCTAGTCCAGCGTGGACCTAGCGTAGCAGGCTCACTGTTGCTGTCAAATTTTGGCACAGTGTTTTCCATCTCGACGACACTAACTCACTTTTCAGATTTAACGATCGTTTTCAAACGTTATCCTTGTCGCAATTGTTCAATCGCATACTCACAACTCGTGCTAACTTAAGATATTATACTGAATGAAATCAACCAGACTCATGTCTTTACTCCCTCACATTCCTTTACTGACGTCCTATCTCAGTACGTCATATCAATACACGACAAGGACCTGTGCTCTTTTTCAATGGCTTATTTGTAAATGCCCTTACAGAGTCGATGTGAACAGCGTTTCTCCTGTTGTTACTTAGGTGTGGCTAATGTTGCCTATCTGCTCCCTGGACTCTACCTAAAGTACGAATAAATCTAGGGAGAACACTGAAATAAATTCTAAGGCCCAATTGTCAACATTTTCAAACACCTGATCTCCTTTGATATTTAAACAAATATATATTGAAGGTACATTGGGAAGATAGTGTGACAGCGCAGAGAAGCAAAGACAGAGTGGCCAAAACTGTGCTCAAACAGGGCTCGTACATACATTATTGATAGGAATGTGTGGTCCAAAGTGGTAAACGCTACACCAGACTATAGCACGTAGACCATGATTCAGCCATGGGCCGATTTTATCTTGAGCGGATCGTTTGGGGGCCCGGAACATTACAATTTGTAGACTGAAAATTGACCGCAAGAAGCCCAAACAGATATATTTGACTAAAATATAATCATTTCAAACGTTGCTTACATTTGTATCAACTCACGTGTCTCCCTATTATGCGTATGAATACTTGGGAACAGATTTCCAAATTGAAAATCACTTGGAGCTGGTTCCCTTGTGATTTTACAGTCTTTTATGTCCAACAATGAAAAAAACATATTTAAAAAAGCTCAGAAAAGTGCCAGTTGGGGAACCCTGATGTAGTGTGATTTTCCAGACTACAGAGGGCTACACTGTATAGAGTGATTACTCACTGTCCAGACTGCAGATCCTTCTCGCTCACCACAGCACAGTTTGTCAACGACAGGTCATCTGTCGGGCATCGTGCCGCTTGCATCGTCTGCAGTGGAGAACAGAAAGAAAGAAGAGAGCGAGAGAGAGAGAGAGAGAGGAAAATATAGACAAACAGAGAGAAGAGAAGAGGAGGGACGAAGGAAGTGGGATAAGTTGAAAGGGAGATATTACCCTAGTAGTTGAGTGGTGACGCAGCATTTCCTTTCCATTTTCCAAAGGAAAACTCATTTTACATTTAGTAGCATCATCAAGCAACTTGGGTTTCCTTGTTGAGACTGAGGCGAAGAAACAACCAGGAGACACACCCATGACGACCTCTTGACTTTCATAAAAATTCATAAAGAAACATCCAGTTAAATTCTGGCAGTTCACACTACGGTGTGAGGGTATATAATGAACCATTCAACTTTGTAGCAATGCAACAGTATACTGTAGATATGTCACAGCATTTCTTTGGGTGGAACATTGATCATGTTTAGTTTCTCTGCAAATTCAACATATTTCAACTCATAGGCAACAGCAATGTTTGTCCAACATCACAAGATAGTCAAATGCATATATAAACCAGCCTTGAAACAGACAACGCCAGAGAGCAGCAACTAGCGGCAGACACAGCTAGCTAGCTAGTTAGTTTATTTGTTAGGATCTATTCCGGTCGTTACAAGACTGTGAATGAATGAACGAACGAACGATGTACAAAATACAATGAAACCAAAGACAAATTCAAAAGACAAAGTATAAAAACAAAAGAACACATTTCTTAGTTGCGGTAACTTATCTAAACACAATTCTCGTTGACGAGTTTCTACATACTTATGTCAGAATATTGTACTATTGCACGGATTTACGGCATTGACATTCTCTTCCATAGCTCTGTTCGCACAATTCACTGGGTGAAAAGGTTAGAGAGTGAAAATTAATCTCGTCACCTTTGTTTGCTGCTAAGAGCATAGCTTCCAGACCGCCTGTGAACTGTCATAACATACCAAGGACACCATGCAGTACAGAGCCTTCCCTTTGGTACACAAGACAAGCCTCTAAACACTTTCAGTAAAAGAGATAATATGAGAAAAAGCAAGAGCATGTTGTTCCAATTAAAAATCCCAGAGAAGGCCATGTTACAAAAAAGGTTGTTGTGACGACAAATACACTTTTCAGATCAAGACGGAAAGTGATCTGGATAATGATGCAATACTTACTCCAGCTTATAAAACAAATCGGGGGAGATGGAGGGTTCTCAATCTCAAGACTAGTCTAGACCATTTAAAAACTGTCTTGGTCTGGGCCACAGGGCCAGAGGTCTGGGTCTGGGCTGATGGTCTATGATGAGACCATGGTCTTCGTGGATTTTCTACACATGATGTCAAGATGCATCTTTGAATACCATCTTGTCAGTTATATGGCCATGTATGAGTGAAATAACACGCAAGTCCATCACTTGTCAGAGCCAAGTTGGACTAAAATAACAACTGGTTTGGTCTGGGTCTAAACAGGTTGCATCTTCGTCTGGGTGTCATAAGGTGCGGTCTAAGTCTGGGTCTTGAGGTCTAAGTCTGGGTCTTGAGGTCTAAGTCTGGGTCTTGCGGTCTAAGTCTGGGTCTTGCGGTCTAAGTCTGGGTCTTGAGGTCTAAGTCTGGGTCTTTAATATTTAATTAATGACATAACAAGGAGATGAATCGCCATTCACTTCAGTTAGATTTGATACAACATCCTATACGTTGGTTGTGAACGTACCCTGTGAAGATATGCATGCCATAGCCATCTCTGATTTAGCTCACTCATAGTTATACACAGGCCTGCCATGTACGCTTGCATGTCTGGCATTTGAACGATGGCGGCTGGGGAGCGGAGAGCAAGGGCAGCGGGTGTTGGGAGTCGCAATGTTCGGGAGCAAGGGGAATGCTTGGGTTGTGGCAAGTTATAGAGAGGTGCGTATTGCACTGCAGTGCTGGCACACTGCCCTTGCCCCATTTATAAAATCATCACATGCAGTCTAGCCTACCCCTTCATCTACCACACTGCCAGCGCTCGCTCAGCCAGAAGACAAATAAATAGGTTAACGCTTTTCCGTTTGACCCCGGTCCAAGAGTAGGTCTAAACACTCTTAGTGAAACTGCAGTGGAGTAATGGATGATAATGTATTGTTTGTGCACTCAATCAAATATCTTCCCGCTCTGCATTGCAACTCCGTCAATGGATCTGCAATGGCAGATGATGTGTACCATATGTATATAGTTTCTCCTGAGACAGTCACTACCAGGGGTGAGAGCGGCGGCAGTGGCAGCGGGGGGGGGGGGGAGCTTTCGTAAGACCTTGGGAGTTGACGAGGCAGATAAAGCTGCTTTCAGTAAAGCCGACTGACTGTCCAATTAAGCTATTAGACGTTTAGCGGGTGGCGTGGGAGTTCATACATGAGGAAATGACTTACATACATACCTTGAAAAATATTACGACCTGGGGGGGCCAACGTACGCAAGCAAAGAGGGAGGGGAAGAGGAGGACATAAGACAGAGAATTGAGACAGCCAGGACCACTGTCTGTCAGAGAGCTGAAGCAGCACCGGGTGCAATGATTCACAATCGAAGGAATACCACTTTGACAGTGGCAAGTGGCAAACGCATGCAGAGCGGGGCAGAGTTGGGCTCATTCTTATCATTTCACTCACTTTGGTTTTGTTCCCGTCCTGAACTGCACCAAAGCACGTGGACATTTTGACGTCAGTGAATTTACACTGCCCAAATAAATTGGTCTGTGGCTAGAGTCTTGTTTTTGAAATGTGAGTTTTTAGCAAGCTAAGCGTCTACTATAAAGTATACCCAAATCTGGCAGTATTGTCATTTGTCAGTCATATATGCTTAACAGTCTTATGTAGATCTTACATAAGGAAGAGATTCATTCTTCACATTGTAAACAGAAAATATTGTCTTAATATGAGAACTAATATGAATTTCCATGAGAGCAGAAATCTTTCGTATTTTTGGTGAATTTATGTGATGAATGGATGGAACCCCAGGGTTACTGTCATGTGTGGCTGATTCAAATGCTAATAGGAGCTGTATCATGCACAAACAAGCAAGATATTACACGGTTTTGAAAATGTAGTAAGAATAAAACCCTGAACATAAATACCTTCATTCATAACAGAACTCAATGCATTTAATGAGACACCATTTGAATTCAAAGTAGTCACGTCTCACAACCCCTCAAGATTGTATTCAAAACATATATTACAAAATGGCTCATTGGTGGTGGTATGCTGCATTCAGGACTAAGAATAGAGGGTGTTCAGTGATCCGTCTTATGATTGCAGTATAAAAACACACACACACACACACACACACACACACAATCCTAATCTTGATGCCCCACCCAGCCCTGCAGTCTCGTAGGACAGAACACTCCAGGCTTTTTCTCCTGCCTTATTTCAGGAATACCTTTTCCATTTTCCATCAGCTGGAGTCCTGGGGGAGGTATCCATTGTGATGTCTGTGCTGGAGATCAATATGTATGGATGCAGCCAGTAGGAGGAGCCATTCACCTATACCTCTAGCCAGCTAGTGCATCAGGTTCACCCAATGATGTACACAGTAGAAACATAACTAAACTGAGTATAGAAAACATTAAGGACACCTGCTCTTTCCATGACATTGACTGACCAGGTGAATCCAGTATGAAAGCTAAGATCCCTTAGTGATGTCACTTGTTAAATCCACTACAATCAGTAGATGAAGGGGAGGAGAAAGGTTAAATAATGATTTTTAAGCCTCGAGACAGTTGAGACATGGATTGTGTATATGTGCCATTCATAGCTTGAATTGACAAGACAAAAGATATGTGCCTTTGAACAGGGTATGGTAGTAGGTGCCAGGAGCTCCGGTTTATGTCAAGAACTGTGAAGTTGCTGGGTTTGTCACGCTCAACGGTTTTCCGTATGTATCAAGAATGGTCTACCACCCAAAGGACATCAAGACAGCTTGACACAACTGTGGGAAGTGGAGTCAACATGGACCAACATCCCTGTGGAACGCTTTCAACACCTTGTAGAGTCCATGCCCTGACGAATTGAGGCTGTTCTGAGGACAAATGGCGGGGGCTACTCAATAATAGGAAGGTGTTCCTAATGTTTGGTATAGTCAGTGTATTTGAATATACTATATATGCCTACGGGCCTATATTTTATGTTTACAAAACCACAATATTTATGCAATAATTTCAAGTGAGGTGCTACTTTTTCCATGGTAGTTTGACAATCTTACCAGCATATTATCTACAAATCAGTTATTTTCAGAATGGCACCAGAAAAAGTGCTTACACAATCTATTTCACAAACTGATTTGGGATCAGTTCTCCCTACACCAATCTTTACTTGAAACCATTGTAAGCGAGTCAACAAGAAGGCCATAGGTCAGATGTTGAAGGGCATTTAGAGTCAGCACAGGGATATAGTTGAAGTTGGAAGTTTACATACACCTTAGCCAAATACATTTAAACTCAGTTTTTCACAATTCATTACATTTAATCCTAGTAAAAATTCCCTGTCTTAGGTCAGTTAGGATCACCACTTTATTTTAAGAATGTGAAATGTCAGAATAATAGTTGAGAGAATTATATATTTCAGCTTTTATTTCATCACATTCCCAGTGAGTAAGAAGTTTACATACACTCAATTAGTATTTGGTAGCATTGCCTTTGAATTGTTAAACTTGGGCCAAACGTTTCAGGTAGCCTTCCACAAGCTTCCCACAATAAGTTGGGTGAATTTTGGCCCATTCCTCCTGACAGAGCTGGTGTAACTGAGTCAGGTTTGTAGGCCTCCTTGCTCGCACACGCTTTTTCAGTTCTGCCACATATTTTCTATAGGATTGAGGTCAGGGCTTTGTGATGGCCACTCCAAAACCTTGACTTTGTTGTCCTTAAGCCATTTTGCCACAACTTTGGAAGTATGCTTGGGGTCATTGTCCATTTGGAAGACCCATTTGCAACCAAGCTTTAACTTCCTGACTGATGTCTTGAGATGTTGCTTCAATATATCCACATAATTTTCCTACCTCATGATGCCATCTATTTTGTGAAATGCACCAGTCCCTCCTGCAGCAAAGCACCCCCACAACATGATGCTGCCACCCCTGTCCTTCACGGTTGGGATGGTGTTCTTCGGCTTTCTAGCCTCCCCCTTTTTCCTCCAAACATAACGATGGTCATTATGGCCAAACAGTTCTATTTTTGTTTCATCAGACCAGAGGACATTTCTCCAAAAAGTATGATCATTGTCCCCATGTGCAGTTGCAAACCGTAGTATGACTTTTTTTAATGGTGGTTTTGGAGCAGTGGCTTCTTCCTTGCTGAGCGGCCTTTCAGGTTATGTCGACATAGGACTCGTTTTACTGTGGATATAGATACTTTTGTACCTGTTTCTTCCAGGATCTTCACAAGGTCCTTTGCTGTTGTTCTGGGATTGATTTGCACTTTTCGCACCAAAGTACGTTCATCTCTAGAAGACAGAACGCGTCTCCTTCCTGAGCGGTATAACGGCTGCATGGTCCCATGGCGTTTATACTTGCGTACTATTGTTTGTACAGATGAACGTGGTACCTTCAGGCGTTTGGAAATTGCTCCCAATGATGAACCAGACTTATGGAGGTCTCCAATTTTTTTGTTCTGAGGTCTTGGCTGATTTCTTTTGATTTTGACATGATGTCAAGCAAAGAGGCACTGAGGTTGAAGGTAGGCCTTGAAATACATCCACAGGTACACTTCCAATTGACTCAAATGATGTCAATTAGCCTATCAGAAGCTTCTAAAGCCATGACATAATTATCTGGAATTTTCCAAGCTGTTTAAAGGCACAGTCAACTTAGTGTATGTAAACTTCTGACCCACTGGATTTGTGATACAGTGAATTAGAAGTGAAATAATCTGTCTGTAAACAATTGTTGGAAAAATGACTTGTGTCATGCACAAAGTAGATGTCCTAACCGACTTGCCAAAACTATAGTTTGTTAACAAGACATTTGTGGAGTGGTTGAAAAACGAGTTTTAATGACTGCAATCTAAGTGTATGTAAACTTCCGACTTCAACTGTATGTGTTATGAATTCAGAAGCAGCTAAAGATATTGAGCTAATATGGTAGGTTTGAAAGCCAATTCCTTTTTCTGTTTCAGATAAATGACTTTAAGTTAGTTCTTGGCTGTCTTCCCCTACAGGAAAGTAATTACATTGAAGTTGGAGAGATTTAATGGCAGGGAGAGACCATGCAGACAGATCACACCTGCAGGGTATGTCATGTTTTGTAGAGGAAGATTCAAAAAGGTCATGTGCTTGTATTTGTTCTGTGCAATTTGGCTACGTTGTGCGGTAGGGAATTTCCCATCCTATATTTGAGTGACACAATATAGCTGCCAAATGTGAAAGATGAGAGATAATTGTAACTTGATTATTATACTTTTTTTATATCCTTTTTTTGCCTATGTCCAGCTGGCAATGAAGCTTCAAGCTTTTCTCAATATATCTGGCAAATGTTGCTACCAAGGATGTCTATGCCTCCTGGTTCCATTCCAATACAATTAAACTCACATGAGTTATATTATGCTTTGTCCTCATTAGCTGATTCTGCTGCATGCTCTTTGTTTGACGCCTCCAGTAGAGATAGAGGAACGGACCACTGCTTAGCGAGTGAACGCATCACAGCAAGGCAAGAGGACACATTTGAAGGTCGCTCTTGTCCTAGAGAAAACACCCTGATCATCACCCTGCTCAGAATCCGAGAGAATACCTTCAACTCAACTACGAGGTCTTCTTGTTTTGTGCAGACTAAGCATAATCACGTTGCATCTATCAGATTAATTGTGTGTCTGATGAAAAGAGTGTTTGAACTGTTCAAGCCTTTTCCACTGCAACGCCGCCACGGCACATAGCGGCACTCTCTCTAAATATAGCTGCAGCTCAACGCTCACACAGATGAAGGCCCTACACCGAGACAGGGATTACAGATTACACAGACACCCACACACACACTGTACACTCATACACATGTATATGTGTATATAGGCACATAATAAACACATATAGAGATGTGGCTATAATTAAGCAATAAGGCATGAGGGGGTGTGGTATATGGCCAATATACCACGGCTAAGGGCTGTTCTTAAGCACGACGCATCGCGGAGATATGGCTATAAGGACACACAACCCATGTTGTTATAACATTTTCAATATATGCAGAGAGTTATCTGGTGCATAAAATCATAAAAACAAAGGCCTATAGAAATATTAGTGAGACTAGTGTTTTTGTTGTGTGACATATCTGAGGTTACAAAAAAACATGGCTGCAGACTGAATAATTAAATGAGACCAATTTATATGTCATATACAACAGTGCTGTGTATTACTGAGCAGGTGACTAACAGCGAGGGAGATGTTTGATGTTTGACACTACGCTGTTCTGAGATAATTCGTTTACCAGAAGCCTAGCTAAATGAACTACCCATTTTCTTTATAAGGGCCTGTGGAGAGCTAGAATGCTCTCATCATTAAACCCTCCTCTGGTTCATGTTTTTTAATATTTAAACTGGTCTTGGGCTCATCATGGTAGTGCTGAGCGATTAGTGATTTTCGAGTTCGGTTTCAGTTCGATTATGAAAAAAATGATCCCAGTTTTATGATTTCTGTTTTCTTTTTTCACATTAAATGCATAAAAAAATTATGACATTAAAATAATTTGACATTTTTTTATGGGAATTGCCAAAACATTTAAATTATTCCATTGTCTCGGTCATTGGGTAGACAAAACAGGAAATTACTATGAAATAATAAAATATTTCAATTGTGTATATTACTTTGTTTTTATTTGATAACTTTATTATATGTATTCTTTAAAGTCATCATTTCATCTCTGCTCAGGCAGTAACAGCCATGCAGCCAGACACTGTTATCTCTCTTCCCTCCATACTGTACTGTCTTTAGTCATCCTATTTAGCTAAGCTAGGCTAGCCTGCCTAAGTATGCTGCAGAGTTATCATTTTACTAATTCTTCAACGTAGATTAGGCATACTTTCACAAGCAGTCTCTATCCCTCTCTCTCGTCGTTGTGTTGTGTACATTCCTCATGTGGTCTATGCGTGTCTATACACTATCGTACACTATCTGTATGTATCTAGCCCGTGGTTAGAGCAACTTTTCAAAAATGAAACATGTCGTGAGCTAGTTATTTTGTTATACCTTTCAAATAGGCACATTCTTCTCCTCTGCCCTGCAACTCCTTGGTGTACAAGATATGTGTTCTGTCAATATACCTGGTAAAATAATGGTTAACAAACGACTCTAGGGGGGGGGCCCCAAAAATTATATTTGGTATTTTCCTGAATTCTGTTGTTTTCTCTGTTTTATTTGTCCTGGTTTTGGAATTTTTTTCTTCCGTTTGTTACTCTGAATATTATAATTATTCATCGAGAATAAAAAAAAAAGATATGTCAATGCTTAAATCACATCTGAAGACCATTTTCTAGGTCTGAAAATAACTCATCTTTGTGTAATTTCCTTTAAAACTGTGCATCTAGCAAGAGAGGAATGTGTTGGTCTAGCAATGTTTTTGCTGTTAGACCTACTGCTGCAGCACATGTCATGGCAAAGTTTGCAAAACAATCGCCACCCAATTGATACAAATAACCCTGATATACAGTTGTTCTGTCAGGTGAGCCTACTTTGCATTGAGGAGGTTTTTAGGGGAAAGTCTGTCTACTCACAAGATGGTTATCATTAGCATCGCTAACTGGCTACATACAGAGTGATAGACAAACGTGCACAACAAACAGACAGACATGGGGCAATATTGCTGGAAATTAATTTGCAGATTTTGTGTTACATTTGTCTTTTCAAGCCAATAGTGGCTAACCAGGGGTGGGATAAAGTCAATATGACTTTGATTGGATAGTAGCCGGGAGTTTTATGTTTATGTCAGTCTGCGATGGAACACATGAAAACATGCATGTAGTGTACTTTCAGAATTGATCGGCGAGCTAGGTACTGGTAGCTCTTGATCTTCCTGTTGGAGACCCCTGATCTAACCTAAAGGAAGAAATACAGTTAGCACGTTGGGGGCGTTGAAACAACGAAACCCCATTCATTTTCAATGTAGGGAAGCAAAGTGCGCGGGAACCGTTGGGCGACACAAGCATGGGCGAGGGAGCGTGAACAGGGCAGGACCAAAGTTGGGAAAAGCTTCACTTTTGTTGCGGACTCCTCGACATCACGTTACAATTGACCAATCGAGGCTCACTATAGTTTCCGGCCCCTACTAGATTGGCTGTTGATACCTACCACTGCCTCGCCTGCCTGCTTGCTTGCTTGCTAGCACCGAAATGAGGGTGAAGCTAGTGTGGCTAACCTTAAAAAACAATACAATAATAAAGTGTGGCTGTCCGTATGGTCGATCACTGCTGTAACGTAGCAGGCGTAACATTGTATCCATGGGATTGTACGACATTGCAGCCGATAGTGCAGGTGACTGCCGACTGACTGATCTACAAAGGACCTGCATCAAAAATAACTACTCATTATTATTTGTAGATCGGTAAGTCAGTCACAATTTACCCATGATAGATTACGGTCTTGATCCTCTCGAACACGGACCATCTCTGTCCAAGCCGGAAAAACCAGGCGCAATTAACTATGGTCACTGTTGTTAATTACCACGTTTCTGCGATGAACTAGGTTGAATATTTACATAGTCCCTTTCCTGCAGTCAAATAACCTAATGGACTTATGAGTGGAATGTTATTAATATTTTTCAGAATCAATAAAAAAATGTAACCTGCCGGAAATCCGGTGTTTCTATGTCTAATAGTTTTGCTGTAAGTCAGTATTCTGTGATGGACTGTATATAAAGTGTAATATTGGAATACAAACACAAAATTGAATACATTTCAACTCTATATGTGACATGGTACAGGTGCCTTATTTTTTTAAGCTCATAACCATTTGAGTGAGGTGTATACTTTCGTTTCAAAGTAGATTTATTTAAGACTACCAAGAAACACTCTGTGTTACCCTGATTTAGCCCACTGCAGTAAAAGGTTAATGAAAACTACAACTCCATTCAGAACTTTCTCTCGGGAATGATTTGATTTCTCTCTAGAGAAACGGCGCGTTGGGGTCACACGGAAAAAAAATGGAATTCAAGTAAATGGACCGACGTCGGTCAATCAGTTGTTTAATAACTGAAAAAAAATAACATTTTGGTTAATCACTCAGCGCTTCATCACAGTCTCAGTACACCTCAGTCTGGGTCTGGCTATAAGTGTTCCGGTCCAGTGGTGGCTGGTGGGTGGAAATATCAGAGGACGGGCTCATTGTAGTGGCTGGAATGAAATAAATGGAGCAGTATGAATGGAAACCTGGTGTTTGATACCTTTCAATTAATTCCATTTCAGCCATTATAACGAGCTCGCCCTCCTATATCTCTGCCCACCAGTCTCCTCTGTCATGTTCTAATACTGCCAGTCCATACTTCCAGTGCAGTTATGACATCCTTATGAAGACCTGTATGCACTGTTGGAGGCAGGGACAGTTATGGACAGAAAGTGGTAGTGTATGGTAGTTTAGTTTACTACTAGTAGTTTAGTTGCAGTTTGTGGGAGTGTAGTTTGGGGTGGTTATTGGTTGTAGAGGATGTGTAGAGGTTCACAGGAGGGAGAATATTATCTAATTCAGTCTGTCATTTTCTCGGATCCTGTCACACTCACGCAACGATCTTATATCCTGATTCTTGTCCTGTTGAGAACCTCCCCCATTCCATCCCGTCTTGCACAGAACACAGATTTTGCTGAGTAATCTTTCTGCTGCACTGTTGTGTTTGTTTATTTACACTCGTGTACGTTACATAAACGTATGTTAACACTCCAATTAAAATACAAAGATGGGAGAGGGCCCATGAACGAAGAGGATCGGATGTCAACATAGGATGTAGATTCTTCTAAACCACTGGCCATGTAAAAGACGACCATTACTACAAGGCCATGGATGACCACACATATAGTACCAGTCAAAAGTTTGGACACACCTACTCATTCAAGGGTTTTTCTTCATTTTTACTATTTACTACAATGTAGAATAATAGTGACGACATCAAAACTATATAATAACACATATGGAATCATGTAGTACGCAAAAAAGTGTTAAACAAATCAAAAAATATTTTAGATTTTAGATTCTTCAAAGTAGCCACCCTTTGCCTTGATGACAGCTTTGCACACTCTTGGCATTCTCTCAACCAGCTTCATGAGGAATGCTTTTCCAACCGTCTTGAAGGAGTTCCCACATATGCTGAGCACTTGTTGGCTGCTTTTCCATCACTCTGCGGTCCAACTCATCCCAAACCATCTCAATTGGGTTGAGGTTGGGTGATTGTCGAGGCCAGGTCATCTGATGCTGCACTCCATCACTCTCCTTCTTGGTCAAATAGCCCTTACACAGCCTGGAGGTGTGTTGGGTCATTGTCCTGTTGAAAAACAAATGATAGCCCCTCTATGGCGTATCGCTGCAGAATGCTGTGGTAGCTATGCTGGTTAAGTGTGCCTTGAATTCGAAATAAATCACTGACAGTGTCACCAGAAAAGCACCCCCACACCATCACACCCCCATGCTTCATGGTGGGAACAACACATGCAGAGAACATCCGTTCACCTACTCTGCATCTCACAAAGACACAGCAGTTGGAACCAAAAATTTGGACTCAGCAGATCAAAGGGCAGATTTCCACCGGTCTAATGTTCATTGCTCCTGTTTCTTGGCCCAAGCAAGTCTCTTATTTTTATTGGTGTCCTTTAGTAGTTGTTTTTTTTTGCAGCATTTCGACCATGAAGGCCTAATTCATGCAGTCTCTGAACAGTTGATGTTGAGATGTGTCTGTTACTTGAACTCTGTGAAGCATTTATTTGGCCTGCAATTTCTGAGGTGCAGTTGACTCTAATGAACTTATCCTCTGCAGCAGAGGTAACTCTTGGTCTTTGCTTATTTTAGCTGTTTTTGCCATAATATGGACTTGGACATTTTAGTCATTTAGCAGACGCTCTTATCCAGAGCGACTTACAGTAGTGAATGCATGCATTTTTATTTTTGTACTGGCCCCCTGTGGGAATTGAACCCACAACCCTGGCGTTGCACACACTATGCTCTACCAACTGAGCCACAGGGAAGACAATACTTGGACTTTTACCAAATATGGCTATCTTTCGTATATCTTGTCACAACACAACTGATTGGCTCAAACGCATTAAGAAGGAAAGAAATTCCACAAATTAACTTTTAACAAGGCACCCCTGTTAATTGAAATGTATTACAGCTGACTACCTCATGAAGATGGTTGAGAGAATCCCAAGAGTGTTCAAAGCTGTCATTAAGGCAAAGGGTGGCTACTTTGAAGAATCTCAAATATAAAATGTATTTTGATTTGTTTAACACTTTTTTGGTTACTACATGATTCCATATGTGTTATTTCATAGTTTTGATGTCTTCACTATTTTTCTAAAATGTAGAAAATAGTAAAAATAAAGAAAAACCCTTGAAGTAGTGTGTCCAAACTTTTGACTGGTACTGTACACAAACGAAGGTCATTCTCTGACAGCCATCTACGGTATACATTCCCTAGGTCTACTGTTCGTGGTGAATCTGCGTCCTTTCTTATGTTTCACTCTTAGTGAGAACATTCTGTAAGGGGTATTCATGTAGGCTATTTCCCTCTGTTGTAAAATGTCCGCTGTGTGCTGTCAGTCTGTGATACCATCTATGTCCCTCTCAGCAGCTCTGACACCCTATGCCCAGCAACAACGTGCAGTGCACTCTGCAAGGGCGAGGGAAGGAGGGAGACCAATGCCAGTGGACACAGTTGACTCATGCTTTGCGACTGACTAAAAATGTATCATCAGCTGCCTTAAACAAGTCTGTCGACTGAAACGAACTGCTGAGTCCAGTACACTAATGTACAACAGCTAATCATTGCCTTGACACCTAATGGCAAGAAAGAGTAGAACACTATCTTAAAGAATGTCATTTCTGTTATTTTCATAGTGTAAAGATTGCATGTTCGATACGGTCTTGTAATTTTATTAGGGCCATTATACTAGAGCACTGGAAGGGGAAATATTTGGTTCACCCAAAAAAATGCCTTGTCATGTAACTCAGCAGCGCATCGGGCCCTGGAATTTGTGACAGACACCTCTGGCGGATATGTTTAAAAAGAACACAACAGCTCTAGTCAGACTTTGACAAATTGCACCTCTGGTCTTGTCTGTGTGCCCACGGTGCCCTGGCTGGATGCAAAACTGGCTGACAAATCAAAGCTGTCTTGTTGTAAATATAGAGGCCTATATTTCAACAGAGAATCCACTGAGAATGGAAAGGTGTTCTTCAGGGTTTCCGTTTTCGGTCCTTATTCTCAAACCACAGAGGGGTATTGCCAATGATGTCTTCTGGATACACGTTTCAATAATGCAGGCGGGCAACAGCGTCAACCAATGGAATAGGCCTTGATTTGAAAATCTCGCGCTATTATGCCCCACCTATATTACAATTTCGCCTTGAGCTATGTAAATTCAATGGGCAAGCTTAGATCTCCACAACATGTCATGGTTTTACACTGGGAGAGACAGGAGAAGAGCTTCAATCAGCATTAGCGATGGGCCAACATACCTAGGTGCGGTGCATAACTTGACAGTCGACCAGCTCTAAACTGTGCTTCATCCTGTGATTAAAATCCAGTGATATAAGATATTTCCAATAGGAATTTGGCAGCACACTGGCATCAGTCCATATCAGCAGGCCAGGCAGGGCATAGCTAACCTACGAAATGCATCAGCCAGGTGCTGTCTGTTCAAGTTGAGCATAGCTTATATACCTGCGGCACTCCAGGAACTGGGCTGTTTACCCCTGTTATAGGTTGTGGCTGCCTGGCTGGAATGCATCTCTATCGGCGACAGGTTGTTGCTTGTCATGCACTGCTTCATCATAATTAGGGATGGGCAACATTGATGGGGGTGGAGGCCTCGAAGAAATTTGGTGGCCATAGGTTCTTTTTGGGGGGCCTTTTTGGTTTAGAGTTAATTTCCTGCAATTCTACTCATTTTGCAATGGGGCAGAGAGATAAATTAGCCCTTTTACAGGTAATTTCGTGCAATTCTACACATTTTGCCATAGAGTGGAGAGAAATGTTTGCAGTTTTTAATATGAAATCTGAGTGAGAGTGACTAACAAAATCAATGGGGAGACCAGGTCGGTAATTCGACCATGATTATTACAAGTTTAGATAGCT
The DNA here is from genome assembly GCF_901001165.1 of Salmo trutta. NCBI lineage: Eukaryota > Metazoa > Chordata > Actinopteri > Salmoniformes > Salmonidae > Salmo > Salmo trutta. The sequence goes on from NC_042988.1 coordinate 5,180,081, forward strand.
GGCAAGACTAATTTACCAAACAAATGCAAGCTGACACGGGCTAATTAAGTGCCTGTCAGTGACTGACACAGGCCTAACAAGAGAACAACTAATGATCCATAACCACGTGTTGAAATTACACCTTGTTTCTTCTACCATTCTAACTCTCAACAGTAAATTGACCCTGACTGAGTTCCCCCCCAAAAATATATATGTTTTAGGAAATTGATCCGTGGGCATACAAAAGGGGGTTTGCTCAACCATGATCTAGATAGCGCAAAAATAGCTTTCCAATGCAAGGAAGCATAGATTATACTCCGGACTCACAAAACTGCCATAGTCTACTGTATATAGGTCGTGCTATGGACAAGGAGGTCGTGCTATGGACAAGGGAGCCTGCGTGCGCTGCTGTGATATGCTTTTCACAAAATAATTACAAGCACTTTTTGCACAGATATCCTATAAAATGGTTTTAATTGCCACTTTAAGCATTCTGTCGGCTAAAGGTCATGTAAAATCCAGGATTAGCTTCAACCGATTCATTCAGCTAATGCAGTGGCTAGCTGTAGAGGCCTATAGCTTCCTAGCGCTGACTGTAGGATGATTCTACAAGACAGATAAATTATTTCTGCGACCCGTCAAAACCAGATTGTGCGGGTGCCTATCAAGCTGAATGCCAGGGCGTAAAAAATACATTCTGCATTGAAATAGCAGAGCCGACGTCGAACTTGACATTCAGGTGCGACGTTGCTGCAGCTAAATTCTTGTCATTTGAAAGCTGGCAACCTCCTTCCTTCGCGTATCTGGAAGCCATACGTCACACTCGGCATTGTATTCTATTTACAACGAAAGAAAATGTTTATTTTGACAAAGAGATATTGAACAACCGAGAAAATATCTTACCCGGGCCGCCATCTTCGAGTCTGGTGATGTTCAGAGGTGCAGCTCTGAATGGTAATAAATATGGCAGTCGGCAGCACTGAAAGCAGACGGAGACGGCAGAGGCAGATGGACTGTCTCCTGCCTATCTAGCTGCGCAGGAGGAACCAACGCTTCACGCACTGCACACTACACCGACGAGAGCAACGCATTCGATTTTGATTGGCCGAATTCAGAGGAAGCCCTAGATTAACGTTCTTCTTCTTCCTCGTCAATGATCTCGTTGCAATGAAGGTCCCTCACGTTGCACGATTGATGGATAGGCTGGCAATTTTAGGGAATGGCTTCCCTCCTGATCCCGTGTGTGTGTCCCCTCCCACTCTCACACACTCTTATCCATGTAGCCTATTCTCTGTTTAATGTTGAGTATTCTCAATAAAATAATTGTATTAAACCAAGCTATGACCTAAACGTGACATTGTATGTAGCCTAGCTTACCAGTAAATAATATGTGCTAACGAATGACGCACACAATGTAGCTATTGGAGTTGATAGATTGATATTGTGATCTGCAATTGTGAATAAGCAGCTAGAATCTAGATTCGAAACTGTGCTGGGTGTGTGGTATCTTGAGAAGGCGCTCCTTTCAGCTCTGCAGGCAGCGCCTCTGCATTAGTCAGGACCAGGGACAGCGGTCCTCACACGTACAAACAGCTAGCTGCCCGTTCAGCACCACCAACCGTGGACAGCTCCTCCTAACCACTCCACCACTTCAGAGAAGGCCATACCGCACTGCAGTTGCCCACCCCGCTGCAGATTAAGCGTTTGAGCAAGCGCTCTCAGTGTTTTTAAGGGGGTTCCCTTTGAGCGAGACAAGGTGCAAAATTAACCATCTTAATCACATAGTAAGTAGTTTATTGGTAGGCAATGTTATTTGTAGATCTGTGATTCTCCGCAGTTCGACTGTAATGTAGTTATCTCAAGTCGGCCTGCCATGGATAATAGAGGCTACCTCAGCAGCCTCACAGCAGACATGGGCTATAGTTTGGCAGACATATTAAGCAACCTAATCCTCTCTAATTCAACATTCCACCCAGCCTATCATATGGAAAGGTGAAGCAATGTCCATGATCGTACTTAGATACAGTATCTATCCTCTCAAATCTTCAAGCTGCAGGTTGCTCAGCATTCCTTATGATGAGCAGCAACTCTCTACTGCCTCGTTGTGGCTAGACTGGCTAGCGCAGGCTCATGGGAAGTGAAGTTCTTTTTAGGGGGGAGGCTTCCATGGAAGGGAAAGGGGGATACCTAGTCAGTTGTACAACTGAAAGCATTCAACTGAAATGTGTCTTCCGCATTCAACCCAACTCCTCTGAGTCAGAGAGGTGCGGGGGGGGGGGGGGGCTGCCATAATCAACATCCACGTCTTCGGGGCCCTGGGGAACAGTGGGTTAACTGCCTTGCTCAGGGGCAGAACGACAGGCCTACAGATTGTTTATACAGTGATTTATATGGCTAGGAGGTGGAAAGTATTTGGCCTGTCTGCATTGTGGATTTATAGTGTGAGGTCCCTGGGACAGGATTGGTCTATCCAATACAATGAAAATTCCACCAAGCCTATCTGTGTAAGATGAAGTTCCTATTGCCTCAATGTTCAACATTCATTCACAAGATCAGTCACAAAGAAACAGAACATTTCAAAAGGCTTGCAAATGTATTTTTTTATATAAAGTCTCACTCACATACATAGTCATACATCCACATACATTAGTCACAGATTGCCTCATCTTTACTCTAACAACACTATTTTGACTTTATTGTTCAACAAAGTTGCACACAATATGATTCACAAATGAAAAGGGGGGGGGAAATGAAATAACCCCATTAACTTTGTATTGTACAAATGTGTTGTCTTGTTTGTGTTGCAAGTGAAAACATGGCACATAGTTATGACTTAGTCAAAGAAAGAAGGATACAGGGTGAACTTCACCCCTCTCCATAGATCTCCATAGAGTCCCAGGCTGTGTTCCATTCCAAATAGGCTGAGTGTTCCATTCCAAACAGGATGGATGTTCCATTCCAAACAGTCTGGGTGTTCCTTTCCAAACATGCTGAGTGTTCCATTCCAAACAGGCTGGGTGTTCCATTCCAAACAGGCTGGGTGTTCCATTCCAAACAGGCTGGGTGTTCTATTCCAAACAGGCTGAGTGTTCCATTCAAACAGGCTGGGTGTTCCATTCCAAACAGGCTGGGTGTTCTATTCCAAACAGGCTGGGTGTTCCATTCGAAACAGGCTGGGTGTTCCATTCCAAACAGACTGGGTGTTCCATTCCAAACAGGCTGGATGTTCCATTCCAAACAGGCTGGGTGTTCCATTTGAAACAGGCTGGGTGTTCCATTCCGAAATGGATGGGTGTTCCATTCCAAACATTTGTTTCCTTCCCTCTGTTCTTTGCGACTTGCCCTTCGCTGAGTTGAACAGCAACAGCAAAGAAAATGTCTTGATAATTATAATTCCATTTTTTTTCTGAAAGTTATACATCAGCTATCTACCGTTCAATCCATCCCAAACACATCAGACAGGAAGAACATGTATGCAGGCTCTGCAATCTGATTTTCATATGCATATTTTTCATTAGGCTTGAGACCGTTGATAATATCAATGGCAGTTTAAATTGAGAGCTACGTAGCCAAGTCAGTGGAGATTCTGAAATGGACAGATAATTCCTATTTCTCTTGTTACATGTGGCCATTGAGTTACATTGGTAGAACACAAGTCACTGGCTCTGTCATCTCCAACGGACATACACAATAATATAATAATAACTAATGAAATGTATAGGATGATTGCATGAAAAAGTCTTTCTTGTTCTGCATGATGATCCAAGACTTGGGTTGTTGTTTTTATAAATCTTAATCTTCAGAACGATATGGCACAGGACTCTCGCCTCCCAACCTTGCAGGAGGTGGGTTTTCATCAAAACGAAGGCTTAATCAGTAATCATAATATCATAATTATTTAAGGTAAGGGCAGCATTGCAGCATACTGCCCTCAGTCTAAAATAATGTGGGGCTATGTCCCAAATGGCATCCCATACCCTATGTAATGCACTACTTTTGGCCAGAGCAGCCCATTACATAGGAAATAAGGCGCCACTTAGGACGTAGCCGTGGTGTGCGGACACAAAGCAGCATGCTAGGAACCCATAGAAGCACACATGCATGTCAACACAAGTCGTTACATAAATAACCATCAGTGGGGGTGGGAAGCGTCTCTTTAAGAGTGATGACTGAATGGAGAATCCATTTTGTTCTGTCCTCAATGGAAACCAAGCAGGTGGACACATCACATGAAGTGCCACGATAATAGTCTCCTGTAGTTCTCGACTAGTGTTGTTTTGGAAGTCAATCAACTCAGCAGCGTGTTCTACTGGCATTCCATGTCACTTTCTAGCCTCCTCTCCACACCAAAACACAAATTAGGACTGTGGTGGGGGGATGAGGTTTGGCAATGTTCCACTCTTATCTGTAAATGGTGAAATAAAACCAGGCATGCTTGTTGTGGGAAGAAGTGCAATGCTGTGGGGGTAGACTTGGGCAGGGCTATTGTTGGTGGTGAGGTAGGGAGCGTTGGCAATTGGTGATTGTGTGGAGGACATTAGGGAATGGGGACGTGAGAAGACGTGAGAGGATGCGTGAAGACGTGTGAAGACGTGAGGTCTTGATCTCATGCGTAGTGGAATCATGATGTTTCTTGTGCCCCCACATTGCCTTGTGGAATCCACATGTATCCTCTCCTTAGCTCTGCTTTTGGTTGCTTTGATGACTCTCTTATCGTTTTTTCATTTTTTCCACCCCTAAGTATGTACAGTACATAAGCAGACTGCTACAGTGAAGTTGTCTGGTGTTTCCACTGTCTGTGTTAATATTTAGGGTCAGTAAGGATGCCGATGCAGCGTGGAGAGGGGGAAAAGGGATGCAGTGGCCTCACAGCTTTCTGAAGTCCCTAAAGGGATTCTTTTGACTCTGAATCTGGACACATAAAAATGTATCTGTTTTTTACTCAGCCATTCTTCTTTTTACTCAAGTCACTGACATTTGATTACCTGTTTTGGGTTTGTGAGGGGTCATCATTTTCTATCAATGTAATCTTGTCAGGTTTGGCTGCTGTTGAAGTAATATGTGTCCAGCCCTAGACCAAGCTGCATCTCTGTTCTCAAACGTCCTGAAGGCGGTGTTTTACTGTTCACTCAACATAAAGGTTATCAGTCATTTTATCTGTGTGATTGTCTGTAAGTACTATAATGCCCAAACACTGGCCTTGTTAACATGATATATGACACCAGAGCCTCCTGATTGGGCCATCATGGGCCTCCAGCTAAATCAATGTCCTACTAATACAAGATGGGAACACCAGACAACACTTGTGTTCTTTCTGTAGTCGTGCGTGTCACCCTGACCCTATCCACATCCCACCCTATCCACATCCCACCGGTCCCACTTCTCCCCTGTTCCTCCCTTTACCGTCTTCCCATGGTTCCTCTTATCGGTCGAGGCCTATCAACAACCTTGTCTTCTCTTCCTCCTTCTTGCTCTCGTTTTTGAGGTCGGCGAACACCTGGGTGAAGTAGTGCGGGTCGGAGTTGATCTGCAGCATCTTGCCACTCATGCGGTTGATGATTTCCAGGCAGCGGTCCCAAAAGGCCTCCTTCTCAGCCTCCACCAGGAAGGGCTTCAGTGGGTAGGAGATCTCGTTGCCCATATAGGAGTAGGACAGGTAGAGGCAGGTGAGCAGAGAGGCTTGCAGCTCCCTCTCGCTGGCCACCTCGGAGGAGACCACATCGCGGCACAGCATGTAGAGGAAGACCACGTTGGCCGGGGTGATGAAGCCCTGGTCCTGCCAGCCCTGGAGGAGGAGGGAGCGATCCACGCTTCGCAGCCACAGCACTGGGTCGGTGGGCGAAAGGCGCTTCAGCCGGTAGCAGCGCCGGCACAGGAACTCACCCAAACTACGCATTAGCTCGCTGGTGGAGGCCTGGACGATCACCCGCTTGGGCGTGCCCGCGTTCGTCGCCTGGCCCCCAGTGGAACCGGTCAGCGAGTTCTTCTTGGTGGCTGCGGCCACGTTGGAGACGGTCTTGGAGGTGGGGATGGTGGCAGCTATGGTGGGTTCCTGCGTGGTGAAAGAGGACAAGTTGGCGCAGGACTGGGACTTCTTCAGCTTCTGGCTGTTGGTGATGGTGTGCTCAGTGCTGACCTTCTGCCCGTCGTCGGGTGGGAGCTTTTTGGAACCTTTCCGTTTGGCTGATACCGCCACAATGCGTTTCCATGGCAACACACTGATGAGGGACTGGCGCTTGAGGCTCTTGGCGTCCTTGGAGTTTTTGCTGTTCTGGACGGCCGTGTAATGGCCCACAGTGGCCGGGCCATCCTCGAACAGGGCCGCTTTCCGGTAGCTGGGGGAGAGGGACAGTACGGTACCCATGGTTCCTCTGGGGGAGAGAGTTATGGATGGAGTGTTGGTTCTCTTCTCTGGGGGATCTGACAAAAGTGTTTTTAATGGGAAGAACTAAAGATGCTTGTTCTTTGAGAGGGAAAATGGTACCTGTCAATAAACAGAAGAGAAAGTGCATTACAAAGTAGTTTGCTGACGTGTTTTGTGCATGGTAAACATTTGGTATTTGGGTGACAATTGTATTGAAGATGAGCTGTACATTGATTACTGAATGCATTTTCAACAGTTATTAAAACAACAACTGTTGATCTTGGAAAATGCAGGAGGTAAAGTATTTTGTATTATTTGTATTAATTGGAACGCATTAGATACATTAGATATTACATTTGAATAGTATTAATATTTCGTGTTTATTTCAAACACATCGTTTTTAGTTGGTTCAGTTGATATACATCAGACGCAAATCTGACTTCCTATCTTTAAAACCGAAATAATCCAAATGTCCAACTTATAACCAAATCAAATTCCTTTACAGCTTGGTTTAGATTAATCAATCAGCTCATTATATGTGTGTTAATTGAGCTATGAATAATTAGCACGTTAATTAAATAGCCTGTGTTTACAGGAGATTCATAGTCGCATGTTGTTGTTTTTTGTTAGTCACAGATGAATGAATAGACCTTGGGACTATATAAAACCCCTCAGAGACAGTTCATTCATAACGGCCAAATCTCGCAGCATTCCCTATCCGATTTTGAAATCAGGATTTGTTTCATATTCATTTCAATCGTGATGTTAATATCATTTATAAGATGGATTATGTTCCATATCTCTCATTTCGAATCCAAATTTGAATTCATCTAACCGGGCAAAACATTACATCATTACTATGAATTTTATATAAGGAGCGAGATAAGGCCACCGAAGCATGATAGAGAAATGTACGCAAGCATCCATCTTAGCTTCAAAATGGAAGCCTTTGAATGAAAACACCATCCACTTTAGCACAAGACAGATTTGATATAGATATAGATGTCATAGTTGTTGATGTTGCACATTTTTTATTTGGGATATTGATAAATATTGTTTATTGATGACACATGACCCATTATTGAAGACATTTTCTCTCTCCATCACCAAGATATGTAATGCAAGCAACCAATTTGAACTGTAATTTTAAAATGGTTGTTTAATTGTGCCCAATAAAGACAAATACAGTGCAATGATAAAGAAACCGAATATACTGTATTGTTTATAGCATGTTGATTATATCACTTGATAATGATGCTGGCACAAGCGGCAGAATAACAACTGCTCATAACGTCACAATGTCTTACCTTCAAATCAGTAGTCTTCTGGTTTAATCCGTATAGAATCACGTCTTGTAATCTTTACTTTTAGTCAATTCTTGAGTATCATGTTATGATTGTGATTAACTGATAGGCCCAATAGTTGTTTTTCACACCGAGCTGCGGCCACTGGCACAAGCGCTGTCCACGGTCCTGGGGTATCTAGGAGCAAGACAAGGCTCTATGAATGAATGTTACCCGGTTCTTGTTGTGTCTATGTGTGGTGTCTCTATCTTCAGCTAAGAGTAATGGAATAGTCTCTTTCTCATAGAGGGCAATACCGGTACACAGCAGATGCGAAATGTATTGCCAACACTCGCTATTAGAATAAAAATGTATTCCATTGAAGAGCAAAAATCAATAGCACGGCTGTTATCGCAGTCCTCGCGACGAAGCAGACAGAGGGGGGTGTCTCTCTCAAACACGCCGTTGGGAAAGTCGAGAAAGAAGAAAAGGAAGATTTCAACATTGAAAATAAAACGATAACATGTATACAACAGATTCTAAAAATAGATGGCTTATCCTTAATTAGCAACCCAGCAAAAATCTCAACGCTTTGATGCAGGCATCTGCAGATATTCGGGTTGGCTGTGAACCTGATATGCAGCCATCCTATTGGTCCACGCTGTAGGCTGCTGTTTCTTCTATATCGCTCTCGCAATCGTAGCGCTAGAGACAGTATTGTCTGTGGATGTGTGGGTAGCCAACCGCTGGATGCTCGGTCCGTGGTGCTGAATCCGCTGTATCCAGAGATGCCCTTCACTCCACTGACAACCAATACAGTTATGCCATACAAACTAGCTGGATACCCCCATGTAAACTCAACCCCCATTGGCAGATCAGGATTCTCCGTAGGCCTATATCTTTTAGATAAACATGCATTTGTAACTTATTCTGAAATTCTGCATCGTGCATTTCCGACGGACAGGGGTTTTTAACAATGCGGAATAGCCTACACTTGAAATCGATCATCAAAAGTATAATTTAGATATTGTCCCCATTACAAGGGAATAAAGATCACTATACACCATCATTTATTTAGGCCATTAGTCTATCCGTTTCATCTCTCCAGTGCATGCTCAATTAGGAAGATATGTTAGGGGTTCATCGGGCAGCTATCACTTAACATGTGTCCGCATGGTTGGGTGATGGACCAACAAATTGCTGGGTTAAAAACAATTCAATTTGGGTAAAGATTGAACAGAACACATGTTGGGTTATTTTGAGCCAGCAGTTGGGTCACTTCACAATCCTTTGCCAGAGCCAGGTTGGGTTGTTGATGCTTGGTTATTGATCTACGATCAGAGATGGGAAGTATTTCTGTTATATGGATTTGAAATAAGTATTTGAATTATTTCTGAGTATTTTGTACGTTGTATTACACTGGGCTGAACTACAGGCCAGTGTATTTTGTAACAAGATACGTTTGAAAGCTGTAATTTATATTTTCAAAATACCAAATACTTTTCTATGCCATTTCTTTATAGTTGTTCACAATTTTGTGGCCCCCTTTCACTCTACATTGGTATCAAAATGATGATGGCACTATGGTGTGATAAGAGCGTCTGCTAAATGAACTAAATATACATGTACAGTATATGTAAAAATTAATAATGGCAAAGCATGCTGAGTATTACTCTAATAAGCTCTGCTCTTAACAAGGCCAATGAAAATACCCAGTGTGCTTTGCAGTTGGTCATTTTCACGTATACATTTACATTTTGGTAATTTAGCAGACACTCTTATCCAGAGCATTCAACTAAGGTAGATAAACAACAACATATCACAGTCTTAACAAGTAAAATGTTTCAGTAACCATTACTGAGAATGTTGTTGCCAGCTACTTGCACATTTCTTTTTGTATTTAAAATACAAAATACATGTATTTTGATGAAATACTATACTTTTGCGTTAGTATATTGTTTTTTATTTCAATAAATTTATCTTTAGGGTATTTTGTAGTTGTAATTGTAATTTATGCCCTTCCCTGGCTACAATCCACTGGGTCAGATCAGAAGACTGGAGGTGTGGCTTAGTAGGGGTGTGGCTTTCAGATTGTTATTTTTGGCCACCAGTGAAAGTAAATGTTATTTCGGTTTTAGTTTCAGATAAATCAGGTGACAAACTGTAGGCTAATGCCCCCAGTGGAGGGCGTTAGCAACATGAATAATCTACTACTGTCCACAAATGCTGCATTCATAGCCAAGTGGGAAGTGGAATTTACCACATATGACTGGGAAAAATCCACTTGAACTGGTAATTACTAGTGGGAAATTCGTCAATCATCCTGAGCTCTCACTTATCCCACATGCTGACCTCTGATCACCTACTAAGGAAATTACCTCGATAACAGCATTTTCGACAGTTAAATGCAACAACAAAACATTATTTATAAAAAGCAATCTATTAATATGGTTTTTGAACACTATAATTTGTTTACAAGCATGATAGCTGTACTTTTAGTTCACGGTTTAAGGCAATATTAGCCATTAGCAAATCTGTGTTTCTCAACAAGTTCAAAGCACGTGAATGCATCCAACTGGTATTTATGACTTCACAACTGGTAAATTCCCACCTCCCACTTGGTTATGAACACAGCATAAGCATAAACAGCACTTGTCATTTTCCCATTCTGGACCTCAGCAATGTGCAATATGTTTTATGTTCTGTTATTGTGTATATTGTGTCCCGTTTGTTGTTGTCTGTTGTTGTTTTTCCAAAAACAATTTTGTTTTCTACTAGTAGTGCGAAAGTTTTTATTTTTGTATCAATGCAGCTTCACGTACAAATGCAGCTTACCCACCCCTGCACAGGACAAAGATTGAACATCAAAAGCCTGATTACCTGCATGTCCACCAATGTTATTTACATGTTGAAATGTCCTTGTGGTCTGTCTTACATAGAGAAAACCCGTAGAAGCCTTAACCTCTACGGGATCGGTGTCCCCACGCGGGACGGTTGAGCTAACGTAGGCTAATGTGATTAGCATGAGGTGGTAAGTAACAACAAAATCACAGGACAACCCGTAGAAGTCTTAAGACACGGATCAGTGAGCACCGCAGCAATATACTGACAGATGAGACAAAAAAAGCAGGTTGCTGTTCATTTTGTACAAGCTGGACATCCTATTAGTTCTCTGAGATACATTGGAATAGAAATGGTCAAGATGTCACGCAGGGGAGGGGACATTGAGAGAAAACCTCTTCAAAGGGAATCTTTCTGGATCCACAGGCTCAACACACTGTCTCCTCTTGGTCTTAACAAGGAGTTTGACTTGAAACCATTTTTATAGTTTCAATATGTCCAAATAGTTTTTTTGTCATCCTAATTTAATATTGTATGTGTATGTATATTACTGTAAATATTGATCATATTCCCTGTGTATGGTCATATATTTTGTTACATATTGTCACATTGTTCTTTGTCAGATGATAAAGAAAAATCATTGTCGGACCAAAACGCAGCGGGGTTATGTGCACTCATCTTCTTTTATTAAATTGGCAAAGAAGGAAAAACCAAAATAAACACGTACACAAAACACAATGACGACTAACAGGCCTAACTAAAGGGAGGGAAGGGAGGGTGGCTGCCGTCAACGACGGCTCCTGTTCTACACCCCCCCCTCCCCAAACCTCCTACAATGGAGGTAGCTCCGGCTCAGGCCTCCCATCCCCTACCTGACCCATCAACCCCCACTGAAATCCTCTGCCTGAGGCCATTCACTGATGACCCTGGACTGTAGGACGACTCTGGGAGCTCCGGGCTGTAGGACAATTCACTCGGTTCCGGACTGTAGGCAGACTCACTCGGTGCTGGACTGTAGGCAGACTCACTCGGTTCCGGGCTGTAGGCAGACTCACTCGGTTCCGGGCTGTAGGCAGACTCACTCGGTTCCGGACTGTACACTGTTGCCGGATACTCTGGACTGGACACTGTTGCCGGATACTCTGGACTGGACACTGTTGCCGCATACTCTGGACTGGACACTGTTGCCGGATACTCTGGACTGGACACTGTTGCCGGACATTCTGAACTGGACACTGTTGCCGGACACTCTGGACTGGACACTGTTGCTGGACACTCTGGACTGGACACTGTTGTCGGAAGCTCGAGACTGAGCTGACGCACTGGAAGCCTAATGCCTGGGGCTGGTAGTGGAGCTACCAGACTGGAGACATGCACTTTAAGGCTAGTGCGAGGAGCGGGAACAGGCCGAGTTGGACTGGGCTGACGCACTGAAAGCCTAGTGCGTGGGGCTGGTAGTGAAGCTACCAGACTGGAGACACGTACTTTAAGGCTAGTACGAGGAGCGGGAACAGGCTGAGTTGGACTGGGCTGACGTATTGGAGGCCTGGTGCGTGGTGCTGGTACTGGATATACTGGGCCGTGGAGAAGCACTGGCGGTCTCGATCGCACCTCCTGCACAACCCGTCCTGGCTGGATGGAACTAGTAGCCCTGCACAAGTGAAGTGCTGGCACAGGGCGAACTGGGCTGTGCAGGCGCCTGATGGTTGCCGTGCGTAGAGCGGGCGTAGGGTAGCCTGGACCTAGGAGGTGCACCGGTGACCAGATGCGCTGCGCAGGCATCCTCCTACCAGGCTGGATGCCCACTCTAGCACGGCACTTGCGAGGGGCTGGGATCACTCGCACCGGACTGTGCGTGCGTATGGGCGAGATCGTGCGCTCTTCCGCATACCTCGGCGCCCTCCACTCCATACGTTCTTTCCAAAAAGCACGGGGAGCTGGCTTAGGGCTCACCCTTGGCCCAGCCAAACTACCCGTGTGCCCCCCCCCAAAAAATTATTGGGGTTGCCTCTCCGGCTTTCTCGCCAGCCGTGTTCCCCGGTAGCGTTCCCGGTCTTCACCCGACTTCCTCCATGGGCCCTCTCCGGCCAGAATCTGCTCCCATATCCAAAACTCCCGATAGTCCATATTAGTGTTCGGTTGCTCCTTACCCCGCTGCTTGGTCCTTGGTTGGTGGGAGATTCTGTCACAATCTTCTTCGTCAGATGATAAAGAAAAATCATTGTCGGACCAAAACGCAGCGGGGTTATGTGCACTCATCTTTTTTTATTGAATTGGCAAAGAAGGAAATCCAAAGTAAACACGTACACAAAACACAATGACGAATAACAGGCCGGTAAGGCATAAAAGCTATACCTAGCATAATCTCCCACAAACTACCAACACAAACACATACCTATATATAGGACTCTCAATCAGAGGCAACTAGGAAACACCTGCCTCCAATTGAGAGTCCAACACCCAATGACCTAAACAAAGAAATACTAATACTAGAATGAACATAGAAATACAAAACATATAACATAGCCCAAAACCCGGAAATAATAAATCAAACACCCTTCTAAACAACCAACCACCCCGAACCACATAAAACAAATACCCTCTGCCACGTCCTGACCAAACTACAATAACAAATAACCCCTATACCGGTCAGGACGTGACCCATGTTAATATTGTGAAACTACGTTATATATTTTTTACCTCCTGTTTCAGGAAGTGATGTCACTGAGTACTGGTCCTATATATATATATATATATATATATATATATATATAGTATATATAGGACCTTCCACCCCCACCAGGGATATGGATGCCTGATGAAGACCTAAGGGTCGAAACGTTGTTGTAAATAAATATCACCTGGGAGCAGCGTTGTAACGCCCTGGCCATAGAGAGGGGTTTTTTGTTCTGTATTTTGGTTAGGCCAGGGTGTTACATTGGGTGGGCGTTCTATGTTCGTTTTCTAGGTTTTTTGTATTTCTTTGTTTTGGGCCGTGTGTGTGGCTCCCAATCAGGCACAGCTGAAGTTCGTTGTTGCTGATTGGGAGTCACACATAAGGAGCATGTTTTTCCTTTGGGTTTTGTGGGTAATTGTTTCTGTTGAGTGTTTTGCACCTGACAGGACTGTTTGGCTGTCAGTTTTCTCGTTTTGTTTTGTGTAGTGTTCTTTATTAAATTAAATTAAAATCATGATGAACACTAACTCCGCTGCGCCTTGGTCTACTCTCTCTCCTGACAGCCGTTACAGAATTACCCACCAAAAACGGACCAAGCAGCGGAGGAAGGAGAGGCACCAGGAAAAGGAGAATAGTATGGACTCATGGACTTTGGAGAAAATGGAGAGGATCGTTCAGGATTCCTGGAGATGGGAGGAATTACTGGACGAAGGTGGACCATGGGCTCAAGCTGGGGAGTATCGCCGCCCGCAGTGGGAGATCGAGGCGGCGATAGCTGAGAGGCGCTGGTGTGAGGAAAGGGAGCGCAGCAGACATGAGAGGCAGCCCCCCCAAAAAAATGTGGGGGGGCACACGGGGAGATTGGCGGAGTCAGGCGGTAGACCTGAGCCAACTCCCCGTGCTTACAGGAGGCAGCGCAGTACTGGTCAGACACCGTGTTATGCGGTAAAGCGCACGGTGTCCCCAGTACGCGTGCATAGCCCGGTGCGCTATAGGCCAGCCCCCCGCAAGTGCCATGCGAGGGCAGGCATCGAGCCAGGACGGGTTGTGCCAGCTCAGCACGTCTGGTCTCCAGTGCGCCTTTTCGGGCCAGGGTATCCTGCACCGGCTCTGTGCACTGTCTCCAGGGCGCTGGGAGGGTCCAGTTCGCCCAATGCCTGCTCTCCGCCCGTGCCGGGCCAAAGTGGGCATTCAGCCTGGAGTATGGGTAAAGAGCGTCAAGTCTAGAACTCCAGTGCTCCCCCACAGCCTGGTTTATCCTGTGCCTCCTCCTCGGACCAGGCCTCCAGTGGATCTCTCCAGCCTGGTCCGTCCTGTGCCACCTCCTCGGGAACAGGCCTCCAGTGGATCTCTCCAGCCTGGTCCGTCCTGTGCCACCTCCCAGGACTAGGCCTCCAGTGGGTCTCCCCATCCTGGTCCGTCCTGTGCCACCTCCCAGGACTAGGCCTCCAGTGGGTCTCCCCATCCTGGTTAAGCCTGTGCCTCCTCCTCGGACCAGGCCTCCAGTGGGTCTCCCCATCCTGGTTCGTCCTGTGCCGCCTCCTAGGACTAGGCCTCCAGTGGGTCTCGCCAGTCCAGAGCCGCCAGAGCTGCCCGCCAGTCCGGAGCCGCCAGAGCTGCCCGCCAGTCCGGAGCCGCCAGAGCTGCCCGCCAGTCAGGAGCCGCCAGAGCCGCCTGCCAGTCAGGAGCCGCCAGAGCCGCCCGCCAGTCAGGAGCCACCAGAGCCGCCCGCCTGTCCGGAGCCGCCAGAGCCGCCCGCCTGTCCAGAGCCGCCTGTGCCGCCCGCCTGTCCGGAGCCGCCAGTGCCGCCCGCCTGTCCGGTGAGTCCTGTGCCTGCACCTAGGGCCAGGCCTCTTACATGTCTCCTCAGCCTGGTGAATCCTGGGTCAGTGCCGCCGGAGCCGCCAGGGACGCCCGCCAGCCGGGCGCAGCCAGGGACGCACGCCAGCCGGGCGCAACCAAGGTCGCCCGCCAGCCGGGCGCAGCCATCGCCGCCCGCCAGCCGGGCGCAGTCATCGCCGCCCGCCAGCCGGGCGCAGCCATCGCCGCCCACCAGCCGGGCGCAGCCATCGCCGCCCGCCAGCCGGGCGCAGCTATCACCGCCCGCCAGCCGGGCGCAGTCAGGGTCGCCCACCAGACCTTCGGCGCGGCCAGGTGCGCCACCTAAGAGGGCGATGCCGAGGGACCAGGAGCAGAGGCCACGTCCCGCACCTGAGCCGCCGCCGTAAGAAGGCCCACCCGGACCCTCCCCTTCAGTGTCAGGTTTTGCGGCCGGAGTCCGCACCTTGGGGGGGGGGGGGGGTACTGTAACGCCCTGGCCATAGAGAGGGGTTTTTTGTTCTTTATTTTGGTTAGGCCAGGGTGTTACATTGGGTGGGCGTTCTATGTTCGTTTTCTAGGCTTTTTGTATTTCTTTGTTTTGGGCTGTGTGTGGCTCCCAATCAGGCACAGCTGAAGTTCGTTGTTGCTGATTGGGAGTCACACATAAGGAGCATGTTTTTCCTTTGGGTTTTGTGGGTAATTGTTTCTGTTGAGTGTTTTGCACCTGACAGGACTGTTTGGCTGTCAGTTTTCTCATTTTGTTTTGTGTAGTTTTCTTTATTAAATTAAAATCATGATGAACACTAACTCCGCTGCGCCTTGGTCTACTCTCTCTCCCGACAGCCGTTACAAGTGTGCTGCATTTTCCTTTCTGTTTTCCATGAGTTTGCCTACAACTCCAGCGCCTGCGGAAAATACCTGGAAGTGCGTATGTTCTTCAGCATTTGTATTTTATTTAACTTGTATTTTACCAGGTAAATTGATTGAGGACACATTCTCATTTATAGCAATGACATGGGGAAGAGTTAATTAGAGTCGATTAAACAATGTAATCATGGTTTGTTCCTTCCTTTGCCTCTGAAAATCATAGAAAACGCCCAACGCTCTTAAACTACACCGAAAATTCACTAGAGTTATATCAACACTGAGATTGTTAAATTTAACCCTGGTCCAGTGTCTATAGGGTCCACACTTTTCAGTATTAAATTAACACATTGCTTAGTGTAAAGCCTTATTTGCATATTTCCCAGAGTGCCTGTAGCGTTACCACCTATGACTGTATTTGTTAGTGACATAGACATGGTTGTTGCATTCATCCATTTTTAGGTTTTCAAAACTACAACCATATTTTCAATCCAGAATCATATAAATCAGCCTTATTGTTAATCTGTTTTTTTTCTCTCCATGAAAGTCAAAATAAACACAAAATAATCTGGATTACAAAAACCAGATGCATTGCATCTTTGATTAGGCCTATATCTTTCCATCTCCTGAGAAGTTTGCTAATGTTATTTTTCTCCTGTTAGTTACCTAACAATTCAAACCTAATTAATAACCATTGTTTTAAAAATGGACAAATTCTCAGTTATAGTCTACAGCCTGGAAATAGCGTTTACAATAATGTACAATGTTTAGTTTTGCATGCTTGCCTGTGTTTAAGATGAGAACACTTATTGACAAATCTAAATGCATAATGTTTAAGTTTCAAACACTGACGTTTCGTTTTAGGTTATAACCGTGTCACATGTTTCATGGTTTTACAGTGCATTTTGTTCCTGTCCTAACTGTCTTTAAAACATTGAATACAATTATTAACCATGCTTTACAAACATCTTCAACTTAGTTACATGTACATTTCTCGGTTATACCCCCTTTCAACTAACTGCCTGTGATTACTTTATAAAGTTCAAACAAAGAGGAAATATATATATATATACCATTAACATTCAATGTAAGAAAATGACAGAACAATAAAAATAAAAAAAAGAATCATAATTATCTCATGCTTGGAATAAATTATGTGTAAGCATAAACAATAAGTAAAACAATCATAACAATGAAGATTGGTATAGTATGACTATATTTATGAGTGTGTGCAATTCCCTACTAAATATCTTCATTTGAGCATTGATGTATTTCTCCTAATTGCTAGTTTGTTCCCTATGAACAAGATGATAATACTCCATCATGAGTTGCTTCTACTTTCCATCTCTAGAATCTTAGTGAAATTGTTTTCAAAAAGTTTTATTTGAGGTAGAAATCCATTTCCAGTGTTTGTGTTTAGCGATGACCTATTGTTTCTTTTATTGCTTGAAGTTTAGCTCCTTCAAGGCATCTTCCTTTGATATATGTGTCCAAGCTTCTGGAATTGCATCCTGGCATCCATTCTCAATGTGTGTTTTTCTTCTAATTGCTTCTTGAAGGTACAGATGAACCACTTCCTGTAGCATTTCTGACTTCCATCTGGAGTGACTTGCCATTTGTCAAGGGGGTGACCAGACTCTTCAAATGTTCTGTAGGAGACACTATAGAGTCCTGCGATGGAAAAAGGTGATTATCGCTTTATACGTCAGTGGTACAAAAATCAACAGAAAATATATCTCTGGTCTTGTACTGACTACCACTTAGAAAATGACAATGATGAAATTTCACACTGTGGAGATTGTGGTATTATTAGGGATGGTGTTGGTGCAGATAGCTGTGCAAAAGGGACACTGCTCGCAGCAGACACTCAACTGACTGCCTAGCATGTCACTTGCTCTGTATATCATGTTACATTTCTCAATAGCTAGGTTTCCATCCAATTGGTGACAGATTTTCCATGAAATTAACTTGTTGCAGATAAAAGGCTGTGCGTGATGCCGTAGGGCACATAAAAATACCCTTTGCGGTTATATTCCCATGGACCAAATAAAAAAAATACAAGTTAAATGGGTTTCCATCGCATTTTCAACTCTACTGTGGTTGCATTATATAGCGTGTCCACTCTGGTATTGGCCAGTGCGCTCTAGCCAACAGCACGCAGGTTGCAGATACAGTACTGTATCTGCATTCTCTTGGTTAGAGCGCACATAAAGTCTACATGATGTGATTATTATGGACAAAATAAGTCATTTTTATTTGTCAGATGGCAGCCAGGCATCGATGATCATGTCACCAGAAAAATACTCTCAATATGTATCGGGAAAGTAGCATTAAGCTCATCACCTTGCACTTTCACCATCCTGTGAAGTTCATCATTTATTTAATCTGTAGCCTAATAAACTGCATGCTTTCCTGACGAGTCGTAGTGGGAGGACCACACAGCATGTCGTCGCATGTCTCCAAGTTAAGTTTGATATGATGGTTATTATAGAAATATTTGTGCACAAAGGCGTTTCAACTGACGTTTCTCTCAGAATAAATTTTACAGACACAAAAAGATCCCACCTTGTTTAACGTATTTAGTGTTGTCGACATGTGGAAAGTTGATCGAAAAATGTTCTGTTTCCATCAGGCCTGTCATGACTTTACTCGCATAAAAAGGTTTATATTTTGCCGAATTGTTTCAAGGAAACTTCTTATTTTGTTTAAGAAGAGCGTGAACCTCTCAATAGCTAGGTTTCCATCCAATTTTCAACAGATTTTCATGCAAATATTCTAAATTCCACATTAAGAAAATATGCACTGGTTGTGGATAACAATCAGTCCGTGCAGACAAAATATACTTTTTTATGTATTGAATAAAAATCTAAAGTTCAATGTGTTTCCATCGCATTTTCAACTCTACCGATAGATTTGTCACAAAAACTGTTGCGTTAAATGGCAAATGTACCTACTCTGGTCTTGGCATGTGCGCTCCGGCCAACAGCTTGCAGGTTCAGTGCGGGTAGGCTGTGAGGCCAGATAGGCTAATCTACTTGGTGTGATTGTCCAATTTTGCTTCAATATGATTGCTGTTATATAAATAATTGCGCATAAAGGCGTTTCCACTGCCATTTCTTGCATAATACATTATACAGACACAAAAAGAATCCACCATGTCGAACGAACAAATGATCTTTGGCATTTATAAAATTGTACTGAAACTTCCTGTTTCCATCACAGCTGTCTTGATTTTATTTTAGACTGCATGAATTTACTCACATAAAAACTGTGGATGGAAACGTGGTTTCTGTCTTTCTTTCCATTTCCTCGTCTCGTCTCTTTCTTCAAGATATTATTTCTTAATGATTTTTACATCTTCTTCTGAGATTGACATTGTTTTGCCGAGTTGTGACAATCAAGGTAAAGACAGTTTCAGGTTGGATATTCGACGGATATTCGCCTGTAGTTTTCCTTATATCCACCAACAGCAGTTAGGGACCGTCAACATTGTGACAAATCACATTTTTCAAATTTCAATAGCTCTTCAACTATTACTCCTAAAACTTTCAAAATGGGTTGTAGCTAACCCGATGGCATAGACACACATTAGCACACACTTTTTTTTGTTGATTTACATCTTGCACTATTTTAAATTATTTATTTACATATTTGAATTTCAATAGCTCCTTGGTCATATGACCTACTGACTTCAAACAAGGTTCAGAATGTCCACTGACTACCCTTCTATATTGCACACCCTTTAGTTTGTCCCTTTTCATCTCACAAGATTTTGCATGAATTTTTACAAATTGAACATTTCAATAGCTCCTTGGTCATGTGACCTACTGTCTTCAAACAAGGTTCAGAATGTCCACTCAGTGGGCCTACACATTACACACACTTTAGTTTGTCAATTTTCATCTCACATGATTTTACATGAATATTTCCACATTTAAAATTTCAATAGCTCCTTGGTCATGTAACCTACTGACTTCAAACAAGGTTCAGAATGTCCACTCATTGGGCCTACACATTGCACACCCTTTAGTTTGTCAATTTTCATCTCACAAGATTTGACATGAATTTTTCCAAATTTAAAATTTCAATAGCTCCTTAGTCATGCGACCTAATGACTTCAAACAAGGTTCATAATGTCCACTGACTAAGCCTTCATATCACACACTCTGATGTTTGTCTACTTTCATCTTATGCTATTAGACTTAAATCTGTAAGCCAGAGACTGTAAGGTGTCTAGGTGTAGCAGGTAAGGCGGAGTCAGGCGCAGGACACAGAGATGAGTAATACACGTAACTTTACTCAAAACAACAAATATTCCAAGAAGGAAAATAACCAAGCTCACAAACACAGTCCAACTTACAATGAACAAACACGCACAAAACCATGGGGGAACCAGAGGGTTAAATAAACCAGGTGTGTACAATGAAGACAAAACAAATGGAAAATGAAAAGTGGATCGGTGGCGGCTAGAAAACCGGTGACGTCGACCGCCGAACGCCGCCCGAACAAGGAGGGACCAACTTCGGCGGAAGTCGTGACAGTACCCCCCCTTGACGCGCGGCTCCAGCAGGGCACCAACACCGGCCTCGGGGACGACGCAGAGGACGAGGCGCAGGGCGATCCGGGTGGAGACGGTGAAACTCCCGCAGCAACGAAGGGTCCAGGATCTCCTCCACCGGCACCTAGCGTCTCTCCTCTGACCGTACCGCTCCCACTCGACGAGGTACTGAAGGCCTCTTGCCGACGCCTTGAGTCCATGATGGCTCGAACAGCATACGCCGGGGCCCCCTCGATGTCCAGAGGGGGCGGAGGAACCTCCCGCACCTCAGATTCCTGGAGTGGACCAGCCACCACCGGCCTGAGGAGAGACACATGGAATGAGGGGTTAATACGGTAATCAGGAGGGAGCTGTAACCTATTACAAACCTCGTTCAGTCTCCTCAGGACTTTAAATGGCCCCACAAACTGCGGACCCAGCTTCCGGCAGGGCAGGTGGAGGGGAAGGTTTCCGGTCGAGAGCCAGACCCGGTCCCCCGGTGCAAACACCGGGGCCTCACTGCGGTGGCGGTCGGCGCTCGCCTTCTGCTGCCTTATGGCCCGTTGCAGGTGCACATGGGCGGCATCCCAGGTCTCCTCCGAGCGCCTAAACCATTCATTCACCGCAGGTGCCTGGATCTGGCTCTGATGCCATGGTGCCAGAACCCGGCTGATAACCTAGTACGCACTGGAAGGGAGATACGTTAGTGGAGGAGTGGCGGAGTGAGTTCTGGGCCATCTCTGCCCAGGGGATGAAAGCCGCCCACTCCCCCAGCTGGTCCAGGCAATAGGACCGCAGAAACCTACCCACATCCTGGTTAACTCTTTCCACCTGCCCGTTACTCTTGGGGTGAAAACCTGAGGTGAGGCTGACCGAGAGCCCCAGACGTTCTATGAACGCCCTCCAGACCCTGGACGTGAACTGGGGACCCCGATCAGAAACTATGTCGCCAGGCACCCCATAGTGCCGGAAGACGTGGGTGAACAGGGCCTCCGCAGTCTGTAGGGCCGTAGGGAGACCGGGCAAAGGAAGGAGGCGGCAGGACTTAGAAAACCGATCCACAACGACCAGGATCGTGGTGTTTCCCTGTGACAGAGAAATCCACCGACAGGTGTGACCACGGCCGTTGTGGAACGGGTAGGGGTTGTAATTTCCCTCTGGGCAGGTGTCTAGGTGTCTATAATTTTAATGGTAGGTTTATTTGAACAGTGAGAGACAGAATAACAACAAAAAAATACAGAAAAACACATGTCAAAAATGTTATAAATTGATTTGCATTTTAATGAGGGAAATAAGTATTTGACCCCTCTGCAAAACATTACTTAGTACTTGGTGGCAAAACCCTTGTTGGCAATCACAGAGGTCAGACGTTTCTTGTAGTTGGCCACCAAGTTTGCACACATCTCAGGAGGGATTTTGTCCCACTCCTCTTTGCAGATCTTCTCCATGTCATTAAGGTTTCGAGGCTGACGTTTGGCAACTCGAACCTTCAGCTCCCTCCACAGATTTTCCATGGGATTAATGTCTGGAGACTGGCTAGGCCACTCCAGGACCTTAATGTGCTTCTTCTTGAGACACTCCTTTGTTGCCTTGGCCATGTGTTTTGGGTCATTGTC
Organism: Salmo trutta; assembly: GCF_901001165.1. Taxonomy (NCBI): domain Eukaryota; kingdom Metazoa; phylum Chordata; class Actinopteri; order Salmoniformes; family Salmonidae; genus Salmo; species Salmo trutta. The sequence continues at coordinate 5,202,063 of NC_042988.1, forward strand.
ATGCTGGAATACCCATCCACGACCCATTTTCAATGCCCTGGCTGAGGGAAGGAGGTTCTCACCCAAGATTTGACAGTACATGGCCCCCGTCCATCGTCCCTTTGATGCGGTGAAGTTGTCCTGTCCCCTTAGCAGAAAAACACCCCCAAAGCATAATGTTTCCACCTCCATGTTTGACGGTGGGGATGGTGTTCTTGGGGTCATAGACAGCATTCCTCCTCCTCCAAACACGGTGAGTTGAGTTGATGCCAAAGAGCTCAATTTATGGTCTCATCTGACCACAACACTTTCCCCAGTTGTCCTCTGAATCATTCAGATGTTCATTGGCAAACTTCAGATGGGCATGTATATGTGCTTTCTTGAGCAGGGGGACCTTGTGGGCGCTGCAGGATTTCAGTCCTTCACGGCGTTGTGTGTTACCAATTGTTTTCTTGGTGACTATGGTCCCAGCTGCCTTGAGATCATTGACAAGATCCTCCCGGGTAGTTCTGGGCTGATTCCTCACCGTTCTCATGATCATTGCAACTCCACGAGGTGAGATCTTGCATGGAGCCCCAGGCCGAGGGAGATTGACAGTTCTTTTGTGTTTCTTCCATTTGCGAATAATCGCACCAACTGTTGTCACCTTCTCACCAAGCTGCTTGGCGATGGTCTTGTAGCCCATTCCAGCCTTGTGTAGGTCTACAATCTTGTCCCTGACATCATTGGAGAGCTCTTTGGTCTTGTCCATGGTGGAGAGTTTGGAATCTGATTGATTGATTGATTGATTGCTTCTGTGGACAGGTGTCTTTTATACAGGTAACAAGATGAGATTAGGAGCACTCCCTTTAAGAGTGTGCTCCTAATCTCAGCTCGTTACCTGTATAAAAGACACCTGGGAGCCAGAAATCTTTCTGATTGAGAGGGGGTCAAATACTTATTTCCCTCATTAAAATGCAAATCAATTTATAACATTTTTGACATGCGTTTTTCTGGACTTTTTTTGTTTTTATTCTGTCTCTCACTATTCAAATAAACCTACCATTAAAATTATAGACTGATCATTTCTTTGTCAGTGGGCAAACGTACAAAATCAGCAGGGGATCAGATACTTTTTTCCCCTCACTGTAATATAAGCCATAATTGCAAACCAAACTATTCCAATAGATCTGATCTTACTTGGCAAAACTGTACAGCAGAGGGATCACTTTGTAGCCTATGTTAAGGCAGACACAGCCTTGCTGATGAGGTCCTCGGGTAAATATTTTGCATTTTGCATTTTATGGATATTTGAACTACCGTAAATTCCGGACTATAAACCGCAACTTTTTTCCCAGGCTTTGAACCTCGCGGCTTAAACAATGACGCGGCTAATATATGGATTTTTCCCGCTTTCAATTTTTTCTCTCTAAAAAAACACATTCTGTGACGTGCTCAGTTTTTTGCCGGCATGAAGCTTTCATTAGACCAATGAAATTGCTGAACGGGTTACGGTCAAACAACTTTTTTGTTTACTGTTTAGATTAAATCGAGCGCTCTCAAACTTCCCATCATTCTGATTACGGTAGTCATTTTGTCACCCTCATCATGGCAAAGACACGGAGAAATGCATATGATGCAGCTTTCAAGTTGAAGGCGATTGATCTGGCTGTTGGAAAAGGAAATAGAGCTGCTGCACGGGAGCTTGGTCTTAATGAGTCGATGATAAGACGTTGGAAACAGCAGCGTGAGGAATTGACTCAGTGCAAAAAGACAACTAAAGCTTACTGCTAATTTAAAATGTTTTGTTACAAGCCGTGTTTCGTTAAAGCCTATTTATTTTTGTTACAAGCCGTGTTCCGTTAAAGCCTATTTATTTTTGTTACAAGCCGTGTTTCGTTAAAGCCTGTGTAAAGTTCATTTGTTTCAATGTACCGGTAGGCACCTGCGGCTTATAGACATGTGCGGCTTATTTATGTTCAAAATAAAATAAAATAAATTATTCAGTGGTTGCAGCTTATATTCAGGTACGCTTAATAGTCCGGAAATTACGGTACTTGCGATGTGGAAGTCTTTGGAGGCACGTGAAAAAATGAAGAAGTTGGCAGTTTGAGTATGGTGAATGACATCACAGACAAGGTTTCCATCGTCTCTTAGACATGTGCATATTTGTCCTGGAAGAGGAAGCAACTATCTCACGTGCTGAACTTGGATGTTCTTGGCGGTATGTTTCACTTGGCTTTATTAAGACAGTCACATCGTGGGCTTTTGCTGGCACGTTTAAGCCACTGCAGCTGGTTCTCAAACTGAAAGCCATTAAGCCCATTGAATGAGCAGTTGTGAAATGCAACATCTGCCAAGTGAGTGACACCATGTACATTGTACTCTGTAAATGTATCACCATAGACTCTCATCAAAGTATATCAGCAGCTGTTTGGCATAATCAAGGTAATCACTGGGCACAGACGTCAGTTCAACATCTAGTTTGGATTCACATTTGGTTGAGTTGTCAACTAATGTGAATTCAACGTGAAATCAACAAAACAAATGTCACCATGTCATTGGATTTAGGGTCAAATTTGGGTGAAAAAAAGACGAAATGCCCTTACGTTGATGACTTTTTGCAAGTCCAATTAGTTTTCCATGTTGATTCAACATGGGACACAGGCCCATTTTAATGGCCTTTGAAACTTGGTGACCTTTTTCAGGGCCTTTCTTCTCTCTGACGCCTTGACCCTTTGTCTTTCCCATGAGCTTGATGGAGGGTTTACCTGGCAATGGCAAACAGGCCAGCAATTCACACAGACACTAATCATGGAATGCAGTCTAGGTTTTATCACCAAGGCATCGAAAATCAATTGTCAGCGTTAAGCATCAGAGGCTCCTCTCGGAAGAACAGACAGAGTGTGAAAGTACTAATATAAGAATACATTCTAATATAAAGTAATGTGAATAACAAAATGTTGTAATTTCCACCATATGATCTATATTTTTACTCAAGTATGACAATTGGGTACTTGTTCCACCACTGGTCATGCTTGAGTATATATTATGTTCAGTTGGTAGGATATTAACTGCTTGCTTACACATTAAAAGTTAGATTAATCCATTCCTACTGTTATGCCACTAGTAGACCTATCCTACTGTCACGTCCTGACCAGTAAAGGGGTTATTTGTTCTTATAGTTTGGTCAGGACGTGGCAGGGGGTATTTGTTTTATGTGGTTTAGGGTGTGTTTGTGTATGTGTTCATGTAGAGGGGGTATTTGGTTTATATGGTTCGGGGTGGTTGTGTATGTAGAGGGGTATTTGATTTATTAGTCCAGGGTTTTGGTTATTGTTCTATGTTAGTTTATTTCTATGTTCAGTCTAGTTGTTTGTATTTCTATGTTTAGCTAATTGGTGTTGGGGCCTTCAGTTGGAGGCAGCTGTCTATCGTTGCCTCTGATTGAAGATCCTATAAATAGGTATGTGTTTGTCATGGGATTTTGTGAGAGATTGTTCTTGTTTAGCTGTTTTGCCTGACAAGACTGTCAAGTTCGTTTTGTTTTGGTATATGTTGTATGTGTTTTCCTTCTTCACTATAATAAAAGAAGATGAGTGTACATTTTCCCGCTGCATCTTAGTCTCTACCCTGTGACACCTACCTCCTGAAATATCTACAGTATTTGATAATGACCAATACAACATATGAAATGTGCTTAACAGTATAGTCAATCACACTGATACACACAAAGAATGGAAGTGACGCTTGAAAAACATTCTGTCCCTCAAATGGCGGTCAGGCAAAAAACTGTTTGTCATTAATGTTTCTGTCAGGATAAACCAGTACTAACTGAAAGTTGAGGAAGTTTTGCAGTGAGAATTGTTGAAGGAAGAATATTTATTATTTATTTACTCTCTCTGTCCCCCCCCCTCCCATCTCTTTCTGCCCAGGGGGAATCCTAATGGTTACCAAGGCAACATGACAAGTGACTTGGCATGGATCATCAGAGCTTGTCTCTTTGTGAGTTCTAGACTCTATATTGCCTCATCATTTCTCACCAACACTATTCAAGCTGTCACAGCACTGACAGTCACACTTGTAGCTGGAGATACCACAGTATCCATCTGGGTTTCGCTCACATTATCATATAAAACAGTGGGCCATGTATCTTTGATACCCTGAATTGACTGGAAAAGGTTTGAGCCCAACCCTGAAACAAACCCAGCTCCTACTACTTACGTGCACGTTGTTTAGCTATATATGAATGAAACAAAGTTTTACATTCTATGTGATGTGGTTGTAGTGAAATTGCATTTAATTCAATTAGGTATTCACTATTATTTAATGATTATTTAACCATGCACATTGCACTCTTCAGGTTATTAACAGATAAATAGTGTACTCGACTGATTCTCTCCTCTACTCTCTCTCCTCTCCTCAGAAGATGTGCCTGTGGAGAGCCTGTCTGTGTGACGGGACTGGCTGCGTGTATAACGAACTTTTGACAGAAATGGTAAACGATAGTCACTAGTTACTCATCACAATTCCTCTAACTTTCTGGTGCATTTTCATACATTTTATTTTTTACTTTACCTTTATTTAACTAGGCAAGTCAGTTAAGAACAAATTCTTATTTTCAATGATGGCCTAGGAACAGTGGGTTAACTGCATTGTTCAGGGGCAGAACGATAGATTTGTACCTTGTCAGCTCGGGGATTCGATCTTGCGGTTACTAGTCCAACACTCTAACCACTGGACTACACTGCCGCCCCATAATATGATGCTGAACCTTTAAGTAACTGGTTGCCTTTTTACCTTCAAGGTAGAAAGTCTGCCAAAGGACTATTTGTTCAGAGTGAACAAAAGTGAGGTATGGGTTCCATTTCATTTCTGTACATTCTATCTGTAAAGCCTGACTCCTAACTTGAAATCTGCAAGTATAAATTGAACTTGAATCCATTAACATACATGCAAAATTTTATGAAAAGGTCAATGTTATGCAAGCTTATCTCAAGCCATGATTTGGCTGTAAAGGATTAGAAACTTAATTTCTGTCATTTCCACATGTTTATTACAGGAAACGTTTGAAAGAGCTGCAAAAGCTCTTAGCAGGTTCTATTGGGAGAACTGTAAAAAGGACTTTGAATGCAAAGATTACACTGAAGACAAACGACGGACGTCCTCGCGCAGACTGCACCGGTAATGGTCGATCAGGGCCCTGTCATTCCATCCCGCGCTGGCGGCCAGGGTTCGGAAGTCCAAAGCAAAGTCCTGTGCGCTCCTCGTCCCGTGTCTTAGGTGAAACAAGCGTTCCCCTCAGGCAGATGAACCGCCTGGAAGCGGCGGGGGAAATCCTCATAGTGGTCCAACGCCGCCTCGCCCTCTCCCCATATGGCGTTGGCCCACTCAAGGGCTTTCCCGGATAGACAGGAGACGAGGGCGGACACGCTCTTGCTTCCCGAAGGAGCCGGGTGGACGGTCGCCAGGTAGAGCTCCAGCTGGAGTAGGAACCCCTGGTACCCGGCAGCCGTCCCATCATATTCCCTCGGGAGCGCGAGCCGAATCCCACTGGGACCAGGTGAAGGAGGGGTGGACAGCGGTGTGGGTTGTTGTGATGATGATGGGGCGCTGGACAACCTCCTCTCTCCCATCGCTCCATTGTTTGCAGCACGCGATCCATGGCTGTGCCGAGACTTTGCAACATGGTCGCGTGCATAGTAAGATGTTATTTTCTATGGTAGAGTAGGTCAGGGCGTGACAGGGGGTGTTTTTCTATGTTTTGTATTGCTATGTTCATGTTCTAGTTTTGTATTTCTATGTTGTTTTTGTTTGGGATGATCTCCAATTAGAGGCAGCTGGTCCTCGTTGTCTCTAATTGGAGATCATACTTAAGTAGGGGTTCTTTCCACCTGGGTTAGTGGGAGATTAGTTTTGAGTAGTGTATGTTTCACCTCTGCGTCATGGTTTGTTGTTTTTTTGTCATTCAAGTTTATTTATGTATTGCATAGTTTCACAGCATAAATAAAATGTGGAACGACACACGCTGCACTTTGGTCCGCTCATTCCTACGACAACCGTGACAATTTGAAGACCCATTTGCGACCAAGCTTTAACTTCCTGACTGATGTCTTGAGATGTTGGTTCAATATATCCACATAATTTTCCTTATGATGCCATCTATTTTGTGAAGTGCACCAGTCCCTCCTGCAGCAAAGCACCCCCACAACATGATGCTGCCACCCCCGGGCTTTCGTCATACTGCATTGATATTTGATATTATTTATAACGTGTTACACTTTGTTTGTTTTAGATTGAATGTTTTGCATGCCAACGGTGGTTCCATGTGCTGTGCCTAGGAATGAAGACAAAAGAGAGAAAGAACACAAACTGGAAGTGCAGTCTGACTTGGCTGAGTGGACATTCTGAACCTTGTTTGAAGTCATTAAGTCACATGACCAAGGAGCTATTGTATTTTTAAATTTGGAAAAATTAATGTAAAATCTTGTGAGATGAAAATGGACAAACTAAAGGGTGTGCAATGTGTAGTCCCACTGAGTGGACATTCTGAACATTGTTTGAAGTCATTAGGTCACATGACCAAGGAGCTATTAAAATTTTACATTTGGAAAAATTCATGTAAAAATGTGTGAGATGAAAATAGACAAACTAAAGGGTGTGCAATGTAGAAGGGTAGTCAGTGGACATTCTGAACCTTATTTGAGGTCATTAGGTCACATGACCAAGGAGCTATTTAAATTTTAAATGTGGAAATATTCATGTAAAATCATGTGAGATGAAAATTGACAAACTAAAGTGTGTGCAATGTGTAGGCCCACTGAGTGGACATTCTGAACATTGTTTGAAGTCAGTAGGTCACATGACCAAGGAGCTATTGAAATTGGAATGTTTGAAAGATTCATGTAAAAACGTGTGAGATGAAAATGGACAAACTAAAAGGGTGTGCAATATAGAAGGGTAGTCAGTGGACATTCTTAACCTTGTTTGAGCCAAGTAGATCACATGACCAAGGAGCTATTGAAATTCAAATGTAAAAAAAAGTTTGTACTTTGTTTACCCTCCCTAACTAATTCAACTAGGAATACAAAATGCTGCTCACATTTCCACATGTTTATTAGCTTTGGAAAGCAAAATAATGTCCAAATCGTGAAAATAAGACCAGTGCAATGTTGTGCGCAATTTTTCCAACATCATGACACTTATTTGGAGTTTGTGGCTCAAGTGGTTTGAAAGCGATTGAGGTTTGAAAGTGCGAATATCCGTTGAATATCCAACTTGAAACTGTCTTTACCTCCGTGTTGTGAACATAGCTCATCCACCCACTTTGAGGCATTGCCATGTGTGTTGCTTTTCGCATGTTCTCAAAGTGTAATCAACAAGAGATGACAATTAAGTGTTAATGCCTGAGAAGCTGGTGTTTGGAGGATATATTGGCACGGGTGTTGTTAGGCCCGCTAATGAGGCGCGATTTCACCTGGAATAGAAAATGTGCTCTCTCATCAGGACACTCTTGTTCAGAAGAGCTAGCCAACAACACAGCTAACAAAATCACTTCAAACTGAAGCTGGAAAGACTGCAAACTAGCTGTACTTAGTTTAGTTTGACCTTTTTTCAATTTACATTTCTTTGTATTTATCCATAAAAATTATGCCAGCTGATTCATGATTTCGACTGGCTGAGAAAAGCTGTCTGGTCCCGACTCCGACAAGTTCATTGCTATGGGACAGCTGGAGATCGAATTTGAATATTAAAACAATGTTGCAAATGTCGGAGAGACAGACATCAGGATTTATACAAATCTCCTGTTGAAAACGAAATGTTAGTCTAAAAGAAATGTGGGATAATATCTAGATGCTTTTCACAGTGGAGATCAAGTTTATAAATTGCCTGGCTGGGCTGATGAGACGGTGGACTGCACAGTCAGATGGAACAGAGTAAATAGGCATTTTAACGTCAAAGATTTAGCCGGTGGTAACCTGTGGAATAGACACCGGCTGGAATATTGGCATCGGTGTTGTTAACCGTGCCAATATATCCTCCAAACACCGGCTTCGAGGGCATTATCACTTTTAAATAACGGGTTACCAACATATTCAAATAATGATTAACATATTTTCATTAAAAACTTTATTTTGATGAATTTAGTCATACTATTTCATCCTTCCACAAGATATAGTTCCGACACAAATCTAGGGTTGCTACCCAAGCCGGTTGGTCGTTCATTCTATCGGTTTGGTTGTTAGAGACGCGACCCAGTCGATCAATCTTTTTGTTTTTTATCTATGGACGTGAACCAGTCGTTCGATCTCAATGTTCCATTGCCATACTGACTGGCAACGCTCTTATCCCTTGCTTGCTAGCTAGCTAACTATTGCTAACTTACAGTCACGGCAAAAAGTGCAGCCAGAATAATAACAAAGTATCCACATTTGCATTTGTTTAAGCTGTTTTCTAGTGACATTTATTTGGATACATCCATAACAATGAGCTGAGGCGCGATTTCACCTGGCATAGAACATTTCCTCACACGTCAGGACACTGTTGTTCAGAGGAGCTAGCCAACAACACAGCTAACACAATCACTTCAAACTGAAGCTGGAAAGACTGCAAACTAGCTGCACTTCATTTCGTTTGACCTTTTTTCAATTCACATTTCTTGTATATATCCATAAAAATGATGCCAGTTGATTCATGATTTCGACTGGCTGGGAAACACTGCCTGCCTGTATGTCTCATCCTGAATCCCGACACGTTCATTACTATGGGACAGCTGCAACTGGATCCTGGACTTCCTGATGGGCCGCCACCTGGTGGTAAGGGTAGGTAACAAACATCCGCCACACTGATCCTCAGCATGGGGGCCCCTCAGGGGTGCGTAATCAGTCCCCTCCTGTACTCCCTGTTCACTCATGACTGCACGGCCAGGCACGACTTCAACACTATCATAACGCTTGCCGATGACAACGACGAGACAGCCTATAGGGAAGAGGTCAGAGACCTGGTCGTATGGTGCCAGGACAACAACCTCTCCCTCAACGTGATTAAGACAAAAGAGATGATTGTGGACTACAAGAAAAGGAGGACTGAGCACGCCCCCATTCTCATCGATGGGGCTGTAATGGAGCACGTTTAGAGCTTCAAGTTCCTTGGTGTCCACATCACCAACAAACTAACATGCTTCAAACACACCAAGGCAATCGTGAAGAGGGCACGACAAAAACTATTCTCCCTCAGGAGACTGAAAAGATTTGTCATGGGTCCTCAGATCCTCAAAAGGTTCTAAAGCTGCACCATCAAGAGCATCCTGACGGGTTGCATTATTGCCTGGTATGGCAACTGTTCGGCCTCCAACCGCAAGGCACTACAGAGGGCAGTGCGTACGGCCCAGTACATCACTGGGGCCAAGCTTCCTGCCATCCAGGACCTCTATACCAGGCGGTGTCAGAGGAAGGCCCTAAAAATTGTCAAAAACTCCAGCCACCCTAGTCATAGACTGTTCTCTCTGCCACCACACGGCAAGCGGTAATGGAGCGCCAAGTTTAGGTCCAAGAGGCTTCTAAACAGCTTCTATCCCCAAGCCATGAGACTCCTGAACATCTAATGAAATGGCTACCCAGACTATTTGCAATGCCCCCCCCCCTTACACTGCTGCTACTCTCTGTTAATATCTATGCATAGTTACTTTAATAACTCTACCTACAGTACATATTACCTCAAATGCCTCGACTAACCGGTGCCCCTGCACATTGACTCTGTGCCGGTACCCCCTGTATATAGCCTCACAATTGTTATTTTACTTCTGCTCTTTAATTATTTGTTACTTTGATTTCTTATTTTTTTAAATATTTTTCTTAAAACTGCATTGTTGGTTAAGGGCTTGTAAGTAAGCATTTCACTGTAACTGCTGTATTTGGCGCATGTGACAAATAAAAATTGATTTGATATTGAATTTGAATATTGAAACAAATGTCAGAGAGACAGACAGCAAGGTTCATACAAATCTCTGCTGTTGAAAACTAAATGTTAGTTTAAAAGAAATGTGAGATAATGTCTAGATGCTTTTTATAGTGGATATCAAGTTGATAAATTGCCTGGCTAGGCTGATGAGACAGTGGATTGCACAGTCAGATGGAACAGGGTAAATAGGCATTTTAATGTCATAGATTTAGCAGATGGTAACTTGTGGAATAGATAGGTTTTACCCAATCAGCATTTAGGATTAGACCCACCTGTTGTATAATGTTTAGCAATTCCTCACATTGCTTCTGTGTATCATCAATAAGTTCCTCCTTCAGGTTTTGGACTGTTATGTCAGTGTTGCTCCGCCAGTTCTCCAGGAGCTGTGCATGCTCCTCATTATTAAAATATCTCTATTTCGTCTTCAAATGTTTCACTTAGACTTGATTTGTACTCAACCTGTACCGTGTGGCTGTTGATTTCCAAAATGCCAATTGTGATCATGGTCACAGTTCAATCGCAAACATATCATTCTCCACATTTAATGTCAGTTTCATGGTGGACTTTTCCCTGAAATTTGATGTCGGCCTTTCAGGGGATATAGGCTTGCTGCATCTAGCTCAGCAAACCATGGCAAAGTTGAATTGCAATTATAAACACAGATTTTAGTCAGTAGCCTATGCCTATTGAAATAACAAGTAAATCTCGCAAATGGACATTTGTAGTCTTAACATCTGGCACATAATTGGCGGAAAATAGCCTATCAATCATTTTTTGATGTTCATCCAAGTGTTTCTTGCACAGATTTTGAGATCCTCTGTCCAACTTTCATCACTCAAACTCTCCTGGTGGATTTATCTATAGTCATGCATATGCACAAACAGGATTTATTTACAATTATATACTGGGTGGTTCGAGCCCTGAATGCTGATTGGTTGAAAGCCAGGTATATCAGACCATATACCATGGGTATGACAAAACATTTATTTTTACTGCTCTAATTAGGTTGGTAACCAGTTTATAATAGCAATAAGGCACCTTGGGGGTTTGGGATATATGGCCAATATACCACGGCTAACACCGTACCCAAACCGGCTGCGCGCGTGCGCCATCGTGCGCAAATTGACTTTGTCCCCCCACACCAAACGCGATCACGACACGCAGGTTAAAATATCAAAACAAACGCTGATCCAATTATATTAATTTGGGGACATGTCGAAAAGCCTTAAACATTTATGTCAATTTAGTTAGCTAGCTTGCCGTTGCTAGCTAATTTGCCATATTTAGCTGGCTTGCTGTTGCTAGGTAATCTGTCCTGGGATATAAATGTTGAGTTGTTATTTTACCTGAAATGCACAAGGTCCTCTACTCCGACAATTAATCCACACATAAAATGGTCAACCGAATCGTTTCTAGTCATCTCTCCTCCTTCCAGGCTTTTTATTCTTTGGACTTTATATGGCCGACCGAACACAGTTCATCTTTCAATCACCCACGTGGGTATAACCAATGAGGAGATGGCACGTGAGTATCTGCTTCTATAAACCAATAAGGAGATGGGAGAGGCAGGACTTGCACCGCAATCAGCGTCACAAATAGAACTGACTTCTATTTTAGCCCTTGGCAACGCAGACGCTCGTTGGCGTGCACGAGCAGTGTGGGTGCAATAATTGAATAACATGTATGTTTACATTTATTTTGCAATGCTCGCGCATGTGATGTGAGTGGTGTGGTCAGCATGTAAGGGCTGTGTCCTAGCACTCGCATTGTGTTGTGCATAAGAACAGCCCTTAGATGTGGTATATTGGCCATATACCACACCCCCCGGGCCTTATTGCTTAATTATACACTATTGTTCAAATGTTTGGGGCTACTTAGACGTTTCCTTGTTTTTGAAAGAAAACAAGGAAATGTCCATTAAAATGTCCATTAAAATAACATCAAATTCATCAGAAATACAGTGTAGACATTGTTAATGTTGTAAATGACTATTGTAGCTGGAAACGGCAGATTTTTTTATGGAATATCTACATAGGCGTACAGAGGCACATTATCAGCAACCATCACTCCTGTGTTCCAATGGCATGTTGTGTTAGCTAATGCAAGTTTATCATTTTAAAAGCCTAATTGATCATTAGAAAACCCTTTTGCAATGATGTTAGCACAGCCGAAAACTGTTGTGCTGATTAAAGAAGTAATAAAACTGGCCTTCTTTAGACTAGTTGAGTATCTGGAGCATCAGTATTTGTGGGTTCGATTACAGGCTCAAAATGGCCAGAAACAAAGAACTTTCTTCTGAAACCCATCAGTCTATTCTTGTTCTGAGAAATGAAGGCTATTCCATGTGAGCAATTGCCAAGAAACTGAAGATCTCGTACAACGCTGTGTACTACTCGCTTCACAGAACAGCGCAAACTGGCTCTAACCAGAATAGAAAGAGGAGTGGGGAGGCCCTGGTGCACAACTGAGCAAGAGGACAAGTACATTAGAGTGTCTAGTTTGAGAAACAGGCGCCTCACAAGTGCTCAACTGGCAGCTTCATAAATAGTACCCGCAAAACACCAGTCTCAATGTCAACAGTGAAGAGACGACTCCGGGATGCTGGCCTTCTAGGCAGAGTTCCTCTGTCCAGTGTCTGTGTTCTTTTGCCCATCTTAATCTTTTCTTTTTATTGGCCAGTCTGAGATATGGTTTTTTCTTTGCAACTCTGCCTAGAAGGCCAGCATCCCGGAGTCGCCTCTTCACTGTTGACGTTGAGACTAACAATGTCTACACTGTATTACTGGTCAATTTGATGTTATTTTAATGGACAAAAAAAGTGCTTTTCTTTCAAAAACAAGTGACTATTTATCAGTTTAAAATAATTATAAACATTTTAATTTAATCCATTCATTATTTAATCCCAGTCCCCATCCCCGCAGAAGGCCTTTTTGTCTTTTGGTAGGCCGTCATTGTAAATAATAATTTGTTCTTAACTGACATACCTAGTTAAATAAATGTTAAATAAAATAATAATAATTTCAATGACATTTTATTCAATCCAGTATCCACACAGAGGTGCCAGCTCTCATCTCTTCTAGAGTTCTCCCATCTGATCTGTGATTTTAGCTGGCAACCAGTTTCCTGGCCTCTCTAACTTCTAGTACCATGGCGAGTACACCCGAATGGTTGTCGGATTTGGAGATAGAGTCCGGGGAACCCATAGAGTTCAGTAAGAAGGTGGGCATGGAAAAGGGAAGAAAGTGGAACATATAAATATGGAGTGCTGCAGAAGGAAATTGAACATGATGAGAGTGAGGATGAATTAAATTCGGTGGCAGATGTGGTGAAGACCGCCGAGTTTGAGCCTTGTCCTGATGGTGATAAGATTTTTGGAGAGAATGGATCCTTGCCTTCTGGCTGATATGTGGTGTCAGAAGAGGTTGGAGAATGTTGGGTCAGTGAAAGTTTCTGCCTTCCAGAGGGAGCATGTGCGCCGCATTACGCGACTGGGGACAAGAACTGTGACTTGCTTTCCTCTCCGGAGCAGGGCACCGTTGAAAGGAGTGATAACTGGAGTGCCGTTAAGTGTTGAAGAGGATCAACTGAAGTCTGTGATACCCGCTGTTTGGTGAGATGCAGACCCAGTGGAGAGCGTGGTAAAACAGAGAAGACACTGTCTGTACTATTGAGTTTTGATACAGAGTCTTTACCAGATAAGGTCAAGATAGGATGTGCCAGTTATCCCGTGAGAGCATTGATACCGAATCCATTATGGTGTTTTAGATGTCAAGCTTATGGTCATGTGGCAGCAGTATGTAGTAGGGATATACCTAAATGTGAGAAGTGTGCAGGAGGACATGAGACAAAGGAATGTGTAGTATCGGCAGAAAGATGTGTGTAAAATATAGGGTACCCATGGTGCTGGAGATCAGAAGTGTCCGGCGAGAGAAAGGCAGGAGGTTGAGGTTGCTAGGATCAGAGTAGTGCAGAAGGTGTCGTATGCTGAGGCAGTTTAGAGAGTAGTAGAGGAAGATGGGTCCAGGTTGAGGTATCCTAAGAGGATCCCTGTGAATAGGCTGAGACCAATAGAGAGTGATAGGAATAACTTGCTTCAGTAAGGTTGTTTTTTGGCATTCATGGCCATGGTTGTGAATTGTACTGTAGGAATGGAATGTAAATCACAGAGGATAGATGTTGTGGTGGCGGCAGCAGAGAAGTATTTGCGTGTACGAGATTTTACAGCGGAAGAGTTACAAGAGGTTTTGAATGATAGTGTCCCGTCCTCCCAGGCTGCTGGCCTGGAGTAGGATCAGATGGGGACAAAGTAGTGGAATAGTGGTTAGGTTTTAATGGGTGCAGGGTTAGTTGGTAGGGCAATTTTTGTAATGAATTCATACAGAATAGCAGGCTGATACCCAGCCAAAATAGTTGGTGGCAGCATGCAACTATAACATTTGTTTACAGACCACCATAATACCAAAGAAGAAGGAGTGTTAATTTTGCCATGATTCATAAAATGGATACAAAAAAATGTAATATTTGAGACCACTCTCACATCAATTAATTGTATAATGTACACACATATGATTTCAGATTGTGAGTTTGTGATATTGGCGGTGGTGATTTTAGCATGTAAATCTTGATGGGGCAAACTCAAACAAAATGTTTTAGATGCATGCCAGCAAAGCCACTGCACAACACAACACAACCATAAACAACACATTCATTGCATTATAACAGTGACAAATGGTACCCACAAACTGTTAGGGCTTACTTAAAGCTGTCCCAACAGCAGAGCTTTCTTTTCAGAACCATGAAGTGAAACCTTACCACTGCTACACCTGGAGCGTTGTCTTGCAGCGAAACAGTTCAATCATCCTCATTTACTGCCTTTAAAAAAAACATAGCTGATATGGCTGACTTGCTTAAACAAATGTGGTTTCTACTGAAAATTGAGATATACAAACTATGGCATAAGGGGACGATGGCAGATAAGAGGCAATACGTAATTTTGATTAAGACATTAATGAGCAAGCTAAAACAGACGTAGTCAATATAACTACTTGGTCAGCACTTTTGAAATGTACAGCGGCAGAATTCAGAACATGGGCCGTTCTTACAGTATTCTCCCTGTACACCAAGTCAGAACCGTAGGATAAATAAAGGGGGCATATAAGCAGACAATGAAAGCGCTTACAATGTTCGATTGGATTTCTCTAAAACAGGCTATAGGCTACATGTGCACCACCAAGTCAGAACAGTAGGCTAAGTTATGTGGGGGAAAGGGACCAAATTATTAGGGTGAGTCACATGGGCTATTACTTTCTTAGCTACAGTATAAATATCTCCCTGGCATATTACATCATTTATGCAGCAGCATACATGACATTTTTGGACTCACCTTGTTGTGCTCACTTACATTTACATTACATTTAAGTCATTTAGCAGACGCTCTTATCCAGAGCGACTTACAAATTGGTGCATTCACCTATAATATCCAGTCCCTCCAATACGTTTTATTCCCTTTCCACGGCAACATCAGACAGTTATACTTTGGTTAAAAATAATCTATGGCTCAAGACAGATGCAGTCTAAATTATCCAGCACCTGCACAGGATTATGTTGTTAAATTTGATATTACTAATGGCAGATTAATCACTAATAGCATAACTACAATCAAGCTTACTGAATACTAGGTTACTAATGCATTGCACATGTACACTGTTGCAGACCCTCTGGAAAAATAATAATTCCAATGACGAGAACAAAATCTCAAGACATCTGCTAAAACAAATATGCAGCTGCCAAGATCCAGGTTAGAGCTCATATTACAGCGTATGTTACAATGTAAAAGGCACGGGAAACATTTGTGAAACACCTTGTGAAACTTCACAATAAACCATGATGACAAAAACATCTGAATTTAGTCAAACTAAAAACAAAACTAAATGTTTATTCATAAATCTGCAACAGTTTGTCATTAAAGGAAGTCTTTAAGCTCCCACCTAATGGAGGAATCATTTTTTTTTTCTTTTTTAAATACTCCAGTTTTAACCAATGGCATATCCACAGCATTAGCATGTGCAGTGTCTCCAAGCATTAACAAAACCTGTTTGAAAACATTCACATCATAGTGTTGTACAGTAAAACAATGTGATAAATTGAGAAGGGGAAAGCTAATGAATGACCCATGTCAGACGTCCCAAAACACAACTTCTGGATTAAAGCAGTAACTCAGTGTGCAAAACAGGTCTGATCATTTCTCACACCACAGGTCACTACAGTGCCCTTTCACAGACAGGTGAGTTGGATATATACCTGAGCTACTGTATTTAGAAAGTGGCATTGTATGGCTGGGAGGAGTTCAACCCTGGTAAAGAGATAATCTCTGAGATTAAGTATCTTTACAGTTGGATGTTATATGGCAAGATGCTAGCCCTGGATGGATCTAGGACAAGAAAAGGGGACATAGATGACAAGTAAGAAAAGTAGTGGCAGTGTCAGAACTTTTTCCCTGGTCGCTTGCCCATGAGCACAGATACCAGTCCAGCTCACCTTGAAAGCACCTCTCTCCAAGCTCTTCAAAGACCACCTGTCACTGCATTTGGGACATTTCCAAATGCATTGAGTGAAAACCAAATTGGCTCAGGGGGAAGAAAAATGACTTGTCTTACACTATGTCTGGGTTTGAGACCAACCCGAGACCGTCTTTCAAGACTTTGTGGGCAATAGAACCACACTTGAACAGGACGGTGGCTCGGCGGTCCTTCTTGTGGGTAAATTTTGCCATCAAACTTTGCCATTAAATCTGGCATTCTCTGGATTTATTGTGCTTTCAAGACAACTGGGAACTCTGGGGGGGGAAAAAACAAGGTTGAATCATGACGTCAGTGATCTTCAGGTCGAAGCTTTAGAAAGAGGCCCGAGTTCCCGACTTTGAATTCCGAGTTGGCTGACTGTTCAAAACATATTTTCACAGTTGGTGCTCATTTTTTTCTGAGTGTCAAGTTGTTTTGAACGCAGCAGAAGTCATGCTGGATTGACAGCATGGCAATGTATTCTACCTTTTCGGGCCCATGGTGTTGAATGTTTATTCTTTTAAGCTTCATATGACAAAGATTGAAAAGGATTTACCAGTAGATAGTCAAAGTGATTCATGATGATGACTGCTTGTCTAGCTTGCTGACTAAGATTTTGAAAGAATGATGTTGACATGATCAGTCCAATCAAAGCTACGGTAGATATAACGTGATTTGATGTAATTTTATCTGTGGCCAATGACCTTGAGCCTTCTTGGATGGGCACTTCTAACCTTACTCTATGGCAGCGCGCAAGGGGCTTGAATTTTCGAGCTATCCCCGTAGATTTTGCGGTGACGTAGTGTCCCCATGAGTGACAGAACACTGAGCCAATCACGGCGCAACTAGAGAACATTACTTTTAGACCATTTTTTATTTTTTTACATTGTTTGTAAACTGATATGTGACATATATTAATGCCAAAATAACATGTAAAACAGGCGGGGCTCAAGCTAAACAGGTGGGGCTCAAAATGAATGACTGAATGACTGGTCGCCACTTGATATTGGGGTTAAGAAACATGTTCATTTAGACATTATAAACTTTTATAAACAATGGCACGTTGACACTGTCATGTTGATCTGAGCTTTGCTGTAGGAAAACCACAACAGTGTCGACTTTTGGCTGTCGCAGATGCACCTCCCCCGCTTCACTCATTTCTTTTTGTCAACTCAAATGCGTAGTAAAATACAAAAAAATAAAAATGTAAACCTCCCAACCGAAATTCTCATTAAAATAAACCTCACTAAGGGTCCACTGGGAAACGGGCGATTCCTATCCATTACACACACATGGAGATGTCCATAGCCCAGACCAATGAGAACCTGTGTTAGGAGGTTTACATGTTTATTTTTATTTTATTTTAGGGCGATAACTAGCCTCGTGAAACCAGTCTGCTAGCCTAGGAGACAACATCAGTGGGTACTAGGCAAAGGGTCCTTCTCTGTCTGTGAAACATAGGATACATATTCCAGTCCAGTAGGTGGCGGCAACCGCCATTTAACTTCAAAGGAAAAGAAGAGGAACGTTGATTGACAGACCGGAAACAAGCTGTCATTGAGAGGAGGCAAGATGGCAGCCGCGGCAGTGGCTGAGTTTCAAAGAGCCCAGTCTCTTCTCAGTTCAGACCGGAATGCATCTATCGATATTTTACATTCAATAGGTAAGTATACAGCTGCAACGTAACTTGTAGTATCCAAGTGTCTCGGACGTGTAGATTATCGCTAAAACAATCCCTGTCCATGGGTTAGAGCAGTTAGCTAGCTAATTTTGCTAGCTACCGTACTCTATAGCTCAATGACCGTACCGGGCTACCGGCCTATCCCCATTGGTCACAGTGAGTCAGCAGCAGGGAAACCGGTAGCTAGCATACTATGTGCAATTAACTAGGCAACGTTAGTTAGCTACCCCTTTGCTTGCGTATTGCATTAATAACTAGCTAGCTAAATGGTAGAAGATTCGGACACAGACAGGCGTGATTCCAACCTTATACCCATCGACACAACATCGCGGGACTTTCGGGAACGTTTCCCGAAGCAGACTCGACAGACCAGACCGGGATTTGGGGTGTGAGAATGCTACGCAGACCGGTGTGGACTATAGTAGTGGTCAACAACCTTTTCTGAGTCAAGATCACTTTGAGTCAAAATTCAAGCCGAGATCTACCGCTCAGATTTGTTTTACAGTAAATTTTGCATAGGCTTACTTTTTGAAAGTATCTATTAATTTTAACCTATTAAATATACACATATTCCCAATGTTTTGAACTATGTGCAGTAGGCTATTGGACCTAAACATTATCACGGCATTTTGGCTTGCCAATACACTGTTCTTCTCAGACCAGTTTTTAAAAATAATATTACAAAAAATTATCGAGAGGCTATATGATCACACTGGTAATATATCAGTTGTATTACTCCTGAAGCACAGCTGAGTGAGCATACATTTAAAGAATTACCTTTTTTTCTATTTTACTGGGCTGATGGTGCCTGTTTCTGATGGTCAGTCTCAGAGGAGGGAGAGGGCAACAGAGTGAGGGTCTACCTCAACATCCCTCCACTGCCACTGACCAGAAAGGGTCACTGTCTTCCTGCTGATAGCTAAACTTGAGTCCCACCGCACACATTCATGTTGTTACTCCTATGACCAGAGAAAGTTAAATATTCCTCGATATTAAAAAAATACTTAAGCCCCTAATAATAACAATGCAAGCCTATCGATACACTTTCCTACTCATTCATTGCAACTGCAGTGCTGGTTGTAGTGCGAATGGAAGGAAGTAGGGAGAATGCACATTTTATTGCTTATAAAAGTGTTGAATAGAAAGTGTTAGTAAAAACTTTTAAACATAAACTCAATCTTTGTTGTATTCGTTGAGTCTCTAGTCATGGTTTTGAAATCTCACAGTATCAACTTTGTTGTAGCTTTATTTTACGCCTGCTAAGTTACTGCAAACACGGTAAACTGAGCCATCCGATTGGCCAGTGGTAGGCTCCCACCCGGCCTGCCAAGAAGGCAGAGTTTGTACCTTCAGACTGGAGAACGACCGATATACAGAGTTTTTGGGGTCAATGAGGCCAATATTCCCAGAGACAGCCATGCACAGTGCATTCAGAAAGTATTAAGACTCCTTCCCTTTTTCCACATTTTGTTACGTTAAAGCCATATTATAAAATGGATTAAATCAATGTACACACAATACATTAAATGAATATACACACAATACCCCATAATAACAAAAAGAAAACAGGTTTTTATAATTTTTTTGCAAATTTATAGCAAATAAAAAAACATACCTTATTTACATAAGTATTCAGACCCTTTGCTATGAGACTTGAAATTGAGCTTAGGTGCATCCTGTTTCCATTGATCGTCCATGATGTTTCTACAACTTGATTGGAGTCCACCTGTGGTAAATTCAATTGATTGGACACAATTTGGAAAGCCACACGTCTGTCTATATAAGGTACCACAGTTGACAGTGCATGTCAGCAAAAACCAAGTCATGAGGTCGAAGGAATTGTCCACAGAGCTCCAAGACAGGATTGTGTCGAGGCACAGAACTGGGGAAGGGTACCAAAAAATGTCTGCAGCATTGGATGTCCCCAAGAACATAGTGGCCTCCATCATTCTTCAATGGAAGAAGTTTGGAACCACCAAGACTCACCCTAGAGCTGACCGCCCGGCCAAACTGAGCAATCGGGGGAGAAGGGCCTTGGTCAGGGAGGTGACCAAGAACACAATGGTCACTCTGACAGAGCTCCGTAGTTCTTCTGTGGAGATGGGAGAAGCATCCAGAAGGACAACCATCTCTGCAGCACTCCACCAATCAGGCCTTTATGGTAGAGTGGCCAGACGGAAGGCACGACAGCCCGCTTGGAGTTTGCCAAAAGGCACCTAAAGGACTCTGACCATGAGAAACAAGATTCACTGGTTTGATGAAACCAATATTGAACTATTTAGCCTGAATGCCAAGCGTCACGTCTGGAGGAAACCTGGCACCATCCCTACGGTGAAGCATGGTGGAGGCCACATCATGCTGTAGGGATGTTTTTCAGCGGCAGGGACTGGGAGACTAGTCAGGACTGAGGGAAAGATGAACGGAGTAATTGGGACTCCCAATCACTGTCGGTTGTGATACAGCCTGGAATCGAGCCAGGGTCTGTAGTGACACCTTTAGCACTGACATTTAGTGCCTTAGACCGCTGCACCACTTGGGAGCCCATGGGAGAAACTCCCCAAATACAGTTGTGCCAAGCTTGTGGTGTCATACTCGAGACTAATCGCTGCCAAAGATGCTTATTTACTGAGTAAAGGGTCTGAATACTTATGTAAATGTGATATTTCAGTTTAATTTTTTCAGACATTTCTCAAAACCTGTTTTTGCTTTGTCATTATGGGGTATTGTGTGTAGATTGAGGGGGGGGAACAATTTAATCCATTTTAGAATAAGGCTGTAATGTAGCAAAATGTGGAAAAAGTAAAGGGGTCTCTAATCAGTCTTAGTTAACAAAATTCTAAACTGAATTAATTGCCCCAGCGGAGAACATACGCCATATTCTTTATCATTCTGTCAGTGCCATTTTTGTTTGTTTTTGGACAGTAATTTCCTCCAAGTTAAGTGGGTCTCATATTGCACATATTTCCCGTTTATAAAGGGTAGTAGAATTGCATGAAATGTTTATAAAGGGCCAACTTTTTCCTGTGTGAAGAAATGTAGTCTCTGATATATCCTATAGTCTAGGCCTACTCTAAGGCACTGCATTGAACAGTATGTTCCGTAATGCAATTAGTGGGAAAATAGCATTGTGTGCGGTTTCATGTGACATATGTAGATATCCTCTAAATAGGCCTATGCTCTAAATAGGCCTATACAACAACTAGCATTGGTGGCTAATAAACTCGGCAAAAAAGAAACGTCCCCTTTTCAGGACCCTGTCTTTCAAAGATAATTCGTAAAAATCCAAATAACTTCACAGATCTTCATTGTAAAGGGTTTAAACACGCTCAATCCCTCCATCGGTGCTCAGACTATCTGCAATAGGATGTGAGAGGCTGGACTGAGGGCTTGTAGGCCTGTTGTAAGGCAGGTACTCACCAGACATCATCAGCAAAAACGTTGCCTATGGGCACAAACCCACCGTCGCTGGACCAGACAGGACTGGCAAAAAGTGTTCTTCACTGACGAGCCGCAGTTTTGTCTCACCAGGGGTGATGGTCGGATTCGCATTTATCGTCAAAGGAATGAGCGTTACACCGAGGCCTGTACTCTGGAGCGGGATCAATTTGGAGGTGGAGGGTCCGTCATGGTCTGGGGCGGTGTGTCACAGCATCATCGGACTGAGCTTGTCATTGCAGGCAATCTCAACGCTGTGCGTTACAGGGAAGACATCCTCCTCCCTCATGTAGTACCCTTCCTGCAGGCTCATCCTGACATGACCCTCCAGCATGACAATGCCACCAGCCATACTGCTTGTTCTGTGCGTGATTTCCTGCAAGACATGAATGTCAGTGTTCTGCTATGGCCAGCAAAGAGCCCGAATCTCAATTTCATTGAGCAAGTCTGGGACCTGTTGGATCGGAGGGTGAGGGCTAGGGCCATTCCCCCCCAGAAATGTCTGGGAACTTGCAGGTGCCTTGGTGGAAGAGTGGGGTATCATCTCACAGCAAGAACCGGCAAATCTGGTGCAGTCCATGAGGAGATGCACTGCAGTACTTAATGCAGCTGGTGGCCACACCAGATACTGACTGTTACTTTTGATTTTGACCCCCCCCTCCTTTGTTCAGGGACACATTATTCAATTTCTGTTAGTCACATGTCTGTGGAACTTGTTCAGTTTATGCCTGTTGAATCTTATGTTCATACAAATATTTAC
This sequence comes from Salmo trutta, assembly GCF_901001165.1. Classification (NCBI taxonomy): domain Eukaryota; kingdom Metazoa; phylum Chordata; class Actinopteri; order Salmoniformes; family Salmonidae; genus Salmo; species Salmo trutta. Next base: position 5,224,417 of record NC_042988.1, read on the forward strand.
ACATGTTAAGTTTGGTGAAAATAAACGCAGTTGGCAGTGAGAACGTTTCTTTTTTTCCCCTGAGTTTATGACTTGGAGTTTATCTTTGGCAGTGGTGGAAAAAATATGCAATTGTCATACTTTGGTATAGATACCTTTTTTAATAGAATGTTTCGCAAGTGAGAGTCAGGGGAACACTCAAGCTCTCAGACATAATTTTCAAATGAGTCTGCCTGATCAGAGGTAGTAGGGATGATCATGTGTTCTCTTGAAGTGTGTAAATTGGACCATTTTCATATACTGCTAAGTAAGGAGTACGGGTGTCAGGGAAAATGCATGGAGTAAAAATAACATTATTTTCTTTAGGAATGTAGTGAAGTAAAAGTTAAATACCCCAAAAACTACTTAAGTAGTACTTTAACGTATTTTTACTTAAGTACTTTATACCACTGGCCTTTGGCTACTGGACAAGGATTTGATTTGAAAACCAATAGAACATAAAATAAAAAGTCTATTGATTTCAATGGCATATGGAAGTCTTTATAAAATTATTGCCTGCACATTTGGTTGGACTTTGGCTAGGCTACTTTGAAGCAAGGTAAGACATGCCTCATATGTCGTGAAACGTTCTGGTTTCAAACAAAGTATGCTTTCAAAATGCATACTGCATCCAGCTCATTGCAAAGTGGTGTGACGCACTGAAGCCTGCCTAGTTGCCATGCATTTGAATGGGAAGCGTACTTCAATTACCAGTTGAGAGAAGAAAATAAATGCTATTTTTAATCGTGGACAGTTTTTTAAAAAGTTTTAATTATATATATATATATATATATAATTAAAACTTTTTAAAAAACTGTCCACGATTAAAAATAGCATTTTTATTTTTATATATAACTTTTTTTTTACACACATTGCCTTTACAATTGTTGCAAGTTGATTGGGCTTATTAAAGCTGCTTGAGTTGTGTCAGAAGCTCTCGCGCTACATTGACTGGTATTTCAATTAAAGAATAGACTAAAATGCATTATTTCGTGGCTACTATTAGCTAGCATGAGGACAAAAACGGCAGTTTACTTAAAATTAGCAGTCGTTCAGTCTTGTGTAGTAGGTGGGATAATGGGACAATTGTGAATACAATGCCATTTATATCCCTTGATTGAGGTACGTTTTCCAAGCCATATCTCATGCCGGCTCAGCTGTGTTAATCTAAGTAAAAGGCATTCCCAATTTTTTACTGTAGCGGAATGTATAACATTTAAATAATCTAGCTAGCTACATTTTTTTTCTTTTTTAGTTTCTTTTGATTTACACATTTTTAAACTTTGATCTAGTTTCGTTGGTGGAGTTTAAACACTTGATCGACGTATATATCATAGAGTGTAATTGTCTTTAGGACAGCTGTTTTTAGTCAAGACTTTCGTGTTTTTAACGTTAATGTTTTTGTTGTACTGTGTTTATAGTTGTGTTTAATGTTGTTTGTGTATGTAAGTTGTGTTGTCTGAAACGTTGTTCCCCCTGCTGCTATTGGACCAGGTCTCTCTTGGAAAAGAGATGTTATCTCAATGAGAAAAACCTGTAAAAAAATCTAGCTAAATGTTAGCGAATGTGATGGCTATCTGACATGCCTTTTTCTAACCTTATATAGCTAGCTAAAGTTAGCCAGATAGCTAGCGAACATTACTGAAATTACTAACTAGCTACACATTTTTGTTGGTAAATAGAGCCAGCTAAATCAGATTTATTGACAGCAGAAGCTCAACAGACAGTGGCTGAGCCTTTGTTACATTGGACCTAGTTCGCTAGCAGTCAATGTTGGACCCAGGGATGATTTCCCCAGCTAGCTGTCAACTGAAAGCAGTGACTTATAAATTAGCATCCCCACTGGGATTTGACAACTGATTTTTTTATTTTCTTCTCCACATATAGCCTAGATGTTGCCATCTATGAAGCTAGGTCTATGTGTAAAAGGTTGTGTTGTCAATGTCAACAAGTTTTCTTCCATTTTTTTTGTTCCAGTAAAGCGGGACATCCAGGAGAGCGATGAGGAGGCAGTGTGTGTCAAAGAGCAGAGCATCCTGGAGCTGGGTGGTCTGCTGGCTAAGACGGGCCAGGCTGCAGGTGACACATCCTTCCTTCGATTTCAGCTGGATAAGTGCTCATTCAGAGTAGACGCATCACCTCTACTAGAGATTGATGCTTACTAGGCTTGTCACGATACCAATATTTTGCAAACAATACAATACCAAGTATCACGAGACCGAGTAGTATCGCGATACCATGGCGGAAGAAAATCTGTGGCCTAGCATCCTGTTCGCCCCGTCCCCCAAAAACATGTCAATGAAATTCACACTTAAATTCAAATGTGTTGTATAGAGTAGAACTTCACACTGTTCAGTGTATAATATAATGCTGCATAGAATGGCTGATTTGCAAAGGCCTACCTGTGATTTGGCTGGAGGAATGGAAGGAAGGAATATACATCAGTGGAGGCTGCTGAAGGGAGGATGGCTCATAATAATGGCTGGAAAGTCGCAAATGGAATGGCATCGAACACATTGAAACCATGTGTTTGATGCCATTTTCACGATCCCGTCCTCCCCAATTAAGGTGCCACCAACCTCCTGGGATATACATACATAATGATCTGCATGTCATTGTGTCAGTAAGGGCAAAACACTGCATGAAACCTTTACTCTTCAGTTAACACTGACACACACAATCCCTCCCTTCCTCACACACACTGTCTCACTCACAAAGACACACACAGACACTACTCCCAACTTTTAAAACATTAGGCACCAAACCGATTTTAAGGAGTACCAAAAATAGATTTTTGATATAGTTTAGGCTTACATTAGGCCTATATGTGTCCTACTTTTTTGAAGCCCATTTCATGAGTAGCAGACCTTTTTTCTTCCTGTACCAATCCAATTTGCCTAAACCTACTGTCAAGTTACCAGGTTGTTAGCTATCTAGGTAACATTACTGAACGTTGTTTGTTATCAAATCAATCATTTGCAACCTGGGATTAGATTAGAACGGCCCGTGACATGGATTGTGAAATTATATACAATCTCTGCGAATCCCGTTAGAAAGAAAAAAGGAATCTCCAGTAATATGGGTTGTATTTGTTGAACTGTTTAGGCTGGAGACGAGCCTTTTCTTTGCTGTAAAGCTGCAAGCATCCCTGTCGCGAAGCGGTGCTCCATTTCCCCTCTCTGACACTGGCTGCATGACAGTGAACTTGAAAAGTCTACTCAGACTGGTCTGTGCTCTTGGTTACAACAGGCGACAAAATGATATCAACATTGCTCACTTTGCGCGCTGCTCCAATGTAATAAATGTACACATCTAACAGAAGACTCATCAGGGTCTGGGTCTGCATCTCTGCATCTCTGCTCTATCACGGCAAAATTCTGTAACAAAAAAAAAACTGATGGAGGAATAGATGTGAGTGAAAAGCGGGCGGAGAGAAGCAGGTGAGTGAGGGCCGGTAGGGTCTAGGGGATGGTGCTGGCTGATTACAGCTGCCACACGTGATGTGCGCATGAAATTGAGGTGGATATTATTAGACCTGCCCATACAAGAGTCTAGTGGCTGTTGCTTCAATTCAACTGACTTTATTAACAATGCTGACTTTTATAAACATTTTATAACAGGTTATTTTGATCGGTAGGGCTGAAAAGGTCAGTAGTATCATATGAAACGGTACTACGTTATTCTAAAAGGTTGGTATCATGACGTTTTGGTACCATGATGGTACCGGTATACCGTGCAACACTAATACTGACTAGTGTTGTCATGATCTTCAGTATGGCTAGGAAACAAAACACGATGCGGACTAAATTGCTGACAAATGCTGTGGCAATTAACTTTTTCTATAATGTTGGTGAGAGTGACAGTGACAAGTTTCTCCTTGACTGTGCGCAAGTTTGAGATTGATTACATTGCATGCGGACTGCCCAGAATTACTGATCTACAAATCACCTTGCGTCCCAAATACCTAGTCGTTGTGATCAACATTAGGTTTTCTGCTCCTCACCTTGGCTTGCTTAAACTGATCCCCCTCCAACCTGCTGTCTGTGTCCCTCAGAGCTGGGCGGTCTCCTGAAGTATGTTCGGCCGTTCCTGAATTCCATCAGCAAGGCCAAGGCGGCGCGGCTGGTGCGCTCGCTGCTGGACCTGTTTCTGGACATGGAGGCAGCTACAGGCCAGGAGGTGGAGCTGTGTCTGGAGTGCATTGAGTGGGCCAAGGCTGAGAAGAGGACATTCCTCAGACAGGCCCTGGAGGTGAGGAGCGGGAGAGGGGACCACACTGGAAGGGAGCTGAGGGGGAGCACTGACATGAGGGGTTTGGTTTGCCTCACTAGATGGTTTACAGTGGATGGAGATCAAGCCTGTCTTAGGGTTCTTGAGTCTATTTCGCTGTATGTAGTGCTGCAGCCTTTGCTGCAAGGGCCATTGGTGGATCTTGACACATTTCAATTCGGGAATTAAGTTGAAATTCCAATTGAACAATTTTGATATTTTTCTTAGTCATCACCACCAGAGGTCCAGTTTATGTTAAAGATGGTTCCAGAGGTGGTGCTATCCTTGACTTTGTCTTCTCTCTCTCTCTCCAGGCTCGTCTCATCTCTCTGTATTTTGACACAAAGCGGTATCAGGAGGCGCTTCATCTAGGTGCGTTGATTTGCTTGTTTGTATAGAAACTGGAAATATTAATCACAGCAGAAAGAGCTGAATATGATTACAGTTGTTATTCCTAATAAGTGCACATCAGATACATGTTAACTCCATTTTTATACACGTCAGTTGACCAGTCCCAATTAAAGTACTTAAAAAGAATTCCCTGCATATCTGCCAACTCTGGTGTACTCATTCATGTCTCCCTCCCTCCTTCCATCCCTCTCTCCCTCAGGCACCCAGCTACTCCAGGAGCTGAAGAAGATGGATGACAAGGCCCTGCTGGTGGAGGTGCAACTGCTGGAGAGTAAGACGTACCACGGCCTCAGCAACCTGCCCAAGGCCCGTGCCGCCCTCACCTCTGCACGCACCACCGCCAACGGCATCTACTGCCCGCCCAAGCTACAGGCCGCCCTGGACATGCAGTCAGGTCTGCTACCCTCCATCCTCTTCCCCTACAACACCCACCACTAGTTCAGTCTTATGTCCACTGTATAGGAGTGACCTCTGCTGTTTTTTATTTATTTCTGAACATTTTATCTGTGTCATTTTAAAGCATTTTACGGTGGTAGGGCATCAGCCAGGTCTTCCACATCCACCAAGCATAAAGGCCTGGATCCTAACTCGACATACCGTAAATTCCGGACTATAAGCCGCAACTTTTTTCCCAGGCTTTGAACATCGCGGCTTAAACAATGACGCGGCTAATATATGGATTTTACCCGCTTTCAATTATTTTTTTATTTTTTTTAAACACATTCTGTGACGTGCTCAGTTTTTTGGCGGCATGAAGCTTTCATTAGACCAATGAAATTGCCGAACGGGTTAAGGTCAAACAACTTTTTTGTTTACTGTTTAGATTAAATCGAGCGCTCTCAAACTTCCCATCATTCTGATTACTGTAGTCATTTTGTCACCCTCATCATGGCAAAGACACGGAGAAATGCATATGATGCAGCATTCAAGTTGAAGGCGATTGATCTGGCTGTTGGAAAAGTAAATAGAGCTGCTGCACGGGAGCTTGGTCTTAATGAGTCGATGATAAGACGTTGGAAACAGCAGCGTGAGGAATTGACTCAGTGCAAAAAGACAACTAAAGCTTACTGCTATTTTTTTATTTTTTGTTTCAAGCCGTGTTTCGTTAAAGCCTGTGTAAAGTTCATTTGTTTCAATGTACCAGTAGGCACCTGCGGCTTATAGACATGTGCGGCTTATTTATGTTCAAAATAAAAAATATTCAGTGGGTGCGGCTTATATTCAGGTGTGCTTAATAGTCCGGAAATTACGGTAGTTGTAGGTTGGCCTTTTCTGGTCGCGCAGAGGTGGCCATGCAGTGTTGTTGAGCTATTAAGTCCAGTTGTATGTCTGATTTTCATTTTTACCTCATTGCACTCATCTGGTGCCCTGGGTCTAAATCAGTCCCTGATTAGAGAGCAAGAATGACAATCAGCATTGCAACAGGATTTGAGGTGCAGATTTTAGTATCCCTGGTTGATGACCTCAACCTCCTACAGGGATCATCCATGCAGCAGAGGAGAAGGACTGGAAGACGGCCTACTCTTACTTCTACGAGGCCTTCGAAGGCTACGACTCCATCGACCACCCCAGAGCGATCACCGCTCTCAAATACATGCTGCTCTGCAAAATCATGCTCAACCTGTAAGCAGCTGAGCGCTCAACTCTGTGTTGTGTGTTATCATGATCGATGTGTAATCACGATATTATACTTACGCAATATATAACTTTGGAATTTGCGTAAATATGCAGCACAACAGTTAGTTATGGAGTTGGTTTTGTGTAGATGATAAGAGCTTTAGAGGAAAGTTGATGTCTTGGATGAGTAACCTGTTGTCTTGTAGTCCTGAGGAGGTCCAAGGTCTTGTCAGTGGAAAGCTAGCCCTGCGGCACGCCGGGAGACAGACAGACTCTCTGAAATGCGTGGCGCAAGCCAGCAAGAACCGGTCGCTGGAGAATTTTGAAAAGGTAAGAGCATGTCGAGTGAACTGAATAACATCGATGAACAGGTGCATTTTTTTCGTTTGCTGTTTTTATCCCTACGCGTTGTTTATCCCTTATTGTAGGTTCCTCAACACCTGTTTTACTCTTCCTCTATTTATATCCCCCTCTTTTGCTACATCTTTACTTTCTCCCCTCCCATCTATATCCTTCTATTTGACCCATTTCTCACCTCTACCCCCCCCCCTCTCCAGGCCCTGACAGAGTACAGAGGTGAGTTGAGAGATGACCCCATCATAAGCACACACTTGACCACGCTCTATGACAACCTGCTTGAACAGAACCTGATCCGTGTCATCGAGCCTTTCTCCAGGGTACAGGTGAGCTTACAGCTGAGCGTTTTGTGGAGGGTGGGGGCATGCTTTTCAGTCCAGGACTAGGCTTTTTTTTGTTCTTGTAAAATTCCTTAAGAATTCGCGAAGTCTGTAAAAACCCGAATTTCAGTTTTTTTTTAAAGTAGTAGGCTTGAAAGAGAGCGACTCTCCGTTTTTGGGCTGATCTGTGACCCGCTAGCACCTCCCCCGGTAAGAGGGGAATGAGGCAACCTCAGTTACACACAGGGGAACTTTATTGCTGTACACACTCACAGCAGACACGGAATAGTAATGGGAAGGATGTGGATCTGTAAGATAAGCAGTAATGAATAGGCTGTACCAAATTAGCATAGCATGAATCCCATACATTAGCACAGCAAGAGCACTGGTAAGGACTGTATACATATAAAGGACTGTATAGGTCAAGGCTATATAAGCAAACAATTATCATTAACTACTACCAACAGTAAATAGTAAGCACACACACACGTTAGAACAATAACAACTCGGTTCTGCTCGAACTCCATCCCACAAGTCCACTCCGAGGAGTGAACAGACACTGGCCTGTACAGTCAGGAGTTGTCAGGTGTCCTGCCCCCTAACAATGTACCCCTTAGCAACCCAGGTCATGTGTTTGACAGGCCAGTTTATTGTACTCCTAGGGTCGTGGGGGTTGGGGAGTGGAGTGTGCAGCTTGAAAGGGATGTGAGATGCTGATAAGTCACTGGCAGGGAATTCATAAGGCTATTCGTAAAAGGCTAGTATTTGTTTGGCTTTGTTCAGCTTGGATTTTTCGTCTTGTAAAATTCTTTACAAATCCTTAGTCTGAAGTTCAAATTGCTCTCTTTCTAAAAGTGTGTCTATTTGTTTTGCATTGTTGAGCTTGTGTTCCAGAACACTGACAAGTGTTGTTCTGTTTCCCCACAGATAGAACACATTTCCACCCTCATAAAACTCTCCAAGGTAAGTCATCGCTTATTACATATTTTTAATATTTTGCCTTGCCTGTTTCCTTTCTTAAAATGTTGCTCTGTTGACTGAAGCAGTAATGTCGAAGAAGAAATAAATAAATCAAGCATTGGTGTTCTTTTTACCCCATTCATGGTGTGTGTGTGTGTGTGTGTGTGTGTGTGTGTGTGTGTTTATCTGTATGTCGATTTGGTTTCTTCACTTCTACACAGGGAGATGTCGAGAGGAAGTTGTCACAGATGATTCTAGACACAAAATTTCACGGTAGGTGTCTATGATAGAAGTGTATGTGTTCACATTTTTCACTATGTAGTTATTTGGACAGTGGAGCTAAAACTCGCCGACCAATCTAAAAGTTTTACTTTTCAAATAAATACATGGGGGAGTTTAAATCCAGATTTCCTCCTCCCGTCATATTAGTCCCATAGTTGTTGGTAAAATGTAATAATTAACTTCAAGTTCATAATTTTTTTAGGTCTTTTTTTTTTTTTGCCTTTATGTACCTACTTGAAACCATCCCTCCACCTCTCTCTCTAGGTATTTTGGACCAAGGCGAAGGTGTGCTGATCATCTTCGATGAGCCTGCAGTAGACACAACGTATGAGGTGGCCCTGGAGATCATTCAGAACATTAGCAAAGTGGTGGACTCACTCTACAACAAAGCCAAGAAGCTCACATAGGTCAGTCCTTCCCATGAGCCCGCTAGCAGAATTGGAGTGATATAGAATAAATGTACAGTACCAGTACAAGACACCTACTCATTCAAGGGTTTTTCTTGATTTTGACTATTTTCTACTTTGTAGAATAATAGTGAAGACATCAAAACTGTTAAATAACACATATGGAATCATGTAGTAACCAAAAAACTGATAAACAAATCAAAATATATATTGTTTCTTCAAAGTAGCCACCCTTTGCCTTGATGACAGCTTTGGACACTCTTGGCATTCTCTCAACCAGCTTCACCTGGAATGCTTTTCCATCAGTCTTGAGGGAGTTCCCACAAATGCTGAGCACTTGTTGGCTGCTTTTCCTTCACTCTGCGGTCCAACTCATCCCAAACAATCTCAATTGGGTTGAGGTCGGGCGATTGTGGAGGCCAGGTCATCTGATGCAGCACTCATTCACTCTCCTTGGCCAAATAGCCCTTACACAGCCTGGAGGTGTGTTGGGTCATTGTCCTGTTTAAAAACAAATGATAGTCCCACTAAGTGCCAACTAGATGGGATGGTGTATCGCTGCAGAATACTATGGTGTGGTAGCTATGCTGGTTAAGTGTGCCTTGAATTCTAAATAAATCAGACTGTGTCAACAGCAAAGCACCTTCACACCTTCATACTTCATGGTGGGAACCACACATGCAGACATCATCCGTTCACCTACTCTGCATCTCACAAAGGCACGGCAGTTGGAACCAAAAATCTGAAATTTAGACTCATCAGTCCAAAGGACATATTTCCACCGGTCTAGTGTCCATTGCTCGTGTTTCTTGGCCCAAGCAAGTCTCTTCTTCTTATTGGTGTTCTTTAGTAGTGGTTTCTTTGCAGCAATTTGACCATGAAGGCCTGATTCACGCAGTCTCCTCTGAACAGTTGATGTTGTTACTCGAACTCTGTGAAGCATTTATTTGGGCTGCAATTTCTGAGGCAGTTAACTCTAATGAACTTATCCTCTGCAGCAGAGGTAACTTTGGTTCTTCTTTTCCTGTGACGGTCCTCATGAGAGCCAGTTTCATAGCGCTTGATGGTTTTTGTGACTGCACTTGAAGAAACTTTCAAAGTTCTTGAAATGTTCCGCAATGACTGACCATCATGACTTAAAGTAATGTTGGACTGTCTTTTCTCTTTGCTTATGAGCGGTTCTTGCCATAATATTGACTTGGTCTTTTACCAAATAGAGCTGTCTTCTGTATACCCCCCCTACCTTGTCATTACACAACTGATCGGCTCAAAAGCATTAAGAAGGAAAGAAATTCCACATTAAGCTGGATGCGAGAAAGTGAACTAGTGTGCAAAGCTGTCAAGACAAATGGTGGCTACTTTGAAGAATCTAAAATATATTTTGATTTAACACTTTTCTGTTGGTTACTTCATGGTTCCATGTGTATTAGTTCATAGTTTGTCTTCACTATTATTCTACAATGTAGAAATAGAACAAATAAAGAAAAACCCAGGAACGAGTAGGTGTGTCCAAACTTTTGACTGGTACTGTATGTTGAATATGTGTACTTGTTATGTATGACAGCCCTGGGACGGTTTCCCGAACACAGATTAACCGCTTTAAATTGAGTATGCGATTTAGTCCATGACTAGCTTGATCTGTGTCCCTAAATCTGCCGCTCCAGCCAACCAGTTAATCACATTTCCATTTTCTCTTTCCACAGAGGAGACCACCTGTAACCCAGCACAGAGCGTGTGAAGCACTCCGGGATGGGGAGAGGATTGGGGGGGGTGTTCGGACTCAAACAACCCAGCAAGCAAATAAACCAACTGACCAACCCACAAACTGACATGGCTATGCTGTCGCCCCCCACCCCTCTTCAATTCAGACTGGGTACATTTTTTAACCCCCCCCCCAACGAACATTACAAGTACTGGCATCTCCATCACAGGTTTCTATGTTCCTCAGCATCGCCCTCCTCCCTTCCTTGCTGGCCATCAGGGAATCTTGTAAAGAAACAGAAACACCTACATAACATGTATGATACATATAGGTCTCTGAAAGAGTGTAATTGGTGGGCTCACACTGCCTAAAGGTTCAGTTCTGTTGCCAAACAACCTGTGTTCTTGCCTTCATCTCCCCCCCCCAACACACACAGACGGCAGTCTGGGTCTGCTGGCTTTGGGCCAGAGTGGACAGAGAACGGACCACTGTCCCTGCGAACACGTCACAGGAAAAGGACACAGTCATCGCCACACCGTTTCATAGTTCCCAGAGCTGGGTTAATATATTATTTGTTTTATCCTGCCTGGGGTACCAGGAGGGTGTGGTTTCTCTTTTTGGGACTTTTCTATTGGTTCCAGCTCAATCGAGAACAGATAAAGTACCTGATATGATCTCTAATACTATTTGAATCCAGGTCTAATTGTTTCCCTCCCTGCCTCTAATTCCAGTTTGTACATAATGTTGCCAGGTGTCTCTCTGCCAGGCCTGTCATGCTAACACTCCGCCCATCCCTCCCCCCTTTTTATATATATATATATATATATATATATATATATATATATATATATATATATATATATATATATATATATATATATATATATATATATATATATATATATATATATATATATATATATATATATTTAACACTAAATGAGAATAAAATAAGCCTCCAGTGTGCTTTTGTGAGTGGTGGTGGAAACAATTGACCTGGTTGTATGGATTGTGACTGGCTGACTGACAGGGAGAGTGAGTTGTTGTTTTTTATTCCTCATGTATTCAAAAGACTGTGGCTCATTTGCTGAAAAATATAAAAGCTGTAAGGTTTGGGGACTACTTTTTGCAAGGACTACTGGTCTACCATTTCCCATATGACATAGATAAAAGACAAGTGCTAATAAAATGTTGAATGTCACAGCTTAATTTTCTGTTTGGAGGAACTAAACTAGATGGACTATTATCATCTTGACTCTCTGTTTTTGCCCATTGCCTATTACAATAATCAAGAAATACCTTGATTTTTCCTCAAATCTATCAGGTCTCTATATAGATTTTTATCTTGCATATGTCATCAGATTCAGCATATTTGCTGCATTTATCAAGGTAAATGAATTGTTCCTTTTTATTCCATTTTAGACAACTCGAACATAAGCAAAAGGTGATTGGACAGTCAGCGCTACAGCGAGTCTGGGGTCTGTTCACCAAACCATTTTACCCAGCTAGGGCATCTTGACATAGACATAGAATGTCATGATGTAGCTAAACTTCAGACACCAGGGGGCGCTATTGGATTGGGATTTTCACAAGTGAAATTGTTTTAGTTGGCCAAAGATTGTGGGGGAAAATAATCTCTTTAGGTTGACTAATTTGTTCAAATATGTCTGTTTATAAATCCTTCACGCTTTGCTTGAGCCATGTTCGTATTTTAATTGATGCGCCTACTGTCTGACAAAAGTACTATGGAATTATAGGCTACATGCTAATTCAAGGAACATTTCCCTCAAATCAAAGTTTGTCAGATGTTTTCAGACTTCAAAAGTGGTTTAACCTAATAAATAAGACTGCATTTTATATCACCAAATTAATCTTTATGGAGCCACTTAGGTGTCATGGTGGAGAAAAATGAACAGCCAGGCTAATCTATGTTTTATTAGTTCCCTCCTTCATTGTGTTTTCATAGGCCTCTGAATCATAAGGGCAAATGATAGTAAAGGGCATGCAAAATCATTAAAGGTGCAAATATGGTATAATGACGCGCTCTCATCCCTAGGCAGGAATTCCGTCTGGCTCTGCTTCATGACCTTTAAATGTTCTAGATCTGTACTTCGGAGGAGTTGCTGCCTCAGTTTGTATGATGGCAATTTGCATATACTCCAGAATGTTATGAAGCGTGATCAGATGAATTGCAATTAATTGCAGTCCCTCTTTGCCATGCAAATGAACTAAATCCCCCCCAAAAATTCCACTGCATTTCAGTCCTGCCACAAAAGGACCAGCTGACATCATGTCAGTGATTCTCTCGTTAACACAGGTGTGAGTGTTGACAAGGACAAGGCTGGAGATCACTCTGTCATGCTGATTGAGTTCGAATAACAGACTGGAAGCTTCAAAAGGAGGGTGGTGCTTGGAATCATTGTTCTTCCTCTGCTAATCATGGCTACCTGCAAGGAAACACGTGTCGTCATCATTGCTTTGTACAAAAAGGGCTTCACAGGCAAGGATATTGCTGCCAGTAAGATTGCACCTAAATCAACCATTTATCGGATCATCAAGAACTTCAAGGAGAGAGGTTCAATTGTTGTGAAGAAGGCTTCAGGGTGCCCAAGAAAGTCCAGCAAGCGCCAGGACCGTCTCCTAAAGTTGATTCAGCTGCGGGATCGGGGCACCACCAGTACAGAGCTTGCTCAGGAATGGCAGCAGGCAGGTGTGAGTCCATCTGCACGCACAGTGAGGCGAAGACTTTTGGAGGATGGCCTGGTGTCAAGAAGGGCAGCAAAGAAGCCACTTCTCTCCAGGAAAAACATCAGGGACAGACTGATATTCTGCAGAAGGTACAGGGATTGAACTGCTGAGGACTGTGGTCAAGTCATTTTCTCTGAATCCCCTTTCCGATTGTTTGGGGCATCTGGAAAAAAGCTTGTCCGGAGAAGACAAGGTGAGCGCTACCATCAGTCCTGTGTCATGCCAACAGTAAAGCATCTTGAGACCATTCATGTGTGGGGTTGCTTCTCAGCCAAGGAAGTGGGCTCACTCACAATCTTGCCTAAGAGCACAGCCATGAATAAAGAATGGTACCAACACATCCTCCGAGAGCAATTTCTCCCAACCATCCAGGAACAGTTTGGTGACGAACAATGCCTTTTCCAGCATGATGGAGCACCTTGCCATAAGGCAAAAGTGATAACTAAGTGGCTTGGGGAACAAAACATCGATATTTTGGGTCTATGGCCAGGAAACTCCCCAGACCTTAATCCCATTGAGAACTTGTGGTCAAACCTCAAGAGGCGGGTGGACAAATAAAACCCCACAAATTCTGACAAACTCCAAGCATTGATTATGCAAGAATGGGCTGCCATCAGTCAGGATGTGGCCCAGAAGTTAATTGACAGATGCCAGGGTGGATTGCAGAGGTCTTGAAAAAGAAGGGTCAACACTGCAAGTATTGACTCTTTGCATCAACTTCATGTAATTGTCAAATAAAAAAAAAGCCTTTGACACTTATGAAATTCTTGTAATTATACTTCAGTATTCCATAGTAACATCTGACTAAAAATATCTAAAGACGCTGAAGCAGCAAACTTTATGGAAATATGTGTCATTCTCAAAACTTTTGGCCAAGACTGTACATATACCCTAGCCTGGCAAATTTCCAGGTGAACATATTGTCATCGTATCAAAGTCAATAGCTATCTAGGTTTCCATCCAATTGGCGACAGATTTTCATAAGTATATTCTTAAACTCTCCATAAAGAAAATATGCGCATTTGGCCACACAATGTATTTTTTTCGCTCAAGTTTTCATGTACTTAGTAAGTTCAATGTGTTTCAATTTCATTTTAAACTCCTCCAATAATTTTGGCACAAACTCTTGCGTTAAATAGAAAATGTGGTTACTCTGGTCTTGGCACGTGCGCTCTAGCCAACAGCTGACAGATATAGTGCCGGTGCAGGTAGGCTAGTCTACATGATGAAATTATTATGGATAATAGCGAGAATATTTGTATTTGTCAAACGGCAGTCAAGCATCGATCATCATGTTACCAGAATAAGACCCTAGATATGTATTGGAAAGCGGTATCAAACTCATCGTGCACGTTCACCACCCTGTGAACTTAATCATAATTTGTTTAATATGAATCCTAAAACTGCATGGTTTCACGAGTCATAGTGGGAGGACAACACACCATTTAATCTCGTGACTCCAAGTTTAGGTCGATGTGATTGTTATAAGGCTATATCAATATCTGCCCATAAAGGCTTTTCCACCGCCATTTCGCGCATAATACATTTTACCGACACAAAAAGATCCCACCATGTCAAACGAACAAATTAGCTGTTGGCATTTATAAAATTGTACAGAAACTTCCTGTTTCCATCAAAGCTGTTTAGAAAAACGTTTATAGGCTACAGTATGACTTTACTCATATAAAAACTGTGGACGTAAACAAGGTTACTGGCTAGGTAGGTTGGCGCCAGATTGTAATGCCAATTTTCTCATATCCGCATAAAACTATAGGACCTATGCGCATTTTACCACCAGAGATGTTTCATTTTGCGCTTAAATTCCTATCTACGGGGAAAAAAAGAGTTATATGGGTTTCCATTGCATTTTAAACTCTACTGTTGTATTTCTGACACAAATGTTTTGCATTAGCGAGTGTGCCCATTACCTATTTGGCGACCTATGAAAACACAAACTGGAAATAAGATACTGAATGGTCAGTGATCATCACCATTTAAAGCATGTAATTAACGAAATAGAATTACATTTTAGGCTGCAATATGTTATCAGCCAAGTGGGACGATCATGGTAGCCTACATAATTACTTCCATAGGCCTAGAAATCCAACTTGGTCTCAAAGCATTTCGTATTATTCTGTACGTAAATCTGAGATTCAGTACTTTGTTTGATATGGTATGTATCCATTTGTGGATGTCCATCACCCATTTCGTATGATATATTTATATATATATACTACAATTACAATTTGTATTATAGGTTACGAATTTGCCTAATGTACAATATGTTACAAATTCTGGCTAGGTGGCTAACATTAGTTAGCTGACTAGCGTTAGCTAGGCTAGGGGTTAAGTTAGGAGACCGTACACTTGACATCCGTAGATGTCGAGCTTGCACAGGCACAGGTCACCGTACATATAACCATCCCTTCAAAAGCCCAAAGAACAAAGAAAAAAGAAATGAAGACAAGAAAAATAAGAATTAAGAGGTGGAAAGAGGTGTATTTTACCATAAGAAAATAGTATACTATATTCAAAATAATTTGTAGACAAATACTTGTTATAGTTGTAGGTAAAAGTGTCATTTAAATATATCATGTGGGAAAAGGGATCTCCCTAGGGGTCAGGGCTGGCAGGAGAACCAAGGAGGTTTAGGGTTAGGACTCAGACCTCAGGCCTCGGGAATGGTAAGAGTTAGGTATGGGGGCCAGAGAGGTTAAGGTTAGGACTCACATCTCTGGAGTAGTTAGGGTTGGGTATAAGGGCCAGAAAGGTTAGGGTTGGGACTCAGGTCTGGTTAGGGTTAGGTATAGGGGCCAGAGAGGTTAGGGTTCAGGCCTCAGGAGTGGTTAGGATTAGGCATGGTGGCCAGAGAGGTTAGGGTTAGAGTTCAGGTCTCTGGGGTGTTTAGGGTTAGGCATGTGGGTCAGAGAGGTTAGTTTAGGGCTCAGGTTTCCGGGGTGGTTAGGGTTAGAATAGTTACAGACAACAGTCCTTCAAAGGGAAGGTCTATATACTAAGCGGGTGATGGCTACCAGACCTATACATGCATACTTATGTATATATATATTTAGAGATCAGAGCTGGTTTCAGAGCATTTTGTATTATTCTGTACGCAAATCCGAGATTTAGTATGGTATGTTTCGTATAGTATGTATTAATTTTGGGATTCCATCGCCCATTTGGTATGATATGTTACAAATTACAATTAGGAATATATTTTACAAATTCTAGCTAGCTTGCTAGCGTTAGCTAGGTTAGGGATTAACTTGTTATGGATAGGGGGCAGTATTTTCACGGCCGGATAAAAAACGTACCCGATTTAATCTGGTTATTACTCCTGCCCAGAAACTAGAATATGCATATAATTTATAGCTTTGGATAGAAAACACTCCAACGTTTTTAAAACTGTTTGAATGGTGTCTGTGAGTATAACAGAACTCAAATGGCAGGCCAAAACCTGAGAAGATTCTGTACAGGAAGTACCCTGTCTGACCATTTATTGGCCTTCTTTGTCATCTCTATCCAAAACAGAGGATCTCTGCTGTAACGTGACACTTTCTAAGGCTTTTTTTTCTATGACTTTGCAGTCCATGGCTGAAAAACAGTGGCGCATTTGGATAGTGGTCGATCTGAGAACAATGAGACGGGTGCGCGCATGCACATGAAGAGTCCATTTTGCATTTTCAGTCTTTGAACGAAAACAACGACTCCCGGTCGGAATATTATCGCTATTTCACGAGAAAAATCGCATAAAAATTGATTTTAAACAGCGTTTGACATGCTTCGAAGTACGGTAATGGAATATTTTGAATTTTTTTGTCACGAAACGCGCCGTCGCGTCACCCTTCGTTACCCTTCGGATAGTGTCTTGAATGCACTAACAAAACGCCGCTATTTGGATATAACTATGGATTATTTGGAACCAAACCAACATTTGTTGTTGAAGTAGAAGTCCTGGGAGTGCATTCTGACGAAGAACAGCAAAGGTAATCCAATTTTTCTTATAGTAAATCTGAGTTTGGTGAGTACCAAACTTGGTGGGTGTCAAAATAGCTAGCCTGTGATGGCCGGGCTATCTACTCAGAATATTGCAAAATGTGCTTTCATCGAAAAGCTATTTTAAAATCGGACACCGCGATTGCATAAAGGAGTTCTGTATCTATAATTCTTAAAATAATTGTTATGTTTTTTGTGAACGTTTATCGTGAGTAATTTAGTAAATTCACCGGAAGTGTTCGGTGGGAATGCTAGTTCTGAACGTCACATGCTAATGTAAAAAGCTGTTTTTTGATATAAATATGAACTTGATTTTGAAATCGGACAGTGTGGTTAGATAAAGGAGAGTCTTGTCTTTAAAATGGTGTAAAATAGTCATATGTTTGAAAAATGGAAGTTTTCAGATTTTCGAGGAGTTTGTATTTCACGCCACGCCCTATCATTGGATATTGGAGCAGTGTTCCGCTAGCGGAACGTCTAGATGTAAGAGGTTTTAAGGTTAGGGTAAGTTAAAGGGTTACATTTAGAGTTAGGGAAAGGGTTAGCTAACATGCAAAGTAGCTAAAAAGTTGCTCATTAGCTAAAATGCCAAACTTGTCTGTGATGAGATTCAAATTCCACACCAAATGTAACAAAACATACTAATTTGTATGTAATATTTACATTTACTATGTTACGTCTAGTCTATGAGACCAGGCTGAAAGATGGGATACATAAATCCACAAGGAGTTCAGAAGTAATTTATAAAAACAAAAACTAAGGGTAGAAATCAAAAATCCGTGGGAATGGATTAAAAACAATGAGTTAACAAATAAAAATCAGCGGGAATGGATACTAAAACAGAGAGAACAAATAAAAAAATTGAGGGAATGGATAAAAACTGAGGGTACTGATTAGCCTGGCTGTTTTAACCCCCATTATGACCCCTAAGGGGCTCCGTAGAACCTGGTCCACTGCTAATATACAAATATTACAAACGAAGTTAAAAGAGGAAAGCGAAAGTTGATGTATCTTTTTTGACACTCCTTGAGAGTTTCACTTGCCATTATCTATAGGCTATATGAGTTAATTGCGTTTTGTTAGGCTGATAGGCCATCATTTGCTGCATATCTGATCATCAACAACAATCGAATTACACACAATTTACCTAGACTTCTCCAAACCTTTGTGCCATTGACACACTTTTTGGGTTGTTTTGGATGACGTGAATGGATTGGCCACGTCTAGGGTCTCCACTAGTTACCACAGCCACAAAGTTAAAATTGGCTACAGGCTATCGTAAAAATGTATGAAAACAAAAAGGGTTATGCATAAGGTTAAGGTTAGGGTTGCAGTTGAGGTTAGGTTTTAAGTCAGATTTTAAGAAGATAAATGGTAGAAATAGGCGGGGTTTATGACTTTGTGATTGTGGTAACTAGTGACGACCCAATTCTAGGGCTGCCACACCTACGGAAAGTCCTTAGGGCAAGTCACAAGCAAACCTAAAGAGGAATTAGCCTATCAAATTGATCTAGTCCCAAACCTATGTATATAGGCAAAAAAAAATGTAATGCACAACTCCAGTGAAGAATGGTACCTATCCTTGTTGCAGACAGTTAAATGTTGACTAAATATGTCTTAATTAGGTCCAAATACAACACCGAATACAACAGATGTAGACCTTACAGTGATTTGCTTACTTCAAATCAAATGTATTTGTCACATACACATGGTTAGCAGGTGTTAATGCAAGTGTAGTGAAATGCTTGTGCTTCTAGTTCCGACCATGCAGTAATATCTAACAAGTAATCTACCAATTTCACAACTACCTTATACACACAAGTGTAAAGGAATGAATACGAATATGTACATAAAAATATATAAATGAGTGATGGCCGAACGGCATAGGCAAGATGTCATAGATGGTATGGAGTACAGTGTATATACATATGAGATGAGTATTGTAGGGTATGAAAACATGTAAAGCAGCATTGTTTAAGGTGGCTAGTGATACATTACATCAGGATGGCAAGATGCAGTAGATGGTATAGAGTACAGTATATACATATGAGATGAATAATGTAGGTTATGTAAACATGATCTAATATAAATAATATAAAGTGGCAAGTGATAAATTGATTACATCAATTTTCCCATTATTAAAGTGGCTTGAGTTGAGTCAGTATGTTGGCAGCAGGCCACTCAATGTTAGTGATGGCTCTTTAACAGTCTGATGGCCTTGAGATAGAAGCTGTTTTTCAGTCTCTCGGTTCCAGGTTTGATGCTTACTTACAAGCCCTTAACCAACAATGCAGTTTTAAGAAAAATAAGTATTAAGAAAGTATTTACTAAAATAAACTGAAGTAAAAAATAAATAAATAAAAAATACAAATAAAAAAGAAGAAAATGGAAAATTAAAGAGCAACAATAAAATAACAGTAACGAGGCTATATACAGGGGGTACCGGTGCAGAGTCAATGTGTGGTGGCACAGGGGAAATAGGTGTTGGTGTGTTTGGACCATGATAGTTTGTTGGTGATGTGGACACCAAGGAACTTGAAGCGCTCAACATGCTCCACTACAGCCCTGTTGATGAGAATGGGGGTGTGCTCGGCCCTCCTTTTCCTGTAGTCCACGATCATCTCCTTTGTCTTGATCACGTTGAGGGAGAGGTTATCCTGGCACCACACTGCCAGGTCTCTGACCTCCTCCCTATAGGCTGTCTCATCGTTGTCGGTGATCAGGCCTATCACTGTTGTGTCATCGGCAAACTTAATGATGGTGTTGGAGTCGTACTTGGCCGTGCAGTCATGGGTGAACAGGGAGTACAGGAGGGGAGTGAGCACATACCCCTGAGGGGTCCCATGTTGAGGATCAGTGTGGCAGATATGTTGTTACCTACCATTACCACCTGGGGGCGGCCCGTCAGGAAGTCCAGGATCCAGTTGCAGAGGGAGGTGTTTAGTCCCAGGGTCCTTAGCTTAGTGATGAGCTTTGAGGGCTCTATGGTGTTGAAAGCTGAGCTGTAGTCAATGAATAGCATTCTCACGTACAGTGGGGAGAACAAGTATTTGATACACTGCCGATTTTGCAGGTTTTCCTACTTACAAAGCATGTAGAGGTCTGTAATTTTATCATAGGTACACTTCAACTGTGAGAGTCAGAATCTAAAACAAAAATCCAGAAAATCACATTGTATGATTTTTAGGTAATTAATTTGCATTTTATTGCATGACATAAGTATTTGATCACCTACCAACCAGTAAGAATTCCGGCTCTCACAGACCTGTTAGTTTTTCTTTAAGAAGCCCTCCTGTTCTCCACTCATTACCTGTATTAACTGCACCTGTTTGAACTCGTTACCTGTATAAAAGACACCTGTCCACACACTCAATCAAACAGACTCCAACCTCTCCACAATGGCCAAGACCAGAGAGCTGTGTAAGGACATCAGGGATAAAATTGTAGACCTGCACAAGGCTGGGATGGGCTACAGGACAATAGGCAAGCAGCTTGGTGAGAAGGCAACAACTGTTGGCGCAATTATTAGAAAATGGAAGAAGTTCAAGATGACGGTCAATCACCCTCGGTCTGGGGCTCCATGCAAGATCTCACCTCGTGGGGCATCAATGATCATGAGGAAGGTGAGGGATCAGCCCAGAACTATACGGCAGGACCTGGTCAATGACCTGAAGAGAGCTGGGACCACAGTCTCAAAGAAAACCATTAGTAACACATTACGCCGTCATGGATTAAAATCCTGCAGTGCACGCAAGGTCCCCCTGCTCAAGCCAGCGCATGTCCAGGCCCATCTGAAGTTTGCCAATGACCATCTGGATGATCCAGAGGAGGAATGGGAGAAGGTCATGTGGTCTGATGAGACAAAAATATAGCTTTTTGGTCTAAACTCCACTCGCCGTGTTTGGAGGAAGAAGAAGGATGAGTACAACCCCAAGAACACCATCCCAACCGTGAAGCATGGAGGTGGAAATATCATTCTTTGGGGATGCTTTTCTGCAAAGGGAACAGGATGACTGCACCGTATTGAGGGGAGGATGGATGGGGCTATGTATCGCGAGATCTTGGCCAACAACCTCCTTCCCTCAGTAAGAGCATTGAAGATGGGTCGTGGCTGGGTCTTCCAGCATGACAACAACTCGAAACACACAGCCAGGGCAACTAAGGAGTGGCTCCGTAAGAAGCATCTCAAGGTCCTGGAGTGGCCTAGCCAGTCTCCAGACCTGAACCCAATAGAAAATCTTTGGAGGGAGCTGAAAATCCGTATTGCCCAGCGACAGCCCTGAAACCTGAAGGATCTGGAGAAGGTCTGTATGGAGGAGTGGGCCAAAATCCCTGCTGCAGTGTGTGCAAACCTGGTCAAGAACTACAGGAAACGTATGTTCTCTGTAATTGCAAACAAAGGTTTCTGTACCAAATATTAAGTTCTGCTTTTCTGATGTATCAAATACTTATGTCATGCAATAAAATGCAAATTAATTACTTAAAAATCATACAATGTGATTTTCTGGATTTTTGTTTTAGATTCCGTCTCTCACAGTTGAAGTGTACCAATGATAAAAATGACAGACCTCTACATGCTTTGTAAGTAGGAAAACCTGCAAAATCGGCAGTGTATCAAATACTTGTCTCCCCACTGTAGGTGTTCCTTTGGTCCAGGTGGGAAAGGGCAGTGTGGAGTGCAATAGAGATTGCATAATCTGTGCGTTTTTTCTTAACTGTATTCTTAACTGCCTAATAAACACATCCAGCAGAAAATGTATCTTCTACTTTCAGAAATGTTGTGGGACTGTGGTTCGGGCCGGGGGAGGTTCTGGAGGTTTTCGTGGGGAGAGGAGTGTAGCCTGGCTGGCGACACAGTTTAGCCCTCAGGGTAAACTGGGAATGAAGCATTCACTCCCCTCGCTCTGTAATTTTGAGTTCAGTTGGGTTAGGTGCCGTCACAGTGCAGTGCAGTCTCGCCGAGGGACTTTGGATAGATTCTGAAGAGTTTAACGCTTCACAATATAGTTTTGGTTTTGTTTGGTTTTTATTTTGGGGAGTTGATGTTTTCTTTTCAAACTTGAATTTCAACTTACAAGGCCTTTCTTACGAGGCCTTTCTATTTCTGGAGGTTTTTATTAGGGGGGTGAAGGAAGGCCGTGCAGGATGAATGGAATTACTTCTGAGAAGGCGGCATCGAGCCTGTCGTCTGATCTCCACTCCACAGTGAGCTGTCACCCGGGCGCCAATGATTTGCCGACACTGCCAAAGTCCTCTCCCATGGACATGGGGTTCTACAGCGGCCAGACGACGCACAGCCACCACGACTACTACCCCAGCCACGGTCAGTCCTGCTTGCAACCAATGAAGCCATACTCGTATCATCACCACTACAATCTCCATGGGGCCTACATTGCCAAATCGGAAAACCCTTACCCTCATACGCAATACGCTCATTATGCCCGGGACGTACAATCACATCTCCAAGATATCGGTAAGATTTACGCATGAGACACGTTGCCATTTTTGGTGAATCTCGAAGTTATATTTATTACTATTATGTTCTGACGTGTCAATGTGGCGGACGTTAAATCAACCATCCAAAAGGCTTATCGACAACGAGGACCAACCTTTATGCCACAGAATTTAAATGTGCCTGCCTAAAATTCTATAAATCGAATTTACATTTGGTCAGCCTAACTGGTGTTAGGCATTAATTTGGTTGTTGGGTGTCTTGGGAGTTAAACGGTTTTGAAAAAAGTGTAAGTTAGCGTACTTTTGATTTGGAATAATTTATCAACTAAATTTGTCCTACCTTTATGGAAAAAAAACTCGATTTCACATGTGGAAAATTACATGATTTATTACACATGTAAAAATTCCACATGTTTTGCACATTCAAAATTGTATTTCACATGTCAAATCATGTGGTTTTGGAACACTTTACATGTGATGATATTTCACATGAAGTTTCTTTACACAATGCCCTGCAAACGAAATTAGGATGTCCTCAGAAAGTCACAAAATCTACAGTGTTTTCCACTTAGCTACAGATACACAATGTAATCATGTATGTAAATGACTGTATGTTTATTTATACAGTAATTATTGTTCAACATGTCCTCATGTGGGATTTGAACTCACAACCTCTCGGTTCATGGCGTTCAACACTTCCTGCTATGCCACCATGTCGTTTCAATTACTGATTTCACCTGTATTCCTCCACTGGACTTCAAAGTAAATCTCAGCTTTTATTAATACACTCAAGAAAAACGATTATATTTATCATAGTGATTCAGAAGTAACTTTAAAACAGAATTCTCTGCCACACTGACTTTAGACAACTATACAGAAAACCCTTCAAATGCTGAGATGAGTAAACTAAATCAATAATGAGAGAATAGTCAGATTAACGGATGACTAAAATAGCAGTGCAGATGGCAGTCTTTTGCTAAGTGCAGAGATGTATTATGGTAATTAATTTGTAGTAGACCTAGCTAACCAGTAGCTAGCTAACACCAGACACAGATGAAGACCTAGCTAACCAGTAGCTAGCTAACACCAGACACAGATGAAGACCTAGCTAACCAGTAGCTAGCTAACACCAGACACAGATGAAGACCTAGCTAACCAGTAGCTAGCTAACACCGGACCCAGATGAAGACCTAGCTAACCAGTAGCTAGCTAACACCAGACACAGATGAAAGTGGAAACACAAAAGTATCTTTGACATAGATGAATATGGTAAACTTGTAATTGCATTTGCTGATACCCTACCGCCAAATATTGACACAGTAGAGTAGCTATCTAGCTATATAAACCATGCCCCTTTGCAACCAAGCCTTCTCGGATGTTGGTTACAAGGCGGTACTTATTTAAATTAGGTAAGAGAAAATGCAGGTGATGATACCCTATCCCTTTAATAATCCCGCCTCCTGAATCCAAGTGTTTGACACGGGGGAGGGGACCAATAACTTTATGATAAAACTTTATCAAAGTGGAAGCAACAGTCATACATTTCATACATTGGTGATCATACTTTGATCTGGTTTCATCCAAATATCATCCAATTTCATGAAAACAATGATTTTGACTGTTCATGGCCTTTAAGATGACCTCCCAGGGAATAGTGCAGTATATAATTTTTATCCTACAATTCAAATGACCCATTAGGCCTAGCCTACTTTGATCGTTTTGCAATAACACACTATGCTATTAAGCTCTTAAATCATATAAATCGTTCATATGGCCTAGAATGCAAATGAAAATGTAGCCTATTCTGTAAATGCAAAAGGTTTCCTTATTTTTTTCCAAAATTGCTTTTGCACAGCAGCTGAAACCTTCACATTTGAGAGAGAACTGCTATTGCGTTTGTGTTGTTATTGGTAATTGTAGTGTTGTTAACAATGTTTAGGTATCTAGGCCCTATAACTTACCGTTTACCTGGTAGCATTGGCATTCCAGAAAGAAAACTTCTCTTCGAATTGGCCCGAAGCCAAGTGCATCAGCATCAGGTTCTCACAACATGTCAGTCTGGCACGCATTGCTTTTTTGGCTCAATAGCCTGTCTTAGAGTTTTGACTTGGTCACTGCATGTGAAAACACCCCCAAACAATACATGAAGGCTATATAGCCTATATACTCGATGCACCAATCCTCCTCTCTCATTAGGGGCATATCCCATAATAATGTGAGGGGCATTGGAATCTCTTGGACAGAGACATTTTGTGCACCAAACTCTGTTTAGGCTATTGGGTCGAGCATTTTTCAGAACTGGTAAAAAAAAAAAATGTAAGGCAGAATTATCTTTTTTTAAATTGATGTTGACTAATGAAATATATCATCATTCATCTTTTATCATAATACTTTTCGTTAATCTGTTATCATAATATTTTATTTCTGTAGGCATAGGACTATAGCCTACTGTTGAAGCCCTCTGTAGGCCTAGTGTAAATAGATGAGCCCCTCAAGTCCTTTAGCCTACTAATGCTCTGTTGTCATTTTTTCATTTTTCAGTGAAAGAGGAACCAGAGCCTGAGGTGAGAATGGTCAACGGAAAGCCTAGAAAAATCCGAAAACCTCGCACCATATATTCGAGTTACCAGCTCGCTGCGTTGCAACATCGCTTCCAGGGAGCTCAGTATTTGTCTCTTCCTGAGAGAACCGAACTAGCGGCTCAACTCGACGTGACACAAACACAGGTGAGGAAGCCAACAGGCCGCGCATACCACTGTTATGACACGCTGTTGAGAGATTTGTATCTCTATGATTTATGTTCATTTGTCTAATAAAACCGTGAACTATACTGGCATCTTTTTTGCATACTGTAATTCTACACCGAGTGAGTCGTCTGAGATGTTATAGATTTTTTTAATCGTTTTTTATATTCACAAGTATGTGGTACATTTTCACAACTCTTAGTACAAAACTCAAAACAGATCAACAAAAAAGCAGTTGTTTTAAAACTCTTAGCACATGTTCAATTGACTTAGTACAACACACAAAATCATACAGTCCCTTTTTCACCAAACTTAATCAGTGTTTCATCTAGAAATGCGTTTCGCATTGCAATACATGTTCATATAAAGTAATTGCCTTTCACAATGTAATACTCACAAGACATGTTACTATTACTTAATCCGACTGTTCTTAATTGATGATCACTTAAACGTTTGGTAAACCTATAGAATGTACACGTAAACGTGTTTGTCTACAACAGATTTTGAGAATTGCATGATAAAAAAAAGTGTCTGTAAAGTAGAAACATAAAAAATATATGATATATACTCGAATGTACTGCTATGATGATGACTGATTTTACTTCACAGTAAGTTAAAAGAAAATCTGATCAGAGATGTACTGTAGGTACATTTACATTTTAGCATACGCTCTTATCCTGAGCGACTTACAGTAGTGAATGCATACATTTCATAATTTTTTCTTTTTGTACTGGCCCCCCCGTGGGAATCGAACCCACAACCCTGGCAATGCACACACCATGCTCTACCAACTGAGCCACAGTTAATTGGTCACGTACACAGATTAGCAAATGTTACAGCAGGTGCAGCGAAATGCTTGTGTTTCTAGCTCCTACAGTGCGGTAATACAATACCAATACACAAATAATCCAGAAAGTCCAAAAACAAGAAAGAAATGCATCCCCTACACAATACATATGGATCCAAAATGAAGTTTGCCATGACAAAATGTTTTCCCCCAGGTGCATGAACATTGAGGATATTTACTGCAAATTCGATGAGAATCTATGGCCAAATGCTCAAGACAGGCTTAATGCAAACTAGTGCCTGCTAAAATATATGTTCCTTTAATTTCTTTAATTTGAATACATTGTGAAAGATGTCTTCAATGATCACGCCTTTGATCACACATGGGATAGATTATGGAAATGTGATTTTCAGTCAATTCTAATGGGTAGTGCAGGTGTATAGCCTAATGTAAAACAGTGTAATGTACTGTAATGTACAGACTGTAGCATACTACATTCAAAGGACAATTTTGAAACATGTATCTTACAATTCACCACATACTTGTGAAAATAGTACCAAAGCGATAAAAGAGGTGGTATTGTTTATATTATATGTCAAACCACCAGGGTTATTAACCTCTTCCTGTCATTTTCATATCTGATAATTGATAGCTTCATTTATTGATCTAAGTTTGCATCTGGATTCCAAATTTCAATGCAACATAATTAAGTATATTCTATTCTAATACGGCCTAGGGTGTCAATATGAAATTACAACACTTTGCTAGATAATGCATTTTTAACCCATACCTTCACATTTTCTGTTGCCAACATCCCGACCTTCTATTTAAACCTGTAGCTCAAATATTTTTTCTCCAGGTCAAGATCTGGTTCCAGAATCGCCGTTCCAAATTCAAGAAGCTGTACATGAACGGGGAAGTTCTACTGGACCACAGCCCAGGAGCCAGTGACTCTATGTCCTGCAATTCACCCCCGTCCCCGGCCATTTGGGACCGTAGCGTACCCACAGACCCCGCCACTAGAGAGCAGGCTCCCCAGCCCACCCTCAGCTCCACTCTATGTTATGTGGAGAACTACACTCATCACTGGTATCAACAGACCTCACAGTCACGCTCACAGCACTCAGGACTGGTTCTTCAGCACACAACACCACCTAAGAATATGGGCGGCGGTGTACTAACACAAAATGTACCGGTACAAACGGTAGGTTAACAACATGGCGGCTCATTGGAAATAAAGCCTAGAGGGCTGCGATGGGATTTGTGTGCCGATAGAGGGCTGAAGTTCACGGACAATTTGGGAAACATACACAAGGACTTGTTGTCTCTGTTGTATACAAAAAGAACGGACAAATCCAAGTCCATATTCTGTTAGAGTGATGAGATGCTAATGTTATCAGTGGCTCATTTCACTCTGTTGGAGAGATTTGATATGAGAATGGATAGAATAGCAGCCTATTTGGTGGCACTTTCCTTTACGGTGGCCCACTGTGGGACCTTTAACTGAACAATGAAAAAGGTCCTTCCAGATTCTTTGATCTACAGCTATGCAAATATATACCGTCGGTGCAAACACTCACAGATACATGGAAGTAGCGTGTACCATTTTCATACATTTGTTAATTATACTTGGCATTTGTTGCATTTATATAGATGTCATCAAGGCTCAATTCACATATTGAGCCATACAACATTTTATTTCACAATGGTTCAAACATAATATCCCTTGGAAGTTGCAGAGAACTATAGGAGAAAAAAGTGTATTTGGTACTTTGCGTTTGCAATCGATTTTTTTGGTAAAAGCCATAAACTCAGGTTGTTATTTATAATGTAGCCTATTTTATACTCTATTGATCTGTTAGTAGAAAGTCAATGTAAAACATTTTATAGGTAGTCTTTGGAGTGAATAATAAAGTTTTTGTTTTTATTCATTCTATTTACACCGATTGAAATGATGTAATATTTACACACACACACACACACACGTAAATGACCCCTTGAGATAACATTCAAATCTTGTTTCCATAAACTTCTTTATACAAATGATCCATTGAAACTGTTGTAAGGACAACATGGAATGGTAGAAATGATATATTTACAGTCCAGACCAACAAATATACAGGAGCTTAGAGCTGGATCTCTATTGAGATGGAATCACATGTTATATTACAGTTGTATCTCGTTGGTACTACTTTCACAAGTATGGGATTCATTTTTTCAAGCTTTAGTACAAAACTCCAAACTGGTAACACTTGCAACACAGCCAGTCTTACATTCGAAACCTTTCATTGTGAGTTCATTTTGTTTGTAAAAATCTTTCACCACACAACCATTGATCCAAAATATAAGATTACTGTGAAATATAATGAGTACATTGGTTTAATCACAAAAACACAACATAATGATATTCTCAATTTAGTTATTTTAACAACCAGTTAATCCGATACCAAAACATTCATGTTTTAAAATTGTCCTTTGAATGTAGTATGCTACAGTACTGTACATTACACTGTTTTACATTAGGCTATACACCTGCACTACCCATTAAAACTGACTGAACATCACATTTCCATCATTTCTATCCCATGTGTGATCAAAGGTGTGATCATTGAAGACATCTTTCACAATGTAATCATATTAAAGAAATTAAAGAAACAATCTTTAGCAGGCATTAGTTTGCAATCAAGCCTATCTTGAGCATTTGGCCATAGATTTTGATCGAAACGGCAGTAAATATCCTCATTGTTCATGTACCTTGGGAGAAACCTTTTGGTCTAAATAGGTCCGGATTGAAATCATTGCATGCCTCTTCCATGGCCTGAAGGAGGGTGGTACGCTCACGGGGATGGTAATCATACATCTTCCGCCTGTATGGTAATCATGTATTGTATTTTGCAGTATTGTACTTAGGTATTGTAGTGGTCCTGTATGTGGCTCAGTTCATAAAAGCTTGGCACTAGCAACACCAGAATTGTGTGTTGGATTCTCACCAGTGTCACATACCAAAATGTGTGAACTGTGTCTGCTGCGTAAATGGCATATATTACAGTACTCGCTTATGGAAAAATGGCATGATTTCACGGTTTGCGCATTTTATTTCACATCTGAAATAATGTGAAACCATGTGGTTTTGGAACACTGGATATTTTTCACGTGAGATTTCACAGGTGATGCCCTGCAAACAAAAATGTGTTGTTAGGATGTCCCCGGAACATCACGCAGTCGCAGTGTTTTCAACTGACATATTAGACACACATGATTACATTGCGTATGTTTATTTATACAATAATTATTCAACATGTCCTCACCTGGGATTTGAACTCACAACCTCTTGGTTCACAGCATTCACATCTTCCTGCTACGCCACCATGTCTGTGTCAATGACCGATTTCACCTGTGTTCCCAAACTTTGGACTTCAAAGTAAATCTCAGCATTGTTACAAATACACATACACAAAAAAAAATATTATATTTATCATAGTTATTCAGGAGTAACATTGAAACAGAATAATATGTCTCACCAACATTAGACTACACAGAAAACCCTCAAATTACTGAAATAAGTCAATTAAATCAACGATGAGAGAAAAGTCAGATTAACTGATGACTAAAATAGCAGTGCAGATGACACTCTTTTGCTAAGTGCAGAGATGTATTATAGGTCATGAATCTGTCGGGGACTTCTGAGAATGCTACAGACTTTCTGGCACAGCAGAAAGATCAGCGTACTCTAAATCCAGAGGTTGTGAGTTTTGAAAAGTCAGTACTAAGGGATCATGTCAAATGTAATCATGTTGATTAAAGATATTTACACTATTTTAGCTGAACGGTGTACCACTTACCTTAAAACCCCAATACCATTTCATTACTTCCCTTACAAACAAACACATGTGAAATAGCTGTTTTCACGTTGAACTGAGAGACGCGAGGTCAGTTGTTCACATGCAAAACCATATGTTCACATGTATTTCATTTAGAGTTCACATAATTTAGAGTTCACGCCACCTTTTCACGTGTGAAGAGAGTAACAGTTGTTAAAATGTACCACATACTTGTGAAAAAGGCACTAAAGCGATAGAAACAACTGTAGTTAAAGTTGTTAAGGAAGTACCAACTATATTTGGCAGCTCATGGGTTAAGTGTGTGAGGAAGAGACAGTGAGGTGAACATGCCCTGGATTTGGGAAGAGCTGCCAGCCTGCGTGTGAAGAAGCTGTGGGAGGTGACAGGCGGGCAGACACACTGGAGTCTCTGGATTTTAATAGCACACCACTGAGAGAGAGAGAGAGAGAGAGAGAGAGAGAGAGAAAGAAAGAAAGAGAGCGAGAGCAAATTGAGAGAGAGTAAGAGAAAAAGAGAGTAAGCTAAAGCCCTTTCAATTGAAGTGAGAGAGAAAGAGAGAGATAAAGCCCTTTGAATTGAGAGAGAACGAGAGAGAGAGCGAGCAAGAGAGAGACTCAGTTAAGGAATGGGAGAGAGACAGTTGGAAAGGGAAGGAGACTGTGACGAAATAACTGTCCATCTCCCAGAATCCTTGCTTGCTTCAGGCGCTCGCATACCGACCAAGAGTACCAACAGTTTACCTGGCTGGTCTGTTTGCAGAGCTGTAGAGTGACAGCATGTGTCATCAGGGATGGGGAGATGGATGGATAGAGGGACAACAGGACATCATGGGAAGGGGAATCTACAGATGTAGGATCTTAAATTGAGCCAGTTTGCCACAGCAGGAAAATAATCCTGCAGCAACAGGAAATGGGAAATATTAGGTGGATTATAATTTATGGACAATTTTGTAGAGTGGAAAAACAATTTTTGTAAGTGAAAATCAAGTCTTGACATTTCAAAGTGAAAATTCCAAACTTCAGAAGCCTTTTTAAACCTCAAATATACTACAAGTTGTGCATTTCCTCTACTTTAGGAAAGGTCTCCTGCAGCAGGGTGACCAAATTAAGATCATACATCTATAGGTAGAGGCTGCTGTACTGGCCCGGAGGACTGAGCACAGCATGGAAACCCCTTCATACCCCATCTTTAACAGGTTCGTTAATAACAGCCCCTGCTGGTCTGATTTGAAACGTATTCATTTTGTTTTCCTATCTTCTCCTTCTCCTCCTCCTGTCCAGAAATATGTAGTGAGGAGGTGTCGTCCTATGGTAAGCACGTTTAGATATCTGGGATATTGGATTTTAAAGTAGTAGCTCAAAATAACTTTGTTCGAATTCAAAACACAAAGACAGGGACACAAAGAAACCCTTACTCTCACTAAAAAGAGGCATCATTCTACAGTATTAAACATGAAAACACAATCATATCTTCTTTGAGTTGATGGGCAGCTATGGAAGCTTGAAACGGTCAAGTTCTGTGAAGTTTATCTCTACCGATGACTCTATGGGACAAACAATATAAATGTTGTAGTTAGCAGGAGGAGTGCTGCCTGGCTCTGTGTGTGGGCCTCTGGTCTCTCATGCCTCACTCAGCAGGCTGACTGGACGCCTTAAGCCTTAGGAGATAGGAGTTGATTATATGTCTGGTGTGTGGGCTGAGGTAGCGTTGAGATTTTAGCCCACCAAGCAACTAAGCACATTCAACATTGTCATGGTAACTGAATCGTTAGCGAAGTTGGACATGATTGATCAGAATCAACCGCATTTGAAAAACAAAGTTTACCAAACATTAGGAACACCTTCCTAATATTGAGTTGCACCCCCTTTTGCTCTCAGAACAGCCTCAATTCGCTGGGGCATGGACTCCACAAGGTGTTGAAAGCGTCACACAGGGATGCTGGCCCATGTTGACTCCAATGCTTCCCACAGTTGTGTCAAGTTGTCTGGGTGTCCTTTGGGTGGTGGACCTTTCTTGATAAACATGTGAAACTGTTGAGTGTGAAAAGCCCAGCAGCGTTGCAGTTCTTGACACAAACTGGTGCGCCTGGCACCTACTATTATACCCCGTTCAAAGGCACTTAAATCTATTGTCTTGCCCATTCACCCTCTAAATGGCACACATACACGATCCATGTCTCAATTGTCTTAAGGCTTAAAAATCCTTCAATAACCTGTCTCCTCCCCTTCATCTACACTGATTGAATTGGATTTATTAACAAGTGACATCAATAAGAGATCATAGCTTTCACCTGGATTCACCTGGTCAGTCTATATGTCATGGAAAGAGCAGGTGTCCTTAATGTTTTGTATTCTCAGTGTAGTAGGTGCAGCCACAGTCCATATCTACGGTATTATTGGGAACCAGTGTTGGGCACAGCTAAATTGTCACTCACACGAGATAGATGATGGACCATTTGAAGTCAAACAAGAATCCATATTCCCCCTTTTATTCTCACAAGCAAACCTATGGATGGGGTGCAGGGGTTATCTGGAGGTGGATTGGGTGGTTGGGTGAGAACTGAGAAGCACAGCTGAGGAGGACAGCATCCCAGCTTGCAGACGTCATACCGCCTCTCAAGGCAGGGAAGGGATATGGTTTCACTCCTACCACAAACGTCACTCACCACTGTCATTTTCATATGGGGGAAGAAAAAAAACACAAACAAAGATGGGATGTAAGAGGCATGAGACAGCTGTGGACTTTTCAATGGCCCTGGAATATGTATTCTCAGTGTTGATGTTTGCAGCAGGGACACTTTTCTGCCGTTTGCTTGGGGTGTTACTAATCGTAGACGGGGATGTATTGCACCTAAGGTTGGGTTTTAATTATAGACATGGTCGACATAAGTCATGCTGAAATGACCATCTGTGGTGTAGGCCTACCAGTTTAGGACACTATTCCCAGGTCGGAAGGTATAGGTCTATCCATAATCATAGACATTTCCAAAATAATTAAGACAGAATTTTCTCGCTTTGCTGCACTGTGGTTCACACACCTGTATCTCTAGCGGTTAAGAACATTGGGCCAGTAACTGAAAGGTCGCTGGTTCAAATCCCCGAGCCGGCAAGGTGGAAAAGTCTGCAGTTCTGCCCTTGAGCAAGGCAGTTAACCCCCAACAACTACTCCCCGGGTGCCGATAACGTGGACGAATGATTCAGAGGGGTTGGGTTAAATGTGGAAGACATTTCGGTTGAATGCATTCAGTTGTGCAGCTGAAAAGGTATCCCCACCATTAGCTAATGAGCCCTGCAAAATTGGCACGTCATGCTGCCACCAATGATTGTCTGCAACGGACAGGAAGTAGTGTAAGCATGTGCATGCAAAACGAGGACACAACATTAGCACCTATGTTTGATTTGGGAAGGGGGGTAAATTCTTAAAAACTGGTTTTAATAGGTTTCTTTCGCCCACTGCTCGGTAAATGACGCAGAATTAATATAGGCCTAAACTGTCTACCGATTATGGACAAAGGGTTTCTTTATGTGCTTGTGGGAAATGGTAAACTGGGAAGTGGTAGCTAAGTCCACATGAATGTGTTCACATGCCATTGAAGTCGTAACAATTCTTCATCCAATAAGATTTTAACTTGATAAGCTAGCTAACATTGCTTATAACAAAGTTAGGTAACGTGCTTAACATTGACATAATGGTCAAACTAGCTATGTTTTCCTTATTGATAACGTTGTAATTGTCAAAAACGTATTTGTCATCTTTTGGTTGAAAAGGTAAAAGGTCAGTGGTGAAGCGTCACAACTTGGCAACTCGAATAACAAAAAGTTTCCCACTTGTAATTCCAACTTGGAGAGTCGTTCAAGCAGTATTCATGAATGCCAAGGGAAGCTAGGCTTCCCCCAAAAAATTACCAGGAAAGAAAATAAAAAATCTTTCATCTCTCTGTCTCTCTCATAATTTTCCTTCAATTCGCAAGAGGCTAAATGTATCTCACCGGTGGAAGCATCCGAGCATGCGAAACAGTGCCCCTCTGTCTCTGTATGTGTAGGCCATCTATTTGAGGCTGACTGGTCCAAAAGAGTATGACATTGTTGCCGACCATAGCATTGAATGCAAAGAAAGCCAGCAAGCATTTGGCCTCCTTGATCATTTTTTTTATTAAATAATAGCCAATCAGCATTGAGCTAAACTGAGTGAGCTCAACTGTGAATGGTTCTGGCGCACCCACAAAAAAAAGTCAAGGGAAGCCAGTTTGGATTTGGTGTCACTCCCGTCATCGCGTCGAGAGCATGCGTCATTGACAGAAACAACTTGAATTGTTGCATTTCGTTGTTGTCCTCCAGTGGCCAGCTAGCTAAAATTGTCCCTTTCCTAAATTAGCTATGGATAGAGATAGGGATTTAGACTTGTGGTTTTACTTAATTCTCTGTACTGGCCAATCATTATAACGGCGATTCTGATCTGACCATTAATTCATACACTGTTGTGCCCCTGGCCTGAGAGGATGGAAGTTCAATATGTAGCTAGATGTAGAAGGCTAATGTTAACTAGCTAACGTTGCCCATGAAAGGAAGTTAGGCTCGGGAGCAAGCATTTTAGCCAGGAAACTTAAGAAAACTAAAAACAAAAGTGTGTACTGTATGACAGAGTGATAGTTTGTTTCATCAACATGAAAGAGAGGAGGATGGCATTGGAGTTTCTCTACAAGTAGGGTGAGTCAATATGTTTTGTCTACTTGCACAAACACACACAGCAATCAGAAACATGGACAGCCACATCATATTTAGCTTACGTTGATTGGACTGAATTGTTTTTGCCATCTTTTCGTTTTTAGTCACTGTATAAGACTAAGCATAGGTGATTTGATGATGTTGAAGTTGAAATTCTGCTGGAATAGTGGAGGCAGTTCTTGTTTCTTTGTGAATTGCGTTTACTCTGCAACATGCAACATGTAAAGTGTTGGTCCCATGTTTCATGAGCTGAAATAAAAGATCCCAGAAATGTTCCATAAGCACAAAAAGTTTATTTCTTTAAAATGTTGTGCACACATTTGTTTACATCCCTGTTAGTGAGCATTTCTCCTTTTCCAAGATAAGCCACACGTCAGGTGGATGAATTATCAAGAAGCTGATTAAACAGCATGATTATTACACAGGTGCACCTTGTGCTGGAGGGAAAAAAAGGTCACTAAAATGTGCAGTTTTGTCACACAACACAATGCCACAGATGTCTAAAGTTAAGGGAGCATGCAATTGGCATGCTGACTGCAGGAATGTCCACCAGAGCTGTTGCCAGAGAATTGAACATTCATTTCTCTACCATAAGCCTCCAACGTCATTTTAGAGAATTTGGCAGTATGTCCAACCGGCCTCACAACCACAGACTACGTGTATGGTGTCGTGTGGGCGAGCGTTTTGCTGATGTCAAGGTTGTGAACAGAGTGCTCCACGGTGGCGGTAGGGTTATGGTACGGGCAGGTATAAGCTAAGGACAACAAACACAATTGCATTTTATCGATGGCAATTTGAATGCTCTTGCCATTCATCCGCCCCCATCACCTCATGTTTCAGCATGATAATGCACAGCCCCATGTCGCAAGGATCTGTACACAATTCCTGGAAGCTGAAAATGTCAGAGTTCTCCATGGCCTTCCTACACACCAGACATGTCACCCATTGAGCATGTTTGGGATGCTCTGGATCAACATTTACAACAGTGTGTTTCAGTTCCCATCAATATCCAGCAACTTCGCACAGGCCACGATCAACAGTGTGATCAACTCTATGTGAAGGAGATGTGTCTGATCCATGCCCCTACCTTTAAGGTATCTGTGACCAACAGATGCCTATCTGTATTCCTAGTCAAGTGAAATCCATAGATTAGGGCCTAATGAATATATTTAAATTCACTGACTTCCTTATAAGAACTGTAACTCAGGGAAATCTTTGAAAACTTTGCGTTTATATTTGTGTTCATTGTAAATCAATAGTTGTTTAGTGGTCTGAAAATGTCAGAAACATTAACATGCTTTACCATGCTGTAGGTCATATAACTGTTTGTTACATGCGATATGCTTTATGGACTTCACCAGACAGAGGTTGCTCTCCGGGTTTCTGATGAAATCAAGGTGTGGTTAAATTTATTCCGCCACTGTCTTTTTATTGTCTCGGCCTTCAGGCCTATATATCACGGTCGTAATTCATATGAATTAACTATTAGGTTATAGAGAAAACAACGCAATTATCAAAACACATAGGTTGTAATGGGGCTTTTTTCCCTGGCTTCCTCGGTGATTTTAACCACGCACCACTACTGCGTTCAAGTGAAATTTCTTACTTGGAACTATAGATGCTTCCGATAACATGTGCAAAAGCCTACCTTCAGACCAAGGTAGGTCGTAGTGGTAACATTGTGGTCAACACAAAATGATTTTGTTAGCATATTTAGCCCTGAGTATCCACTTGTGGAATATAATCCAACCGCACATTGACAATGGCCGGGATATAGGAAAAAAGTTCCACAGCACTTTTGATTTAGTTTAATAAAATATACATGCAAAGCTGTATAAAGAGAGGCAAAGACCTGTTAGACCGATTTTCCTCATTTGTTCACTTACGCACAATTTCTGTCCTTCGCATCCGAGTGATGCCGCAGGCTCTGTGATGTCTTGACCAATCAGATTCACGGAAATAACACGTCGCACCGGCTGGACAAAGATCAAGGCGCGCGCTTCACTTTCCTCTGGTATTTATTTAGCAAGCATGATAACACAATACTTTCGACAGACACAAGCAAAGGCTATTACAAAAATGTAGCAGCCTATACACCTAAACATTAGCGATCTTACATGCTGTATTGCGTGGAGGCGAGACAATATTTCAGTCTGATCAACTGTAGGCTACTAATAACAGCGGCTGCATAGTCTAGCCTT
The DNA here is from genome assembly GCF_901001165.1 of Salmo trutta. Lineage (NCBI taxonomy): Eukaryota > Metazoa > Chordata > Actinopteri > Salmoniformes > Salmonidae > Salmo > Salmo trutta. The sequence goes on from NC_042988.1 coordinate 5,261,256, forward strand.
CTATGCGCCCTGTCCTTCTGGCCAGAGTAAATTAAGCTGTAACGTTGTGTATGCTTATTTATAACCCCTTTGTTTGTGAGAAAATCAGAATGGATCAAATTTGGTTTATATTTAAATTTGGGCTGACTAGGCAATTTAGGATTTTTCTGTCCAAAATTATTAACTGGAATGAATCAATAAACACAATAGCTGACAGACTGTGAGTAAATGTTTATTAGGCCTGCAGTTGCATAAGGTAGGACTACACGATGCAAATCAGCATAAGGAAAGCTCAGCCTTGTGTGTTTTATTGTCCAATCATGTTGCTTTCTCTGTGCACGTGTATAGGAACCCCCCTAGTCCTTTAAAATATAATTCAGATATGAACAAGTACAAAGTTGCTGCAGTTTGACTGGGGTTTCATCCTCCCCAAAGCCAGGACTTTTTCCATTTCTATTTTTTTATTTTAACCCATGTGACCTGATTAGAAAAACTCTGGTCCCATCACAGCCCATGTTAAACATTTTTTTTTACAAGAGATGAATAATGTCCTACCGCGTAAGGCATTGCACTTACGTGGTTAGGTTACCAGATCAAGAAAAACTACCGGCCCCATAATAGTTTTTTTCGCCACACCACTCTGGACCTGTGGTGCCACCTCTGTGCTCAATAGTTAGTCCTATACTTAAAAAAAATCACCACAGTTGGTTCGCACTCGAGCGCTGTCATGTCTTTTGCCTCTCGTTTTTCAGCTATTTGTCTCGGACTGCTGATAGGCTACAATTAGCTTACACCTGCAAGTCATTTGGGCTAATGGCGATTCCGTTGCCTTGTAGAGCCGCAACAGCCGATGGACGCTCCTTATCCTTTTCCTATTAGTTCCTTTGCACTTTCAGTTTTGGAGAGGGATATTTTGTTGCCTGCAAATTGCTGGTAATTATACTGTTGGAATGAAAGCTTTATTTAACAAGCTACGTCCCAAATTATCTTTAATTGACATGGCCATTTTATAAAATCATTGTCAATGTTAAAATAGTACCCTCTATTGCTTTTCCAGATGTTTTAGGGTAAAATACTTGACCCTTTCTTATGTGTGTGATATGTTAGTTTCATTATTGCTCCGTAGAAGTCAATTTTTTTTTTACACTTTTGGCATATTTTGATATGTACTTTAATAATAATAATAATAGGCTACTACTACTAATAATAATAATATTAATAATAGTAATAATTATAAACTCATGCCTAACCGAAATGATGTCTTTGCATCAAATATTTAAATCACACATACACACATATGTGTGATTTAAATATTTGATGCAAAGACATCATTTCGGTTAGGCATGAGTTTATAATTATTACTTATCAGGTGAAATGTAAACGTTTGAATTTAACTTAAATTGCTTTGTAACTCATGGGGACGGGGTTAGGCATCTTCATGCTCAAACTAATTTCCTAAAAATAGATATTATTGCAGTGCATAGTTGACCACTGAGGATTTATTTGGAACTGAACTGCATACAAAATACAGATCCACATAGGCCTCCAAGCAAAATCCATGTAGTCATATGTCCAAGAAATTGTAAGGCAAAACCTCGGATGAAATCCAAACAAAAGACCTTTAAACGGCCATTTCAAAAATGAAAAGTCTCTAATGTGATAGTTGGGGCTCGGAGCTATATTTAAAAGGGATAGGCTATGCGGTTCATGTACAAGAGGAGAGCGGGTAGAATTCCATCCCATTGTCCCATATCCTATCACATCATTTGAGTTCTCGGCGTAGATTCCTGGTGATGGCTTGGGTACCAGTGTCCGAAATTGTTCATGTATCCCCCGGAGTGCGCAGGCGTCCCCTTATTTGCCATGGAAACGTCCCAAAGTGGCGGCATCCCCGGGGAACACGGAGATCCGGATGACCCAGGGTGCAGGTGTTCTCCCTCCGGTCCGCCCGTGCCATGCTTCATGATCTTCTTGTACTTGGAGCGTTTGTTCTGGAACCATATCTTAACCTGCAACAATAAATACAATTTAGCATATTAAGCCTGCAATTAGGCTATTATTATAATCGTTATCATCATTGATAAGCTATTATTATTTTTATTATTAGTCTACTCAGTACTCACTATAATAATAATAATAATAATTCATTATAATATCCATGGCCTCATTGTTGTTATTGTCAATATAATTGTTTTTGGATATTATTGTTATGCACCTTTGCATGTTGCCAGCATACGGGCAAATTGAGCATTAAATTATTAAAATGATAACTGTAGGCTATATGACTGCATTGTTAGCGCCAAGGAATAATACAAATATTTTCCATATGAGAACAATATGTTGGACTAAAAACAGAACATTCACAAGAAAGACTAAATAAAGCTGGTGGGTGGGTTCAGGTTGCCAGGATAATTAATTGTAAACCCCACTACAGACCACTCAAGCAATACGTTTGGCATTCCTTTATTGCAGGCTTTTCCCCATTATAAGAACAATACAGGGAATTTACAGAGATATTTTGATATGGAGAGAGCCTGTTGAGACATTTATGTAACCGCAACACCCACAGCGTGGTAAAAGCAGCTCTAGTAAAATCTAATTATGAATTACAATTGATTGTGGAGATGAGTGGAAAACGCGGCTCAGATAGCCCACATTTCACAAAGGCTCGTAAATGAACCAACATAAGAGATCTGCCCAAGAGTGTCACCCCAAACACGCTGATGACAGAATTATTGTTGTTGTGATGTCTTGAATTAATTACATTTACAGTTCATTCGGAAAGTATTCAGGCCCCATCCCTTTTCCACATGTTGTTACTTTACAGCCTTATTCTAAAATTGATTGAATTGTTTTTTTCCTCATCAATCTATACACAACACCCCATAATCATTTGGAAAAGGCACACACCTGTCTATATAAGGTCCCACAGTTGACAGTGCATGTCAGAGCAAAAACCAAGCCATGAGGTCGAAGTAATTGTCAGTAGAGCTCTGAGACAGGATTGTGTCGAGGTACAGATCTGGGGAAGGGTACCAAAAAATGTCTGCAGCATTGAAAGTCTCCAAGAATACAGTGGCCTCCATCAATGTTAAATGGAAGTTTGGAACCACCAAGACTCTTCCTAGAGCTGGCTGCATGGCCACACTGAGTAATCGGGGGAGAAGGGCCTTGGTCAGGGAGGTGACCAAGAACCAGACGGTCACTCTGACAGAGCTCCAGAGCTCCTCTGTGGAGATGGGAGACCCTTCCAGAAGGACAACCATCTCTGCAGCACTCCACCAATCAGGCCTTTATGGTAGAGTGGCCAGATGGAAGCCACTCCTTAGTAAAAGGCACATGACAGCCTGCTTGTCAAAGGTTTGTCAAAAGGCACCTAAAGACTCTCAGACCATGATCAACAAGATTCTCTGGTCTGATTAAACCAAGATTAAACTCTTTGGCCTGAATGCCAAGCGTCACATCTGGAGAAAACCTGGCAACACCACTAGCATGGAGGTGGCAGCATCATGCTATGGGGATGTTTTTCAGCGGCAGGGACTGGGAGACTAGTCAGGATCAAGGGAAACATGAACAGAGCAAAGTACAGAGAGATCCTTGATGAAAACCTGCTCCAGAGCGCTCAGGACCTCAGACTGGGGGCGAAGGGTCACCTTCCAACAGGACAACGACCCTAAGCACACAGGAGTGGCTTCGGGGCAAGTCTCTGAATGTCCTTGAGTGGCCCAGCCAGAGCCTGGACTTAAACCTGATCGAAAATCTCTGGAGAGACCTGAAAATAGCTGTGCAGCAACGCTCCCCATCCAACCTGACAGATCTTGAGAGGATCTGCCGAGAAGAATGGGAGAAACTCCCCAAATACAGGTGTGCCAAGCTTGTAGTGTCATACCCAAGAAGACTCGAGGCTGTAATCACTGCCAAAGGTGCTTCAACAAAGTACTGAGTAAAGGGTCTGAATACTTATGAAAATGTGATATTTGGAATACATTTGCAAAATGTCTAAAAACCTGTTTTTGCTTTGTCATTATGGGGTACTGTGTGTAGATTGATGAGGGGGAAAAAACAATTGAATCCATTTTAGAATAAGGCTGTAACGTAACAAAATATGGAAAAAGTCAAGGGGTCTGAATACTTTCCAAATGCACTATATATTAAGGGGGACCTGCAGGCTTTACTAATTTTCAGAGATGGGACCAAGTCACTACTATACGAGTCACAAGCAAGTCTCAAGTCATAAGTTTGAGTCCGAAGTCAAGTCCCAAGTAAAACGTGGTCAAGACTTGAGTCAAGTCCAAGTCGTGCATTCTAAGACCAAATCAAGTCAAGATGAGTCACAAGTTTTCACGTCAAGTCTCAAGTCAAGTAAAAAAAATATATACATGCAACAACTTGTTCAACTACAAATCTTTGTCTATTTATTGAGGCTACCAGACAGCTCTTTTCATTATTTTGTCTACAACATATTTTTATTAGCCTATGTAATTGTAAAATATTGCCCTTGTAGCTGTGTTAAGGGCATGAAATCAGCTGACGGCAAGGCAGGTTGACGTGCTCAGAGTGTAGATTTATTAGGTCTTGGTGATCCAATGGTGAAAGCGCCATATCATATAAAATATACAAGTAGATTTACCAAATATAGACAGGCAACAGCCCAAAAGAAATACCCTCTGTAGCAGGCTTAACCTGTCCTGTCTGAATAGACACCCCTTGAGAAACAAATCAAATCTGTCTAACAGGAGTTCAAACAGGTAGGCCTACATAATATAAACACTTAGCCCCCAGGACCATACAATTAGCCTACCCAATTGGCAAGAGGCTGAATGTACCTCGAGGGGGAAAGCATCCGAGCGAGCAAAACAGCACCCCTCTGTCTCTCTACATGTAGGCCATCTATCTGACGCTGTCTGGTCCAAACGAGTATGACATGAAGGCAAGGGAAGCCAGTGAGCATCTGGCCTCCCTTGACAAAAGAAAATATTAAAAAATTTGCCAATCAGCAGTGAGCTAAACTGAGCGAGGTCAACTATGAATGGTACTGGCGCACCAAAAAAAAGTGTCAAGGAAAGCCGCCTATCAAATCCCATTGAGAGCATATGTCATTGACAGAAAAACTTGAATTGTTGTGTTGTTGTCCTCCGGTGGCTAGCTAGCCAGCTAGCTAAAATTGACCCTTTCCTAAATTAGCTATGGATGGAGATATGGATTTGGACTTGTGGTTTTACTTAATTCTCCGTACTGGCCAATGATTATAACGGCGATTCTGATCTGACCATTAATTCATACATTGTTGTGCCCCTGGCCTGAGAGGATGGAAGTTCAATATGTAGCTAGATGTAGAAGGCTAATGTTAACTAGCTAACGTTGCCCATGAATGGATGTTAGGCTAGTGAGCAAGCATTTTAGCCAGGTAGCCTAGGACAATAGACCGTTCCCTCAACATGAAAGAGAGGAGGATGGCATTGGCATTTCTTTACAAGTAGGGTGAGTCAACATGTTTTTCTAGTTGGGGTGTTGGCTTCCCCAGTGATTGCTGGGGTTCCCACCTGCCTGCTGGCCTGATTTCAATCCTCTCTTCCTACAATTTCACATTTGCACTGCACCTGATCCTATAGCTGTACATCAAATCATCAATCTGTTCGCTTGCGCACCTTTCCTGTGTTGATTGACAGTTTTCTGGTCCAATCAGAGTGCCGAATGTGCGTTTCACTAGCCAATCTTTTGCATTTTTTTTTTTTGCAAGGGCGATGCTGCAGCTATTTTCTCTGGCTACATGTAGCGTAATCCACATAGAATCTGTGCCACAGAATTAGTTACAAAACATTACAAAACCTGTCCAGATAATTTCAAGTCATCAGTCTCAAGTCAAAGTCTAGTCCCGAGTCTTGAGGCTCCAAGTCCAAGTCAAGTCTCAAGTTATTTTATTTTCTTTCAAGTCGAGTCTCAAGCCATCAAATTTGTGACTCAAGTCAGACTCGACTACAAGTCATGTGACTCGAGTAGTCCAAGTCATGTAACTGGAGTCCACAACTCTGCTAACTTTTATGTTGTTTTCTCTGCCTTTAGCCTACACATGCACAGTTCTGATGAACATGAAAAGTAGTAGGGCCATGGTGAGTAACCAACATCTTTCACTCCCCTAAACTCCCATAGGCCTAAACATAATAATGTGGGCACACCTAGAAGTGTTAAAATGGGTATATTAATAATAATTGTGTATCACATTCAATGCCTGCAAGGGAATTAACAGTTCGTGGAGATGTAACAAAAACCAAGTCTCACATAAATCATTTTCAATGACAGAATGCTAATATTGTCTTTCAAGTTTTAATGTCACATGCACAAGTACAGTGAAACGCCTTTCTTGCAAACTCAAAACCCAACAATGGAATAATCAATAATAATGTAATACTAGAAGGGAAAAAAACAAGAAATAAGAAGACATATGAAATATGTCCTCATAACTTTGCAGGTTGGGGATCTACAACTACATCTAAGACCTCCAAAAACACGGATTTTCAAAAGGGGGACATCCTTAAATCAGCTGTTGAAACTATAAAAGTGATTTCCCACCCGTTTTGTTAAAAAGCTGAAGGATGGGGCTGGAGAAATGCAACCACTATCAAATTCATAGACAGTGCAATGGGCGCAAGGATTGACCATCCATGATATCAACATTTTAACCATGTTCTGAGGCTAAATAGTGTTGGTTTACATTTACTTTGTTTACAACCATTGGAGTAAAACAAGCTCATATTTTGGGTTCTTATGGGGTATGACTGTTTAACTAAGTTCATGAAGGATTTATGAGTTATATTCTTCAAGAATCAATAGGTACATATCATTAATTTATAAATCCAAAAGTGATATAGCGACTGCTGATTAACCCTTTAATGCCGAATTGGATTAAACTTGAATTATGAATGAATTTCACCCTAACGTCAATCGACAGCATGCTAATGTAAGTAGCTGTTCCTATAATAATTGGAAGTATTGGTTTTACATTTGAACAGCAACACTCAGCTGACGAGGGCTTTCAGTCTGAAATGTTTGGTAACTAGGTAGTTCAAGAAATCACGCCAGAAAATCCTGTCCCACATATTCAACTAAATCTCAGTGTATGTACCGTACAACTTGGGGAAACCACTCTCCTTAGTTAAATGTGTGGCGACTGGCGAGCGGTGGTCAGTGTTTCTGGTGCAAAAAGGTCTATGCGTAATCTGCCAGGTGGTTGCTGCTCATAGAAGGCCAGAAGACACGAGTGATTCCAACAAAGCAATGTTCGATCCCAATCATCTATACTTAGCTCCCTTATCAATATGATCCTTATCAATATGATCCTTATCAATATGATCATTATCAATATGATTCTTATCAATATGACCTTATCAATAGGACCCTTATCAATAGGACCCTTGTCAATATGACCCTTATCAATATGACCCTTATCAATATGACCCTTATCAATATGACCCTTATCAATATGATTATTATCAATATGACCCTTATCAATATGATTCTTATCAATAGGACCCTTATCAATAGGACCCTTATCAATATGACCTTACCAATAGCTCCCTAATCAATAACTCCTGCTTCCGCCCAGGAAACATAATATCAGAGAGGTTCCGAGAAGTGCTTCTTCATATTTAGCATATACATACACTGAGTATACCAAACATTAGGAACACCTTCCTAATATTGAGTTGCCCTCCTTTTGCCCTCTGAACAGCCTCAATTTTTCGGGGCATGGACTCTACAAGGTGTCGAAAGCGTTCGACAGGGACGTTGGCCTATGTTGACTCCAATGCTTTCCTCAGTGTCAAGTTTGCTGTATGTTCTTTGGGTGGTGGACCATTCTTGACACACAGAGCAGGTTTTCTTAATGTTTTGTATACTCAGTGTATATAGGTGTCCTTTATGTACTAGAAATATCATGTCTCTAAAGTACCAATTAATGCAACTTTCAGATGCATGTATACACAATAATCTCTCCAACTAAATTTGGAAAAGTATTGTTTTCAAGAAAAAAAGTCCTGTCTTGATGTAATCTATATGTCGTTGAAACCGTAAAGTCAAGTGTCTGTGAATGGGAGGGTCACAATACTGTAGTTCTATATGTCTTTGAAACCGTAAAGTCAAGTGTCTGTGAATGGGAGGGTCACAATACTGTAGTTCTATATGTCAGTAAGCTCTATAGTTGAGGGTGATTTCATCCATTTAAGGATTGCACATTAAACCAATTAATGTAATAGCACATCTGGCATAACCCAGCAGAAATTAGCTCCACAAAAACAAAAAGCCACAGTGTAATGCCATCCACTTGAAAAGGCTCTGGAGGACATTAGTTATCTGACACCCTCAGTTACAAAGATGTAGGCTGCTGATGTCATATGTAAAAAGGGCTCATCTTGCAAAAAGTTCCATTGACGCTTTCTCAGATATCTGTCGTGTAGCACTTACATGGGATTACTGATGCCGTAGTCTCTTAGCGGCGCATCACGGCCTCAGAAGGGTCTTTTACCACTCGTAGCTCAGTTGGTAGAGCATGGTGTTTGCAACACCAGGGTTGTGGGTTCGATTCCCACGGGGGGCCAGCACAGAAAAAAAATGTATGAAATTGTATGAAATGTATGCATTCACTACTGTAAGTCGCTCTGGATAAGAGCGTCTGCTAAATGACGTAAATGTAAATATCCGTCCATACGCCAAAAACTATCTTTACTCCAATTGATGTATAGCAGCATTGAGAGTACATATTCCCTTTGGATTCGCCATTATGTCTTTTTTTTTAAGTCCCCAGGCAAACGTAATGAGGGAGATCTCTAGATTTAAAGAAATATAAAATGATTACCTGGCTGAAAGCGGTAAGCTCTCCCAAAATAAAAAATGATGTATTCCTACCAAAGTCTGTACTTTCTCTGCAGTTATTTTTCTCTCGTTTTGGGAACCCCAAAACTTCCTGGGACTCACAATATTTATATAAAACGTGACGCGATAACTTGCTATGCTCTCTTCCTTTATTCCTACTGACAGACAAAATGGCCGCGGTCGTTCCACCCCTCTCCCTTCTTCTTCCCTTGCCAGACAGACAGAGCTTGGTGAGAAGCGAGGAGTTAGTTACAAAAGGAACCCAGTGGCTGAGAGATTGAGGGCTTAATACTGAAGCAAGAGCTATATAGGCTAAAGGAGACCACTGAGCTTAAGCATTAAGCATTAAGCATCTCAGAGTACAGGAGTGCTGATCTAGAATCAGGTTCCCCCTGTCCATAATCATATTTATTATGATCTAAAAGGCTAAATGTATCCTAGATCAGCACTCCTACTCTGAGACTCGGGGCCAGTAAGCCTAGACCTAGACTAAAACGCATGCTCAATTGAGAATCACCATTGAAACTGTTTTTTTTGTTGTCCAGGATTACACTTAACATGTGTCCAGGAAACCGGCCTATAGTAAACACAGGCCCAGATGAGTAAGTAAGTAATAGTAGGAGATGGATAACACAGTAGTATGACAAGTAGCGGTAATACAGGACGGTGATACACCCTGCTCTTCTGCTGCCTCGCCTCCCTGCCAACAGGGAACTGCCATTTCAGCTGAAACCAAGGGCATTCATGTTGCAATCAAATATTCATGAAAGTGTGTGTGCCACACACGGATGAGGGGAAACAATATCAGTTACAGGCCGAGAGAGTAGGCTAACACCTCCATGAACATGGCAGGACATCACACTAATGCAAGTTAACACCCCCGCACATTGACACATTGACTCTGTATCGGTACCCCCTGTATATAGCCCCGCTATAGTTATTTACTACTGCTCTTTCATTATTTATTATTCTTATCTCTTAATTTTGGGGGGGATTTTCTCAAAACTGCATTGTTGGTTAAGGGCTTGTAAGTAAGTATTTCACTGTTAAGGTCTACACCTGTTGTATTCAGCGCATGTGACAAATAAAAATGGATTTGATTTGACCAAGGAACCTAATGTTCCAGTGTTTTCTCCTATATGCTAAATAATAAAGCATCGAAAGAGTCAACACTTTAACTACTTTGAGTGGAAATTCTCAAAGCCTTAAATGTACATACCTCCATAACATTAGGCACCAGTCTCATTTTTGATGAGACATTTGGCCTTAACAGTATCTAACCGGGCACTTATGCATATGGTGTTGTAGCACGGATGCAAAGAGTAGGCGTGCCATTGAGAATGGGCACGCACAGCATTTTGACTAAACTTCTCACCACCTTGTGAGATGAGATGCTTACAAAAGAGGGACATTTTGCCCGACTCGAGTAAACAATAGGCTATAGGAATTGTTCACTTTGTGAACCCTTTGCGTAAGGTATTCCATTCGAACTATTGAGACGTATACAGACCACATTTAAAAAGAGACTTCCACCAAAATCGTTGTGTGTTGAAGAGCCTCTTGTAACAAACACCTTATTGAACAGTTATATCAGTTAAAAATAACTGAAATAGACTATTAAAATGGGCCCAAAATACAGAAATATTTACCTGTGTTTGAGTTAGTCCCAATTTTGCCGCCAAATCGGCGCGCTCAGGTAGCGCGAGGTACTGGGTTTGCTGGAATCTCTGGTTGAGCGCCTGCAGTTGTAAGCTTGAGTAGATGGTCCGAGGTTTTCGGATCTTCTTCCCTTTTCCGTTCAGTCGAATTTCTCCATTCTCGATCACTGTGGTCGGCTTCTCAAGATCTTCAAAGGGATGAAGAAGAAAAAGTTGTATTTTATTTCACCAGGAAGTCCAATTGAGGTCAGAAATGTTGGAATAATAATACCAATATTAACAACAACACCATCAATAATAATAATAATAATGATCATCATAATAATCATACATTTACTGAATAATACATGTTTAATTTAAGCCATTTCATTTGCCCTCAGAGGGCAAGAGCTCAACTTTTCTTTTCTACCTCATGTTGCAAAAGAGGTCATTGAGCATGAGGAATATAAAGACTGCATAGTGCTCCCCATTATCCCCATTGTTATGAAGATTGCACATACCAACTAGTGATTAGGGAAACAGCTGCGTTAGGCCCCAGCGGTTCTGGGGGGGGGGGGGGGGGGTGCCCCTGTGACAACAATTTTGGACCCCCTTGTGGCCCCCCTAAATGTGGAGTATGAAATCATTTTTACATAACTAATTTTTGCTATTATTTTTTTTACATCCGTTATTAGACAGTGGCAACGATGATGATTATGAACATGGTCTTTTGCCTGCTAATGCCTGCAATGCAGTGAAGAAAACGATATGACAACAATAACGTCTAATGTAACTGGCCCCAGCTTGCCCCCCCCCCCCAGTTGAAATGGTCTAGAACCGCCACTGCAGGGGCGTAAGATTTAGATTTGATTTGCTAAGTTGAACCATAATTGCAGAGAATTTCGGTAGGTGGTAGGTAGCCCAGCGGCTAAAGGAGTTGGACCTGTGGACGAAAGACGGCCGGTTTGAATCCCGGGCCAGGCGCTGGGAAAAAAAATGCTGGCAAGTGGAGTGCTGCTGGGTTCACATCTTTAAGACATCCCCCTATTGTTAGGTGGCTTGGGCCCTTGAACAAGACCCTTAACCCCACAACATACAGGGGTGACCCGGTGCTCGTCTCAACTGTATGTGCGATTTGTGCTGTCTGGGGCAGTTGAGAATGAGCAGAAGACATATTTCTGTTGTTTGCTGTAACTAATGGGAAATAAAGTTGTATTGTATTGTTGAGTTAAATAAGTTGCTTTGGAAATGTTGAATCTTGATTGTCCCTTTTCTATTCTAAGCCTGCCATTCAAATAGCAAATAATACAACTCATAGGCTTTACATCATATGCTACTGCACAGCCAATTCTCCAGTGTTAAATCAACACTGGTCTAGTGTCTATACAGGCCCACACTTTTCAGTGTTAAATTAACAACTGTATTTGTTACTGACAGAGACATGGTTGTTGTTGCAGTCTTTTTGTTTTTGTTTTGTGGCCTTCACCAAAGAAGATCCTAAGTGAATGTGATTCAAATGTCATTCTTCAACAAAATACAAGTATTTAATAAGGACTTATTTTGAGGGCTTAATTTTGCCTTATTACAGTGGCCTGAAACTCATGGTTTGCAGGCCTGCGAGTCACTTTATGATGGCTTGCAAAGTGATGTGTAATTCCTATTGGAATCCAACCAGAGTGGGGATAGCCAACATTTTGAATTTTTATTAACCCGCAACCTGCATTTAGAATGATGACTGCTAGGTCAGGTAGAAGAAGATATAAGACTACCTAAACCATATAAACTGGAACAACCATTTCAGTAACTGGTGCAATAAGCCCAAGTAACAGATTTTATTCGTTTAGGAATGTTGTATTTATATTTCAGTAGCTAAGATTAATTCATCAATCAAAGTACATGCAAAAACATAGATATTAAAACAAACTATTCTAAAAAATCGACCTGCAATACAGCATGCTGGGAAATATGATACTGATGGTTGTGGTTTTGGTTTAACACTGGTTATTAACTCCAACACTTTTACACCAATGAGTGTTGATTTAACACCTGAATCAACACTAGAAATGTTACACTGAAAAAACAACACTATAGGTAACACTGGCCAATTTACTGTGTGACTATGCAGAAACTGTTCTTTTGTTTTGGTCCACCAGCTTCAAACAGCTGTAAAACTGTAATTTTTTGTTATTGAAAATATATTTCAGTTTGACAACAGATGCCACTCCAGCGGGAGAAATCAATAGTTGAATATCACAGCCAATCACAACATTGGCGAGTAAGTAATACTGTGAAACACTATTATTCCACTATTAGAGACAGATATATTATGGTCATTTTCTGAAATGACAATGCAAGAATAAATAAAAAATCCTGTGTAGCACCTTTAAAACCACTAAAAGTATTATTGGCCTGCTAATAGCGTTCCAAAAATAATTGCAACATACAAATGTTCATCATTGTTGATATAACATTTGTTGCTATTGTTTCCGTTATTATTATTATTAGGCCATTATCTTGTTATTGGTAGGAATTAAACTCATAATTTCATGGTTATATTATCATAATAATAATAATACATTGTTCAGAACGAAGACCGGTTTTTAATCAGAACTAAGAATAACATAATGAATTTGTTAATGCTCAAGAGGACTGCAATGTTTATATTATCTGGGGCCTTAAATACTTCTTGACTTTCCAACATGCCCAACACACGAAATGCCTGTAAGATAGCCACACAAACCCTTTCCTAATACGCGGGTGAAAAGTTGTACTTTTCAATGTCTGGAGAGAGTTGATAAACATGGCAATTGCCAACCGTGCAGTGGAGATATCGCAAGTCAGTCAACGATAGATGGATGACGTTCCCTGCCGATTATCGCACAGGTTTTTGATGTTGTGTAAATATAAATAGGCTGCTAAACCCCTAAGCGAACTCACTCCCATCATAATTGATATTTTTTTTGGAGAGGAGTAGGCCTATTGGTTAATATTCCTATCTGAATGTCTTCGAGCTTTTAGTCCCAAACAGCTTCACACTCCAAATAGGACTAGCCGTTATAAACGATTTGATTTTAAGTATAAACCTAGAGACAGGGTTAGTTTGATCATCGACAGTAGCCTACGTGGAATTAATGCTGCATGCATTTTGTTTAACGTTTTAATTCAAAATACGAGGTATAACGATGTGACTCTTTCGTGTAGTCCTATGCGGCTATCTGTATGCTAAAATATCAATGAAGTAATGTAGGATCACAGAAACAATAACGTCATCAAAGACAAATGGTTTTCAGATTACATGTTTTGTCTGGACCCTGTGCTTTGTGGGAGACCACAGGACAAAATGTTTAGTGGCTCGGTTTTTTCCTCCCATGTCGGCTGCATGTGACCTGTATCATCATCCAGAGTAGGCTAGGCTAATTACTGTGCTAATCAACCGACCTGTCTTGCGGCCCAATAATATAAATGCAAATTGGCCAGTAGTAGCCTAGCCTTAGGTCTAATCATCCGCCTTAATATCGGACTAGACTAATAATTACAATGGTGAAATAGGCTACATATAGCCCTAGGTATTGTGAAATCGTATGCAAATAGATTCTCATATCAATTTGAGACGAGAACAGTCCCTTGCTTTACCCATGCATACATCTCGAGCCTGTCAACTGTTGACCCTTAAAAATATGTATTATTATGCAAAAGTGCTCAGGTGTTATTGACTACATATGTGACATGGGAACATCCTATTTATTGATAACACCTTTAGGTCCGAGCACTGTTTGCGTAATGCTGCTTGCTATATGTTAGGAATTCCCTATATTTCATTAGTGGTTTATTTGCAGGCTTATGATAGGGTTTAGGTAGGCTATATAAGTGCCCGATTCTAATTTTAGAAGTAAATCGCGTTCGTATAGCCTTCGCCACTGTAACCACATTTTGAAAATGGCAACAAACATTGAACTAACTCCAAAATGTCAACACGGATGTTTTTAAAAAACGTACCTGTTTCCTCTATTCTCGTGTGTCCCAGACCGTTGTTGTGGCTACTGTGCTGGTATGGCAGGTAGGCACTTGGGTGGTGTGCGCTTACCGTGCTGTGGTAAGGGTAGGCTAGCGGGCGGCCATAAGATGACGCGCTGGAAGAAAAGGGGCTATCGTGCTGCGAGGGTCCGACGGGATGCAAGCCGTGCACTGGATAGTGGTTGTGGGACAAGCCGGGGGAGTGCTGCTGGTGGCCGGGATAGCCGTGTCCGAACTCCAGAAAGGCAGATTTGGAGGGATCAGAAGCAACCAGGCTGTCCGACAATGAACTCATAGTCATCATTGAGCGGGGGTCCATAAACTCGAGGCGCAGTTAAGGGCACCATAGAGTGCTACAGATGGGACCGATGCATATCCACTGAGTAGGCAAGTTATGCTGCCTAAAAAAAACAATTTAAAAAAACAATACCTAGAGCACGAAGCGACGAGGTTATTTCCTAAATCCTTCCGTTTGTCTCCAAATTCTAAATTACGCAGTCCCTTTATTTTATCGTCTCTAAAAAGAGACCAGGAAAACCTGCACTGTTTCTCTGAACACTTTGTGCATATGGTTTAGACTTGTTGCTACCTCGCTTGGCATTCACAAGCGCGCCTGCTCATTGGTTGCGGTGGCTAATCATGTCATCCTGCCCCGAGGCCAAACCATATTTAACTTGATTAATACAAGCTACGTGAAGTCGGTCTTCCAGTTTGGGCGGCAATGACATGTCATTGCGGCAGAATTTGGAAACAATTTATGCTAAATGAGAAGATAGGCCTACTGTAACAGATATATTAACTAGGCTAATCTAATGTCAAGCATGTTTAGATTTTGTTATGTAGCCTTTTGGCGTTTGCAAAGACGGTCAACAAACTTGACAACTTGCCAGTGATGTTTTTACGTGAGGACAAATCTTTTGCGCACAAGTTAGGCCATAGGATAATCAATTATTATATACGTATACAGGCCTAATTAATACGCGATACACATAGCTACATTACAAGACTATACATTACATTTCCATCTGGCGCCAATGCGTGATTTAGCCTACGCATGACTAGACTCAAGGGAGGGCGCAGAAACCCAACACAGTGGCTATTATACTGTTGTAAATTTGACTTTATCAAAACGCTCAGATGCATCAAGATAAAACACGAACACATGCACACACACACACGCACACCCCCACATTCTCCCAGCACCTGTATAACACACACTAATCATGTTTTCCTTTAAACAAAAATGCAACAAATGGGAAACTCTTCTTTAGGAGGTTGTACTTGGTGAGAAGATGAGTTGTAATTACTGATCGTTTCTAGAGAAGGAGGGGAGTCTGCCCATAGCTATCAATCTTGTCCGCGATGAAAGAAGACGTTCACATTCGACTGCAAACCATTACATAGTCGGTCATGTGTAATCTATGTCTGTAGGTTGCAGACAGATGGGTGACGATATATATCAACTTGAATGCACGCCGGCCCGAGCCCAGCGCATGACAGACGTAGCGCCGAAGACGCTCGAAATCATTAGGCCTAAATGTCACATTTAGAGTCGTCACTTTATGTAATTCAGTCACAAGTCTAAATGTCACAGGTTGCTGTCAACCTGTAGGCATATAGCCTATGCCAGAGCTCTAGCCGCTAGCCGATGCTGCTTTTGGTAACAATTGAGCAACGCGCGGAAGATAACGTTTCAGGACTGAGACCCCCTGAATAATTATGATAGCCTAACTATTAGGTCTACACACAAGCCTACACAGTAATACTCAAATAAAAATACTACTGTAGTCGTTATGGTGAACCATTCATCCTCATATAGTAGGCTATGTAATCATGTTCCAACGTCTGCTATTCGGTGGAATTAAATAGGCCTATCCCATAATAATGGCTTATATTTATTTCAAATAATATTGAAAACATTTAGTCTATAACGAATTGTATTTCATTTTTTATTTTTTATTAAGATTTTTATTTACTAGGGAAGTCAGTTAAGAACAAATTCTTATTTACAAAGGCCTCCTGCGGGGACAGGGCTGGGATTACGAAAATACATTTTAAAAGTGTTATATATATATATATATATATATATATATATATATGGGACAACAACATAGCATGGCAGCAACACATGACAACACAGCATGGTAGCAACAAAACACGACAACAACATGGTAGCAACACAACATGGTACAAACATTATTGGGCACAGACAACAGCACAAAGGGCAAGAAGGTAGAGACAACAATACATCACGCAAAGCAGCCACAACTGTCAGTAAGAGTGTCCATGATTGAGTCTTTGAATGAAGAGATTGAGATAAAACTGTCCAGTTTGTGTGTTTGTTGCAGCTCGTTCCAGTTGCTAACTGCAGCAAACTGAAAAGAGGAGCGACCCAGGGATGTGTGTGCTTTGGGGACAATTAACAGAATGTGACTGGCAGAACGGGTGTTGTATGTGGAGGATGAGGGTTGCGGTAGATATCTCAGATAGGGGGGAGTGAGGCTTGAGGGTCAAATAAGCATCAACCAGTGGGTCTTGCGACGGGTATACAGAGATGACCAGTTTACAGAGTAGAGAGTGCAGTGATGTGTCCTATAAGGAGCATTGGTGGCAAATCTGATGGTCGAATGGTAAAGAACATCTAGCCGAATGTTGGCATATTAAATGGTTCACCATATTCATATTTGTGTAACACAATCATCAAGTTTTTTTCAATACATGAAAATGCAAAAAAGCAACAACAATATTGTATGATAACACATCAGGTGCCTACCTGTTTTAAGAGGATACAAATGCAGTGTAGGCTTAAAGTGCGCGATGGCAAAAATAATTAGAGGCTAGGTTAAGTCACACAACAGAAAAAAAGCAACGAACTAAAACACTTTGAAGTGAAAACAAGTCCCAATATCCACTTTGCTGGCAAGGGGCCAACAATGCAACCACGTTACCATGCAATGAGCCAACACGTTTGCACATTTAGTTTCACCAAATGTCCATTTGTAGCCTATATTAGAATTGGAACCCAAGGGAAAGCATAACTCGATAGGCTACATACAGTTTTACAATCCCCAAACGTGTCAATTTAGTGCAAATAAAGAACAAATATGAACAACAAGGGTATTTTATTATTTGCCGGCGGCAGTTCGCCCAACCCTGTTGTTAATCTTGCATTGACTTAACAGCTCTTTGAACGCCTGTCGCTATCTTTTGTAGGGAGCCACAGCGCCAACTTGATCTTGGAATATTGAGCAAGAATGCACTGTGCAGTCCTCAGGTATAATTTAGACCTGTAGAGTGCATGTCTTGATGCAACTTTAAATCGACAAAATCCCTGCCATAATCAGTAGAATATTTAAACATCTTTCATGAACTTTTAGACCTTAAAGTAGTGTCCTTTAGTGTTTACTTGGATTGCTGCACAAATCAAGAATATGGTTGGTCTATAGACATGATGTCCTGTTGTAAATTGTATAGACCAAATTTAGGCTAATTGATTCTATCTGTTGGTATGCAGTCTTTGTATAGGCTATTGCAAAAAAGCTAGGTCTATATAGCCTACTGAAAATAATGACAGTCTGAACATACATATTTATCTTATCTTCTGAAGATAAGACGTAACAGATTCCATTGAGACATTCACACTGTACTTTTATCCCTGTGCTGAGTGCCAAGAAAAAACACAGTATTGTCTCTCTCGACTTTAGAAGTTCATGTTTGTTGTCTTCTGCCGAAGGACCCGTGCTATTACGCCAAAAGAATGACGTGTCGAGAATGATAGATTCCTGCGCTTTCATCTCGCGCCAACATTCTTCGGCGCTCTGATTTCACCTCTGTAATCGTCGGGCACGCCCTCCCCCTCTCATGAACCCTGTCATTTTACCTCTATGTTGCCAGCTCTTGGGTTTTTATCCAAGACGGGTCAGAAGATTAATTGAACTACACTGGGACCATACTCACTGTGCCAATAGCGTTGAAAAAAATACTAGTAATTATTGTCACATTTATGGCTGTAAAATGTCATTTTGGGGGGTTCAATGTGTTGATGTGTATGTCACCCCTAAACCTTGAACCCCCCCCCCACCTTAGTAACATTTCCATCACCACATCATGCTAATCTTGAAGTCTACCATGGAGAGATGCACAATGTACAATAGAAATGTCACGAGTCATGATATATTAGTCTCCTATGAGTTTGAGTTGAAATCATGGGTTCACACATTGTGACACATCTTGAACTTACAAGTCAATGTAGACTCAGTCTGTTCATCAGCCTCAAACTTAAGGCCAGTGGGGGATAGACTGAATCTACACTGACATTTTGTCACAAAGCTGTCTTCATATCTACTCATTAAAACAGTACTGTTATTTTGTTTTGCGGGGCCTCCACAGACTCTGTAAGGCCATGGCTCTGAATTAGTATACCACCCCACTCTTCTCCGTGTGGCACAGTTTACATCAACCACAGGTCATCAATCACCATGCACAAACTCAAGAATTTAACAGCATATGCTATTCACTGGCATTGTGAATGTTCGAATGTCATCTGCCACAGGGTAACAAACAAAATGTATTACATGGGATTTGTCTTGTACACCCTAAGAGCATGGAATAGATATCACTCTTTGGTTGACAGGCAGACCACTGACTTGTAAGTTCAGTAAGTAGAGTTCATGTTGTAGATTCAAGACTGTAGTGTCCCACAGGGTTCAGTTCTAGGCCTATTTTCTGTTTAGTTGTTCCCCCAAGGTCATGTCATTAGCTGGTATATAATATCTCTATTATAATGTTGCTGATGATGCACACATCTCCTTGACTCAGGGATGAAAGATACTACCAACGTTCCTCAACTCAACAGTATGACAACTGTTCTTTCTTATATACATTTACATTTCAGTCATTTGGGTTCTAATCCAGAACGACTTACAGTTAGTTCAAATACCTAACAGAGGTAGTGATGAGGATTGGAGGAATTGATGAGATTAAATTGAGAGGTACAGTACCAGTCAAAAGTAGTTTGGACACACCTACTCAATCAAGTTTAAAAAAAAAAGTTTTTCAAAACTATTTTCTACATTGTAGAATAATAGTGAAGACATCAACACTATGAAATAACACACATGGAATCATTTAGTAACCAAAAAAGTGTTAAACAAATTAAAATATATTTTAGATTCTTCAAAGTAGCCACCCTTTGCCTTGATGACAGCTTTGCACACTCTTGGCATTCTCTCAACCAGCTTCACCTGTAATGCTTTTCCAACAATCTTGTAGGAGTTCCCACATATGCTGAGCACTTGTTGGCTGCTTTTCCTTCACTCTGCGGTCCAACTCATCCCAAACCATCTCAATTGGGTTGAGGTTGGGTGACTGTGGAGGCCATCTGGTACACCACCCCATCACTCTCCTTGGTCAAATAGCCCTTACACAGCCTGGAGGTGTGTTGGCTCATTGTCCTGTTGAAAAACAAATGATAGTCCCACTAAGCGCAAACCAGATGGGATGGCATATTGATGCAGAATGCTGTAGTAGCCATGCTGGTTAATTGTGCCTTGAATTCTAATTAAATCACTGGCAATGTCAACAGTAAAGCACATGCACACTATCACACCTCTACCTCCATGCTTCACGGTGGGAACCACACATGCAAAGATCATCTGTTCACCTACTCTGTGTCTCACAAAAACTTGCTGGCTGGAACCAAAAATCTCAAATGTGGACTCATCAGACCAAAGGACAGATTTCCACTGGTCTAATGTCCATTGCCCGTTTCTTGGCCCAAGCAAGTCTCTTCTTCTTATTGATGTCCTTTCGTAGTGGTTTCTTTGAAGCAATTCAACCACGAAGTCCTGATTCACGTCTCCTCTGAACAGTTGATGTTGAAATGTCTCTGTTACTTGAACTCTGTGAAGCATTTATTTGGGCTGCAATTTCTGAGGCTGGTAACTCTAATGAACTTATCCTCTGCAGCAGCGGTAACTCTGGGTCTTCCTTTTCTGTGACGGTCCTCAAGAGAGCCAGTTTCATCATAGGGCTTGATGGTTTCTGCGACTGCACTTGAAGAAACTTTCGAAGTTCTTGAACTTTTCCGGATTGACTGACCTTCATGACTTAAAGTAATGATGGACTGTTGTTTCTATTTGCTTATTTGAGCTGTTCTTGCCATAATATGGATTTGGTCTTTTACCAAATAAAGCTATCCTCTGTATACTACCCCTACCTTGTCAAAACACAACTGATTGGCTCAAACGCATGAAGAAGTAAAGCAATTCCACAAATTAACTTTTAACAAGGCACACCTGTTAATTGAAATGCATTCCAGGTGACTACCTCATGCAGCTGGTTGAGAGAATGCCAAGTGTGTGCAAAGCTGTCATCAAGGCAACGAACGGGTGGTGACTTTGAAGAATCTCAAATGTATTTTGATTTGTTTAACACTTTTTTGGTAACTACATGATTCCATGTGTGTTATTTCATAGTTTTGATGTCTTCACTATTATTATACAATGTAGAAAATAGTACAAATAAAGAAAAACCCTTGAATGACTAGATGTGTCCAAACTTTTGACTGGTACTGTATGTCCAATGAAAGGCTACAGATTGAGGGATGAAAAAGAAAAATGCTCTAATGATGGAGGAATGGACGTTGCTGAGAAACCAGTGATAGCAGGGTTACCAAACTGGTGACATGGCACCAAGCAATTGTTTTGGGGTATACATAGGTAGCTAGGTGGAGTCGTGGACGCTTGTCATAGCTGTGCAAGGTGAGGGACAGATGAGAGAGAGCGAGCAAGGGAGGCTCAGCCACTCTTTAAGACTGTAATTATGTGTGCATTATGGAGGAGAACAAAGCCAGGCCCTGCAGCCATGGAGCAGGGATGTGCCCTTACTGTGGCTTTTATTCACACTGGGGGAAAAAAGTTAATAACAATACTTCTCAACTCAGCCCAGACTGCTTGGCGTCTCCCCTCCCACGTGTGAGTGTGTGTGTGTGTGTGTGTGTGTGTGTGTGTGTGTGTGTGTGTGTGTGTGTGTGTGTGTGTGTGTCCGGAGCACATATGATGCAAAGAATGCGCTACACTTTCCAGTATACAGTCTTCATACACAATTGCAGTCAGTGTGAGAGAAAGAGGTTGGATTACATTGCATTATAAATTTAGACCTGGATCTCATTTCCGTTCGGTTTAAGGTTTGGACCCAATCTCAGGTCTATTCAGGGAGGGAATTAATCGCTGTTTTAAAATGTGTGATCTCCAACATGGTTTAGCCACAAGTGGCCAATTATAAGCTTTGTTTGACGCAATTGATAATGAAGTTGAATAAAATAGATGAAACATTGGAGCTCCTCAGGGCTCCTCTCTACCAAGGCAAACGTAACATGAGAGTAATACTTGTGCCATATAGAGTAATCAGCCACAGCCTGGCCATAATCACAATGGTGTTACAGAATGAGGCCCCCTGGGACAGATTATGTCTTATTATGGCTACACCTGTAGGGACCACAAATATACATTCTTTTTCTCATTGATTTTTTTTTGTTGTGTGTGTTTTTTAAACCTCATGATGACAGATCATGTGGGCAAAATAAGAACATGGAAAGTGTGTGTGCATCAGGGAGAGTTACTGAGGAGCGTGTATCTCACCACAGGAACCAACAATTAGTCTTCAATAATCTATGGATTTGCCTATTTAAGCCATGCTTTTGGTGTGCTGTCTGTCCATCTCATTCATTGTGGACTTTATTCATCGGGATTCAGCACCCATACTTATTGAGGAATAATCTGAGAGTGAGAACATTAGCCTACCCACTGTGCACACACTGGTTAAATCAGAGTTGTTTCCACCTCATTTCAATGAAATTATGTTGAACCAACGTGGAATAGACGTTGAATTGACGTATGTGGACAGTGGGTAGGCTACCTTTTACTATTTGCTCATATCAGATTTTGATCAAATGAAATCATTGCAGGTCGTTGTAAAGTAGTTTATAGGTTGCCCACATTTGAAGTACGCCTACATAGGAAAATCAAAAGGTAGCCCATGTGTTCTGTAAATAATGATGGTTTTATTTAGTTTAGGCATTATATTGTATAGGCTTATGCAAATTACACATTTTGCACATATTAATCAACATTTATTATCTGTAAATAAAAGTATAAATGTCCAGTAAACATTTTTGTAAAATGGTGGACAAGAAATTAGACGTTGCTCATTCTGATTATTAACAACAGACGCATTCACGATTTCGCGTAGCTATAAACTTTTCCTAACCATGGTCAAAACTACCTATTTGCCTCAACAAACAGAAACATTCTGACACGAATATCAAATTAAATTGTAGGTCCATGTTTAGAATTTGCGGATATTGTAAAAACAAAATCGTTGTTTAAAATGACATTTTGGTGTCGTTTCCTATGCAGTTGATTCGAAAAGATAAGCTAAATGGTCTTATATGGCCTGTAGAAATAGTGCCATTTCATCAAACTTGGCAATGCCGACCATATAATTTCGAAGTGGTCAATAGGATCATTTATTAATTCAGCAGTGTGCTGTTTATGCAAGACTATAGATTTGATTATTTCTAAGATGTAGGCAATTCGCACGAATTGTCGTGTGTAGCCTGTTGTATTATGACATATTTTGTCTTATTTTAGGTTGATGGATTGCGGATGCCGTTTATGTTACGCTTCTGAATATATATTAGAAAGGCTTTTAACGAAATCAGTCATTTTATTGGTTGGGTCAGGGTGACTGTTAGGACTACACAGCAAGATATTTAAAGAACAATAGTTTTTATGACGAGAAAATATTATCCTATCTAGCCTTGGCTGAACAGTTTTCTCGATATTGTTCATTTTATTAGGCAAAGACAATGAAATTCACAATTGTTATTTTATGTTCATCTCCGCTCTCCTCCCCATAACCTTGACCATTGTCTGAACTTAAACCTAAAGCTTCACAGAAGACTGATGGAAAAAGTACTAAATTGCATACTTGAGTAAAAGTAAAGCTAAATTAATAGAAAATTACTCAAGTAAAAGTGAACGTCACACAGTAAAATACTACTTGAGTAAAAGTCTAAAAGTATTCGGTTTCAAATATACTTAAGTATCAAAAGTAAAAGTACGAATAATTTAAAATTCCTTATATTAAGCAAACCAGACGGCACAATTTTCTTCTTTTTTTTTAGTTTATGTATGGCAAGGGTCACACTCCGACACTCAGACATCATTTACAAACAAAGCATTTGTGTTTAGTGAATCCGCCAGATCAGAGGCAGTAGATGACCAGGGATGTAATCTTGATAAGTGTGCGAATTGGACCATTTTCTGTCCTGCTAAGCATTCAAAATGTAACGAGTACCTTTGGGTGTCAGGGAAAATGTATGGAGTAAAACGTACATACGTTTCTTTTGGAATTTAGTGAAGTAAAATAAAAGTTGTCAAAAATATAAATAGTAAAGTAAAATACAGATACTTCAAAAAACTGCTTAAGTAGTACTTTAAAGTATTTTTACGTAAGTACTTTACACCACTGGAAGATATATACGGTTACCATCTGTCATAACAGAGGACTCACGCACCTCCTCCCGACAGAATACCTTTTTATCCGTTAACTGCATAGGAAATGTATTTATTTATTTGACCTTTATTTATAATTGTGAAAAATTCTAAACGGTTGAAAAATGTCTGTTTGTCTGTCTGAGTGTTGGTTACAACAACACTGAATTATACAAGGCCAGATGCATTACTTCAGCAACAGTTATATGTTAGGCTATTCAGGATAGTTCCATTAGGAAGCTACAGAAATGGGGAGACATTATTTTCACCAAAACAGCAGAAGCCTGAAGGAAGGCATCAGCAGCATGGGATTTTCCCACAGCAGAAACCAGCTGCTTATAAGACTTAAGAGTTCCACAATGAGAGAGTCCTTCATTAGGCTAGACAAGTGGCCCATCTTCAAAAAAGAGAGAGGTACTAGCAGAGGTATAACAAAGCACATCTCTAAGGTCTCCCAGATATGAAATGGTTGTGTAAAAATATTTAATCGCAAAAGCGGTTAAATGTATAGATATTGTGACACACAACCTAAACTCAAAAAGTGCAGAATAATGCATGGCGTGAGCCAAAAAATGGCATACATGTCATCACATCTAAACAGCAATACCAACAGGTTTTTTATCATACTATCAAAAAAAGCTACAAAAGTGCAGAGTAGTCCCTGGCTGGAGAGGGGTGGGCCACATCTAACCCAAAATTCTAGCTCAGATATTGTTAAAATGTGAAATACAAATAGTCGGTTGTCTCCCCTACATACACAAACAAACAGCATTAGGACATCTGAAGGCATCTTGGAAATATAGACCTGTAAACATACAGATATAATATGCAGAGAATACCAACGATTAAAATGTAGGATGAATGTGAACTTCACTTTTTGGTAGCTGTTCAATAGACAACTGTCAACTGTCAAATTTGCTCTCATTCAGTGCTGTATGGTCCTGCCTGACAGAATGCATACAATTAGGCCTACACATGTTTTTTGATGTTGTGGCTATTGTAATTGGCTCTAAGGCAAGTAGGCTGAGACTGAAAACTGTAATTCTTTCCAGCCAAAAGTTCCTCTGTGAATTTTATATGTTCAGCCCCTATTCTTGCAATTACATTAGGGGGCCCACCTAGATTTTTCTCCAAATCCAATATAGCATCCCAAATTAAATATGGCCACCACAATACCATTTAATAGTGGTTTAGTCACCTGTTTATGAGCACGTTTTAATGAGAGACATTTTTAAGATTTGTGGACCTGTACTGTATGACTTGTACTCAAGACAATTTTTGTGTACTTCAACTATGTTAGGAATCCAATACGCCCAGCATATACACTCCAAGACCTTTGTCTGTACAAGGAAAAGGAAGTAGGCTGTTTGGCATGGCAACACCAAGTATTCCAAGTGACAAGCCTCTTTGAGGATCAATGAGGCAACTGGGAGGCTCCAACGAGAGGAAAGAGAATCCAACCCTGGACTCTCAAACCCACTCCATATCTCTACAGCTTTTCCCCACTGTGGTATAACTGTGCCTCCAAGATTGGACTCTTATGTCACCTCCTTATCATTTAGAAGTAAGCTTTGATTCATTGCTTGTCCAATATGGCTGCTTGACTCCAACACGACCTTTCGCTGGATAACTGCATTTGTGATGCACATTGGGATGTTCCGGTGCCCTCTTATCCTGTTCGGGTTGAGCTGGCACATTGCTTCTTACAGACAATCATGTCCACTATCCTGGTTGTCTGCACTGGAGTTGCCTTATATGTTGATTTGGTGACATTAAGGTGTATGGGAAGGATGCAACCATACATGACAAGCGCATAAGGCTAGTATGAACCAACATAACCTGTTGCTCATTGACAAGAAATGCCATCAATTTAGTTGGCCTTCTTCACGTCATAGGAATTGCACCTCTCCAATGTCAATGCAATCCTAAATCTCCCAGAAGTGTCCTCGATAGGCCCACTCCACCGTCAGTCCTCCCCTCGGGAAGTTACTAGAGACAGAGAAACCATGGAACTGGACTGTCACATGTCAGAAGGCCATTCAACAGCCAAATTACCATTCCCAGAGTCAATATCAACATAATAAGGAAGTCCCCTTGACCACGCTCACAAATTGTGGTAAACAATTATTACTTCCTATCGACCCCCATTTTAAAACAGCCAAATTCATCGTCAATTTTGAGTCATAAAGAAAGAACAAAACATGTCGAAAAGCTGCTGTGTTGTTCAATGTACATGTAACTAGGTCAAAAACCCCGACCTACGGCTCACAATGCTCCCAAGTAGGAAAATATAGCCTGCGAGAGGAGCCCTGTGGCTTCAGGCTATTCAGTGTGGGAGATGTCCAAATAGGCTACACGTAGCTATGTGTGTGGAAAACATTTAATCACAGGTTTAGTATAACTCAATTCACTACTTGTAGTGAGTACTTCTAGTCCGTTTGTTTGTGTTGTTGGTCTTGGCTGGCTTAATGTTCCAGTTGGTAGCTAGCTAGCACTCACTCACGTGGCTTCTAGCACCGTCGTGAAAAGGGGCATGAGGGGAAGCTCGACAATAGTATGTTTTTCTAAGTAGTGAGAATGCAATGTTGAAAAGTAATCTTTAGACATGTTGTACTATTTTAAAGGTAGTTTCGTGATTGACTAAAACAAGCGGACAACAAGAAAGTTGTGTTCGAAAAAGGTAAAAGTATTTGCTGTTAGCCAATGGGGTAACTGAGATAACCAAAGGTTGTTTTCCCCACAGGTCCGCGGCATTCTATCTAATGCTTACTGGGACTATCTGGAAATTGCTGGCGTGAATTGCTCTAATATGCATTTATTTTACTAACAACGATGGCTGGCCAGCCCATGTGACACCTGAAATGAAGAATGAGCTCTCATGCTGGGGTGACACATGCATTGGTCTGGGAAACTGTGCACTAATCCCAATATCTCTATAAGGCAAACAAGAGGCACCATAGGATAGTAAAACTTGCTGTATGTGATCGTTTATGGTGGCTGGGGATTGATCGTAAGATATTGGGCTTTGTGCACCATGCTTGATCAGCTCCACTTCCTCTGCAACCCTTTTACTGTCCATCAATAGCCCAGGGAACATCTTTAAATGTATAAGTGTGTGGAGCTATATTATGTCCTTCACAACAAACTATGACATTTTATGGAAGGCCCAGATGCAGACCATGTCTAAGTAACAAAAGTTTATTACTAGATCAGGGGGAGGGCAAAACGACAGGTCAAGGGCAGGCAGAGGTCAGTAATCCAGATCAGAGTCAAAAGGTACAGAACGGTAGGCAGTCTCAGGGTCAGGGCAGGCAGAGGTCAATAATCCAGGGCGGTGTGACATGGTACAGAACGGCAGGCAGGCTCAGGGTCAGGGCAGGCAGTCAAAACCGGGAAAACTGGAACTATAGAAAAAGACAGACGCAAGGGGAAAAACGCTGGTAGTCTTGACGGACAAAACAAACTGGCAACAGACAAACAGAGAACACATGTATAAATACACTGGGGATAATGGGGAAGATGGGTGACGCCTGGAGGGGGGTGGAGACAAGCTCAAAGACAGGTGAAACAGATCAGGGTGTGACACCAACTCTTCTTAGTCATATGGCCTAGCTACACTCTAACTTCTAAGTAACCTGAGGTCACCCTCACAGGTTCTGTAAATCTCCTGCTGGCCTTGCCCCAGTCCTTAACAGTCCTTAATCAATGCCAAACACCCACAGTTAGTATCGGCCAAATGATAATCCTACTCGAAAGCAAACGTTCCCACAACTTTCCCTTAAAAGTCTCATTAAGTCATTAACTAATGTTTTCACAGGGATATTCCTGTGAAGTACAAGGAATGTTTCCAAGAGACCATTCCTTTAATGTCAAATATAATTTACCCAGAACATGGGTACCATGTTCTCAGAACTTAAGATACTAATGTTCTAGACATGTTTCATGGGAATGTGGCAAAAACATTTGTCTCCAGTTTTCTGTGGGTTAAGAGAATATTGCATCAATGTCCCACCAAACATACACAGAACATGGATGGCATGTCCTCAGAATATAATATATTAATGTTTTAGACACGTTTCGTGGGAATGTTGCAAGAACATTCATGTGTCCAGTTTTTGGAGGGTAAAAGCCAATTTATGCTTGATCCGAAAATATGGTCGGAGGTTACGTTTGGAGGGTGTGATGCAAATGAGAAGCCTCCGGAAGCATGCAGAGGCCAAATTGAGCTCCGTACCGCATTGCAGTGCACCTCCCAAATTTTTAACAATGTGGAGGGCTCCATATATTCACCTTTTAGGAGAATATTCCATCAACGTCCCACCAAACATACACAGAACATGGTTGCCATGTTCTCAGAACATAAAATATTAATGTTCTAGACACGTATGCTGGGAACATGGCAAAAACATTCTTGTGTCCAGTTTTCTGTGGGGTAGGAGAATATTCCACCGATGTCCCACCAAACATACATATGTTGGTGGAATAGTAACCTGATTTAATGATACTCCTGAATCACAATGATGAATAAAATATTTTCTGGAGTGTACTTCTAACAGAGCTGAGATGTACAGTACTATAGAGTGCATTCATCCTATTGCCTACACCTATCAAGTTTCAGATCTACACAAATGCCTAGGGAGGAGGGGTTAGGGTTTATTCTGGACAGGACCTAACTATACTGGCCCAATAAGCACATGCCTTAGAGATATCACTTATTGGCACAGTGGTTAGGGTGCTTGTCATTGGTGCTGGTGGCCTGGGTTTGAGACCTTCTAGAAGAGTCACCCTACTGCCACATTCTTAATAATATGTTAATGTCATTATTTGGCAACAGTTACAACACCAGTGGAGGCTCCTCAGAGGAGGAAGAGTAGGACCATCCTTCTCAGTTAATTTAAACTATAGCAAATATTTTAATGTCACCAAATAATTGATTAAAACATACTGTTTTGCAATGAAGATCTACACTAGCCTCAGCAGAACTATGTTGGGTAGCACCATGGTGTAGCTGGAAGACAGCTAGCTTCAGTCCTCCTATGGGTACGTTGACTTCAAAACATAACCTAGGAGGCTGGTTCTCACCCCCTTCCATGTTGTCCACCAATTAAAGGATCAGAGAATGAATCTAGTACTGAAATAATAAGCTACAGCCAGCTAGCACTGCAGTGCATAACATGTGGTGAGTAGTTGATTCAAAGAGAAAGACAATAGTTGAAAAGTTATTAACAAATTAATTTCTTTCTAAATTAAGGAGAAGCAAGAGAGAGAGAGCTAGCCATATTTCCTAGTATATTCTTTTTCACTTTCACTTACTTAGCTAGCTTAAAATGCAGCTAGCTATTTTAGCCTACTTAACCACCTGGCTCAAACAGAAAGGGATGCTATGTTAGCTGGCTATGGCTATCCAACACGGGAACTTTTCCGGTGGCAATTTTAGAATGTAAATCTAGGTGGGGCAAACAAAAGCCAAAAAAATTCAGATGCATGCCTGCAAAGCCACTACACAACACAACACAACGCTAAACTATACATTAATTGCACTATAACAGTGACAAAAGGTGCCTACATAAAGTTGTCCCAACAGCAGAGCTTTCTTTTCAGCACAATGGAATGAATCCTTACCACCGCTACACTTGGCTATCAGCAGAGCCTTGTCTGGCAGTGAAACAGTTCATTCAGCTTCATGTACTGTCTTTTAAAAATACATAGCTGATATGGCTGACTTACTTAAACAAATGAGGTTTCTACTGACAATTGAGATGCACAAACTATGGCATAAGGGAATGATGAGCAAATAAGAGGCAATCCGTAAATTCGATTAAGACATTAATGAGCAAGCTAAGATGGAAGTAGTGAACATAACTATTTGTTCAGCACTTTTGAAATGTACAGCGACATAATTCAGAACATGGGCCATTCTTACAGTATTCTCCCTGTACACCAAGTCAGAACCGTAGGATAAATAAAGGGAGCATAAAAGAAAGACAATGAAAGCTCTTACAATAATCAATGATGACATTTCCCTAAAACAGGTTATAGGCTACATGTGCACCACCAAGTCAGAACAGCAGGATAAGTTATGAAGGGGAAACGGACCAAATTATTAGGGTGAAGCACATGGGCTACCAACAGCTTACTACACATCATACACTTAGTATTACTATCTTAGCAATAGTATACATATCTCCCTGGCATATTACATAATTTACACATGTCAAAAGTAGTTTGGACACACCTTCTCATTCAAGGGTTTTTCTTTCTTTTTTAACATTTTCTACATTGTAGAATAATAGTGAAGACATCAACACTATGAAATAACACATAAGGAATCATGTAGTGACCAAAAAAAACTTAAACAAATAAAACTCTCTTTTTGTATTGTTGATTGTTCAAAGTAGCCACCCTTTGCCTTGATGACAGCTTTGCACACTCTTTGCATTCTCTCAACCAGTTTCACCTGGAATGCTTTTCCAACAGTCTTGAAGGAGTTCCCACATATGCTGAGCACTGTTTGGCTGCTTTTCCTGCACTCTGCGGTCCAACTCATCCCAAACCATCTCAATTGGGTTGAGGTCAGGTGATTGTGGATGCCAGATCATCTGATGCAGCACTCCATCCCTCTCCTTCTTGCTCAAATAGCCCTTACACAGCCTGGAGGTGTGTTGAGTTATTGTCCTGTTGAAAAACAAATTATAGTCCCACTAAACGCAAACCAGATGGGATGGGGTATCGCTGCAGAATGCTGTGGTAGCCATGCTGGTTAAGTGTGCCTTGAATTCTAAATAAATCACAGACAGTGTCACCAGCAAAGCATCCCCACACCATCACACCACCTTCTCCATGCTTCATGGTGGGAACCACACATGCGGAGATCATCCGTTCACCTACTCTGCATCTCACAAAGACACGACGGTTGGAACCAAAAATCTCAAATTTGGACTCATCAGACCAAAGGACAGATTTCCACCAGTCTAATGTCCATTGCTCGTGTTTCTTGGCCCAAGCAAGTCACTTCTTCTTATTGGTGTCCTTTAGTAGTGGTTTCTTTGCAGCAATTCGACCATGAAGGACTGATTCACGCAGTCTCCTCTGAACAGTTGATGTTGAGATGTGTCTGTTACTTGTGAACTCTGAACTCTGTGAAGCATTTATTTGGGCTCATCCAACCGCTCACCCACACAACGCCTGATTGCCATCTCCCCGGTACAGTTGAAACCGGGATTCATCTGTGAACGGCACACTTCTCCAGCGAGCCAGTGACCATCAAAGGTGAGCATTTGCCCACTGAAGTCGGTTATGACCTGACTGCAGTCAGGTCAAAACCCTGGTGAGGACGACGAGCACACAGATGAGCTTCCCTGAGACAGTTTCTGATAGTCTGAGGTTGTGAGGCCGGTTGGACATATTGCCAAATTTTCTAAAACGACGTTGGAGGCGGCTTACGGTAGAGTAATGAACATTCAGTTCTTTGGCAAAAGCTTTGGTGGACATTCCTGCAGTCAGCATGCCAATTGCATGCTGCCTCAAAACCTGAGACATCTGTGGCATTGTGTTGTGTGACAAAACACATTTTACAATGGCCTTTCATTGTCCCCAGATCATTACACAGGTTCACCAGTGTATTTATCATTCTGTTTAATCAGCTTCTTGATATGCCACACCTGTCAGGTGGATTATCTTGGCAAAGGTGAAATGCTCACTAACAGCGATGTAATTACATCTGTGCACAAAATTTGAGAGAAACACGTTTTTTGTGAGTATGGAACATTTCTGGGAACTTTTATTTCAGCTTATGAAACATGGAACCAACACTTTACATCTTGCGTTTATATTTTTGTTCAGTATACATGTAAACAGGACTGTAAGCAGGCAGCATGCATGCACACACACACACAAACCTGGCATAAAATAAATTATACTCATTAATTTAGTTATTGTTCGTTTTTTATATCCAACATTGCATTCAGAATTTTACATCCGTAGACCATTGTATTCTTATTTACAATAAAAGTGAGTCCAAAATGACACACACTAATATCATACATTTCTATTGGGCACATAACAAACTGTAAATGTATCCAACAAGTTTGTAGTCACAAGCTTGATGTAGTCATAGCGTGCTAGGAATATGGGACCAAATACTACACTTTGAGTACTTCAGGGTAGTCATATAATTTTGTAAATAATTTTGTAAAAACACTTATTAAAAACACTCTCTCGGAGTAAGTAATTATATTAGTATAAAATAATATAATATCCCAAAAAATGTGGCATTCAATATAGCTCAGTATTTGAATTATATATTTTATACAGTCATTATTGCTCATCTTTGTCAAAGGTGTCAATAATTTCAGAGCCCACTGTATAGCCCATGACTTTTCAAATCAAATCAAATAAAACTTTTTTTTGCCACATGCGCCGAATACAAGTGTAGACTTTACCATGAAATGCTTACTTACAAGCCCTTAACCAACAGTGCAGTTCAAGAAGAAGGAAATATTTACCAAGTAGGCTAAAATAAAAAGTACCGTGAATTCCGGACTATAAGCCGCAACTTTTTTCCCAGCTTTGAACCTCGCGGCTTAAACAATGACGCGGCTAATATATGGATTTTTCCCGCTTTCAATTTTTTTTCTCCAAAAAAACACATTCTGTGACGTGCTCAGTTTTTTGGCGGCATGAAGCTTTCATTAGACCAATGAAATTGCCGAACAGGTTAAGGTCAAACAACTTTTTTGTTTACTGTTTAGATTAAATCGAGCACTCTCAAACTTCCCATCATTCTGATGACGGTAGTCATTTTGTCACCCTCATCATGGCAAAGACACGGAGAAATGCATATGATGCAGCTTTCAAGTTGAAGGCGATTGATCTGGCTGTTGGAAAAGGAAATAGAGCTGCTGCACGGTAGCTTGGTCTTAATGAGTCGATGATAAGACGTTGGAAACAGCAGCGTGAGGAATTGACTCAAAAAGACAACTAAAGCTTACTGCTATTTTTTTATTTTTTGTTACAAGCCGTGTTTCGTTAAAACCTATTTATTTTTGTTACAAGCCGTGTTTCGTTAAAGCCTATTTATTTTTGTTACAAGCCGTGTTTCGTTAAAGCCTGTGTAAAGTTCATTTGTTTCAATGTACCGGTAGGCACCTGCGGCTTATAGACATGTGCGGCTTATTTATGTTCAAAATAATATATATTTTTTAATTCAGTGGGTGCAGCTTATATTCAGGTGCGCTTAATAGTCAGGAAATTACGGTAATAATTAAAAGTAACACATTAAGAATAACGAGGCTGTATACAGGGAGCACCGATACCGAGTCAGTGTGCAGGTGTAACAGTATAGCTTCCGTCCCTCTCCTCGCCCCTACATGGGCTCGAACCAAGGACCCTCTGCACACATCAACAACTGACACCCACGAAACATCGTTACCCATCGCTCCACAAAAGCCGCGGCCCTTGCAGAGTAAAAGGAACAGCTCCTTTAAGGTCTCAGAGCGAGTGACGTCACCGATTGAAATGCTATTAGCGCGCATCCCGCTAACTAGCTAGCCATTTCACATCGATTACACAGGGGTACAGGCTAGTTGAGGTAATCTGTACATGTAGGTGGGGGCGAAGTGACTATGCATAGGTAACAAACAAACAGCGAGAAGCAGCAGTGTACAAGAGGGGGGCAGGGGGTCAATGTAAATTGTCCGGTGGCGATTTTTATGAATTGTTCAGCAGTCTAATGGCTTGGGGGTAGAAGCTGTTGAGGAGACTTTTGATCCTAGACTTGGTGCTCCGGTACCGCTTGCCGTGCGGTAGCAGAGAAAACAGTCTATAACTTGGGTAACTGGAGTCTCTGACAATTTTATGGGCTTTCCTCTGACACCGCCAATTATATAGGTCCTGGATGGCAGGAAGCTTGGCGCCAGTGATGTACTGGGCCGTTCACATTACCCTCTGTAGCGCCTTACAGTCAGATGCCGAGCAGTTGCCATATCAGGCAGTGATGCAACCAGTCAGGATGCTCTCGATGGTGCAGCTGTAGAACCTTTTGAGGATCTCGGAGCCCATGCCAAATCTTTTCAGTTTCCTGATGGGAAAAGGTTTTGTCGTGTCCTCTTCATGACTGTCTTGGTATGTTTGGACCATGATAGTTCATTGGTGATGTGGACACCAAGGAACTTGAAACTCTCGACCCGCTCCACTACAGCCCCTTCGATGTTAATGGGGGCCTGTTCGGCCCGCCTTTTCCTGTAGTCCACGATCAGCTCCTTTGACTTGCTCACATTGAGGGAGACATTGTTGTCCTGGCACCACACTGCCAGTTCTCTGCCCTCCTCCCTATAGGCCATCTCA
The DNA here is from genome assembly GCF_901001165.1 of Salmo trutta. Taxonomy (NCBI): domain Eukaryota; kingdom Metazoa; phylum Chordata; class Actinopteri; order Salmoniformes; family Salmonidae; genus Salmo; species Salmo trutta. The sequence goes on from NC_042988.1 coordinate 5,295,655, forward strand.
TCGTTGTCGGTGATCAGGCCTACCACAGTTGTGTCGTTAGCAAACTTAATGATGGTGTTGGAGTCGTGTTTGGCCACGCAGTCGTGGGTGAACAGGGAATACAGGAGGGGACTAAGTACACACCTCTGAGGGGCCCCAGTGTTAAGGATCAGCGTAGCAGACGTGTTGTTGCCTACTCTTACCACCTGGGGGGGGCCCGTCAGGAAGTCCAGGATCCAGTTGCAGAGGGAGGTGTTTAGTCCCAGCTTAGTGATGAGCTTTGTGGGCACTATGGTGTTGAACGCTGAGCTTTAGTCGATGAACAGCATTCTCACATAGGTGTTCCTTTTGTCCGGGTGAGAAAGAGCGGTGTGGAGTACGATTGAGATTGCGTCATCTGTGGATCTGTTGGGGCAGTATGCGAATTGGAGTGGGTCTAGGGTGTCCGGGAGGATGCTGTTGATGTGAGCCATGACCAGCCTTTCAAAGCACTTCATGGCTACCGACGTGAGTGCCAAGGGGTGGTAATCATTTAGGCAGGTTACCTTCCCTTCCTTGGGCACAGGGACTATGGTGGTCTGCTTGAAACATGTAAGTATTATAGACTTGGTCAGGGAGAGGTTGTAAATGTCAGTGAAGACACTTGACAATTGGTCCGCACATGCTTTGAGTACACTTCCTGGTAATCCATCTGGCCCAGCGGCTTTGTGAATGTTGACCTGTTTAAAGGTTTTGTTTACATCGGCTACCGAGAGCGTTATCACACAGCCATCCAGAACAGCTGGTGCTCTCATCAAATCAAATCAAATCAAATTTATTTATATAGCCCTTCGTACATCAGCTGAAATCAAACAGCAAGCAATGCATGTGAAAGAAGCACGGTGGCTGGGAAAAACTCCCTAGGAAAAACTCCTGAGAAAGGCCAAAAACCTAGGAAGAAACCTAGAGAGGAACCAGGCTATGAGGGGTGGCCAGTCCTCTTCTGGCTGTGCCGGGTGGATATTATAACAGAACATGGTCAAGATGTTAAAATGTTCGTAAATGACCAGCATGGTCAAATAATAATAATCATAGTAATTGTCGAGGGTGCAACAAGCACGTCCGGTGAAACAGGTCAGGGTTCCGTAGCCGCAGGCAGAACAGTTGAAACTGGAGCAGCAGCATGGCCAGGTGGACTGGGGACAGCAAGGAGTCATCATGCCAGGTAGTCCTGAGGCATGGTCCTAGGGCTCAGGTCCTCCGAGAGAAAGAAAGAAAGAGAGAAGAGAGAATTAGAGAGAGCATATTTACATTCACACAGGACACCGGATAAGACAAGAGAATACTCCAGATGTAACAGACTGACCCTAGCCCCCCGACACATAAACTACTGCAGCATAAATACTGGAGGCTGAGACAGGAGGGATCAGAAGACACTGTGGCCCCATCCGATGATACCCCCGGACAGGGCCAAACAGGCAGGATATAACCCCACCCACTTTGCCAAAGCACAGCCCCCACACCACTAGAGGGATATCTACAACCACCAACTTACCGTCCGAAGACAAGGCCGAGTATAGCCCACAAAGATCTCCGCCACGGCACAACCCAAGGGGGGGGCGCCAACCCAGACAGGAAGACCACGTCAGTGGCTCAACCTACTCAAGTGACGCACCCCTCCCATGGACGGCATGGAAGAACACCAGTAAGTCAGTGACTCAGCCCCTGTAAAAGGGTTAGAGGCAGAGAATCCCAGTGGGAAGAGGGGAACCGACAAGGCAGAGACAGCAAGGGCGGTTCGTTGCTCCAGCCTTTCCGTTCACCTTCACACTCCTGGGCCAGACTATACTTAATCATAGGACCTACTGAAGAGATAAGTCTTCAGTAAAGACTTAAAGGTTGAGACTGAGTCTGCGTCTCTCACATGGGTAGGGTGTCCGGGAGGATGAACTAATCACTGATCATAATCTTGATGTGATTGGCCTGACTGAAACATGGCTTAAGCCTGATGAATTTACTGTGTTAAATGAGGCCTCACCCCCTGGTTACACTAGTGACCATACCCCCCATGCATCCGGCAAAGGCGGAGGTGTTGCTAACATTTACGATAGCAAATTTCAATTTACAAAAAAAAAAACAATGACGTTTTCGTCTTTTGAGCTTCTAGTCATGAAATCTATGCAGCCTACTCAATCACTTTTTATAGCTACTGTTTACAGGCCTCCTGGGCCATATGCAGTGTTCCTTACTGAGTTCCCTGAATTCCTATCGGATCTTGTAGTCATAGCAGATAATATTCTAATTTTTGGTGACTTTAACATTCACATGGAAAAGTCCACAGACCCACTCCAAAAGGCTTTCGGAGCCATCATCGACTCAGTGGGTTTTGTCCAACATGTCTCTGGACCTACTCACTGCCACAGTCATACTCTGGACCTAGTTTTGTCCCATGGAATAAATGTTGTGGATCTTAATGTTTTTCCTCATAATCCTGGATTATCGGACCACCATTTTATTGCGTTTACAATTGCAACAAATAATCTGCTCAGACCCCAACCAAGGAAGATTAAAAGTCGTGCTATAAATTCTCAGACAACCCAAAGATTCCTTGATGCCCTTCCAGACTCCCTCTGCCTACCCAAGGACGTCAGAGGACAAGAATCAGTTAACCACCTAACCGAGGAACTCAATTTAACCTTGCGCAATACCCTAGATGCAGTTGCACCCCTAAAAATTAAAAACATCTGTCATAAGAAACTAGCTCCCTGGTATACAGAAAATACACGAGCTCTGAAGCAAGCTTCCAGAAAATTGGAACGGAAATGGCGCCACACTAAACTGGAAGTCTTCCGACTAGCTTGGAAAGACAGTACCGTGCAGTATCGAAGAGCCCTCACTGCTGCACGATCATCCTATTTTTCCAACTTAATTGAGGAAAATAAGAACAATCCGAAATTTCTTTTTGACACTGTCGCAAAGCTAACTAAAAAGCAGCATTCGCAAATGGAGGATGGCTTTCACTTCAGCAGTAATAAATTTATGAACTTCTTTGAGGAAAAGATCATGATCATTAGAAAGCAAATTACGGACTCCTCTTTAAATCTGGGTATTCCTCCAGGGCTCCATTGTCCTGAGTCTGCACAACTCTGCCAGGACCTAGGATCAAGGGAGATACTAAAGTGTTTTAGTACTATATCTCTTGACATAATGATGAAAATAATCATGGCCTCCAAACCCTCAAGCTGCATACTGGACCCTATTCCAACTAAACTACTGAAAGAGCTGCTTCCTGTGCTTGGCCCTCCTATGTTGAACATAATAAACGGCTCTCTATCCACCGGATGTGTACCAAGCTCACTAAAAGTGGCAGTAATAAAGCCTCTCTTGAAAAAGCCGAATCTTGACCCAGAAATTATAAAAAACTATCGGCCTATATCGAATCTTCCATTCCTCTCAAAAATTTTAGAAAAAGTTGTTGCGCAGCAACTCACTGCCTTCCTGAAGACAAACAATGTATACGAAACGCTTCAGTCTGGTTTTAGACCCCATCATAGCACTGAGACTGCACTTGTGAAGGTGGTAAATGACCTTTTAATGACGTCAGACCGAGGCTCTGCATCTGTCCTCATGCTCCTAGATCTTAGTGCCGCTTTTGATACCATCGATCACCACATTCTTTTGGAGAGATTGGAAACCCAAATTGGTCTACATGGACAAGTTCTGGCCTGGTTTAGATCTTATCTGTCGGAAAGATATCAGTTTGTCTCTGTGAATGGTTCGTCCTCTGACAAATCAATTGTAAATTTCGGTGTTCCTCAAGGTTCCGTTCTAGGACCACTATTGTTTTCACTATATATTTTACCTCTTGGGGATGTCATTCGAAAACATAATGTTAAATTTCACTGCTATGCGGACGACACACAGCTGTACATTTCAATGAAACATGGTGAAGCCCCAAAATTGCCCTCGCTAGAAGCCTGTGTTTCAGACATAAGGAAGTGGATGGCTGCAAATGTTCTACTTTTAAACTCGGACAAAACAGAGATGCTTGTCCTAGGTCCCAAGAAACAAAGAGATCTTCTGTTGAATCTGACAATTAATCTGGATGGTTGTACAGTCGTCTCAAATAAAACTGTGAAGGACCTCGGCGTTACTCTGGACCCTGATCTCTCTTTTGAAGAACATATCAAGACTGCTTCAAGGACAGCTTTTTTCCATCTACGTAACATTGCAAAAATCAGAAACTTTCTGTCCAAAAATGACGCAGAAAAATTAATCCATGCTTTTGTTACTTCTAGGCTCGACTACTGCAATGCTCTACTTTCCGGCTACCCGGATAAAGCACTAAACAAACTTCAGTTAGTGCTAAATACGGCTGCTAGAATCCTGACTAGAACCAAAAAATTTGATCATATTACTCCAGTGCTAGCCTCCCTACACTGGCTTCCTGTTAAGGCAAGGGCTGATTTCAAGGTTTTACTGCTAACCTACAAAGCATTACATGGGCTTGCTCCTACCTATCTTTCCGATTTGGTCCTGCCGTACATACCTACACGTACGCTACGGTCACAAGACGCAGGCCTCCTAATTGTCCCTAGAATTTCTAAGCAAACGGCTGGAGGTAGGGCTTTCTCCTATAGAGCTCCATTTTTATGGAATGGTCTGCCTACCCATGTGAGAGACGCTGACTCAGTCTCAACCTTTAAGTCTTTACTGAAGACTTATCTCTTCAGTAGGTCCTATGATTAAGTATAGTCTGGCCCAGGAGTGTGAAGGTGAACGGAAAGGCTGGAGCAACGAACCGCCCTTGCTGTCTCTGCCTTGTCGGTTCCCCTCTTCCCACTGGGATTCTCTGCCTCTAACCCTTTTACAGGGGCTGAGTCACTGACTTACTGGTGTTCTTCCATGCCGTCCATGGGAGGGGTGCGTCACTTGAGTAGGTTGAGCCACTGACGTGGTCTTCCTGTCTGGGTTGGCGCCCCCCCCTTGGGTTGTGCCGTGGTGGAGATCTTTGTGGGCTATACTCGGCCTTGTCTTCGGACGGTAAGTTGGTGGTTGTAGATATCCCTCTAGTGGTGTGGGGGCTGTGCTTTGGCAAAGTGGGTGGGGTTATATCCTGCCTGTTTGGCCCTGTCCGGGGGTATCATCGGATGGGGCCACAGTGTCTTCTGATCCCTCCTGTCTCAGCCTCCAGTATTTATGCTGCAGTAGTTTATGTGTCGGGGGGCTAGGGTCAGTCTGTTACATCTGGAGTATTCTCTTGTCTTATCCGGTGTCCTGTGTGAATGTAAATATGCTCTCTCTAATTCTCTCTTTCTTTCTCTCTTTCTTTCTTTCTCTCGGAGGACCTGAGCCCTAGGACCATGCCTCAGGACTTCCTGGCATGATGACTCCTTGCTGTCCCCAGTCCACCTGGCCATGCTGCTGCTCCAGTTTCAACTGTTCTGCCTGCGGCTACAGAACCCTGACCTGTTCACCGGACGTGCTTGTTGCACCCTCGACAATTACTATGATTATTATTATTTGACCATGCTGGTCATTTACGAACATTTTAACATCTTGACCATGTTCTGTTATAATATCCACCCGGCACAGCCAGAAGAGGACTGGCCACCCCTCATAGCCTGGTTCCTCTCTAGGTTTCTTCCTAGGTTTTTGGCCTTTCTCAGGAGTTTTTCCTAGGGAGTTTTTCCCAGCCACCGTGCTTCTTTCACATGCATTGCTTGCTGTTTGGGGTTTTAGGCTGGGTTTCTGTACAGCACTTTGAGATTTCAGCTGATGTACGAAGGGCTATATAAATAAATTTTATTTTATTTGATTTGATTTGATTTGGTAGGCAGACCATTCCATAAAAATGGAGCTCTATAGGAGAAAGCCCTACCTCCAGCCGTTTGCTTAGAAATTCTAGGGACAATTAGGAGGCCTGCGTCTTGTGACCGTAGCGTACGTGTAGGTATGTACGGCAGGACCAAATCGGAAAGATAGGTAGGAGCAAGCCCATGTAATGCTCTGTAGGTTAGCAGTAAAACCTTGAAATCAGCCCTTGCCTTAACAGGAAGCCAGTGTAGGGAGGCTAGCACTGGAGTAATATGATCAAATTTTTTGGTTCTAGTCAGGATTCTAGCAGCCGTATTTAGCACTAACTGAAGTTTGTTTAGTGCTTTATCCGGGTAGCCGGAAAGTAGAGTATTGCAGTAGTCGAGCCTAGAAGTAACAAAAGCATGGATTAATTTTTCTGCGTCATTTTTGGACAGAAAGTTTCTGATTTTTGCAATGTTACGTAGATGGAAAAAAGCTGTCCTTGAAGCAGTCTTGATATGTTCTTCAAAAGAGAGATCAGGGTCCAGAGTAACGCCGAGGTCCTTCACAGTTTTATTTGAGACGACTGTACAACCATCCAGATTAATTGTCAGATTCAACAGAAGATCTCTTTGTTTCTTGGGACCTAGGACAAGCATCTCTGTTTTGTCCGAGTTTAAAAGTAGAACATTTGCAGCCATCCACTTCCTTATGTCTGAAACACAGGCTTCTAGCGAGGGCAATTTTGGGGCTTCACCATGTTTCATTGAAATGTACAGCTGTGTGTCGTCCGCATAGCAGTGAAATTTAACATTATGTTTTCGAATAACATCCCCAAGAGGTAAAATATATAGTGAAAACAATAGTGGTCCTAGAACGGAACCTTGAGGAACACCGAAATTTACAATTGATTTGTCAGAGGACGAACCATTCACAGAGACAAACTGATATCTTTCCGACAGATAAGATCTAAACCAGGCCAGAACTTGTCCATGTAGACCAATTTGGGTTTCCAATCTCTCCAAAAGAATGTGGTGATCGATGGTATCAAAAGCGGCACTAAGATCTAGGAGCATGAGGACAGATGCAGAGCCTCGGTCTGACGTCATTAAAAGGTCATTTACCACCTTCACAAGTGCATGCATGCTTCAGGGTTACTTGCCTCGAAGAGAGCGTAAAAGGCATTTAGCTCGTCTGGTAGGCAGTGCGTCGCTGTGCAGCTCACGTCTGGGTCTCCCTTTGTAGTCCGTAACAGTTTTCAAGCCACGTCCAACGAGCGTCAGAGCTGGTGTAGTAGGATGCAATCTTAATCCCGTATTGGCGCTTTGCTTGTTTGATGGTTCGTCTGAGGGCATAACGGGATTTATTATAAGCATCCGGATTAGTCTCCTGCTCCTTGAAAGCGGCAGCTCTAGCCTTTAGCTCGATGCAGATGTTGCCTGTAATCCATGGTTTCTGGTTGGGATATGTACGCACAGTCACTGTGGGGACGACGTCATCGATGCACTTATTGATGATGCCGATGACTGAGGTGGTGTATTCCTCAATGCCATTGGATGAATCCCGGAACATATTCCAGTCTGTGCTAGCAAAACAGTCCTGTAGTGTAGCATCCGCGTCATCTGACCACTTCCTTATTGAGCGAGACACTGGTACTTTCTGCTTTAGTTTTTGCTGGTAAGCAGGAATCAGGAGGATAGAATTGTGGTCAGATTTGCCAAATGGAGGGCGGGGAGAGCTTTCTATGCATCTCTGTGTGTGGAGTAAAGGTGGTCTAGGATTTTTTCCCCCTGGTTGCACATGTGGGGCGGCAGGTAGCCTAATGGTTAGAGGGGCGACAGGTAACCTAGTGGTTAGAGCGTTGGACTAGTAACCGAAAGGTTGCAAGATAGAATTCCCGAGCTGACAAGTTAAAAATCTGTTGCTTTCCCCCTGAACAAGGCAGTTAACCCACTGTTCCTAGGCCGTCATTGAAAAAAATAATTTGTTCTTAACTGACTTGCCTGGTTAAAAAAAGGTAAAATGAAAATACATTTAAAAAATGTGACATGCTTGTAAAAAATGTGTAAAACTGATTTAAGTTTGCCTGCATTAAAGTCCCAGGCCACTTGGAGCGTCGCTTCTGGGTGTGCATTTTCTTCTTTGCTTATGGCCTTATAGAGTGGTCTTGGTTGAGAGCGGTCTTAGTGCCAGCTTCGCTTTGTGGTGGTTAAATAGACGGCTACAAATAATACAAATGAGAACTCTCTTGGTAGATAGTGTGGTCGACAACTTATCATAAGGTACTCTACCTCAGGCGAGCAATACCTTGAGACTTCTTTAATTTTAGACATCGTGCACCAGCTATTATTGACAAAAAGACACACACCCCCACCCCTCCTCTTACCAGAGGTAGCGTCTCTGTTCTGCCGGTGCATGGAAAATCCCGCCAGCTCTATATTGTCCGTTTCTTTGTTCAGCCATGTCTCGGTGAAACATAAGATGTTACCATTTTTAATGTCCCATTGGTAGGATCATCTTAATAGTAGGTCATCAATTTTATTTTCTAACGATTGCACATTAGCAAGGAGAATGGAAGGCACTGGGAGTTTACTTGCACGCCTACGGCTTCTCAGAAGGATCCCCGATCTGCGTTCTTTTTTCCCGCATCTTTTCTTCACGCAAAAGGCGTGGATCTGGGCCTGTTCCAGTGAAAGTAGGATATCCTACTCGTCGGACTCGTTAAAGGAAAAAGTTTATTCCAGTCTGCGGTGAGTAATCGCTTTTCTGATTTCCAGAAGTTATTTTCGGTCATAAGAGACGGTAGCAGCAACATTATGTACATAATAAGTAAAAAATAAGTTATCCAAAATGATTTTTTAAAATATAATTGCACAATTGGTTGGGAGAATGTAGAACGTCAGCCTTGTTCTTCGGCGCCATCTTTTCAAGACTTTTGGTGGAAATATTGGGTGCAAGAGGCGTCACTACAATCCCTGGTACGAATCCAGGCAGAATCACATCCGTCCGTGATTGGTAGTCCCATAGGGAGGCGCATAACTGGCCCAGTGTCGTCCGGGTTTGGCCGGGGTAGGCCGTCATTGTAAATAAGAATTTGTTCTTAACTGACTTTCCTAGTTAAATAAAGGTAAACCTAAAAATAATAATAGTGAAGACATCAAAACTATGAAATAACACATATGGAATCATGTAGTAACCAAAAAATGTTTAACAAATCAAAATATATTTTAGATTTTAGATTCTTCAAAGTAGCCACCCTTTGCCTTGATGACAGCTTTGCACACTCTTGGCATTCTATCAACAAGCTTCATGAGGTAGTCACCTGGAATGCATTTTAATGAACAGGTTTGCCTTGTTAAATGTGAATTTGTGGAATTTATTTCCTTCTTAATGTGTTTGAGCTAATCAGTTGTGTTGTGACAAGGTAGGGGTGGTATACAGAAGATAGCCCTATTTGGTAAAAGACAAAGTCCATATTATGGCAAGAACAACTCAAATAAACAAAGAGGCACACTTAAAAAAAACTGGAATGAGTAGGTGTGTCCAATCTTTTGAATGGTACTGTAAGTACTCACACCCATGAGTCAATAAATGTTAGAATCACCTTTGGCAGCGATTACAGCTCTGCGTCTTTCTGGGTAACTCTCTAAGAGCTTGTCTTAATTTTGAATTTTATTTCACCTTTATTTAAGCGGGGAGGCGAGTTGAGAACAAGTTCTCATTTACAACTGCGACCCGGCCAAGATAAAGCAAAGCAGTGCGACACAAACAACATCACAGAGTTACACATGGAATAAACAAACATACAGTCAATAATACAATAGAAAAGTCTATATACAGTGTGTGCAAATGAGGTAGGATAAGGGAGGTAAGGCAATAAATAGACTATAGTGGCGAGATAATTACAATATAGCAATTAAACACTGGAGTGATAGATGTGCAGAAGATGAGTGTGCAAGTAGAGATACTGGGGTGCAAAGGAGCAATTTTTTTTAAATAACAGTATGGGGATGAGGTAGTTGGATGGGTTATTTACAGATGGGCTATGTACAGTGTTGTATAGCACACTGTATTACTTATACAACTAATATAAAGACAGGACATGAGACGGGAGTAGAAATTAACATGGGCAATGTTTAATGCGTTTCACAGGAAGAACAATCCAAGCATTTCAACGTAGGTAAGCAAGGGGGGTTACAGGTGCCCTAAAGGGACAAAACTAGAATATCAATACACAACATACAGGTGCAGTGATCTGTGAGCTGCTCTGACAGCTGGTGCTTAAAGTTAGTGAGGGAGATATGAGTCTCCAGTTTCAGTGATTTTTGCAGTTTGTTCCAGTCATTGGCAGCAGAGAACTGGAAGGAAAGGTGGCCAAAGGAGGAATTGGCTTTGGGTGTGACCAGTGAAATATACCTGCTGGAGCACGTGCTACGGGTGGGTGCTGCTATGGTGACCAGTGAGCTGAGATAAGGATGGGCTTTACCTAGCAAAGACTTATAGATGACCTGGAGCCAGTGGGTTTGGCAACAAATATGAAGCGAGGGCCAGCCAACGAGAGGTGCAGTGGTGGGTGGTATATGGGGCTTTGGTAACAGAACGGATGGCACTGTGATAGACTGCATCAAGTTTGCTGAATGGAGTGTTGAGGCTATTTTGTAAATGACATCGCCGAAGTCATGGATTGGTCGGATAGTCAGTTTTACGAGGGTATGTTTGGCAGCATGAGTGAAGGACGCTTTGTTGCGAAATAGGAAGCTGATTCTAGATTAAATTTTGGATTGGAGATGCTTAATGTGAGTCTGGAAGGAGAGTTTACAGTCTAACCAGACACCTAGGTATTTGTAGTTGTCCACATATTCTAAGTCAGAACCGTCCAGAGTAGTGATGCTGGCAGGTGTGGGCAGCGATCGATTGAAGAGCATGCATTTAGTTTTACTTGCATTTAAGAGCAGTTGAAGGCCACGGAAGGAGAGATGTATGGCATTGAAGCTCGTCTGAAGGTTTGTTAACACAGTGTCCAAAGAAGGGCCAGAAGTATACAGAATGGTGTCGTCTGCGTAGAGGTGGATCAGAGCATCACCAGCAGCAAGAGTGACATCATTGATGTATACAATGCACACCTGCATGCAATTTTTGCACATTATTCTTTTTAAAATTCTTCAATCTCTGTAAAGTTGGTTGTTGATCATTGCTAGACATCCATTTTTAAGTCTATCGATAGGTTTTCAAGATGATTTAAGTCAAAACTGTTACTAGGCCACTCAGGAACATTCAATGTCATCTTGGTAAGCAACTCCAGCGTATATTTTTCCTTGTGTTTTTGGTTATTGTCCTGCTGAAAGGTGAATTTTTCTGTTGGAAAGCAGACTGAACCAGGTTTTTCTCTAGAATTCTTCCTAGAGGAAAACTTCCTAGACCTTGCCGATGACAAGCATACCCATAACATGATGAAGTCACCACCATGATTGAAAATATAAAGAATGGTACTCAGTAATGTGCTGTGTTGGATTTGCCCAAATAATAAGGCTTTGTATTCAAGAGATAAAGTTAGTGCCTTATCCCGAACAGGATGCATACTGTTGAATATTTTGGGGAGGTTCCTTCTATCACTGTCATTGAGCTTAGTATTGTGGAGTAACTACAATGTTGTTGATTCATTCTCAGTTTTCTCCTAACACAGCCATTAAACTCTGTAACTGTTTTAAAGTCAACATTGGCCTCATGGTAAAATCCCTGAGGAGTTTCCTTCAACTGCAAACTGAGTAAGGAAGAATGCCTGTATCTTTGTTGTGACTGGGTGTATTGATACACCATCCAAAGTGTAATTAATAACTTCATCATGCTCAAAAGTATATTCATTGTCTGCTCCCCCCCCCCCCCCCCCCCAACTATCAATAGATGCCCTTCTTTGCGAGGCATTGGAAAATCTCCCTGGTCTTTGGGGTCGAATCTGTGTTTGAAATTCATTGCTCGACTGAGGGACCTTACAGATAATTGTATGTATGGGATACAGAGATGAGGTAGTCATTCAAAAATCCTGTTAAACCCTAGTATTGCACACAGAGTGAGGCCCTACAACTTATTATGTGACTTGTTAAGCACATTTGTACTCCTGAAGTTATTTAGGCTTGCCATAACAAAGGGGTTAAATACTTATTGACTCAAGACATCTCAGCTTTCCAGTTTTAATTAATTAGCAAAGATTTCTAAAAACATTATTCCGCTTTGACATTTTAGGGTATTGTGTGTAGAACAGTGACACACAATCTCAATTGAATCCATTTAAAATTCAGGCTGTAACACAACAAAATGTGTAAAATGTCAAGGGGTGTAAATACTTTCTAAAGGCACTGTAAATGATTGATGACATGAGGTTTGGTGGGAGAACGGACAGAGAAACTCACAGATCTGATCAGTCGAGTAGTATTCTCAGTTAGCTGGTGTGGGTTGTTAAAAGTGGTGTGTGTGTGTGTGTGTGTGTGTGTGTGTGTGTGTGTGTGTGTGTGTGTGTGTGTGTGTGTGTGTGTGTGTGTGTGTGTGTGTGTGTGTGTGTGTGTGTGTGTGTGTGTGTGTGTGTGTGTGTGCGTGTCTATGTGTTTACTAGGTATCTACAGAGTGCTGTAAAGGCTGAAGGATTAGGTTCCCCTACGGCACAGGTGTGGAGAAGCACCTTAGTCTTTTGTCAAAGCTAATCTCTGACTATTTGGGTGCAAAGGGACGCCTCATCGGGACTAAGCCTCCTCTTGGTTGCCTGAAGGGTGCGGACGCACCCACTTTGACCTAATTGGTCTGGAGAGCGTGAAAACATTCCTGAGTTGAGTGAACGTATGTGTGTGTGCGTACGTGTGTGTTGTTCACTTCTCCCAGTATGTAGGGGATGACGTCAACCTGCAGTCCCACAACGTCCTATGCTTGTCAACCATCGTAAAAAAAAACAATCCTTGCCTTTACTGGGCAGCTAGTCATAACAATACAGTCCACAGACAAAATACACACAGTGTGTAAGATACAGGACAGGGATAGGTCGGTGTATGTGTGTGTAACCTACTTATTCCAACACAGAGAGAGTCTAATGATAAATGTCCTTTCTCTTTTTCTTCCCCCAACCCCCTTTTTGTTTCTTAATGGTAGTCCCTCCCCTTTACTTTAAGCAGGAGAAAAAAATACAAATCACTCCTTTTTTAGTTTTAACCCTTATTTTACTAGGTAAGTTGACTGAGAACACATTCTCATTTACAGCAACAACCTGGGGAATAGTTACAGGGGAGAGGAGGGGGGATGAATGAGCCAATTGTAAGCTGGGGATGATTAGGTGACCATGATGGTATGAGGGCCAGATTGGGAATTTAGCCAGGACACCAGGGTTAACACCCCTACTTTTACAATAAGTGCCATGGGATCTTTACTGACCACAGAGAGTCAGGAGACCCGTTTAACGTCCCATTCAAAAGACAGCACCCTAAACAGGGCAATGTCCCCAGTCACTGCCCTGGGGTATTGGGATATTCTTTTAGACCAGAGGAAAGAGTGCCTCCTACAGGCCCTCCAACCCTACTGGCCCTCAAACCCTGCTTCGCTTCAGAAGCAAGCCAGCAGTGGGATGCAGGGTGGTATGCTGCTGGCTCAATCAGCCAGAGTCAAAGACCTTCAGCCAAAAGCAACAGTACAGAGTAAAGTGAGGGAGGATAGATCCTATTTTTTCTGTCTTTCTTTCTCTATCTCTCTCCTTCTCTCCGTTCCTGATGGGAGATGATGAATTCCGTCTTTGGGCTCAGCCAATGAAGAACGACTTAATGAGAGAGGACTAATTGCTGTCATCAATCACTCACCTCAGGGCCAATGTAAAGGGCAAATCTCTGATGAATGAAATAAATTATATAAACCCATTGATTTTTGAAGAATATAACTAATAAATAACGAGCTTAGTTTAACTGTCCTACTGCATCAGAACCCACAATAAGCTTGTTTTTGTCCACTGTTTGTAAACAATGTAATCGGAAACAAACACTGCATAAAAGTATCAAATCAAAATCAAATCAAATTTATTTATATAGCCCTTCGTACATCAGCTGAAATCTCAAAGTGCTGTACAGAAACCCAGCCTAAAACCCCAAACAGCAAGCAATGCATGTGAAAGAAGCACGGTGGCTAGGAAAAACTCCCTAGGAAAAACTCCCTAGAAAGGCCAAAAACCTAGGAAGAAACCTAGAGAGGAACCAGGCTATGAGGGGTGGCCAGTCCTCTTCTGGCTGTGCCGGGTGGATATTATAACAGAACATGGTCAAGATGTTAAAATGTTCATAAATGACCAGCATGGTCAAATAATAATAATCATAGTAGTTGTCGAGGGTGCAACAAGCACGTCCGGTGAACAGGTCAGGGTTCCGTAGCCGCAGGCAGAACAGTTGAAACTGGAGCAGCAGCATGGCCAGGTGGACTGGGGACAGCAAGGTAGTCCTGGCATGATGAGGTCCTCCGAGAGAAAGAAAGAAAGAGAGAAAGAGAGAATTAGAGAGAGCATATTTAAATTCACACAGGACACCGGATAAGACAAGAGAAAAGTCCAGATGTAACAGACTGACCCTAGCCCCCCGACACATAAACTACTGCAGCATAAATACTGGAGGCTGAGACAGGAGGGATCAGAAGACACTGTGGCCCCATCCGATGATACCCCCGGACAGGGCCAAACAGGCAGGATATAACCCCACCCACTTTGCCAAAGCACAGCCCCCACACCACTAGAGGGATGTCTACAACCACCAACTTACCGTCCGAAGACAAGGCCGAGTATAGCCCACAAAGATCTCCACCATGGCACAACCCAAGGGGGGGCGCCAACCCAGACAGGAAGACCACGTCAGTGACTCAACCCATTCAAGTGACGCGCCCCTCCCATGGATGGCATGGAAGAACACCAGTAAGTCAGTGACTCAGCCCCTGTAATAGGGTTAGAGGCAGAGAATCCCGGTGGAAAGAGGGGAACCAGCAAGGCAGAGACAGCAAGGGCGGTTTGTTGCTCCAGCCTTTCCGTTCACCTTCACACTCCTGGGCCAGACTATACTTAATCATAGGACCTACTGAAGAGATAAGTCTTCAGTAAAGACTTAAAGGTTGAGACTGAGTCAGCGTCTCTCACATGGGTAGGCAGACCATTCCATAAAAATGGAGCTCTATAGGAGAAAGCCCTACCTCCAGCCGTTTGCTTAGAAATTCTAGGGACAATTAGGAGGCCTGCGTCTTGTGACCGTAGCGTACGTGTAGGTATGTACGGCAGGACCAAATCGGAAAGATAGGTAGGAGCAAGCCCATGTAATGTATTTTTACTAGTAGAATGTTGAAATGATGGATGGTCAGTCCTTCCATACATAGCTTTGTCAATGACTTTGAGAGTGGTTCAATTTTTCCAGCCACATCCCCCAGTTGTTTACCAAAATAGTGGTGGGGTATTTGCTTTGCTATTGTTTGTTATTGTTTGAACTGCAGATTGCCCCTTTAAGAGCAAATAATATACACTACCGGTCAAAAGTTTTGGGGCTCAGCCAATGAGCTGAGCAAGGGTTTTTCTTTATTTGTACTATTTTCTACATTGTAGAATAATAGTGAATACATCAACATTATGAAATAACACATATGGAATCATGTAGTAACCAAAAAAGTGTCAAACAAAATCAAAATATATTTTATATTTGAGATTCTTCAAATAGCCTTGATGACAGCTTTGTACACCCTTGGCATTCTCTTTACCTGAAATGCTTGTCCAACAGTCTTGAAGGAGTTCCCACATATGCTGAGCACTTGTTAGTGTCATGCCCTGATCTGTTTCACCTGTCTTTGTGATTGTCTTCACCCACCTCCAAGAGTCACCAGTTTTCCCCATTATTCCCAGGGTATTTATTCCTGTGTTCTCTGTCTGTCTGTTGCCAGTTCGCCTTGTCTTGTCAAGTCAACCAGCGTGTTTTTCCCGTGCTCCTGCTTTTTCCTAGTCTCTGTTGTTCTAGTCCTCCCGCTTCTGACCTTTGCCTGCCCTGACTCTGAGCCCGCCTGCCTGACCATTCAGCCTGCCCTGACCTCAAGCCTGCCTGCTACTCTGTACTACCTGGACTATGACCTAGTTTATGATCGTTTGCCTGTCCACGACTTGTCTCTTGCCTGCCTCTTGTTTTATAATAAATATCAGAGACTCAAACCATCTGCCTCCTGTATCTGCATCTGGGTCTTGCCCTGCATCGTTATAGTATGAATTGGCCGGCTCTGTCACGCTGTCTCGCTGCAAGGAGCCACCATTCAAAAACACGAAAAGCTGGACCAGAATCTTCTGGAAGGGCTCCATTCGCTGACGCCATGACCAGGGGTTCAAGATGTTACTGGAGGAATTCCGTGGGTTATCTCAAAGGCAGTATTCCACCACGGAGCCTTCCCAGTTGCCCAGTAACTCCCCTACCAGTGGCGGGTTTGTATAGCCTACCCTGGCTACCCGAAAACCCCGCTTACCTCCTCCGGAGCGATATTCTGGGGATCCTGGAACCTGCCAGGGTTTTATTTCTCAGTGCTCCCTCATTTTTGAGCTGCAGCCATCTTCGTTCCCTTCGGAAGAGCGCTCTCCTGGGCTACGGGTAACAATCCGCCATTTGTCGTCATCTGGAAGATTTCATGGCAGAGGTGAGGAAGGTGTTTGATTCTCCGGTGTCCGGGAGAGAGGCGACCCGAAAACTCCTTGAATTACGCCAAGACTCCCGTAGTTTGGCAGACTACGCAGTAGATTTTCACATATTGGCTGCCAAGAGTGCCTGGAATCCGGAGTCCCTATTCGATACCTTCCTTCACGGACTATCAGAGGAGATTAAAGATGAGCTAGCAGCTCGGGAGTTACCGTTGGACCTCAATTCCCTCATCGCCCTTACCATTAGGATTGATGGGCGTCTACGGGAACGCAAGAGTGAGAGGAGGTCTGGTCTAGGTCACACTCATTCATCTGCTGCTGCTGCTTGCTCACCTCCGAAGGAATCCGGAAGTCCTCGAAGGCTGAATTTCCGAGAAGATCCAAAGCCACCCGAGTTCCCTCCAGAATCATCGGCGAAGGGTGAGTCGGATACACCGGAACCTATGCAACTGGGCAGAGCTAGATTATCGCCTAAGGAACGTTCACGTAGGCTATGCTCCAACAGTTGTCTGTATTGTGGTGCTGCGGGGCATTACATAGTCACCTGTCCAGTAAGAGACCTAACTCATTAGTGGGTGCAAGTACACTGCTGAGCCAAACTGAGAATTCTCTAATTCCCATTACCCAAACTCCTTTTTTGTGATCCTTGCTGTGGGGAGACCAGTCTAAGTCTCTCCAGGTGCTCGTTGACTCTGGGGCTGATGAGAGTTTTATGGACGCTACCCTGGTATCGGAACTAGGTATCCCCATTCAACTCCCCTCCGTTCCCATGGACGCCAGGGCAATGGACGGCCGCTCCATTGGAAGTCACGCACATCACAGTTCCCATTAATCTGTGGGTATCTGGAAATCACAGTGAGTCAATACAGCTTCTCCTTAATGAGGCTCCACACATTTTGGTATTTTTTTAGCTCCAGAAGCACAACCCTGATATTGACTGGACCACGGGTTCAATCCTGGGTTGGAGCCCGTACTGTCATTCACATTGCCTGAAGGCATCGCAGCCTCCCTCGGAACATCCGCCTCCAGGGTTAAGTACGGCCTCGGATTTCTCTGCCGTTCCCACAGAGTACCATGACCTCCTGGAGGTTTTCAGCAAGGCTTGTGCTACCTCTCTTCCACCACATTGTCCTTACGATTGTGCAATTGATCTCCTCCAAGGCACCACACCGCCTTGAGGCTGGCTATATTCCCTGTCTGGCCCTGAGACCAAGGGTATGGAGGAGTACATTAAGGACTCTCTGGCTGCTGGGAGCATTTCCCCTTCTGCCTCCGCTTCCGGCGCAGGGTTATTCTTTGTGGGGAAGAAGGACAAGACCCTGCGATTACCGGGGCCTCAATGACATCACAATCAAGAATCGTTATCCTATACCACTCCTCTCCTTGGCTTTCGAACCTCTCCACGGGGCTACCATCTTTTCCAAACTGGACCTTCGGAATGCCTACCACCTTGTTCGGATACGCAAAGGAAACGAGTGGAAGATGGCCTTCAACTCTGCCTGTGGACACTATGAGTACCTGGTCATGCCGTTTGGACTCACCAACGCTCCCGCTGTCTTCCAGGCCCTGGTCAACGATGTGCTCCGGGACATGTTGAATCGTTTTGTAATTGTCTACCTCAACGACATCCTGGTTCTCTCTTATTCTGCCCAAGAACACGTTCTCCATGTTCGACAAGTCCTTCAGCGCCTCTTTGTAAAAGCTGAGAAGTTCAAGTTTCACCGCTCCACTTTCTTCTTTCTGGGATACGTCATCGCTGAAGGGAATGTCCAGATAGATCCGGAAAAGGTGAGTGCGGTGGTGAATTGGCCCCAACCCACGACCAGGGTGCAGCTACAACAGTTTCTGGGGTTTGTACATTTCTACCGCCGTTACATTCAGGGCTACAGCACCCTGGCAGCTCCCCTCTCTGCACTCACCTCTCCCAAGGTACCGTTCACATGGTCCCCAGCAGCAGACAGGGCTTTTTGGGATCTGAAGCAGCGATTTACTACTGCCCCATCCTCATCCATCCAGACCCGACCTATCAGTTTGTGGTTGAGGTTGACGCTTCCGACGTGGGAGCAGGGGCCGTCCTTTCCCAGCGATCCGTCTAGGACCAGAAGCTTTGTCCCTGTTGGTACGTATGCCTCTCGGAAGAGGGAACGCAACACCCTGCTACAACTCAACTCCTCGTGGTGTGAAAGAGGTATGGGACTGTAGGTGCGAGTAAGGATGGCAAAAGGCAGAGAATTTGCCGTTTACTAGGAATTTATTCCTTCACACGGTAAATTTGGGGGAAAGGGCCTGAACGGAACCAAAGCAAAGAAAGTAAATGTCAAAGCCCCCTCTCCTACCTTACCTGCCTACCCACTACTTACCTAACTTAGTACCACCTGGTGCGCTAACCAAAATACAGGGGGTGGTCCGCCCAGGTCTTACCTAGTGTGCATAGACAGTGAATACTACGGGTTATGTATGCCCGCGGGCCTCTTGCCTAAGCCCTCC
The DNA here is from genome assembly GCF_901001165.1 of Salmo trutta. Lineage (NCBI taxonomy): Eukaryota > Metazoa > Chordata > Actinopteri > Salmoniformes > Salmonidae > Salmo > Salmo trutta. The sequence continues at coordinate 5,314,565 of NC_042988.1, forward strand.
CTAGGTGCCTTCCTCTTCCCCCCTGGAAACAAAAACGGAATAATTAGTAATCACAAACACAGTCCTTTTGGCATACACATACCTTTACAGGACCGGCTACAAAAATACTATACACAAACTATTTGAGCAACAACCAACAAAAGATATCAAAGAAGCTCTCTCTGAGCAACAACCAATACAGGATATAACAATAAGCTATTTCTAAGAAACAACCAACACAGGCTATCACCCTCAACTCTTTCTACAAAACAACCAACACAGGCTATCACCCTCAACTCTTTCTACAAAACAACCAACACAGGCTATCACCCTCAGCTCTATTATCTCAGCAACAACCACAAGCAACACGGGACACACTAATCATCTCTCTCCTGATCAACAGAACACTGGCATATATATCTTCAGAAGGAGTTGGTAATTGAAGACAGCTGTTCCTGACGAGAGGGCGGGGTCAGCTCCAATCATCAATGGGGCCGACCAATCAGCTGCTTAGAGGAATCCGGGAAGCCATCCTGAAACACACACATACAAACTAAACCACAACACAGAAACTGGGGAACGTAACACCTGTGCGTTCATGTCCCATCGTCTCAACTCTGTGGAAAGGAACTATGACTTTGGGAACTGTGAACTCCTGGCGGTTAAGATGGCCTTGGAGGAGTGGAGGCACTGGCTGGAAGGGGCGGAACATACATTTTTGGTGTGGACTGACCATAAGAATTTAGAATACTTTCAAGGCAAGTCCATTAGTCACCAGGTTCAATTTCACCATCTCCTACCGCCCAGGGTCCAAAAATGTGAAGCCTGACGCCCTCTCTCAAATCAAATCAAATGTATTTATATAGCCCTTCTTACATCAGCTGATATCTCAAAGTGCTGTACAGAAACCCAGCCTAAAACCCCAAACAGCAAGCAATGCAGGTGTAGAAGCACGGTGGCTAGGAAAAACTCCCTAGAAAGGCCAAAACCTAGGAAGAATATAGAGGAACCAGGCTATGAGGCATGGCCAGTCCTCTTCTGGCTGTGCTGGGTGGAGATTATAACAGAACATGGCCAAGATGTTCAAATGTTCATAAATGACCAGCATGGTCAAATAATAATAATCACAGTAGTTGTCGAGGGTGTAACAGGTCAGCACGTCAGGAGTAAATGTCAGTTGGCTTTTCATAGCCGATCATTGAGAGTATCTCTACCGCTCCTGCTGTCTCTAGAGAGTTGAAAACTGCAGGTCTGGGACAGGTAGCATGTCCGGTGAACAGGTCAGGGTTCCGTAGCCGCAGGCAGAAAAGTTGAAACTGGAGCAGCAGCACGGCCAGGTGGAATGGGGACAGCAAGGAGTCATCATGCCAGGTAGTCCTGAGGCATGGTCCTAGGGCCATGCCTCAGCTCAGGTCCCTCTCACCTGTACAGTTCCGCTGCCACACCCTCTGAATCTGAGACCATCCTCCCTGCCTCATGTCTGGCGGCTTCGGTTGTCTGGGGTATTGAGGCCCTGGCCAGCAAGGCACACCATTCCCAGTCGGACCCTGGGGGGGGCCCGGCTAACCGGATGTTCGTCCCTGATTCGGCCCGGCCTCAGGTCCGGGAATGGGCTCACTCGTCCAGGCTTACCTGTCATCCTGGTGCACGTCGTATCCTGGCTTTCCTCCGACAATGCTTCTGGTGGCCCACCATGGCTCCTGATGTCTCAGCCTTCATCGCCGCATGCATGGTGTGTGCTCAAAATACAACTCTGCGGCAAGCTCCATCTGGCCTCCTTCAGCCACTCCCTGTTTCTCATCACCCCTGTTCCCATATTCCCTGGACTTTGTCACAGGGCTTTCCCCGTCAGATGGCAACACCACCATCCTGATGGTGGTGGATAGGTTCTCTAAAGCCACCCATTTCATCCCTCTCCCCAAGTTACCATCAGCCAAGGAAACAGCCTAGCTCATGGTGCAGCGCGTCTTCCGAATCCATGGACTCCCGGTCGACATTGTCTCTGATTGGGGTCCTCAGTTATTGTCCGGATTCTGGTAGGCGTTCTGCACCTTTATCAGGTCGTCGGCCAGCCTGTCCTCCAGGTTTTATCCCCAATCCAACGGCCAGTCGGAGCGAGCCAATCAAGACATGGAAACGACACTTCGGTGTCTCGTCTCTAGTAACCCTGCAACCTGGAGCCAGCAACTGGTCTGGGTGGAGTATGCTAGGAACATGGACTTGGTCTTTTACCAAATAGGGCTATCTTTTGTATACCCCCCTACCTTGTCACAACACAATTGATTGGGTCAAACGCATTAAGAAGGAAATAAATTCCACAAAGTCACTTTTAAGAAGGCAGACCTGTTAATTGAAATGCATTCTAGGTGACTACCGCATGAAGCTGGTTGAGAGAATGCCAAGAGTGTGCAAAGCTGTCATCAAGGCAAAGGGTGGCTATTTGAAAAATCTCAAATATAAAATATATTTTGATTTGTTTAACACTTTTTTGGTTACTACAAGATTCCATATGTGTTATGTCATAGTTTTGATGTCTTCACTATTATTCTACAATGTAGAAAATAGTAAAAATAAAGACAAACCCTTGAATGAGTAGGTGTTCTAAAACTTTTGACCGGTAGTGTATGTCTGAATATTATTGCCTCCTCCAAATATGATTATTAAACCAAGGAAATCAGGTCCAGATTTAAAAAATCATGTTCATATTCCAGTCTTTAGGAAATGTTTCAGTAGTAAAAGTCAGCAATTCACAGCAGAATTTTTTAAAAGAAATGTGTCTATACTTGTGGCCGGCTAGATCCAATAACATTAGGAGAGCTTCTATGACCAATAACATTAGGATATCTTCTATAGCCAATAACATTATTGATTCTATGACGAATGACGTTAGAATATCTAATGTGAGCACATAGTACTGAAACTTAAATTTGAGAAAACTGAGCTGAGCAGTGACCTTCAGCGACCTTACACGCCACTATGTTGTCAAACACTACCACTCTTGTGTCATTTCTCACATAGCACTCTGTGTACCAGCAAGAAATATGACACAATGAAATTCAACACGCTGTCCGTATCCACTCAGCTTTTAAAGCAACAGGGAATTTCCCATCATCCCTGCCAATCGAACAGCCTGGGTCAAGTTCAGTAGACACAAAATGGAATGAAACAGTCTGAACAGGGGACTTTTTTATTGTTCAATAAGAAACGCTTGTTTTTGTTTGAAAAGTGTTTTGATGTTGTGTGCCTGCCTATGCTAAAAATGAGTTTGTTCTCAAGGTTTAACTGGTCTTAAGCTCCTAAGACTCCGCCTGGTTGTTGGGTAGTGCCCGCCACCACTCCTCTTGTCAATACCCACCGCCAGGCATAAACCAGGCTTGCCAGTGCCTGCTCCCAGATGTCAGCCCAGGAGACTGGGATGTTGGGGGGAGGGAGTTGGAAGGGAGGTTAGGGGAAGGTTGGAAGGGAACGCCTCAATCAGGTGAGGTTCAAAGATGAGGCGAGCCCAAATTGATTGGTTGTCTTTGAAGTTGCTAGGCTTGGTAGCCGTCAGAGAGCAGGAGACAATCTGTCTGTCGGTCTAGTCAGCCGACCAACCTGGCCAATCCCCAGGCAGGCAGGGCCCAACCCTGCCCCCACCCAACTCACCAACTAACTCCCTAGAGCTGATTTTAACACAGCCTAACCCCACCACACATACACACAGACACACTTATACAAACGCACGCACGCACGCACGCACACACAAACACACACATTCACAGGGCCAAGCCCTTTGATGAAGCCTACGGCAAGAACACCTGAAGCGGTACAGGGGAACGGGGTCACAAGGGCAGCAGCATTTAGCACACAATGACTAGTGACGGTTTTAGATGCTCTTACCATCAAGGGTGTCACTTTCACCATTTAACACAAGCATTAAACGAATCATTGCTTGTCATGGTGACTAATTGACCAAGAGCAGAGACAACATCACCATAACACCTTGGCTGGTAAAAATCTTGGTAGAACTATGATTGGTGATGAGGTTTTATGCTCTCCAAGGGCATGCATCATATCGGTATTGGAGGATCCTAAGAAATCTTTTTTTTTAGGGGGTGGATCAGCTTTAGTGTTGCGGATAGATTATTGCTTCCATCAATGTAATTGTCTGCATAAGTTCCAATCCCCCATATATTTTTGTGGTAAATATATATATATATATATATATATATATATATATATATATATATATATATATATATATATATATACATATATATATATATATATACACATACACACATATATATATATATACGTATATATATATATATACATATATATATATATATATACACATACACACATATATATATATACATACAAACACATACACATATATATATTATATATATATATATATATATATATATATATATATATATACACAAACACACTTTAAAAAAAAATACCTTCCTTTATTATTCCCCAAACCCTACCACCCCTCCCCCAATTGGAGTAAACTAATCAACAATAACACTTAGGCTTCTACTTCCAGCTTATACATACTATACACGTTTTACAGACACAATCTATTTTACAATACTTATATTTTGTTTGTTTTTAGTCCTGGCCTTCCTTTATTTCTGATGTCCATCCAGTTCGATTTCTATTTGTCATATATTTGTAACTGTGCTATTTTATACAAGTTCTGAACCTATATACATTTTAGTCCCACCCTTCAGCTCCATTCAACCCCTTCCATCTATCTCTTAACCATCCATTTTGGATTTCTATTTACCATATATTTTTCAACTGTGCTGTGATGCTTCACAAAAGTACTGAACCTTACTATTCTCAGTTTCTACAGATTGTAAATCAAAGATAAACATTTTTGCTAAAATAATGATTATATTATTGTTCGATTGACTATGACTTTTCAAATCACCCAGTATTGCTAGCTGCAGTGTTAGCTCTAGGTAAATGTTGCAATTCTTCAGCCATTCCTGGACCTGTGACCAAAAACGAGCTACATATAATAACCTAAATAATTGAACTAATGACTGCCTCCTCACAGCAGAATCTGCAGAGCTGGGAAGATTTTACCCTCCATTTACATAACATTCTATTGGTTGCAAGAATTTTGTATAAACATTTTAGTTTTGAATCCGGCGTTGTTTTGCGTGTCAATTCATAAACCATATGCCATGGAATCGGTACATCGAAAATCTCTTCCCAACTTTTTACAATTTATGTTGCATAGCTGTCCATTTTTTGGTTCTTAAAGGAAACAAGTATATATTTTTATTTATCACAATTTTCTTTAACCAATTTTGGTCTTTATTGCCGGTCCGACAGACAAATTCCTTACTTTTTCCCCCTTCCACTTGCCTCTTCCATTTTGTGGTAATGCTGCAACTAGTTGGTTGTAATTTTGGGTAGAGCAGACATTTACATATATTTTTGTTAGCTGCATGTGTGACATAACTCCACCAGTCCTATTTATGATATAATTTACAAAGATTATACCTTTTTTTAAATTTTATATCAATTAGTATATTTGAGAGTAACCACAATATTTGTTGTATTATTATTTTTTTCAGGTGGATTAAACTGAAATTGCAACCAACTTTCTATGGCTTGTTTAATAAAAAACATACGATATTTTGGAGATGATTTCATTTTCAAATCACCAAAAGTGAGCGGATGTAAAGGCCATTCTTGAACATGGGGTGAGAGATTCTTACTAATTTGCTAGAGAACCATTTCAGATGTAAGTATAACTTTTGTATGACTGATGCCTTTAGTGAGAGGTCTAATGCTTTAATATGTAATAATTTCTGCCCTCCAAAATCATATTCATTATATAAATAGGCCCTGTTAATTTTGTCCGGCTTGCCATTCCAAATAAAATTGAATATTTTTTGCTCATATAATTTAAAAAGCAGGTCGCTAGGTGTAGGCAAAACCATAAGCAAATAGGTAAACTGTGATATGACTAAAGAGTTAATCAGGGTGATTTTCCCCCATATAGACAGGTATTTTCCATTCCTTGGTAACAAGATCTTATCTATTTTTGCTAACTTTCTATAAAAATGTTTTGGAGTGAGATAATTTCTTTCTTTCGGGATAGGTATACCGAGTATGTCCACATCCCCGTCAGACCCTTTTATTGGTAAACTACACGGTATTGTAAAGGTTTAATTTTTTTTGTAATCCAATACGTAATATAGTACACTTGGTTTTAATCCAGAGAGGTTAGAAAAAGTATCTAGATCCTCTATTAGGCTGTGGAGGGATTCTAATTGTGGATTTAAAAGAAAACATGAATCATCAGCATAGAATGACACTTTTGTTCTTAAACCATGGATTTCTAATCCCTTAATTTTATTGTTGGGTCTGATTTTAACAGCTAACATTTTGATAGCAATAATAAATAGATATGCCGATAGTGGTCAACCTTGTTTTACTTCTCTTGACAGTTTAATACTTTCTGAGATGTAGCCATTATTTACTATTTTACACCTCGGGTTACTATACATAACTTATACCCATTTTATAAGAGATTCTACAAAATTGAAATATTCCAGGCATTTATATATAAACTCCAGTCGTACTTTATCAAAAGCCTTTTCAAAGTCAGCTATGAAAACCAGGCCTGGTTTCCCCGATATTTCATAGTGTTCTATTGTTTCCAGTACTTGTTTTATATTATCTCTAATGTATCATCCGTGTAAAAAAACCTGTCTGTTTAGGATGAATAATATCTGACAAAACCTTTTTAATTCTATGCGCTAAGCTAGAATTTTTGCATCACAACACTGAAGTGTAAGAGGCCTCCAATTTTTTAAATGGACTGGATCTTTATATATACCACTTGGATCCTGTTTCAGTAATAATGAAATCAGGCCCTACTGTTGAGTGTCCGATAATCTACCATTTATATGGGGGGGGGGGGTTAAAACATAATGGTCCTCTGAGTATATAAAAAAAAGTTTGGTATTTAAAAAAAAAAAACATATTTCACCTTTATTTAACCAGGTAGGCCAGTTGAGAACAAGTTCTCATTTACAACTGCGACCTGGCCAAGATAAAGCAAAGCAGTGTGACAACAAACAACAACACGGAGTTACACGTGGGATAAACAAAAGTACAGTCAATAACACAATAGAAAAATCTATATACAGTGTGTGCAAATGGCATAAGGAGCTAAGGCAATAAATAGGCCATAGTAGCGAAGTAATCACAATTTAGCAAATTAACACTGGAGTGATAGATGTGCAGATAATGATGTGCAAGTAGAAATACTGGTGTGCAAAAGAGCAAAAAAAGTAAATAAAAACAATATGGGGATGAGGTAGGTAGTTGGATGGGCTATTTACAGATGGGCTGTGTACAGCTGCAGCGATCGGTAAGCTGCTCAGATAGCTGATGCTTAAAGTTAGTGAGTTAGCTTAAAGTTAGTGAGGGAGAACCGTCCAGAGTAGTGATGCTAGTCAGGCGGGCGGGTGCGGGCAGCGATCGGTTGAAAAGCATGCATTTCATTTTACTAGCGTTAAGAGCAGTTGGAGGCCACGGAAGGAGTGTTGTTTGGTATTGAAGCTCGTTTGGAGGTTTGTTAACAGTGTCCAAAGAAGGGCCAGATGTGTACAGAATGGTATTGTCTTCGTAGAGGTGGATCAAGGAATCACCCGCAGCAAGAGCAACATCGTTGATATATACAGAGAACAGAGTCGGCCCGAGAATGGAACCCTGTGGTACGCCCATAGAGACTGGTATACTTCCACTGGTATGCCATCCAGCTTTGGAGTTTTCCGCATCAAGAAGTTCCTCCTCTGTAATTTGGCCTTCACGTGTCTTTTTGTACAGATGTTAATTTTACATTATTAATAGGAAAAAAATCCATACAATTAGCTTCGGTTAGTGGAGATAGAGGAGACTGAAATGAGAACATATTCTTAAAGTACTTTACTTCCTCTTTTAAAATATCGTTCGGTGACTCATGAGTGACTCCATCATTTGTATCAAGTTTCAGTAAAACAAATTTGGTGCATTTGTTCCCCTTAAAACTTGATCAGGGCTAAATGGCAATAACAGGTGTACAGTATTTAGACAGTTACATCAGGATTTTAGTTACATCAGGATTTCCAGTCTAATACAACTCACAATGCATAATCATTGTAAAATACAATATATGTTTTTTAATTAATTGTAAATCAAGGAAGTTAAAACAAATTCTGGACCGACTGTGGCTGGTGAACATTGATCTAATTCGGGATCTGTGATGGGGCTGAGGATGGTTTGAGATGTTCAGTTTCTTTAATTTGATTGGCCAATGCTGCTGCACACCGCATTTGCTGTGTTCATGTGCTAGTCGGAACTAATTTGCTCATTTTATGAAACAAACAACAATTTTGTCTGTCATTGTTTGTTGCCACTACCATTGCTGCCTAATCTTGCTGCACAATCCCCCCCTCCAAAAGGACCACAATGGAAATAAGCTTCTAAGCTTGATTTTGTTATCCTTGATTATTTTCTTAAATTCTATGTGGAGACGTCACCGGCTGGAGCACCCTTATTCATTTATCTTTAATAAACTGTATAATAAATTCAATCAATCAAACTAGGAAACTTGTACATTTCCAACTTGCGAACTGGTTGAACGCAGCACGTGTATAACTACAACCAGCTATCAAGTCGAAAATGTCAGCATCAGCATTTGCAATTGGAGGATAGCCTGATGCAGGGTTGGGGTCAATTCCAATTCAATTTGAAATTTCTATTCTTGAATTCACTCATGAAGTAGAGAATTTACATGTATTAAATTCGTTTTTTTTTTAAATCTTCAAGTTATGGAATTGGAATTTAATTGGAATTAGACAGTTTGGACTTTTAGAATAGGAATTGAATTGTAATTGGAAAAACATTTCATCTTTGGAAATGAATTGGAATTCAATATCAATATATTTACCAGTTAACGGAACTGATGCCCATAGTATCAAACATTTACTGTAGTATTTGTTTTTAATCATGTCAACCTGTATTCCTATATTTCCAGTATAGATAGGCTGTCTGATCCGTGCCTTAATGAATTGGACGACTCCCATAACAGGAGACAAAACAGAAAACATTTCTGACAAGACTGCAGTTCCTCACAATAAAATGACAGCTCTTAATAAAGATTGATAGAGTCCAGCTCTATATGACATTAATACAACCGTTTGGAGCAGTGAGAGGAACTCCACGTCCAATTCATTAATGCAGGCTTTTGATCACTCTGAAAACCTGAGGGAATTCAAGTTGGAATTTGTTGAATTGTAGGGGATAATACTGAATTGGGAATTTAATTCTTGGAATTTACCTAACATTGGAATTCAGAGGAATTGAATTGTCTCTAATTTCAAAGACTGACCTGGAATTTGAATTGAATTTAATGGAATTTACAGGGAGAGAGAATGTAATTAGAATTGAATTTGTGGAACTGACCCCAAACCTGGGCTGATGGCACTCTGACTAATCTTGCTTTTTGTGTGTGTGTGTGTGTTCACAATATATGCCATGTACTGACAAACGCGTTAAAATTATTAATCTTGTAGTGGCAGCAGCTTCAGGGGAAATTCATAGCATTTATGAAAGCAATCACCCTTTAAATCCGTGTAAAAGCCACTGAGAGAAGTCCCAGACTGCATCTTAAAGATCCTGTAGGATGAGGCTCTGAAGCCAGACTTCCAAACAATAGAATCTCCCAAGGTAACGGGAATGACAGGTAAGGGAAGGGAAGGAAAGGGGGACACCTAGTCAGTTGCACAACTGAATGCATTCAACTGAAATGTGTCTTCCGCATCTAACCCAACCCCTCTGAATCAGAGAGCTCCTCAATATAACTTGAATTACCCATCGACCTATCAGGTTTGAGGCCTATTCATTGGCATACAATTCACAAGCGCTGACTGCAACATAAATGAACTGTCAGAAATGTAGATTCATCAACACCTGAATGACATCTCATCACCATCATGTGAATACCATAATGGAACGTGGGGCTAGAGTCAAAATCGGCTGAGTCAGGATTTGTTCAATGAGCTATCAGTTGCCTAACCTGTATTATTCATTACTTTCACTGCAACAGTTAAAGGAGCAATCAGCAGTTGAAACAATAACAAAGCGTTTTTCTCACCCCGGTTTCTGTAAAAAGCCGAGGGATGGGGCTGGAGAAATGGAACCACTCTCAAATTCATAGACAGGCCTATGGTTTCAAGGTCTGACCAGCCATACAATTATAGTTTTAACCATGTTTTGAAGCTATACAGCGTTTGTTTACATTTCCAGTGCATTCGGAAAGTTTTCAGACCTCTTGACTTTTTGCACATTTTGGTACATTACAGCCTTATTCTAAAATTGATTCAATTGTTTTATTTCCTCATCAATCTACACACAGTCCCCCATAATGACAAAGCAAATACAGATTTTTAGAATTTTTTGCACATTTATTTAGACTTGGTACCGGTACCCCCTGTATATAGCCTCGTTATTGTTATTTTGTTGTGTTACTTATTATAATTTTTTAAAACTTTATTTAGTCAACATTTTCTTAACTCTATTTCTTGAACTGCATTGTTGGTTAAGGGCTTGTAAGTAAGCATTTCACGGTAAGGTCTGCACCCGTTGTATTCAGCGCATGTGACAAATATACATTTACATTTTAGTCATTTAGCAGACGCTCTTATCCAGAGCGACTTACAGTAGTGAATACATTTCTTATTAAAAAATAAAAAATCCATACTGGTCCCCCGTTGAAAACACCATGCTCTACCAACTGAGCCACAAATTGGAGCTCAATTTTCGAGTCTAATAGTAAAGGGTCTGAATACTTAAGGTATTTCTGTTTTTTCTTTTTTTTAATATTTGCTAAAATTTCTAAAAACCTGTTTTTGCTTTGCCATTATGGGGTATTGTGGGTAGATAGAATAAGGCTGTAATGTAACAAAAGGTGGGAAAGGTCAAGGGGACTGAGTAACTTACGAATGCACAGTGTAAAACAATCTTATATTTTGGATTCTGATGGGGTGTGACAATTTAACTGAGCTCATAAGTCATTTATAAGTTAAATTCTTCAAGAATCAATGTGTACATATCATTAATTTATAAGTCGCAAAATGGATGTAGCAATTGCAGATTGCCCCTTTAAGGCTGTAGTTTAGTTCTACCCTAGCACAAACCCACTCTGAGAAACCCATGCTCACACCACAGGCACTTGAGTTAAACACTGTTAGCTAAAAGGTCAGCTTTAGGGATTACAGAGAGGTTTATCTCTCTCCCAGGATTAATGGGCATAGAGAAGAGAGCTGAGGGTTAATTAAGCTGTAATACAGGATGTCAAAAATACAATGTATTTTTATTGATAGTAAAGGAATCAAATTTGGACATGCAAAAGAGAAATTTGGCATGTAACTTAACTGATGTACCAGATATTTTGGGGTAATTTTTAAATTGCAGTTACATTTGAAATCATTCCTTTTCCTTGCCTATGAAATCATGAAATACACTTTAAAATTAGAAATAGTTACACATCATACATGTTTTTGTTTATATTGAACTGTGTATCAATGATAAAACACAAAGTAATTTAAACTGAAAAACGTTATTTTTATGGATTGTTTAAATGACTTAGGGCAAGCATATTGGCTTGTCCCAGTAGTGATGAGTAGCATAGTGACATGTTTTGTGGATTTAGAGATATCTATTATTTCAGTCAACAAAAGTATTTCATGTGTTGCATAGATAAATAAAAACAAAGAGGGCTATTAAAATACCTATTATTTTTACAAATATAATATGTGTCCCTAAATGTTATGTCATTGGGGTTACTGGGGGCGGGGGGAGGAGTGCTTTGCTGGTGACGCTTAACCAGAATGGCTACCACAGCATTCTTCAGCGATACTCCATTCCATCTGGTTTGCGCTTACGGTGACTATCATTTGTTTTTCAACAGGACAATGACCCAACACACCTCCAGGCTTTGTAAGGGCTATTTGACAAAGAAGGAGAGTGATGGAGTGCTGCATCAGATGACCTGGCCTCCACAATCACCCGACCTCAACCAAACTGAGATGGTTTGGGATGAGTCGGACTGCAAAGTGAAGGAAAAGCAGCCAACAATTGCTCAGCATATGTGGGAACTCCTTCAAGCCTGTTGCAAAAGCATTCCAGGTGAAGCTGGTTGAGAGAATGCCAAGAGTGTGCATAGCTGTCATCAAGGCAAAGGGTGGCTACTTTGAAGAATATCAAATATGAAATATATTTGTTTAACACTTTTTTGGTTACGACATGATTCCATATGTGTTATTTCATAGTTATGATCTCTTCACAATTATTCTACAATGTAGAAAATAGTCAAAATAAAGAAAAACCCTTGCATGAGTAGGTGTGTCCAAACTTTTGGTCAATTTTGGCACTGAATATGTGTTTTTGACTAATATAAATACCACGTAGGCCATTTTCAACTAGAGAAGTTTTTTCTTGCGTCCAGTTGCCCTTTAAAGGTAGACTCAGTGTAGTGACATTGTCACAAGCTGCACTGCAGATGTTGAGATGAGCGAATGCACGCTGTCTCAGCGTGGTAGCCACGGGACTAAAATGGCGGAGAACTTGAGCCTTGCCCTTCATTGCTCTTAGTTTTTTCAGAAATTTACCCGCTATGTTGTTCATTTTCTGCATCTACGTCCAATCTCGGAGTATACCTTTAAATTGAGGGAAATTACGTTGTGATCAAAATGAATAATCATATCACATCAGTAAATCATTTTTAAAGGGTTAATGACCTTAGCATATGTGGCCTCCATTTAAGAACATCCTGAATTCCCTAAAATGTGTCATTGGTGTTACTGTCATTGGTGTTAATACTCCTACTAGTGGCACAATGTAACCATAATGGTAATTAAGCTGCACTATTAGTTTGTTTAGAATAGAAATAGAAATAGAAATGCCACGCACAAATGCCAACACAATTCAAGAACGACCCTCTAACATTTTACATTCTTACTAGCCTACATGTGTTTAAGATCCCAGGGTTTTAAGGGTGCATTCCAGCACAGTGCATTCCCACTGTATAGGTTCCCTCTCATGCTGCATATAAGGCTGGTTGTTGTCACACACTTTTAGGCTTGTCCTCAGGCCAAGGCGGCACAGAGAACGCACTTAGTCAAACAGATCTGTCCTCCCCGTTCTCTCACAGGCTACATCCTCTCTTCCCTCAGGGAAGGGATGTCTGTCTGTCAAGCGCCTCGACAACAATGGCCACATCCAATCCCTCTTTCCACGTGCAACCCCAGCTGAGTTGCCTACACCCAAGACCCACTACCTCCTCACTGCCCTTCTCCCTCTCCTGTCTAACCTACACCCAAGACCCCCTACTTACTCACCACCCTCCTTCTCCAGTCCTGACTACACCCCAGCCCCCACCTGAGTGCTACTTCCTCACCCCCCCCCCCCCCCGGCCTGGAGAGGTGGGCACCTGAGAAGGCAGTGGACCCCCTGTGGATTTTAGAATGAAGATTAATACACTTGCATGCACGCACGCACACCCACCCACCCACACACACACACACACACACACACACACACACACACACACACACACACACACACACACACACACACACACACACACACACACACACACACACACACACACACACAGCCTGAATTCTCAGGGTGATTTGCAAACAAAGCAGTAAAAGAGTACTAGCCTAAATCCCATGGGAACAGGACACACAACAAGATTGAGGTAAAGATTATGGGGCTGCTTCCCAAACACAGATTAAACCTAGTCCTGGACCCCCAAACTATTCTCCATCTCTATTCTATAGAGATGATAGAAGGAAGAATCTATCAAGAACTGGGCAGAAATACTAAACCCATGTCATAGAGTAGTAAAAAATGCTCTATTGAACGGATACCTTTCATTGCTCTATATGGCAGTTTATTCAAAGACCGTTTCATAAAGAGCTCCTTCAAACGGTGCGTGTAGTCCGTCAATAAACAACCGCTCAGCTACTGCGCCTCATTAGGAGATGTTGTATACGTCAACGGCTTGAAAATATAGTGACCACCCACCCACCCAATACGCTCCACTAATACAGCATCATGGTATGAAAACCCCCTGGCTCCACTCGCACTCACTAGACCCGAAAAACAATGAAGAAGTTAAAGATGATGAGGATCATTCATTGATCTAACTTTACTTTTCAGCAGATTCTCTCTTCCTGGCTGTACCAATTGAAAACTTCCCTTTGCAATTGGTCTGGCCAATTGGCTTTGACAGGATGGGCAAACATCATTGAAACAAACATACTATATAGTGGTACTATTACCATTCTGATGGATTGGCTGACAAAAGTGACATTTTAAAACGCACATCACCATTTTTCTTTTTTGCGGTGCAGGGAATTACATCCCCATAGTTAACTTCTATATCTAAGATAGATATCTCCCGCACAGGGCTCCAGAAGAAGACTCCTGTTATTCTTTCTGCTGCCTTGTGAGGTAACTAACCTAGGCCACCTTGCCAACCTCGCTCACACTACTGAAACGCTACACGCTGCCTGTTACTAATCCAGCTAGGCCCAAAGGGCCACGCTCATAAATACACAGCAGGACAACTATATCACACTGACAAATCAACAACAGTTGTTGGGAGGACTACAATAAACTGAGGAAAATAGAAGTCGGACCAGAGGAGGTGTCTGCCGAGGGGGTTTTGCGTTCTGTTTTCGTCTTGTGTGTCGGAGGCCAGTGGAAAGAGCTGCGGGGAAAGTCTGACACTTCCATGTCGTTAAAATGGCTGTAAAACCTGGAAGGCCGCGACGCTCGTTCTTGGCAAAAGGTGAGTGAGAATTTTATTTCACGTTTTTTTTTTTCAAGCTGAGCTGTCTTTTGTAGATTTGTGACCATTGTTCTATCATGTCTATTACAGGTATTTTTAACCCTTGTGGTGTTTATGTTTTTGTTGTTCACCCAATGTTCGCGGGTCTGATGGACCCACAACATTATTGGGTTTAAAACAAATACAGCCATAACAATTTATGTAAAAATACTTAATACTTAGAAGTTGACTTATATCAATTACAAGCAATATAAACAGCATACATGATTAATATTTGCCATTTACCTCTGCTAGATCACATTTATCAATAAAAGCGCTGTTCATTTTTTTTTAAATCAAATGTGATTTTTGTAAACAAAAATCAATTATAATCAAGACATGGGTGGAATAAATCATGTTAATCTTGAACAAATATAAATGAAACAAGGTTTTCATCTCTACTGATGTTAATTGCATTTGAAATGAACAAATTGGAAGGACAGATTTTACGTACAGTATGTTATGGAAATGATAAATGAGCCCCAATTAAGGCCTGTCTACACACCACATGAGGGACAGAGTTTTACTGTGTGTGTGTTTGAAATGTATTTCTTGCACTTGATGCATTTGTACTGTGTCTTCCTGCCCTTCTTGGGTCCACACACACGTCAGTGCTTCTTCTTGTTGCTACCGGCTGCAATCCAGAATGATGAAAATACTTAGTTCAGGAATTTTACTAACATCTCACTCAGTCACATATATAAACTCAGCAAAAAAAGAAACGTCCTCTCATTGTCAAATGCGTTTATTTTCAGCAAACTTAACATGTGTACATATTTGTATGACCATAACAAGATTCATCAACTGAGACATAAACTGAAAAGTTACACAGACATGTGACTAACAGAAATGGAATAATGTGTCCCTGAACAAAAGGAGGGTCAAAATCAAAAGTAACAGTCAGTATCTGGTGTGGCCACCAGCTGCATAAAGTACTGCAGTGCATCTCCTCCTCATGAACTGCACCAGATTTGCCAGTTCTTGCTATGAGATGTTACCCCACTCTTCCACCCAGGCACCTGCAAATTCCCGGACATTTCTGGGGGGAATGGCCCTAGCCCTCACCCTCCATTCCAACAGATCCCAGACGTGCTCAATGGGATTGAGATCCGGGCTCTTCGGTGGCCATGACAGAACACTGACATTCCTGTCTTGCAGGAAATCACGCACAGAATGAGCAGTATGGCTGGTAGCATTGTCATGCTGGAGGGTCATGTCAGGATGAGCCTGCAGGAAGGGTACCACATGAGGGAGGAGGATGTCTTCCCTGTAACATCCAATGATGCTGTAACACACCGCCCCAGACCATGACAGACCCTCCACCTCCAAATCGATCCCGCTCCAGAGTACAGGCCTCGGTGTAACGCTCATTCCTTCGACGATAAACGCGTATCCGACCATCACCCCTGGTGAGACAAAACTGTGACTCGTCAGTGAAGAGCACTTTTTGCCAGTCCTGTCTGGTCCAGCGACTGTGGATTTGTGCCCATAGCCGACGTTGTTGCCGGTGATGTCTGGTGAGTACCTGCCTTACAACAGGCCTACAAGCCCTCAGTCCAGCCTCTCTCAGTCTATTGCGGACAGTCTGAGAACTGATGGAGGGATTGTGCGTTCCTGGTGTAACTCAGGCAGTTGTTGTTGCCATCGTGTACCTGTGTGATGTTCGG
The DNA here is from genome assembly GCF_901001165.1 of Salmo trutta. Lineage (NCBI taxonomy): Eukaryota > Metazoa > Chordata > Actinopteri > Salmoniformes > Salmonidae > Salmo > Salmo trutta. The sequence goes on from NC_042988.1 coordinate 5,331,113, forward strand.
ATGTACCGATCCTGTGCAGGTGTTGTTACACGTGGTCTGCCACTGCGAGGACGATTAGCTGTCCATCCTGTCTCCCTGTAGCGCTGTCTTAGTCGTCTCCCAGTATGGACATTGCAAGTTATTGCCCTGGCCACATCTGCAGTCCTCATGCCTCCTTGCAGCATGCATAAGGCACGTTCACGCAGATGAGCAGGGACCCTGGGCATCTTTCTTTTGGTGTTTTTCAGAGTCAGTAGAAAGGCCTCTTTAGTGTCCTGAGTTTTCATAACTGTGACCTTAATTGCCTACCCTCTGTAAGCTATTAGTGTCTTAATGACCGTTCCACAGGTGCATGTTCATTAATTGTTTATGGTTCATTGAAAAGCATGGGAAACAGTGTTTAAACCCTTTACAATGAAGATCTGTGAAGTTATTTGGATTTTTACGAATTATCTTTGAAAGACAGGGTCCTGAAAAAGGGCTGAATCTTTTTTTGCTGAGTTTAGTTACAGTAGGCCAAGGTAGGATAGTCAGACACACACACTTGCAACAACATCACTCACACTTACTTCCAGTATTGAAGTTGTTGGTTCTGTGGGTCGGACGGATGGGGCACCAGCATCCTCCTCCTCCTGAATTCTCCTCATGATGGCTGTAGAAGCTGGGGTCCTTGGGATATGTTGCCTCCTCTGGATTTGAGGTCTTACAAATGCCTTTCCCAGCTCCCCGAGAAAGAGCCATCTCCTCTGGAGCTTCCCTCCGTTCCAATCTGGGTTCAACGCCAGCCAGATGACAAACGCGTTGTACACTGAGAGTCCAAGATGTTGAAGAATACTCATGAGTACCACGTTTGCCTTTGTTTGGCACGTAGGACACTAGGTATGTGTTGGCCGTGAACACAAACTTAGAGGAATTGATACGCCTGTTCCGTGTACTCAACAGCTGAGATGAGAGCTCTGTCTTGTTTTTTTCGTACTGTTCCTACCATCGTCAGCTTCCTCTTGAAGAGCTCCTGTCTCAGTTTGTGCGAAGTAAAAAAGTTATCGCATGTGATGTTGTGGCCACGGATTCCCAGTGTCACGTCCAGAACCTGCATTCCTTGGTTTTTTTCTTCCTTGTATACACTTGCAAGTTCAACGCATATGACGAAGCGGCATCACAGGCAGCCCAGATCTTGATTCCATGTTTTGTGGGTTTAGACGGTATGTACTGCCTGAAGGGGCAGCGGACCCTAAATGGCATAAGCTGCTCATCAACAGTAATGTTGGGCCCAGGGTTCTGTGGACTCTGAAAATCTGAAAACACCATCAAGGATAAGAACCCCAAAGTATGCATGTAAATGAGTTTGGTCCATCTCCTTCCATCTCTCTCCAAAAACATGCCTTCCCTCCAAATTAGGGCAGTCCAGAATGATTTTCTGGATGGTGTCTGAGATGAAGAATTCAAAAGAAGACTTTATGTCCTGCACATGAGTAACCGCCATCCGCGTCGGCCCTGGTTGCATCCGTATCACATTGGCAGCCATGCAGGGTGGCTCATTCTTTGGGCAAGAAGACCATTCAAATTCACCTTTTTTTTACATCCATAGTTCTCCTCCTGCAGGCTGCTGATGAGCTGATTGCTGATGGGCTGGTCCTGGGGCTGGCTTCTGACGGGCTGGTCCTGGGGCTGGCTGAGGGTCAATCTGATCCTCTTCTTCCAACTCACTGTCAGACTCCAAATTGACAGAGACATGATCCCCATATTCAGAAAATTCTTCATCTTTCAAAATGGAAGACGCTCATTCCACACTAGCTTCTCTCTCTGCAAAAATTATTTCTAAGGCCCTATGAGCAGAGATTATTTTTGCCTTACTGATTGATTGTGGTTTGGAGGCACACATGAAAAGCTATTTATTTTTTGTGTCCCTCCCCCAATTTGCACCTGGCTGGGGGAGAGTGTGGGAAAATACTTAATTTTTTTACAATGTATCGAAATAATGTACACCACATATGTAATAGAAATGTGTGAGGGGTGCACTCGATGAAAATGTGTTATTTTACATGTTCGTCACAGAAAATGAGCCACGGCCAATTAGTCTCAGGTTGAAAAAAATGATTCATTGTATCATTTTTCTTTTAGTAAACATTGAAAATGGCTCCCATAGATCCGAAACCCCACACAAGGGTTAAATGATCACATTGATAAGGCATGTTGAATGGGATTTGTGGACTGTTGGGATCTTTCCTATTACCTTTTGGGATGAGTGCTGCCCCTGTTAATCACACCTCGACAACGAATGGCTAAATGCAGCGGCTGGCCGTCCTATTGCTTGCTGCTGTCGCAGTGTGTTATAACAACCACTCGCTGGCGAACAGTGGATGTTTTTGCTAATTTCAATCATCAGAAAATGGCCAATATTCTGGTCTGGGGCACTCAACAGCACTCAACCTTCGATCGTTCAGTTGTGTTTCTTCTCTAGGTGTTATCATACACTGAGTAGTGCCAGCAATTAAAAGTGAGTCATGGTAATGTGTTTTGCTCTCTGGCCTTCAGCTGTGAAAACCAGGCCACTAGCGAGGCATCACTGGGGGATCCTGCTTTCCCAGCTCCATCACTGTGGCAACAAGTTAAACAAGAGTCTGGTGCTCCTCTGGAACAGGGCCTGGTTGGAGAACAGTGGAGGCTGGTGTCACTTTAAATCTCACCTCGTTGTAAAGGCTGGAACGGAATGAATGGAACAGTATCAGTGTGTTTGATACCCTTCCATTCACTCTATTTCAGCCATTACTATAGCCCGTCTTTCCTTCACCAGCCCTGTACCATCTTCTGTCCCCATCCTTGTCCCTGTCCCCTGTTCCTCTACAATCTCCCCATGCCCCCACAATCTGGAGATGCCTATCAGTCTGAGGCTAAGCTGTATTTATCCTCCCTCCAGTCTCTCTCCAGTCTCTATCCCATGCTGCCTTGTGGTTTCCCCCGGAGGTCGTACAGGGCTTGGGGCACACATGGCCTGGTGGTCCCCTGGTGTGCCTGGTGGCGGTCCTGGTGGTCCGGTTGGCGGTGCCCCTTCCTGAGGAGGGCAGAGGCGGGAGGCGTCTCCGCGGCTGAGATGTGGTTAATTAGCCTGTGTAATTAGAGCCCTGTGGGTGTCTGTCTGTCTGTCTGGTGCCTTTGAGGGCATGTTGTGCCCCCTGGCTGCCATGACAGGTGGTGGGCACCAGACGGGAACACCCATCCCGGGACACCCACCCCACCACAGGATGGTACCAGCCCAGTATTTCTGGTTCCTTTGGGGGCATTTTCCCCCTAGCAACCATGATGGGGGTGGGCACTAAGCGGACACACACACACACACACACACACACACACACACACACACACACACACACACACACACACACACACACACAGACACACACACACACACACACACACACACACACACACACACAGAGAGACCCCGGGATACTCTACACCCATCTCGCCCCAGCGGAAGGGGATGCCACCCAGTCTGCCACCCTGCATGGTGGCACTGTGACTTAAAAAAAGAGGTCGGCCTAAGTTCAACTTGAAGTTAGGGTGGTCCTCTTCCTTAAAGATGTCTGCGAAACATGATACTGGATGGGGGAACAGTATGTCATCCCTGTTACATGAATGTGTGTTTCGTATTCAAGTTTGATTCCGTCATCTCTGATTTGCCACAAACTGATGGGTTATCCAGCATCTAGGTGCAGTCAATACCTCACGAAGCGTATAGTTTTGTGTTGTTCAACACGTCTGTACGTTCGAGCCACCAATTGTGAAGTACAACTTGACGATCTGATAATGTACATACCAATGGGGATAAAAGAAAACAAATGTAGTTACATTCAAGCACAAGGAAAACAGAGAAGAAGTAACGAGGGAAAAAAAACATTGGAATTTCTTCTCAGATCTTCAGGGTTTCACAGCAATTATTGTGAAGTGTTACCAGATGCTTTTATCTTATCCTTGAGCTTTGCTTTCCTTCAAGATTTCTCAGATTAAAATAAAAAAAGATATATACACACCACACTGCTACAAGCAATTAATCTACAATGATTTATGGTGTCATCCACTATGTTCAGCTAAACCAATAAGGGACTGGTATTTTCCCTTTCTCTCTCTCTTTCTCTCTTTCTTTCTTTCTTTCTTTCTTTCTTTCTTTCTTTCTTTCTTTCTTTCTCCTTCTCTTTCTCTCATTCTCTTTCTCCTTCTCGTTCTCTTTCTCCTTCTCTTTCTCTTCTTCTCCTTCTCGTTCTCTTCCTCCTCTTTCTCGCCTTCTCCTCTCTTTCTCCTTCTCTTTCTCTCATTCTCTTTCTCCTTCTCTCATTCTCATTCTCTTTCTCCTTCTCTTTCTCGCCTTCTCCTTCTCTCTTTCTCCTTCTCCTTCATGCAACAGCTGCCTGTACTCTAGTTCTAGCCTGAAATGGATTGAACATTCTTAGACTGGGTAATTTTGGTTTGATCCCCCAATCATTGGCAGTTCATTTGGCTAGGAAGAGAAAAAAAGATAATTATATTTTTCTGACATGGGTTGCCGTTTCAGTGGCTTAACCCTGAGCGTATCCTGTTTCAGTCGTCAGATGAGCACATATTTCAGGGAAACCAAATACCTCACGCAGCACTGTGCGGGGGATTATTACTAGTCCAATTTTTTGTTTTTTGAGGGGCAATTTTCTAGCCTACATGGGCGTTTGGGTTTTTATTCAGTGCAACACATAGGCTGTGACTTGTTTGGGAGCCAGATTTGGAGCCTCTCCTGGGATCTGGTAATTGCCACGGAAGCCCAGCTACTAAGCGCCAGCCGTCCATTTCACTGATAGGGATCAGTGGGCAAGGGAGCGTGGAGCCCGAACCAGGCCCGTTCGTTACGCACGCACGCACGCACGCACGCGCGCGCGCACACGCACACACACACACACACACACACACACACACACACACACACACACACACACACACACAGGGGAAAAAAATATTCTAACAACATTACCAAAATAGTATTTAGCTAACTCGGCTATAGTTCCACCAAAGTCCTCAGTCAGTATCACTTCACACCCGAGCTAACAGAGTTCTTCTAAATGAAAGGAATATTCCTGTAAAATACATTTTCACAGCGATGGAAAGAACAAATTCACTGAAGCGTGTGGCTAGGTGCCTAAGAAGTAAAAGAGGTGGGAGGTGCAATAGCCAGCAGACCTGGGTTCAAATAATATTTGAAATCTTTCAAATTGTTTTTGCATGTGGACTTCCAGATGGGCGTGGTCTGTACTTTTGCGGCCATTCTATTAGTTCTATTGTGCCAGGCAAGCTCAGTCAAGCCTAGCTAAAGTATTAGAAATGATTTCAAATAGTATTTTAACTCACACTGTCATGGCAAATGGTAAATTATAAGGTCATTTGGGGAGTTATCAACAGTAAAATACTTTTTACTGCAGCATACTGTAAAGTCTGAAGCATTATGGGAAAATGTTGTTGTCGGAGCAAATAATTGCTGCATTTTGAATGGTACTGTAATTCCACCCCACAGAATATAGTACCGTATCTTTGGAGCGGCAAAAACCATATGAACACTAATGGTGCATGGTATTGTTGTTTATGGCTCATTAACATATTTTGAGGCGTGTCTTGTAAGCGAACATATTTGTTGTTCCCATGAGTGAGAATGCTGTACCAATTCAACTCGTATGTGGTCATAGTGTCCAATCAATTTGTACAGGGGACAGATTGGAGTGGCAGCAAGTCTTACTGTAAATGGTTGAGCGGTTTGCCAAGTCTTTTTGATCTGCTTAGGCCTCATTAATATACTCATTTGATACTGTGTTTATATTACAGTAGGTGTCCTGTAATATAAAATACGACATTTGACTTGCCACCTGGCTGCTTGTAAGCTAATGTCAAATTCAGAGTAACCCCTTTACAGAGCAGGTCTGGTAGCTGGTTCCCCTGGTTTGCAGTAAAGAACCAGCAGCATGCCCAAAGTGCAGTTTTTATTGAGATACAATGACATGTTTATGGTCTCGTAATGCTTCACTGAAGGTGCGTAAAAACATGGCTACTGATTCAGGTTGGATTCCGAAGATACTGGTTGTGATTATAAGATGGCATGGTTGTGAAATACTATGAGGACCAAATAGCTGAAACGAGAAAGAAATAGAAATCGTAGAATATGTTGTTGAAGTGGACATCTCAGAACTCTACTGATCATGAGATAAGTCACAGAAAATGTACTTGAAGGGACGGCGGGACTGTTGTCAGTGTGTGTTCTAGGGATTTTCCAGGTCTGTCCCTCTAAGGACTTTCAGTGTGTGTGTTTCTGTGCATGCTTGCAAGCATTTGTGTGTGTTGTCAGTGTGTGTTCTAGGGATTTTCCAGGTCTGTTCCTCTAAAGACTGTTAGTGTGTGTGTTTCTGTGCATGCTTGCGAGCATTTGTGTGTTTCCCAGGGATGTTGATACACTTTTTCAACTTAATTAGTGAGTAACCAGCTACTCAAGGTGTGGTGTAAACAACATACCAAAATATTTGATCTGGGAATAGGGTTAAAGGTAGATGGATAGGTGGACATGTATACATACATACCAAAACCAAGGCTATCCTTTACTTACACCACATGGAGAGCCAAATACACCCCCCATACACACACACACACACACACACACACACACACACACACACACACACACACACACACACACACACACACACACACACACACACACACACACACACACACACACACACACACACACACAGACAGGGATGCAGCTAGAGATGGCAGGGGGCACAAGGCAGCAAGACCCCCTAGTTTGGCAGCATATGGCTGCAATTGAGCTGAGCTGGGGGTGGCAGGCAGACAGGCTCACCATCACTACCATAATTAGCGGGCGGCCTCTTCATGATGCCTTAAATAGCACCCTTGTTAGATTAAAAATAAACAGTCATTTGGAAACGCTGACCCCTGACCCCTGGCCACAGCTCACAAAGTATGGTGGCCATCTTGACCACGGCCCTATAAATAGCGACGGGAAGGGGTGGGGTGGGGGGGGGGATTCACCCTTGAACTGTAACGGGGACCCTTTCCTTAGTTCCCCCCTCTTCAAATGGGGCCCACTTGCAAACAAACACACACACACACACACACACACACACACACACACACACACACACACACACACACACACACACACACACACACACACACACACACACACACACACACAGGGGAGAGTTAATGTAAATGACATAAAATGTAATGACCCAGCCCCTCAGTTAGTGTACCCTCAGGTTTCCACCTGCAGCTTGACTGCACATACACAGCTCTGTGGTAGCAGCGAGACAAGGCCCACACACTGAATTATACGGGAGAGAACAGAAAAGTGATGGACAATGTTACAGTCTCATAAGAATGCTATGTCATAGTACACAATAATAGGCAGTTGAAAGATGTTAGAGAGAAAATGCAATAAAAAGGACAATATACTACAGCCATCCAAGATTAGCGTATGAGGCTTATGAATATGTGAAAATGTATGAATGTTGTATAGAGTCCTAGTGAAGTGTCTATAGAGTACCTGAAGAAAAACCATGACAGTTCTTTCGGACCGTTTGGAAGCCAAGACATGAAAGAAATTAGTGTTGGAATAAAAACATAAAAACAAGTCCTCAAAACAATGAAATCTTGGATCAGAAAGGCCTTCCTCAGACACTGACTCTTAACTAACTTCCTGTCCTGTCCAGAGAGTCAGTTCTAAACACCAGATTTTCAAGGTTCAGAATGACTGGGGTCACAATGACAATGGCACCCTCACTCCCTCCCACAGCTGGACTGGATGGAGAGCCAGCTCCAGATCCAGAGTAGCATTACTAATAGGGCCAGAACAGCTGTCCAGCTTTAGCCAGGGGCCCAACATCAACAACACAGAGGCCCAGTTCACTTCACACCTGGCAACGCTCTCCACGGGAACCCCTTATCCTATATGCACAACCTGGCAACGCTCGGCGCGATCTTTCATCCCCTCGGCCCTGTCAGTCCACCAAGGTTCCAACCTTTGACAGTTTGCCAAGCCCCTATCAGATGAAGTGCTTTCTAATGATGGCCAGAGAGATGGCCCTAGCTGGTGCCCACATGTGGTCCAGTCAGATAAGCTCAGTAAGCGGAATACTGTAGGGCTGGTTGGTGTGTGTGTGTGTGCATGCACGTGCGTGCGTGCGGGGCTGGTTGGTTGGTGTGTAGCCGGTATGGTCTGTGGCTGGGGAAGCTCAACCTCTGACCGATATATGTGGGAGCAGCACTGTTTGTTCCATCAGATAATTGCCAAAAGAGAGACAGAGACAGAGACAGAGACAGAGACAGAGACAGAGACAGGCAGGCAGACAGACAGACAGACAGACAGACAGACAGACAGACAGACAGACAGACAGACAGACAGACAGACAGACAGACAGACAGACAGACAGACAGACAGACAGACAGACAGACAGACAGACAGACAGACAGACAGAGACTGATGATTCATTTAATTCTACTATTCACTCAAATTACAAGCCTTGGCTTTAGTTTGGACTGTATGTAGGCTGATTGTTTGGGAGGTACATGTAAACTCCATCTTGGTCTCGGTCTGTTATTCCCAAACATCTTGTGAGGTCTGTAAATGATAGGAACTTTTATACATTGGTGTGGTCTGAGTTTGGCTGTAACGGGGTGGTAATGTCAAGATTAACCTTCCCACACATGCACACACAAAAACACACAGGGACGTACTTGGGGCCATGATCCCTATCTGCACTGTTTGGGGGTCACCTTGTGGGTAGCGTGCCCCTGCAGCAGATCTGTACTGAGAGGGAGGCACGGCAGGGCAGGCACGGCCTTTAGAGACATACTTCTACCGTCCTCTGGGAGGCTGTGAGACATACATACCCTGTGCATTTTGCCTGGCTTGGTCCCCACTTGGGAGGCTCTGAATTATAAGGACTGATTGCTCCAACATGTGCTCTGGATGTCCTGCTTGGCTGTGCTAGCCCAGGCCAGGCTGAACCTTGGGCCGGCTGGCTGAAATGATGCCCCAGGGGGAGGACACCACCGGGAGGACACACGTCCAATGGAAAGGAAAACAAGTCCTTGTTTATTTCCCTCTCCTCAACAATTACCCACCATTCAGCTAAAAGCAGTGTGTATGTGCGTGCCATGTGCGTGTGTGTGGATTAATAGTTGATGAAACTAGCTGGGTCACTCGTGATACAAGTCAGTGTTTGACTTGTATACGTGTCTGAGGATGTCGGGAGACGTCGCGGAAACCGGCCACTAGGGGCAAAAGTTAGCGCTTTTACCTTCAAGTAGGTTTCAGTTTTGCAAGTCCATTGTGGAAGGGGATGGCGTATGGACGTAAGCATCTGCCTCTGATTCCAAAGGTTGCAAGTTTGAATGCAGCGATAGAAAGTTATTTTTGTTTTAAGCTTATACCAAACATTAACCATTCAGAGTTAATGCCCAACCTTAAGAATTTGTAGTTAATGCCTAAACTTAACATTAAACACATTAAACAAATTTGACATTTGGAACAACTTTGAAATTTGAGAAACACGGATGAACATCTAATTCTGACGTGAGACTGTGAGAGCTGGTAGGATGAAATAGATTCCATCTTTCTCTCTCTCTCTCTCTCTCTCTCTCTCTCTCTCTCTCTCTCTCTCTCTCTCTCTCTCTCTCTCTCTCTCTCTCTCTCTCTCTCTCTCTCTCTCTCTCTCTCTCTCTCTCTCTCTCTCTCTCTCTCTCTCTCTCTCTCTCTCTCTCTCTCTCTCTCTACCTGGCTAAAACACTTGCTCGCTGGCCTAACTTCGTTTCATGGGCAGCTAGTTAACAGTAGCATACCTCATCTAGTCCAAATCCCAATCTCCAGCAATGGCTAATTTAGGAAAAGAACGATTTTAGCTAGCTATCTAGCCACAAGAGGACAATGCAACAATTCAAGTTTTTTTTCTGTCAATACTGATGTTTGACTTGTGAGGGAAATGCAGGTGTTTCAGCCTAGCTCTAGTTGCGCTGTGATTGGCTCAGTGTGCTGTCACTCATGGGGACACTACGTCATAACAAAATGTACAGGGAGAGCAAAACAATTCAAGCCCCTTGGGTGCTGCCATAGATTTACATTATAAGTACTTATCCAAGAAGGCTCAGGGTCATTGGCCACAGATAAAATGACGTCAACATCATACTTAAAAAATCTTAGCTAGCAAGCTAGACAAGCAGTCATCATCATGAATCATCATGAATCAAGTCGACAATCTACTAGCAAATCCTTTTCAATACTTGTCATATGAAGAGAAATTATAGATAAAACATGTCGGTGCTCATCGGCCATTGGACATAAACATTACGCAACAAGTTGGAAATCTCAAATTCAACAATGAGTGGTTTGCAAGGAATCAGTGGCTAATTGAAAGCATTGCAAAGCAATCACTAGCCTGCTATTCAGTGGAGAGGGTGTGTGGTCAAAGTCTGGGTTTAAGGGTCTCTTTTCCAAGTTTAAAAGGATAAACATTCACATGCCATGGGCCAGAAAAGCTTGAATACATTGACCATGCTGTCAACCCATCATGACTTCTGCTGCGTTGATGACAAAGTTTGATGACAACATTTTCCCACGAGAAGGACCGCCGCACCACCTTCCAGTTCAAGTGAGCGCTGCACAACAAGGTCCAAAGTCCAAAAATGTATTGTATGCTGCTGCATAAATTATGTAATATGCCAGGGAGATATGTACACTGTAACTAATAAAGTAATACTAAGTGTATGTGTTGTAGTAAGCTGTTAGTAGCCATGTGCCTCACCCTAATAATTTGATCCCTTTCCCACTTGTAACTTAGCCTACTGTTCTGACTTGGCGGTGCACATGTAGCCTGATTTAGCCTGTTTTAGAGAAATGTAATCATCTAATATTGTAAGAGCTTTCGTTGTCTGCTTATATGCCCCCTTTATTTATCCTACGGTTCTGACTTGGTGTACAGGGAGAATAATCAATTATTTCACTGTACATTTCAAAAGTGCTGAACAAATAGTTATATTAACTACGTCCATCCTAGCTCGCTCAATGTCTTAATCGAAATTACGGATTGCTTGTTATCCGCTCGTCATTCCCTTTTGCCATAGTTTGAACATCTCAATTGTCAGAAGAAACCACATTTGTTTAAGTAAATTAGGCTGAATGAACAGTTTCGCTGCCAGACAAGGCTCCGATGATAGCCAGGTGTAGCGGTGGTAAGAATTAAAATCAAATCAAATCAAATTTTATTGGTCACATACATATGGTTAGCAGTTGTTATTGCGAGTGTAGCGAAATGCTTATGCTTCTAGAGCCGCCAGTACAGCTGTATCTAACAGGTAATATCTAACAATTCCACAACAAAACCTCATATACACAATCTGTAAAGGAATGGGATAAGAGTAAATAAGTATAAAATATATGGATGATTAGTGACAGGGCGGCTAAGATGCAATAGATAGTAAAGAGGTATACTGTCACACCCTGATCTATTTCACCTGTCCTTGTGATTGTCTCCACCCCCCTTTAGGTGTCGCCCATCTTCCCCATTATCTCCTGTGTACATACACCTGTGTTCTCTGTTTGTCTGTTGCCAGTTCTTGTTTGTTCGAGTCAACCAGCGGTTTGTGTCTCAGCACCTGCTTTTTCTAGTCTCTCTTTTCTTGCCCTCCCGGTTTTGACCCTTGCCTGTCTTGACTCTGAGCCCGCCTGCCTGACCACTGTGCCTGTCCCTGACCCTGAGCCTGCCTGCCGACCTGTACCTCTGCCCCCCTCTGGATTACCGACCCCTGCCTGCCTTGACCTGTCTATTGCCTGCATTTGTTGGAATATTATGTCTGCATTTGGGTCTTCCCTTCATACCTGACAGTACAAACTGGCCATGACTGACCCAGCAGACCCAGGCCAACTGCACAACGTCATGTCCTCCCAAGGAGCCTCCATTGGTAGGCATGAGGAGTTGCTTTGTGTGCTGATGGAGGGGATCCAAATGTTGGCTGAGCGCCATGACCGGGCGTGGGACATGCTGCGGGAGCAATTCCGCGGGTTGGCTGGGGGGCAGCCTGCCACGGTGGTAACCCCACCGCCCCTCAGTAACTCGGCGGTTAGCAGCGCCACCCCACCGGCCACTCCTCCTTCCCGGGAGCCCTGGTTACCTCCCACCGGAATGCTTTAATGGAGAGCCGAGCACATGTCGGGCGTTTTTAGCTCAGTGTGCCCTCATTTTTGAACTTCAGCCCTCCTCCTTCCCCTCGGATCGCTCCAGAATAGCCTACCTCATCACGCTGATGTCTGGAAGGGCTCTCACCTGGGCTATCGCCGTATGGGAACAGCAGCCGACCAAATGCGTGAGCCTGGAGGGGTTCGTGGGAGAGGTGAAGAAGGTTTTTGATGCCCTGCTCTCCAGGAGAGAAGCTGTCCGGAATATAATCCAGCTCCGGCAGGACGCAGGCACAGTGGCCGACTAAGCGGTGGATTACCGCATGCTGGCAGTGGAGAGTGAGTGGAACCCGGAAGTATTGTTCGTCATGCTCCTGCACGACGTCTCGGAAGAGGTTAATGACAAGCTTGCGGCTCGGGAGTTGCCCACGGATCTTGACTCCCTCATCGCTTTGACCATCCGCATCGATGGCCGATTGTGGAAACGACGGATGGAGAGGGAATTCGACGTCACTCACACGTCCAGGGATTCCACCTCGCCTCCGAGCCATCTTGGAAGTCCCTGACAGTCCTGTGACCGAGAGCACCCGAGGTTTCCCGACCTTCATTGAGAGTCACCGAAGAGGGCCAAGGCACTGTTTCCCGAGCCCATGCAATTAGGCAGAGCTGGGTTGTCGCCAGCGGAATGGCAACACAGAATCAGCACAAGGAGCTATCTGTATTGCGAGACTTTTGGTCATTTTGTGTCCTCATGACCGGTAAAGGACCAGTCTCACCAGGGAGTGAGTACTCTGGTGAGCCATATGGGGAACTTCTCTGCTTCCCTTACTCGCACCCCTTTTCATGTCATTCTGCTGTGGGGAAACTAGTCCAAATCTCTCCGGATCCTCATTGACTGTGGGGCCGATGAGAGCTTTTTGGATGCCACACTGGCTTCCGAGCTGAACATCCCCACTCAGCCCCTCTCCATTCCCGTGGATGTTAGAGCGTTGGACAGGTGCTCTATAGGTCGGGTCACCCATAACACCACACCCATCAACCTACGTGTGTCAGGGAATCACAGCGAGACCAGGGTGCAGGGTGCAGCTGCAATGCTTCCTGGGGTTCGCCAACTTCTATCGCCGCTTTATCCTGTGTCACAGTACCCTGGCCTCCCCCTGTGTCTGCTCTCACGCCTGTCCCTGTTGGAACATTAAACTATTGTTTATTCGACGTGGTCTGCATCTGGGTCTTCCCTTCATACCTGTTAGTATACATTATATACTTTTGAGATGAGTAATGCAAGATATGTAAACATTCTTATAGTGGCATTATTAAAGTATTAAAGTGTTCCATTTATTAAAGTGGCCAATGATATCAAGTATATAGGTAGACAGCCGCCTCTCTGTGCTAGTGGTGGCTGTTTAACAATCTGATGGCCTTGAGATAGAAGCTGTTTTTCAATCTCTCTATCCCAGTTTTGATGCAGCTGTACTGACCTCGCCTTCTGGATGGAAGCAGGGTGAACAGGCAGTGGCTCGGGTGGTTATTGTCCTTGATGATCTTTTTTGCCTTCCTGTGACATCGGGTGTTGTAGGTGTCCTGGAGGGCAGGTAGTTTGCCCCCGGTGATGCGTTGTGCAGACCGCACCACCCTCTGGAGAGCCTTGCGGCTTTGGGCTATGCAGTTGCTGTACCAGACAGTGATACAGAGCGACAGGTTGCTCTCAATTGTGCACCTGTAAAAGCCAGTGAGGGTCTTCGATGACAAGCCACATTTCTTCAGCCTCCTGAGGTTGAAGAGGAGCTGTTGCGCCTTCTTCACCACACTCTGTGTGTGTGGACCATTTCAGTTTTGTCGGTGATATGAACACAGAGGAACTTAAAACTTTCCACCTTCTCCACTGCTGTCCTGTCGATGTGGATGGGGTGGGGGCTCCCTTTGCTGTTTCCTGAAGTCCACTATCATCTCTTTTGTTTTGCTGACATTGAGTGAGAGGTTATTTTCCTGACATTACACTCCGAGGGCCCTCACCTCCTCCCTGTAGGGTGTCTCGTCATTGTTGGTAATCAAGCCTACTACTGTTGTGTCGTCTGCAAACGTAATGATTGAGTTGGAGGTGTGCATGGCCACGCAGTCATGGGTGAACAGGGAGTATAGGAGGGGGCTGAGAACGCACCCTTGTGGGGCACCAGTGTTGAGGATCAGCGGAGTGTAGATGTTGTTTCCTACATTCACCACCTGGGGGCGGCCCGTCAGGAAGTCCAGGACCCAGTTCCACAGGGCAGGGTCGAGACCCAGGCTCTCAAGCTTAATGATGAGTTTGGAGGGTACTATGGTGTTGAATGCTGAGCTGTAGTCAATGAACAGCATTCTTACATATGTATTCCTCTTGTCCAGATGGGATAGGGCAGTGTGCAGTGTGATGGCGATTGCGTCATCTGTGGACCTACTGGGGTGGTAAGCAAATTGAAGTGGGTCTAGGGTGACAGGTAGGGTGGAGGTGATATGATTCTTGACCTGTCTCTCAAAGCACTTCATGATGACAGAAGTGAGTGCTACGGTGCGATAGTCATTTAGTTCAGTTACCTAAGCTTTCTTGGGAACAGGAACAGTGGTGTCCATCTTGAAGCAGAATGGGATAGGGATTGATTGAATATGTCCGTAAACACACCAGCCAGCTGGTCCGTGCATGCTCTGAGGATGCGGCTAGGGATGCCGTCTGGGCCGGCAGCCTTGCAAGGGTTAACATGTTTAAATGTCTTACTCACATCGGCCACGAGAAGGAGAGCTCACAGTCCTTGGTAGCGGGCCGAGTCGGGGTAACTGTATTGTCCTCAAAGCGCGCAAAGAAGTTATTTAATTTGTCTGGAAGCGAGACGTCAATGTCCGCAACGGGGCTGGTTTTGCTTCTGTAATCAGTGATTGTCTACAGACCATGCAACACACATCTCGTGTTTGAGCCGTTGAATTGCGACTCCACTTTGACTCTATACTGACACTTTACTTGTTTGATTGCCTTATGGAGCGAAGAACTACACTGTTTGTATTCAGTCATATTTCCAGTCGCCTTGCCATAATTAAATGCGGTGGTACGTGCTTTCAGCTTTGTGTGAATGCTGCCATCAATCCACGGTTTCTGGTTATGGAAGGTTTTAATAGTCACAGTGGGTACAACATCTCCTATACACTTCCTTATAAACTCACTCACAGAGTCAGCGAATACGTCAATGTTATTATCTGAGGCTACCTGAAACATATCCCAGTCCACGTGATCGAAGCAATCTTGAAGCGTGGAATCTGATTGGTCAGACCAGCATTGGATAGACCTAAGCACGGGCGCTTACTGTTTTAGTTTCTGCCTATAGGAGGGGAGCAACAAGATGGAGTCATGGTCAGTTTTGCCAAAAGGAGGGCGGGAGAGGGCCTTGTATGCATCGCGTAAGTTAGAGAAGCAATGTTGCTTGCTCGTGTACAGCAATTGATATGCTGATATAATTAGGGAGCCTTGTTCTCAAATTAGCTTTGTTAAAATCCCTAACTACAATAAATGCAGCCTCAGGATACATGGTTTCCAGTTTGCATGAAGTCCAGTGAAGTTCCTTGATGGCCGTCTTGGTATCCATTTGCCGGGGGATATACACGGCTGTGGCAATAACCGAGGAGAGTTCTCTTGGGAGATAATACGGTCGGCATTTGATTGTGAATTCTAGGTCAGATGAACAAAAGGATTTGAGTTCCTGTATGTTGTTACAATTACACCATGGGTCATTAATCATGAAAAATACACCCCCACCCTTCTTCTTACCAGAGAGATGTTTATTCCTGTCGGCACGATGCACTGAATATCCCGTTGGCTGTATGGACTCAGACAGCATGTCCCCAGCTAGCCATGTTTCCGTGAAACAGATTATGTTACAATCCCGGATATCTCTTTGGAAAGCAACTCTTGCCCTGATTTCGTTGGCTTTGTTAACTACGGACTGGACATTAGTGAGTAATATACTCGGGAGTGGTGGGTGGTGTGCCTGCATCTGAAGCCTCATTAGAAGACCGCTCCTGCACCCTCTCCTCCGGCGGCGTTGTTTTGGGTCGGCCTCTGGAATCAGTTCAAATGCCCTGGGAGGTGTAGACAAAGGCTCCACTTTGGGAAAGTAATCCTGGTCGTAGTGCTGGTTGTGCTGGTAAGTTGACATCTTTCTGATATTCAATAGTTCTTCCCGGTTGTATGTAATAACACTTAAGGTTTTCTGGGCTAACAACGTAATAAATAATACATCAAAAAATGAAATACTGCAGTTTCCTAAGGACTAGAAGCGAAGCTGCCATCTCTATGTTGAATCACTCCATGGTGCTGAAAAGAAAGCTCTGCTGTTGGGAAAACTTTATGTAGGCCCTTACATGCTGACCAGACCATGCACATGCGTCTGCATGCGCCATCGCGTGCATGTTAATTTTGTACACCCACAGCAGATGTGATCAGGACAAGCAGGTTGAAATATCAAAATAAACTCTGAACAAACTATTTTAATTTGGGGACAGGTCAAAAAGTATTAAACATTCATGGCAATAGCTAGCTAGCTTGTTGTTGCTAGCTAATTTGTCCTGGGATATAAACATTGGGTTGTTATTTTACCTGAAATGCACAAGGTCCTCTACTCCGACAAATAATCCACAGATAAAAGGGTATCGTTAAACCGAGTTTGATTGTAGTAATCTCTCTCTCATCAGTTCATCTTTCAATCACCCACATGGGTATATGCTCCTAAAAACGAATGAGGAGAAGAGAGAGGCCGGACTTGCAGAGCGTCGAGCGTCACAAATACAATCAAGGTCTATTTTAGCGCCTGGCTACGCAGACGCTCGTTGATGCGCGCGATTGAATAACATGATTGAATAACATGATTGAATAATATGCACACTACCGGTCTAAAGTTTTAGAACACCTACTCATTCAAGGGTTTTTCTTTATTTTTACTATTTTCTACATTGTAGAATAATAGTGAAGACACCAGAACTATGAAATAATACATATGGAATCATGTAGTAACCAAAAAAGTGTTTGTATTTGAGACTAATAATTATATTTGAGATTCTTCAAAAAGCCACCCTTTGCCTTGATGACAGCGTTGCACACTCTTGGCATTCTCTCAACCAGCTTCATGAGGTAGTCACCTGGAATGCATTTCAATTAACTTAACAGATGTGCCTTCTTAAAAGTTAATATGTGGAATTTCTTTCCTTCTTAATGTGTTCGAGCCAATCAGTTGTGTTGTGACAAGGTTGGGGGATATACAGAAGATAGCCCTATTTTGTAAAAGACCAAGTCCATATTATGGCAAGAACAGCTCAAGTAAGCAAAAAGAAACTATAGTCCACCATTACTTTAAGACATGAAGGTCAGTCAATACAGAACATTTCAAGAACTTTGAAATTTTCTTCAAGTGCAGTCGCAAAAACCATCAAGCGCTATGATGAAACTGGCACTCATGAGGACCACCACAGGAATAGTTACCTCTGCTGCAGAGGATAAGTTCATTAGAGGTACCAGCCTCAGAAATTGCAGCCCAAATAAATGCTTCACAGAGTTCAAGTAACAGACACATCTCAACATCAACTGTTCAGAGGAGACTGTGTGAATCAGACCTTCATGGTCGAATTGCTGCAAAGAAACCACTACTAAAGGACACCAATAAGAAGAAGAGACTTGCTTGGGTCAAGAAATATGAGCAATGGACATTAGACTGGTGGAAATGTGTCCTTTGGTCTGGAGTCCAAATTGGAGATGTTTGGTTCCAACCACAGTGTGTTTGTGAGACACGGTGTGGGTGAACGGATGATCACCGCATATGTTTTTCAAGCATGGAGGAGGAGGTGTTATGGTGCTGGTGACACTGTCTGTGATTTATTTAGAATTCAAGGCACACTTAACCAGCATGGCTACCACAGCATTCTGCAGCGATACACTATCCCATCAGGTTTGGGCTTAATGGGACTATCATTTGTTTTTCAACAGCACAATGACCCAACACACCTCCAGACAGTGTAAGGGCTATTTGACCAAGAAGCAGAGTGATGGAGTGCTGCATCAGATGACCTGGCCTCCACAATCCCCTGACCTCAACCAAATTGAGATGGTTTGGGATGAGTCGGACTGCCGAGTTAAGGAATAGCAGCCAACAAGTGCTCAGTATATGTGGGAACTCCTTCAAGCCTGTTGGAAAAGCATTCCAGGTGAAGCTGGTTGAGAGAATGCCGAGAGTGTGCAAAGCTTTCGGCAAGGCAAAGGGTGGCTATTTGAAGAATCTCAAATAAAAAATATATTTGATTTGTTTAACACTTTTTTGGTTACTACATGATTCCATATGTGTTATTTCACAGTTTTGATGTCTTCACTGTTATTCTACAATGTAGAAAATAATAAAAATAAAGAAAAACCCTTGAATGAGTAGGTGTTCTGAAACTTTTGACTGGTAGTGTATGTGTAAATATATTTTTCAACGCTCCCGCACAAAATGCTCACACACGCAACGCGAGCGGTGTGGTCGGCATGTAACAGTTTGCGGGCAGCGTTTGTCATCGTTGTAGTGTAATTAATGTATTGTTTAGTGTTGTGTAGTGTAGTGGCTTTGCTGGCATGCATCTAAAAAAGTGGTGCAGTTTGCCTCACCAAGATTTACATGCTGAAATCACCACGTTACACACCACAAGACGATGGACCACCGACCCACTCTTGGCCTGCTCCTGCTGCTACTGCTGTTACTGCTAGGCCTCTCACAGGCCAGTGAAAGTTAGATCCAGACTGATGAGTCGGACACTGTGTGCTTCACTTCAAAGATCCTGGAGTGGAACATTGGAACCGACAAGCTGTTGATCGAAGAAGACATTCTGGCCACTAGAAGCAGGAACTCCATAACGTGCTGGAGCAGCAAGTGCAGCTGTCTCTGGGGGAAGTCAGCTTGCTGGAGTTGCCCTACATCAGGGCTACTCAACTCCGGTTCTGGAGGGCCAAGAGACTTCTGTTTTTGGTTTCTACCAGTTAATTGCACTCACCTGGTGTCACAGGACTGAATCGGTTCCTTATTTGAAGCAGAGGATGAACACCAGAAGTGTCAGCCCTCCAGGAGCTAAGTTGAATAGCCCTTCCCTAAGTCATCAGAGCTAGATTCCCCAGCTCTAGCATACCAACCTTTGAGAAGGCCATGAAGGACGGCCCTGGGGAGTGTTGGGGATAGGCAGACATTGTCAGACATTCTGTTACTGTATATGCTAACTGATGGTATTGTTGGAAATTAGTGTGCTGTATCATTCTAATTGCATGGGTATTAAAACAAAGCAATATAATCATACAATAATCATACATATTTATTAACACGAGGTTAGTGTGAACTAACTAGCTTTCACACTCTCCTTAAATGTCGATCTCTCAACACAACATTGTATCTTCTCAGTTTCTTTACTAACTTCTTTTCCAATGTCCTCTGCTATCACGGTTCCCCCAGCTACACCAGAAACCAGCTTGCTACAGGCTTTCCATATCAGCAGTGTAGACTAGAGCTCTACTTGTGGCTACTGCCCTCTACTGCAAGATCAGAGTCATGTGGTCATTCTGAATGGAAATTGATCAATTCACTTCAGAAAGAAATGTTGACCAAAGTTCATAATTATATTGTACAATTTACACATTTACCACAAAATATTGGTAAGTAGATGAAAAACACGACACAAACCCCCAATGGAAGAAATGCTTAGCAATGTATGTGGTATTACCTGAGGGAAACATAACTCTCGACACACTCATTGTCAAATAAACGTTTTGGGTGCTTCATTACAAGTCAACTAACTGCATAGTTTTTACCTCCGTTTTTTTATTTTGTTATTGTCTGTTTAAAAACATTTTGTTTTTAGAAATGCATTTCTGAAATCTTTTTTTGTGTCTGTTGATTGTGAAATGTTTGGAATACTTACTGTATCTATCACTCTAAAACAAAAAGGTCTTTGCCATGAAAGACGTGTGGTTTTGAGTCTTCGTCATGTCAATCCCCAAAACATTTTAAATCATTCATATCTGTCCTGCTGTGATTGTGCACCAGACATGATCCAAGTACCTTATCACCTTTTAGATTACATGGGCAGGAGGGACCTAATACTAGATCCAGCACGCCTACTCTGAGACACGTTATGAATACGGGCCCTGGTCCTCTCCAGTCATATGGCCATTAACCTGGTTCCATCCACACATTAGTCAGCAGCTGCAGGACTGGTCATGTGGTAACAATATGTGATGGTGGGACTGACTGGAGAGGAAGTTGGAGGAGGAAGCTGTTTGGTTTGTTGCCTAGAGGAGCTGGGGGGAAGAATGTTTATCCTGTCCACTGGCTTTGATCTTATACAGTTAATAACTTCCTGCAGAGTATACCGTACGTGCACTGTGGCATTGCCCTCTGCTGTGTGTGTGTGTGTGTGTGTGTGTGTGTGTGTGTGTGTGTGTGTGTGTGTGTGTGTGTGTGTGTGTGTGTGTGTGTGTGTGTGTGTGTGTGTGTGTGTGTTAGTTTGAGGACTGCCGAGCCTGTCTCCTTCCTCTCTGAATTGCTCGATGTCCGAGAGAGATAAGACAGGACCAATGACCAGATGAGGTCATCGGTGGGAAGCGTCGGTTGTCTGGGTCAGAATCTAAGAGCTGTTCCTGAATCTATTCATCCATTTGTAGATTAATGGAGGACAACCCCAATAGAAGGGGTTGATGAAGTATTCATGGCACTTGATTAAGTATTCATGGTATGGAATGAAGTAAGGGTGCCTTGGAGGGTGCCTTGGTGAACACCTCTTTATTGCCCAAGCACAATGTTCCTCGATGCTTAGAGGGGGTGAGGTGCAGACAGGTCACTAGCAACGTGTGAAAACACTGAGTATGAACAGAGACTGGCACAGACACATAAACCAACACATGCACGTGCACAGTCTCATTTCTCAGTACATATTCGTTTTCCAGTAGAGGTTTTGGGATAAGTTTGAGTGGGAACACCTTATCTCAGTACACCGTGTGAAAGGACCCAACCTGAAGGTCAATAATAATCCATTTCACAGGATTTGGACAGGAGCAATGTTATTAATTCATTCAATATTCCAAAAATATATAGTGTAGTCATTTTCACGCATAAAATGTAAATCAAATGTATTATTTGAAGACTTGAAATGGTGAAGCTTTAAACATGAATTACCTAACCATACTCTCCCCTTGCATTTCAAGCCAAAGTATACACTAAGTTATTATATATTTTTGTCATATCACTCAAGTGCTATATGCATTTCTAAGATAATAAATACTTAGCAACTACTGGCAACTGTTGGTTTTTATTTTTACCTACAGTACATTTATCTGCAGATTTACTGTAATGTGAGGAGTAGTTAGATATTGCAATGGTTCATTTATGTATTTTGTAATGTGCGTTTGCCTGCGTGTGAAGGCCCAAGTGATCCGGGTACAGCAAACTTGTGAAATCAGATAGGTTATAGTAGTTAAGAGGGCGGAAAGATACAGGCGGCAACTTTGAGGAGGACAGCGAAACGGTAGGAACATGCTCATTTATATTAACGGGTCTTTGTGCTACTTTTTACTGATGGGTCTTACACAGCACCACTGCAGCAGATCTCTGTCTTCTCTTTTGTTCTAGATAGTAGAATATAAAGGGATTCTCTGTGGCACTCGTCCTCCTCATGGTCCAGAAATCTGAGAGTTAGTCCAGTGTTACTGTTGAGACCTACTGCACCAGTGGATTGTGTTACCATACTAACTTCTTGTCTTGAGATTATGTTGTTCCTTGATATATTTGATTATTTTGTTTTTAGTTTAATAGAATGTCACACCATTAAAATATGTTTAGGGAACAACTAGTTAACAAATCGCACAATTTCACATATTTCCCTTCGTGCTTTTACATCAACAAAATATATGCGGTGGCTTTTGTAGCGGCTTTTGTGATTGTTGAAATGTGTACAGTACCTTCAGAAAGTATTCACACCCCTTGATTTTTCCCACATTTTGAATGTAAAATGTATTAAGTTGAGATTTGTTTTGTCATTGGCCTACACACAATACCCCATAATGTCAAAGTCGAATTATGTTTTCAAAATGTAATCACATGTATTCAAATTGAAAAGCTGAAATGTCTTGAGTCAATAACTATTCAACTCCTTTGTTATGACAAGCCTAAATAAGTTCAGGAGTAAACGTTTGCTTAACAAGTCACATAATAAGATGCATAGACTCACTCTGTGTGCAATAATAGTGTTTAACATGATTTTTGAATGACTACCTCATCTCTGTAAGGTCCCTCAGTCGAGCACTGAATTTAAACACAGATTCAACCAAAATGACCAGGGAGGTTTTCCAATGCCTTGCAAAGAAAGGCACCTATTGGTACATGGGTAAAAAAGCAGATATTGAAAATCCCTTTGAGCACGGTGAAGTTATTAACGACACTTTGGATGGTGTATCAATACACAGAGTCACTACAAAGATACATGCGTCCTTCCTATCTCAGTTGCCGGAGAGGAAGGAAACCGCTCGGGGATTTCACTGAGGCCAATGGTGACTTTAAAACAGTTACAGAGTTTAATGGTTGTGATAGGAGAAAAATGAGGATGGGTCAACAACATTGTAGTTACTCCACAATACTAACCCAATTGGCAGAGTGAAAAGATGGAAGCCTGTATATAATTTTTATTTTGTACAGGCTTCCATCTTTTTACTCTGCCAATTTTCACTCTGCATCCTGTTTGCAATAAGGCACTAAAGTAAAACTGCAAAAAAATTGGCTAAAAAATGCACTTCATATCCTGAATACAAAAGTGTTATGTTTGGGGAAAATCCAATACAACACATTACTGAGTAGCACCCTTCATGTTTTCAAGCATGGTGGTGGCTGCATCAAGTTATGGGTATGCTTGTCATCGGCAAGGACTAGGGAGTGTTTTAGGATGAAAAGAAACGGAATGGAGCTAAGTACAATACAGGCTAAATCCTAGAGGAAAACCTAGTTCAGTCTGCTTTCCAACGGACATTGAGAGGTAAATTCACCTTTCAGCAAGACAATAACGTAAAACTCAAGGCCAAATATACACTGGAGTTGCTTAACAAGACGACATTGAATGTTCCTGAGTGGCCTACAGTTTTGACTTAAATCGTCTTCAAAATCTAAGACTTGAAAATGGCTGTCTAGCAATGATCAACAACAAACTTGACAGAGCTTGAATAATTTTTTAAGAATAATGTGCAAGTATTGTACAATCCTGGTGTGCAAAGCTCTAAGACACTTACCCAGAAAGACTCACAGCTGTAATCACTGCCAAATGTGATTGTAACATGTATTGACACACAGGTAGAATACTCTAATAAAATGTTTTCTTTTTCAGAAATGTTTTACAAATATAAAACATTTTCTTTCACTTTGACATTACAGAAAATTTTGTGTAGATCGTTGACAAAAACAATGACAATTAAACCATTTGAATCTCAATTTGTACACAACAAAATGTGGAAAAAGTCAAGGGGTGTGAATACTTTCTGAAGGCACTGTACAGTATTCAGACCCCTTGACTTTATCCACATTATGTTATGTTACAGCGTTATTCTAAAATGGACTGAATTTTTTTGTTTTTCTTTATCAATCTACGTGCAATACCCCATAATGACAAAGCAATTTTTGGGGCAAATTTATAAAATAAAGTACTTTGTTGAAGCACCTTTGGCAGCGAATACAGCCTTGAGTCTTCTTGGGTATGACGCTACAAGCTTGGCACAACTGTATTTGGTGAGTTTCTCCCATTCTTCTCTCCAGATCCTCTCAAACTCTGTCAGATTGGATGGGGAGCGTCACTGCACAGCTATTTTCAGGTCTCTCCAGAGATGTTCGATCGGGTTCAAGTCCGGGCTCTGGCTGGGCCACTCAAGGACATTCAGAGACTTTTCCCCGAAGCCACTACTACATTTTCTTGGCTGTGTGCTTAGGGTCATTGTCCTGTTGGACCAGTCTGAGGTCCTGAGCGCTCTGGAGCAGGTTTTCATCAAGGATCTCTCTGTACTTTGCTCCGTTCATCTTTCCCTCGATCCTGACTAGTCTCCCAGTCCCTGCCACTGAAAAACATCCCCACAGCATGATGCTGCCACCACCATCCTCCATCGTAGGGCTGGTGCCTGGTTTCCTCCAGACGTGACGCTTGGCATTCAGGCCAAAGAATTCAATCTTGGTTTCATTAAACCAGAGAATCTTGTTTCTCATGGTCTGAGAGTATTTAGGTGCCGTTTGGCAAACTTCAAGCGGGCTGTCATGTGCCTTTTACTGAGGAGTGGCTTCCGTCTGGACACTCTACCATAAAAGCCTGATTGGTGGAGTGCTACAGAGATGGTTGTCCTTCTGAAAGGTTTTCTCATCTCCACAGAGGAACTCTGGAGCTCTGTCAGAATGACCATCGGATTCTTGGTCACCTTCTTGACCAAGGCCCTTCTCCCCCGATTGCTCAGTTTGGCCGGGAGGCCAGCTCTAGGAAGAGTCTTGTGTGTAGATTGTGTGCAAACTGTATGTCTGAATAGTTATGTAAATAAGGTATTCCTGTTTTTTATTTTTAATACATTTGCTAAAAACCTGTTTTCGCTTTGTTATTACGGGGTATTGTGTGTAGATTGATGAGCATTTTTTTAAATTCCTTTTAGAATGAGGCTTTAAAGTAACAAAATGCGGAAAAAGTCAAGGGGGTCTGAATACTTTCTGAATGCACTGTGTCTGTGTGTTTGTATGTGTGTGTGTGTGTGTGTGTGTGTGTGTGTGTGTGTGTGTGTGTGTGTGTGTGTGTGTGTGTGTGTGTGTATGCCAGGTCAAGCCCTGAAGTGTTACAGCTGCATTGCCCAGGAAGGGAATGTGTGCAACCTGTATGTCCAGAGGTGTGTCGATGAGGATGTGTGTGTGAGGGCCTGACTTATGTCTTCCACTGGTGAGTACCACACACACACACACACACACACACACACACACACACACACACACACACACACACACACACATAAACAGAAAATGATTTCCTTTTTATTAAATCAATCTATTTTTTTCATTCTTTCTTCAAACAAGCTGATCAGAAAAGGATATAAGAAAGCAGACTGTGACAAACTCCTGTCTAATGACAATGTATCTTGCACCTGTTGTGAGACCAACCTCTGTAATTGAGAGATCAATCAGAAAGAGAGTTTATCTCTGTTGAATAACAGACCAACCAATGAGAGTTTTGGAATTAGGGCGATCCGAATAATAAAAAAATGGAAATACATCTTCCTGTTGTATGATTTCTCCACAGATTTGCTAGACAAAAGAGCAACTGGTACTGGTACTGGTCTAATTCTTTTTTTTATTCTGTATGGGAATATAATTAACATTCCATTTACATATTTTCAAAGATCCGTGTCCATAACGTGTGTGTATGTGTGTTAGCTACCACCCTAGGCTGTATCCCAGATGACATCAAAGAGGTCAGGTCAGTTAGACTGACGGGAACCGGACAGGTCAGAGTGGAGACAACACCCCATCAAGATGTGAACTTAAGTTCCAGTTCAGGAATGGACATACAATGGACAATGAAAATAGATGGGTTTTCAATAGACTTTCCTGCAGTTGGCTGAATTGAAATATAATTTCAATTCAAACCTGACTTCCGGGGGGGGGGGGGGCTCAGGTGTTTCTGACCTCTGACCCCACAGCTTGTAAAGGAGTAATGGGCCACTTGATGAAGCAAGGGAGTCAATAGTGATGCCCAGGCCCATACCAAAAACATAATACGTGTGTAATGTAGGACGGTCTACACACAAACAAACACGCGCACAGACATTCAGGAAGATTACAGCTGACAGATGGACAGACGGACATGTACAAAATACACCCACCCACACACATAAAGTACACACCCCTATAAAGTAGTATGCATGATGTATAAAATTTGACAACAGTTGTGACAACTTCATGAACATTATACAGTGAGACTTCTTAACCGAAAAAAAGCTATATATTTTGAAAAAGGGAAGGAGCCAGTAACTCAACACAACAAGGATAGCCTTCTGCTGAATCCAATCATTCACAACCACTCCTCTAGAATCTGACAATAAGTGACAATGATTAATGCTCAATTTATGTGTGGAGTATTCACAGCAACAGTGGATGAATTGTTCAATGAGAATTTGTAGAAATAATTTTTCTTCTGGCTCAAGAGTGACATCTAGTGGTCAATACAGCAAGGTTTAAATCAATGGATTACATATCAATCAGTGTGTGTGTGTGTGTGTGTGTGTGTGTGTGTGTGTGTGTGTGTGTGTGTGTGTGTGTGTGTGTGTGTGTGTGTGTGTGTGTGTGTTATTTCGTTATTTTACCTTTATTTAACCAGGTAGGCCAGTTGAGAAAAAGTTCTCATTTACTACTGCGACCTGGCCAAGATAAAGCCAGGCAGTGCGACAAAAACAACAACACCAAGTTACACATGGGATAAACAAATGTACAGTCAGTAACAGAATAGAAAAATCTATATACAGTGTGTGCAAATGTAGTAAGATTAGGGAGGTAAGGCAATAAATAGGCCATAGTGGCGAAATAATTACAATTTAGCATTAACACTGGAGTGATAGATGTGCAGATGATGATGTGCAAGTAGAGATACTGGGGTGCAAAAGAGCAAAAAATAAATAACAATATGGGGATGAGGTAGTTGGGTGAGCTATTTACAGATGGGCTGTGTACAGTTGCAGTGATCGGTAAGCTGCTCTGACAGCTGATGCTTAAAGTTAGTGAGGGAGATATAAGTCTCCAGCTTCAGTGATTTTTGCAATTCGTTCCAGTCATTGGCAGCAGAGAACTGGAAGGAAAGGCGGCCAAAGGAGGAGTTGGCTTTGGGGACGACCAGTGAAATATACCTGCTGGAGCGCATGCTATGGGTCGGTGTTGCTATGGTGACCAGTGAGCTGAGATAAGGCGGGGCTTTACCTAGCAAAGACTTATTGATGACCTGGAGTCAGTGGGTTTGGCGACAAATATGAAGCGAGGGCCAGCCAACGAGAGCATACAGGTCGCAGTGAAGGGTAGTATATGGGGCTTTGAGGACAAAACACATGGCACTGTGATAGACTGCATCCAATTTTCTGAGTAAAGTGTTGGAGGCTATTTTGTAAATGACATCGCCGAAGTCAAGGATTGGTAAGACAGCCAGTTTTACGAGAGTATGTTTAGCAGCATGAGGGAAGGATGCTTTGTTGCGAAATAGGAAGCCGATTCTAGATTTCATTTTGGATTGGAGATGCTTAATGTGAGTCTGGAAGGAGAGTTTACAGTCTAACCAGACATCTTGGTATTTGTAGTTGTCAACATATTCTAAGTCAGAACCGTCCAGAGTAGTGATGCTGGACGGGCGGGCAGGTGCGGGCAGTGATCGGTTGAAAAGCATGCATTTAGTTTTACTTGTATTTAAGAGCAGTTGGAGGCCACGGAAGGAGTGTTGTATGGCATTGAAGCTCGTCTGGAGGTTAGTTAACACAGTGTCCAAAGAGGGGCCAGAGGTATACAGAATGGTGTCGTCTGCGTAGAGGTGGATCAGAGAATCACCAGCAGCAAGAGCGACATCATTGATGTATACAGAGAAAAGAGTCAGCCCGAGATTTGAACCCTGTGGCACCCCCATAGAGACTGCCAGAGGTCCGGACAACAGGCCCTCCGATTTGACACACTGAACTCTATCAGAGAAGTAGTTGGTGAACCAGGCGAGGCAGTCATTAGAGAAACCAAGGCTGTTGAGTCTGTCGATAAGAATGCGATGATTGACAGAGTCGAAAGCCTTGGCCAGGTCGATGAAGACGGCTGCACAGTACTGTCTTTTATCGATGGCGGTTATGATATCGTTTAGGACCTTGAGCGTGGCTGAGGTGCACCCATGACCAGCTCGGAAACCAGATTGCATAGCGGAGAAGGTACGGTGGGATTCAAAATGGTCGGTCATCTGTTTGTTAAAACTTGGCTTTCGAAGACTTTAGAAAGGGAGGGCAGGATAGATATAGGTCTGTAACAGTTTGGGTCTAGAGTGTCTCCCCCTTTGAAGAGAGGGATGACCGCGGCAGCTTTCCAATCTTTAGGGAGTGTGTGTGTGTGTGTGTGTGTGTGGCGCTGCTGTTGTGTATAAAACACACCTCACACTAATTATGTGCCTTGGAAAAAACACACACTGCTAGAGACTGGTGGAATGTTCTGGATACACAGAGATAAAAGCAACTCAATAAAGGGAAAACCAATGTAAATATCACTGTGCCTTTTTTGTTTACACAAAGTCAGAGATGTGTTTTCCAGAAAACAGTGATATGTCTCTTTGATGATTTGCAACATTGGGAGATAAAAAGGTATTCGCCTTTTTTTGGTTAAGTCGCTCTCTCTGCTTTTATATCTACGACATGTTTCACTTGCTGTGACTGTAATATGCGGTTGTCGTATCGAGCGACCTTAAGTATCTAGCTGCGTACCTTAACTATAAACCATAAACGTCTAAGGAAAGAGCAGGAATAACTCTGTAAAAAGACCTGTAAACAACATGGGCTCAGGCTACGTATTATATCACACTGGGTATCATAGCTGGAGAGCACATATCAGCAGACAGGAGAAAACCCTATTCAAGACAGCTGTCTGTGCCAGTACCACACCCCTAGCTCACCATATTAAAAGGAAAACCTAAATAAGCCCACAGAAAACACACTGTATGTCAGTGCCGAACCCCACTCAGCAGATTGGGCTTGCCGAACCTCACTCAGCGGATTGGGCTTACCGAACCTCACTCAGCAGATTGGGCTTGCCGAACCTCACTCAGCAGATTGGGCTTGCCGAACCTCACTCAGCAGATTGGGCTTGCCGAACCTCACTCAGCAGATTGGGCTTGCCGAACCCCACTCAGCAGATTGGGCTTGCCGAACCTCACTCAGCAGATTGCATTGGATCCTCCTATGAAAACTGTTTTACTACACCCAGTATTTCTCCTTCGAGAGGCCTTCTCTTTGTGAAACAGGTCCAACTAAAGCAATCATATTATGGTTGTGACAATGGGGTACATTGATACGTCTTATAGTCACTGTAAAGAGTTGACTTTGGATTACGGTGTGTCTACCGTAACATCTCTGTCATCCCCATTACATATGGTATATTACTCCTCCGATAACTTTGTCATAACATCATAACATGTCGAAGTGTCTCTACCGTCACGTCTCTCTGTCACCCCCATAACACCTATCTCAGTCCCTCTCATTACGTGTCTCCCATTAGTGTATCCTGCGTACGGTCTCTCTCAGTGTCTCCTGTGTAAAGTCCCTCTCAGTGTCACCCCCATAACATCTCAGTGTCTCCTGTGTCTCTACTTATTCCACAGTTGTCAGTCTCTTCCGTCCATATCATCTTGCTCGGTATCACCCCTAAAAAACATCTGTTTATGAGGCCATACTGTAAGCCCCTTTATGTCTATTCTGGTAGGAGACTCCCTCCAGACAGTCTACCGCAGTAAGAGGTAGGTACTCAGTGTGTGTCGACACACGCCCTCGCCCCATCATTCCCCTCCGTTGTGTTTTTCTCCTAATCGCTGTAAACACCCTGCGACAGCGTGACCAAACCGCGGATGTGCTGAGCAGACTGGAAGTTGTTTGATCATCACACGCCAAAGCAGAACATGTTAGCTACCTGACAATCACGCTGACCTCACCTTGCCTTAGTGTGTGTGTGTTCTGAAAGGTGAACAGAGACAAACATCTGATCTGAAGTGCAGAGAGAGAAGAAGAAGGTGGGGGCAGAATCTCCACTCCAACAGAAGACAGACAGGATGAATCAGCACAGCTTCTTCCTCTTAAGATGGATGTCCCTCTGGTCTTGTGAACCTCCAGGCAGACCTAGCTCCTGAGCGTCTACGGTCAGCTCTCCCCATCCTGTAACCTTAACCATTGGGGGATAAAAAGCCAATCTGATCCTGGATCAGGTCCTGTGGTTCATCTGAAGGTCAGGAGGGGGGGACATGTATAGACAGTCATACAGGTGTGTGTGTGTGTGTGTGTGTGTGTGTGTGTGTGTGTGTGTGTGTGTGTGTGTGTGTGTGTGTGTGTGTGTGTGTGTGTGTGTGTGTGTGTGTGTGACCTCAGTCAAGAGGGTTAGGGATGGATTCTGCTCCCATGGCGGTCATACACTAAACTACACTTTTGATCAGACAATATTTGGGGTTTCTGGAAAGCTTATGGGAAAAATACAGAAGTTACACAAATGTGAGCTACAAGTCATGAGAAAAAAATGAACAAAACATAAATAATGGCATTTTACAGTATCAGTAACGGTCGGGATAATTTCAAAGAATGTATGTACATTTCATTTTATCTATTCATTTCTCCCAAAAACTTTTCTTGAGTAAAGCTACCAATGCCAAAACCTTGATGTGAAAAAAGTACCTTTCTATGTTCAAAAAATATTTCATTGTGGAAAAACATGAGTGACTGTTCTACTACATTGATTATATGCTCTGGTCTGCTGTTGTTTCAGAGAAAACAAGACAAGCTTACCACAGGGAACAACAAAACACGACACTATGATCTCACTCCCATCAGATCAGCCCACAGCCTAGTCATCACTATGTATCAATAGTCAGCCTTTATGTAACTGACTACACCTCCATGTCTGTTTCTTTCTATTACCTGCAAACAGCAACACAATTCAGTCAACACCCCTGACTATTGTTTACTCAGAATCCCAGACAGAATAAATCTTTAAAGATAGTCAGGGAAAAGAAATCCCCAAATGAAGGGAGGTGGGCAGCCATGGTGACTGGATTGTGCTGTCCCCACAGGCTGTCTCCTTAGTTCTCTGGTTTTTGGGTGTGGCCTGTTTTGGATGGTATCCTCACATTTAGAAGACTGTGTATAAGGGGTTACATATTCTCTGATAAAGAGAAGAAATACAGAGAGAGAGAGAGTGAGAAACAGAGAGAGAAACACAGAAAGAGAGAAACAGAGAAAGAGAGAATGAAACATAAAGAGAGAGAGAAAATACCAAATGCAAAAATGTAGAAGCTCCATCTTTACAGCTGACCATAAGTAAAAGTCTCACCCATGTAGTCATATTTTCTTAGGTTGTGGGGTTTCTACAAGACCATGAGACAGAATCTCACCAGCAGATGAGGGTCAATTTACAGGGTGTTGTGTGTTTTTTAAAACATAATTGAATTTATATACTGGATTTACTGTGTGAATAAATACATAAAGTTAGTTTTTACATTGCAAATACAGATTGCATAGCCAACACATGGGAAAAAAGTGGACTTTCATTGCGATGCAAAACATTTGAAACGTATAAGGGCATTGTTTTTTGTTTTTTTAATACATGCCACAATTCACCCTCCTGAAGTGACGTCGTTGCGTAAAGGCATTTCTGCGTGCGTCTGCGTGTCAATAGAGCTCGCCAGCTTGTAGTCTTAAACCCCGGAAGTCATTCAGCTACCCCTAAGGGCAAAAGGAAAGAATAGTGTTTAGGAATAAACACTGTAAATGAGGTCTGAGATTAACACAGGTCTAGTAGAGTTTAACATGACCTTGGTATGCTTTTTTCTAACATATATTCTTCACAATTCCCATAAAGTAACGTTAGCTGATGAAGATTATCTCATGGTACAAAACATAAGATCTCCTAAACCTGGGTTTACCACATACCGTATTTTTGGCGTTTTCCATAGGCTTTGTCCATGGCGCAGTTTTAGTGCCTACAAAAATACGCCATTACTATTTATCACTTTCGCAACGCAATAACGCCCCTCTTGCGAGAAGCGCATTCGGAATTTCTGTTTATGTTATGAAACCGTGTGCAGGCTCCAAAATGTTGACGGCGGCGACTCGAAGTCGTTTTACGCGGGAGCAAACAAGAATATTATTGCGTGAAGTCCATGCACGGCGGTTTTCTATTTATGGTACACCGACAAAACCGTTCAGAGTTTCCAATGCTCGGTCAGCCTGGGAGCAAGTAGCAGAGCGAGTGAGCTCCACTGCCGTCGGGCTTCAGAAAACAGCCAACCAGTGCAGGAAACGAATTAATGATCTTAAACGGAGACAAGGAATAAGAATATTTGAAAACAGATTGCCAAAACCAGTCACTAACCTTACAGACAACAACTCTACTTCCTCAATTAAAATTGAGCATGCAGGTAGAGTACAATAATTATTACATTTAGGCAAATTAGGCCTACCATTTTCTATACTACGAATTGCAGGCTATAAATGGGGAAATCATGTGTAGATATTTGTTGATTACTTACTATGTTGGCTGCGTTTTCCACATTTCTAAAGTACTATTGTGTGCAAGCAAACTACTTTATTTAAATATGTGTTGATTGAGATTGCACCATGCTGGTTGAGTGTAAATGGGGGAGCTATGTGATTGGGGGATAAAATGATACATCATGGTTAGATTTTTCAATTCCAGAGCATCAAATTGGAGAGGGCCTTGATATCAAAGCAGAAACGGCTGGTCCATCCCAGTCTGGAACACCACAACATGTTCCCCAACCTGA
Source organism: Salmo trutta (assembly GCF_901001165.1). Lineage (NCBI taxonomy): Eukaryota > Metazoa > Chordata > Actinopteri > Salmoniformes > Salmonidae > Salmo > Salmo trutta. The sequence goes on from NC_042988.1 coordinate 5,363,868, forward strand.
TCCAACCCAGACCTCTTCATTCCAAGCCCCTCAGGTCAGCTCACCTCAGATGAACCCATCTCAGGGACTGGGTCAGGGACAGCTCCTCAGAGCTCACATCCCGCTGATAAACTTCCAGCCCCTCATCCACGTCCAGCCCGCTTCCCAGGATTTCACAGTCCTCTGCCAGGTGCACCAGGCGGGCTACGCCATGCTACACAAGGAGATCATGGACACTAAAAACAGTATGGAGGAAATGCTGCATCCTGTGTTGTCTTCTATCAGCCACAGCCTGGAGAGACTTGCTAGTGCTGTTGAAAGGCTGTCAGGTCCTAGGGAGTCACTACTACAGACTGTCACTCCGATCACAAAGCCTCTCCAACACAGACTGAATGGACCGTCACACACTGATTCCACAGGAGTACATCCTTTGTGATGTTTGCTGGTTTCTTGCTATGTTGACGACTGTTTACTTCTGTCTTAACCAATACAATGTCCTACAATAACAAGTATTTTAAGTTTTAAAAAAAAATCATTAACCCAAAAATATTAACTATGGTATGCTATAGTTGATGTATTCATTGTTGCATGTATTTATTAGAATGCTTTCATAAGTGTGGTTAAATGGTTATCATTCAATCAAACCTGCTGTATTCACACGGTAGCGTTTTCCTGCAGTCAAATGCATTCAGACTGGTTTTACTGTAGCCTATAAAAACCTACAACTATTTAGCCTACTAGACAGTAGACCCCTCAAAGGTAGACTATGCTTTCACTTTTCAGGAGAAGTGTATGTGTGTGTGGGGTAAAGTTTGTAAATCTGTGGAGAATTGCTTATGGTTTTGGAAGGCAATGTGCAGACCATGATTTAATGATGAAATCTTTCAATCTGTTTCTAAATAAATGTTTTGGGGGGGAATTGAATATGATGTGAACCACAGTATCATAAAAGTAACCTATCACTTACTCAACAAGAACATCTAACAATATTACGATTTATCTATAGGATTAATGTCAAGAATTTCAAGAATCTAATCATTCAATATTGTGGTTTTTGTTACTGTTTTGAAGAGGCGTTTATTTTGGGCACATTTTCCCCAACAAAGGGAGGGCAATATACTGCGCACGGCCGGTATCAACTGCGCAAGCGTATTGTATTTTGTGGCTGCGAGTGGTAACCCAGATTGTTTTGGAACGCCTAAACTGTGTCCTCTATCCTTATTCAGGTTTTCCGTAAACGTACTAACCGTTGCTGTTTTGTAACTGAACAAACACCCCTTTTGTTATTGTGTTTTAAATAAGTTGCAGCCTTGAGATGAGTAGGCTAGGCTATGTAAACATTCAGAACACTATTGTGTCTTTCCGTCATTTTTAGCGTTTGCGCTTCGTTTATGGCTTTCCCTGGGAAAATATGGATAACGATAAGAGAGATGGGAGGCCAGAGATCGAGATGCTTCATATGGAGAGGCAACGAAAGAAGCGTTTCAATGAGGAAGAGCTCAAAATACTCATGCGTGAAGTGCAAGCTCGACGACCTGGCCCAGGTTACACCCGTGTTGCGCAGGCCGCATGGGAAGATATCGCATCAAAGGTGAGCGCTTCTTCGTTTGGATACCTCAGAACCGGGATGCAATGCAAAAAGCGATACAATGACCTGATTCGCAGACAACCCTGTTATATCAAGAAAGGTCCTGGGTCAAAGAGGAAGCGAGTGACCGGGCAGACAGAAGCAAAACTTCACCATCCAACAGAAGAGGAGGAGCCTTTCCTCTCAGTCCAAACAAAACGTTTTACATTTGAGTTTGTGGATGGAGAAGGACCCATTGCATTACAAGGTCAAGTTTATGGTTTAATTTTTTTTTTTAAACAATCGTTTTTGTTATCTTTGTAATGTGTGTGTGCCTACTACGTGATGTCATTTGGTAAAACAGTATGTAAGGAACACTAAATATAGCTTATTTTTCCATATATTTTTTTCTTCCCTAGAGTTTCAGAATGAAGTTTGTTCCCAATGCATTGGGGTGGAGCTGGACAGTCCCTCGACTAACCACCTGGTTGATGGTCAACAGACTCTGGACGCTGCAGCACCGTCTGAGGCCAGCAGAGTCCAGACACACACGCCTGCCACTTCACCCAGGACCTCTTTACCTCAAACCAACCTCCAACCCCGGGTGAACGTAGTCAGATTGAACCTTGGAACTGGTCCCCAGGTCAGTACACCTCAAGTGACTGGAACCGTCCACATCCCTCAGTCTCAGGACAGCCTTCAACTCCAAACCAATACACACCCAGTCACTGTTCAACTCCAGGCCGATGGTTTGCCTCAAGGTAACGCTCCATTCCACGTAAACATACCCCAAGTAGTGCCACTGCCACAGCAGGCTACTCTACCCCCAGCCAACCTATCACAGGCCTATATACCCCAAGCAAACCAATCACAGGCCTATATGTCCCAGTCCACTGTGCAGCCTCAGACGAACATACCCCAAGTGAACCAAGCTACGGTCCACATTCCTTTGATTGAGGTCCAACCACACATGCAGGTCCAGCTTCCTCCTCAGGACCTGGCAGCACTGGTCCAGGTGCATCGCCAAGGTTACGACATGTTACAGAGGGAGCTGGTCAGTATGAGGAGCAGCATGGAGAGAGTGCTGCAGCCCCTGCTGTCATCCATCAACAACAACCTGGAAAGACTGGTTAATGCTGTTGAACACCTCTCTGGGGTTGAGAGCACACCTCAGACCAACAGTGTTGTCCGTGGTCATCATGATGCTCCCTCCTGACTGACCTTGTTAGGTTACGTTCACCATCTATCTGAGAGTAGGACAGGATGTGTTCAGGTGGACGCAGAGCTCCTGTTTAAAGACTCTTTATGCTATTTCCAATGTCTACCATCCGGGTAGAGATGGACTAAAAACATTTAGTAAAGTTCTGTGCAGTAAATGTAACTCTAGGAATCTTTGTATTGTACATGCAGTTCCGTTTTGTTATCAGAGATATGTTTCGAATGTAACGAATGCTCCTTTTTCTCATTAATCTTTTTTTGTTCAAGGTGCCTAAGCCTCTATGGACCTCCTGTTGAGTTCCGAAATAAAATGTATTTTCAAAAAAGTGTTCAAACAGTTATAATCCTGTCATTGTTTGTTTATGCAACACAATCCATGAGGTCAACTTGAGCACAGGCCATTCATTTAGTATAGAAGTGTTCTGAACCTTTTTCTTAACCTGCTTGATCATTTTCTCAGAGGCATGATACAGACAGAGGGGGGGGATACAAAAAGAGAAAGCACCTCCATTCCTTTGTTCCTTTTGCCCACACACTGGAGAGCAAGTGAGGGAATCAGGGAAGACTGTAGAACACATGACATTTCAGTCCCGGGCTGTGTTTCTTCCTTCCTCCTCTACCCCTCCCTCCTTCACTCTCCGTCTTTACCTCCCTCTCTCCCACCCTCAAAGGATTGACATGTCGTCTCCTACAACCAAATCTGAGGTGGGAGGACTCTGGTGCTGCAGTTGCCCCAGACTGTCTGGAAACCACTCAACTTTGTTAGTGTGGAAATGACAGCCGTACAACGTCTTCCCCGCAACATCAAGCATGCAGAACTAAACGGTAACAACTCAAAAGACATCTCGGGACATCCAACCACTCCTGGGGGTCTACTTTCCTTCATCTCAACTAACATGAGAGAACTGGACAGGTGAAAGCAATGTACCAGTAGGCAGGTACCTCCAGAATATTAATCATTTATCATCCGGTATCATTCCCATCTGATCCACATAACCTGTTTTGGATAGACTAAGTACTCAGTTAAACCTAAACAACTTGGCTGGAGTTATATGAAAAACCCAGCAGCGTTGCAGTTCTTGACACACTCAAACCTGTGCGCCTAGCACCTACTACCATACCAAGTTCAAAGGCACTTCAATATTTTGTCTTGCCCATTCACCCTCAATGGCCCACATACACAATCCGTATCAAGGTTTAAAAATCCTTCTTTAACTTGTCTCCTCCCCTTCATCTACATTGATATGAAATGGATTTAACAAGTGAAATCAATAAGGGATCATAGCATTCACCTGGTCAGTCAATGTCATCCTAATGTTCTGTACACTGTATATTCATAAAAACGAATCTGTTTACTCAAGTGGTGGGGGGCAGGGGGGTTGTTATGATTAAAACATGTCCCATCATGTCATCAAGTTGTGTTTAAACAGGATTGTGACTTCCCTGAAGATTCAGGTGGTTCCTTCAGGACACATGATGTTATTTTACCTGACACAGAGAGACTGACGTGCCATCCGGAAGCTTAAACCCTGGATAGAGAGGCTCAGTGAATGTGTGCAGGTAGGTCAGTGTGTCAGATGAGACTCTACAGTCGTGGCCAAAAGTTTTGAGAATGACACAAACATACATTTTCACAAAGTCTGCTGCCTCAGTTTGTATGATGGCAATTTGCATATACTCCAGAATGTTATGAAGAGTGATCAGATGAATTGCAATTAATTGCAAAGTCCCTCTTTGCCATGCAAATGAACTGAATCCCCAAAAAACATTTATACCGCATTTCAGCCCTGCCACAAAAGGACCCGCTGACATCATGTCAGTGATTCTCTCGTTAACACAGGTGTGAGTGTTGACGAGGACAAGGCTGGAGATCACTCTGTCATGCTGATTGAGATCGAATAACAGACTGGAAGCTTCCAAAGAAGGGTGGTGCTTGGAATCATTGTTCTTCCTCTGTCAACCATGGTTACCTGCAAGGAAACACGTGCCGTCATCATTGCTTGGCACAAAAAGGGCTTCACAGGCAAGGATATTGCTGCCAGTAAGATTACACCTAAATCAACCATTTTTCGGATCATCAAGAACTTCAAGGAGAGAGGTTCAATTGTTGTGAAGAAGGCTTCAGGGCGCCCAAGAAAGTCCAGCAAGCGCCAGGACGTCTCCTAAAGTTGATTCAGCTGCGTGATCGGGGCACCACCAGTACAGAGCTTGCTCAGGAATGGCAGCAGGCAGGTGTGAGTGCATCTGCACGCACAGTGAGGTGAAGACTTTTGGAGGGTGGCCTGGTGTCAAGAAGGGCAGCAATTTCCAGCATGATGGAGCACCTTTCCATAAGTGGCTCGGGGAACAAAACATCAATATTTTGGGTCCATGGTCAGGAAACTCCACCGACCTTAATCCCATTGGGAACTTGTGGTCAATCCTCAAGAGGTGGGTGGACAAACAAAAAAAAACTAATTCTGACAAACTCCAAGCATTGATTATGCAAGAATGGACTGCCATCAGTCAGGATGTGGCCCAGAGGTTAATTGACAGCATGCCAGGGCGGATTGCAGAGGTCTTGAAAAAGAAGGGTCAACACTGCAAATATTGACTCTTTGCATCAACTTCATGTTATTGTCAATAAAAGCCTTTGACACTTATGAAATGCTTGTAATTATACTTCAGTATTCCATAGTAACATCTGACAAATTTCTTTACATTCCTGTTAGTGAGGATTTCTCCTTTGCCAAGATAATGGCATATCAAGAAGCTGATTAAAAAGCATGATCATTACACAGGGGCACCTTGTGCTTTGGACAATAAAAGGCTACGCTAAAATGTGCAGTTTGTCATGCAACACAATGCCACAGATGTCTCAAGTTTTGAGGGAGTGTGCAATTGGCATGCTGACTGCAAGAACCAAAGCTGTTGCCAGAGAATTGAATGTTCATTTCTTTACCATAAGCCGCCACATCGTTTTAGAGAATTTGGCAGTACGTCCAACCTGACTAACAACAGCAGACCACGTGTAACCACGCCAGCCCAGGACCTGGCGTATCCAGCTTTTTTTACCTGCGGGATGGTCTGAGACCAGCCACCCGGACAGGTGATGAAACTGTGGGTTTGCACACCCAGTAATGTAAAGGTGCAGCGTTTGGATGCTCCTCATTACACACTCTTTTTACATCTTCAACACAGGTATCATTACAAAATGTTTTGTATGATCTCTTATACACTATTTTAGGCCCAGCCTTTGGAACTTTAGCTTTCCTGGGTATAGCCACTATATTATGGTCACTACATCCAATGGGTACGGATACAGCTTTAGAACAAAGCTCTGCAACATTGGTAACCATTTTATCAATACACGTGGATGATGTACAGTAGTTCCTGCACTATTTGTGAACACTCTGGTAGGTTGATTGATAACCCGAGCCAGATTACAGGCACTGGTTACAGTAAGAAGCTTCCGCTTGAGTGGACAGCTTGATGAAAACCAGTCTATGTTCAGGTCACCCAGAAAATAGACCTCTCTGTCAGCATCACACACATTATCAAGCATTGCACACATATTATCCAGATACTGACTGTTGACACTTGGTAGCCTATATCAGCACCCCAAAAGAAGAGGATTTTGATGAGGCAGGTGAACATGCAACCACAACACTTCCACAACATTAGACATGATGTTCTCTCTAAGCTTTAAAGGAATATGGCTCTGAACAAATACAGCAACCCCATAAGCATTCATGTCTCTTCTGTAGGTGTTATATCCTTGTATTGCCACTGCTGCACCATCAAATGAATTATCTGAGTTTCAGAGATGGCTAATATATGAAATATTTTTTCTAAGGCTACATATATTAATATGGGCTATTTCTTAGTCCTTTCCTGGGTAGCTTATTTGAGATAGACATAATGTGAAGTGTCACTTGTGAGTGTCAGTTAGTGTGTGTGTGTGTGTGTGTGCGTGTGTGTGTGTGTGTGTGTGTGTGTGTGTGTGTGTGTGTGTGTGTGTGTGTTTTTGTGTGTGTTTTTGTGTGTGTGTGTGTGTGTGTGTGTGTGTGTGTGTGTGTGTGTGTGTGTGTGTGTGTGTGTGTGTGTGTGATGTGGGGCTGAAGCTACTGACCCGTAGCAGATGTAAGCAATATCCCCACACACTAGGGCAGCTTTCATGGCTGGGATAAGTTCTTTCTGCCTCTGGTGCACAGCTTCCGAGTAGTCCTCGTTAAGGAAGATGTTGGTTCCTCTCAAGTTCTTGGCTCTCTCCAGAACAGGCATCTTGTTCTTAAACCTCAGGAACTTGACCACTATCGGCCCAGTTCTCACGTCAAAACTCTGCTATGCCATCCAGTGGTGCAGTGGAGGGTAAATCTCTGGATGTGATGTTGACATTGACCAAGTCCAATGGGTTCTTACCTTTTTTCTGTAGAGAGGTTTAACTCTTTGAACATGAGAGGTGTCTCCATAAATTGGTCTCTCTGCATGGAAACACAGCTGGGTACAGGTGAGGCTCATCTTTTGTGTTTGATCCTGGAAAAAGTACAAAGCTCCTCATTCTTCAATCTGAGGTATAGGACTGTTCACTTTTTAATGACACCTAAATATTAAAAGTAGTGAGAGATATTTCCTTTCTCTAATGGTACGTTAAAACTTTTAAAAAGTGACAATGATAGACCTTAAAACACCGGTTTCTGACCTTTGTTCAATGGAAACGTCTCCTTCTCTGAACCTAAGAGGTGGCTCTATAGATTGGTCACTCTTCATGGACACACACCTGGGTACAGGTGAGTCTGGTCTCTCCCGCTGGACCCTGATAAAAATTCAGAAAGAACAAAGTGACTTTAATACAGTTAACTGTTAGTAGGAGCAAATTTTGCGAAATGCTTCAATGGGTGACGATAAATCCGTAGTTGTTAACTCATTGACAAAGTTATATGGGTCCTTACCTTTTTTCAGGAGAAGTGTTTCTCTCTTTAAACCGAAGAGGTAGATCCATAGACTGGTCACTCTTCATGAACACACAGCTGCACACACACACACACACACTTGTCCTACCTCATAGCTTTGCTACCGCAGGGAGACTAATTTTAGAGGCGGTGCCCCCTCCTCTCTCCCCCCAGGGAGACTAATTTTAGGGGCGGTGCCCCCTCCTCTCTCCCCCCAGGTAGACACATTTTTGAGACAGTGAAGAGTCCAGATCTGAATTACATCCATAGCCTACAGTATGGCAAGAGCTGATAACAACAGTTGGTGGAGCGCACCACTCAAACATTGAAGAATTAGAGCAGTTCGCTGGTGAAGATTGGGCCAAATTACCAGTAGAAAGGTGCAGCAAGCTCATTGATGTCTACAACAATCATTTGTCTGCAGTTTTCTTGGCCAAAGGCTGTGCAACTAAGTACTAGCTCCAGTGTGCTCATCATTTTGTCCAGCCATTTGTCTTTATTTTCTAAATAAAAATGTTAAACTTAAGTTTACAAAAATACATTTGGTTCTGCAATGTTGAAAATATAATTACAAGGTGTGGAGACCAGATGTTTTTTAAAAGTTCTGGAAGAATTGGCCAGGACTGTACATGAATGAGCAAAGTTTGTTCCTGTTTCACGTTCGTGTTGGTCAAACAAAAACGCCCTAATGATCGGTAGACAATTGAGCCTCCCACAATGCAGGCGATGGCTGCAAGTTTCAGCTGATGAGGAGCAACTGCAGAAAATTGAAGTTGACTGCAGTTGAAACTTTATGGCCTTTGATGTGTGTGTGTGTGTGTGTGTGCGTGTGTGTGTGCGTGTGTGTGTGTGTGTATATGTGATGTAATGTGATCAAACAGAGAGAATGTAAGTAACGAGATATGAGTTAGTCCCCAAGCAGAATCTGGACGCTGCAACATCGTCTGAGGCCAGCAGAGTACATCCACCCCAGACACCAACGCCTGCCACTTCACCCAGGACCTTTTAACCACAACCCAACCTCCAACCCCGAGTGAACATAGTCAGATTGAACCTTGAACCCTGTCCTCAGGTCAGTACACCTCAAGTGACTGAAACCGTCCACATCCCTCAGTCTTAGGGCACCCTACAACCCCAAGCCAATACACCCCCAGTCATTGTCCAACCCCAGGCTGATGGTTTGCTTCAAGGTAATGCTCAATTCCACATAAACATACCCCAAGTAGTGCCACTGCCACAGCAGGCTACTCTACCCCAAGCCAACCTATCACAGGCCTATATACCCCAAGCGAACCAATCAAAGGCTTCTCTACCCTAAGCCAACCAATCACAGGCCTATATGTCCTCAGGACCTGGCATTACTGGTCAAGGTGCATCGTCAAGGTTACGACATGTTACAGAGGGAGCTGGTCAGTATGAGGAGCAGCATGGAGAGAGTGCTGCAGCCCCTGCTGTCATCCATCAACAACAACCTGGAAAGACTGGTTAATGCTGTTGAACACCTCTCTGGGGTTGAGAACACACCTCAGACCAACAGTGTTGTCCATGGTCATCATGATACTCCCTCCTGATTGACCTTGTTAGGTTACGTTCACCATCTAACTGAGAGTAGGACAGGATGTGTTCAAGTGGACGCAGAGTTCCTGTTTAAAGACTCTTTATGCTATTTCGTATGTCTACTATTTAGGTAGAGACAGACAAAACATTTTTTGGAACTCCTGTGAGTCTTGGTACTGAACACGCAGTGGAATAAAATTCAATTTTGTTGTCAGAGATACTGTATGTTTCTTTTGACTGTAAATAGTTTGTACTCATTTTTCTCAATAATCTTCTTTGATTCAGTATGCCAAGGTGCCTAACGCTCTATGGTCCTCCATTTGAGTTCCGAATAAAAGGTATTCACCCAGTAAGAAAATAAACAATGATCATATAACCATGTCATTGCTTGTTTATGCACACAATCCATGACGTCAACCTGAACACAGGGCATTTATTCAGCTTAGGATGGTTTGAACCTTTTTCCTAACCTGCTTGACAATTTCAGTCATGATTCATGATTCAGCATGATTCAGAAATAGGGAGAGAAAAAGAGGTGTATTCGAAAAGAGATAAGGCAACTACCTCCCTTCCGTTATCCCAGAGCAAGCGAAGGAAACAGGGTAGACCGCAGAACACATGACATTTAGTTTTAGTCTTGGGCTGTGATGTGGTGTGTTCCTTGATGGACAGAACACTTGTTGGGTTATTTTTGTCCCAGAAATTGGGGCACTTAGTTGGGTTATTGAGCTATGACCAGATGGGCAGTATTTCTGCTACATGTATTTGAAATATATAATTGAATTACTTCTGAGTATTTTGTATTACACTGGGCTGAACTACACTCTAATGTATTTTGTAAACAAAATACTTTTGAAAACTGTAATTTGAAGGTGTGACAGTACCCGGGAGGTTCCTGGTGGAGAGCCAAACAAGATCACCAGGATGGAAAACGAGAGCCTCACTGTGGTTGCGGTCCGCCTGCTCCTTCTGATGGTGGACAGCGTGCTGGAGCGTCATGTGGGCATCATTCCAAACCTCCTCTGCGCGCACTCATCCACCGCAGGAGCTTCAGTCTGGCTCAGGGTCCATGGAGCTAGGGCTGGCTGATATCCTAGGACACACTGGAAGGGGGTCAGCCCATTGGAGGAGTGACGCAGTGAATTCTAGGCGTACTCCACCCAGGGAAGGAACCGTGCCCACTCCCCCTGCCGGTCCTGGCAGTGACTCCTAAGGAACCTCCCCAGCTCCTGGTTCATCCTCTCCACCTGCCCATTGGACTGAGGCCGGTACCCGTATGTGAGGCTGACTGTGGCTCTCAGCTTCTCCATGAAGGCTCTCCATACCCGTGACGTGAATTGGGGGCCATGGTCAGAGACGATGTCCTCCGGAAGGCCATAGTGCCGAAAGACCTGCTGGAACAGTGCCTCAGCGACCTGGAGAGGGGTAGGGAGACCAGAGAGAGGGATAAAACGGCAGGATTTAGAGAATCTGTCCACAACAACCATAATAGTAGTGAAACCATCAGAAGAGGGGAGATCAATGATGAACTAAATCAATGGACAGATGAGACCAAGGCCGCTGAGGCACGGGAAGATAAAGGAGATTCCCTACTGGAGCGTGCAGGGGAGATTTAGTTTGGGCACATATGGAGCAGGAGTTTACATAACGAGCGACGTCCTGCGCCAAGGTGGGCCACCCGTACTTTCCGGAGATTGAATAGTGCGGGTGATACCTGGGTGTCCTGCGATGAGAGATGTGTGCTCAGGTCAACAGCCGATCCCTTATCCCTGTGGGAACGTAGGTGCGCTCTGGAGGCCAGGTAGCAGGCGCGGGTTCCTTCTCCAGTGCCTGGTGAATGTCCACATCTACGTCCCAAAGCACGGGGGCAATGACTCGGGAGGGCTGAATGATGGGTGCACTCAGGACAGGAACCTCTCCCGAACTGTAGAGACGGGACAGGGCATCGGCTTTAATGTTCTTTGAACCTGGGCGATATGACAAGGTGAAGTCAAATCTAGTGAAGAAAAGTGCCCACCTTGCTTGGCGCGGGTTCAGCCGCCTCGCTGTCCATATGTACTCCAGGTTCCGATGGTCGGTGAGGATGAGAAATCGGTCCTTGGCGCCCTCCAGCCAGTGATTCTGCTCCTCTAATACCAACTTCACCGCCAAGAGCTCCCGGTCACCGACGTCATAGTTCCTCTCTATAGGAGAGTTGTTTTTGAGTACATGGATACAATTTCTGTGGGTTAACTTGACGTTGGGACAGAATGGCCCGCACGCCCACTTCTGAAGCGTCCACCTCCACCACGAAGGGCAGCGTAGGATTTGAGTGTTTCAGCAACAAGGCAGAGGTGAAATGCCCCTTCAGTATATGGAAGGCCTCATCGGCTGCAGGACTAAACTCCAACTCACGGGGACCACCCTTGAGGTGAGAGGACAGGCGATGGAGCTGAAGTTCCTAATGAAGCAGTGGTAAAAGTTGGCAAACCCCAAAAACCCTTTTATGGTGGTTGGGACTGGCCAAGACCTGACTGCATTGACCGTCCTCTCCTCCATCATCACTCCCTGTGGACTGATCTGGTATCCTAAGAAGGAGACAGCGACCTGATGAAACTGGCACTTCTCCACTTTCACGTACAAGTGATTCTCCAGGAGGCGTTCCAGGACCACTCTGACGTGGGCGATGTGATCCTCCAAGGTGGCCGAGTAGACCAGGATGTCATCGATATACACAACCACCTGCCGCCCGAGCATGTCCCGGACACCTCGTTAACGAATGTCTGGAACACCGGCGGAACATTGGCTAATCCATAAGACATCACCAAAATCTTGTAGTGTCCAGACATCGTGCTGAATGCTGTTTTCCATTCATCCCCTTCCCGGATGCGGATCAGATTGTAGGCACTCCTCAGGTCCTGCTGAGCTGTTTGATCGCACCCGGCACCAGGAGAGGTTAGCGGTACTTGGTGGTGATGGAATTGAGGCCTCTGTAATCAATGCACGGGCGTAGACCTCCATCCTTCTTGGCCACGAAGAAGAAGCCTGCCCAATGCAGGGGAGGTGGACGTGCTGATGAAACCCTGTTGGAGAGCCTCCTGGATGTACTCCTCAATAGACTTGGTTTCAACCACCGACAGAGAGTAGATGCGGCTGTGTGGAGGCGCAAAGCCTGCAAGCAGGTCGATGGCACAGTCCCAGGGGCAATGAGGAGGGAGATAGGTGGCACGGGTCTTGGAGAAAATCTCCCGAAGATCCGTGTATACCTCTGCGATGTTGGGCTGGAGGGCAACCACAAGACTCTCAACCAACGTGGAACCACAGGGTAAAGGAAAGCAGGTCCTCGGCATTCGGGTGCCCAGATGGTGATTTTCATCCTCGACCATGAGATGGTAGGGTCATGACATTGGACGACTTTGTGTACGGGTGCATTGATGATGAGGAAGAGAAGGCTTTCTTGATGCATGCGTTCCACTGTGAGGGTGAGTGGTGTTGTGATGTGCGTTATTGTGCCGGATCCCAATGGTCGAGTATCCAGTGCTTGGACCAGACAAGGAGAGGTGAGCGGGTATGGCAAGGGCCTCCTCCCAGCCAGTGAAATGGAAACCAGAAAATGTTTGGATGGAAACTGATGATGATGGAATACTCACGCCTACCCCCGGAGACGGATGATCACGGGGCTACCCGTCTGCCCTCTTGTACACCGGGTTGGAGTGCACCAGACACCGCTGAAGCTAGTGCCCCTCCTGACCAAAATAGGAACAGAGCCCCAGCTGTCTCCAACGACACCACTCTGCCGCAGGGCGGTGTGTGGCCCCTATCTCCATGGGTTCAGGCTCTGTTTCAGGACAGCCAAAGGAGGAAGGCGAGAGATGAGGGGGGTGCCGGCGCTCTTGAAGAGAGCTGTCGCTATGAGAGCGTCCAAGGAAAGGTTGTCGTCCCGACACGCCAACTCGGTCTGGACCTCTTCGCGCAGTCCTCATTGGAATAAGGTGTGGAGCTGGAGGCTGCCACAGTCCGGAAGGTGAAGGCGTACTCCGCAGCGGTCTGGGCACCCTGCCGAAGTTGGAGTAATCGCTCTCCTCCCTCTCTGCCCTCAGGTGGATGATTGAAGACCGCCGTGAACAGAGGCATGAACCTCTCATAGGAACCCGATGGAGTCCCGTCATATTTCTCTGGGGAGGGACAATTGGGCATCGCTGACCTAGGCGGACTTCTGGATGGACTGGGGGACTGGCTCTCTGGGATGACTCGTGGTAGAGGATCCTCCGCTAGTAGGAGATGAATCCTCTCGAGTGTTGTCGAGGTGGTGGAGAATGCCTTATCCATTACCGTACCCAGTTGAGTCAGCTGGTCGTGGTGTTGACGGAGTAGGTGTTCCTGTCCATCGACCATCTGGGCGATATCCTTAACTTCTGCTGCTTCCAATTCAAGGAGTCAGGAAGCAGGTGAAGAAGGTGACATTAATAATAAGAAACATGAAGATAATCAAAACAGGAGTAGCGTGCTGAACGTAAACAAAACCAGTACTGCCTGAATACTGAGTCTACTGAGGGATAAAGAAAGGGAGAGTAATCAAGGTGATGATGAAGTCCAGGTGTGCTTAATGATGGGGAGTAGGTGCACGAAATGATGGTGCCTGGACCGGTGGTTAGTAGACCGGCGACGTCGAGCGCCGGAGAGGGGGAGCTGGAGGAGGTGTGACACACCTTGTAGAGTCCATCCCTTTACATCAAGAGATGTGGATATCTTGTACTTTGTGTCAGTCACACAGCACATTGTCACAGAATTACATAAGAAATATTTCCGAATTTAGCTATCACAAGTCCACCTTAACTGATTGTGAGATAGTGACAGGACGTTTTTGACAGATAAATAGTCGGTGGGTGTCTCAACCTGGTCACACATACTATCCCTATAGTATTGTTATAGTACGGGGGTACGTTTAGTTCACTTCAAATGTTTGCTACGTTGCGTGACAGTTTGTACTGAATAACACATTGCCCCAAAACAGTGTGCACTATTCTTCAACAGTCTTTGTTGTTTGCTCCAGTTTGATTATATAATCTATATGGGTATGACAATTTGACATTGCAAAACTCGTGTAGTACATCATACTCAATCGCACTCAAGGCCACAATAAACACAACGTTCTTCAACTCTTCAAGTGCCGTTTCAGTTGAATTAAGCGTTGTACTGTATTCTGTTGTACTGAACGCATCCTGGGTATTCTAAGTCGGCGTGTAGACACTGCTCCATTGTCCCTCTGTAGAATCGAGTTCATCACAGGGATCTGACCTTGGTGTGATTCTGGAACAACGACAACAAAGGGACACCCAACATTCCCTCCCAGAATGGTTAAAGCAGGTATCATGTGACCTGTGATAGGACATAGAAACAAAGCAGCAATCCTCACAGGATGTGTGAACCACCTCCTCCATGCGTTATTGCTATAGTCTACTAGAAAGGTCAAACGTTATTTGGTGCAACGTCTTTGTCCCTGCTAGACTTTGTCCCTGCTAGACTATGGAGCCCGAGGTAGCTATTCAAGACCAGTTAGGCCTGTACACACACGGTGAACTGTACTCTAGTGATTTGTGTTGGAACAGGGCGTCTCATGCTCTGAGAGAAATAAAAACACCTCTGATGTTTCCTTCAATTACTCTCAGAGACGGGCAGTATTTCTGTTACACGTATTTAAAATACGCATTTTAATTACTTCTGAGTATACTGTCATTTAAATTACACTGGGTTAAACTACATCAATGTATTTTTTATTTTGTATTTGTATTTTGTCATTGTATTTTGTCATTTTTGCCCATGTCTGGTGATGATGCCATGGAAACGTTCACAACATGCAACTTCATGATCCTGATTAAATCAAGCTAAAGTAACACGCTTTGACTAAGAAGTTGACCTAAAGCACATGTGCTTGCTCCACACAGAACAGGAATAAGAGAGGGGATCATTTGAGTTATTTTGAGTTTGTCTTCGCCTGAGGTTGAAGACACCAAGTGAAGGCCGTCGCCGCCCGTTGAGCACCTGAGGTGGTGACCAGCTGACATCACAGGCGATGTCAGAGGTTTGTTAAAGGTCATGACCTTTGACAATATTCGAACTGTGAAAGCTGAAAGGCCTGAGGGGGTTAAACAACAACCCTCTCAATGGCATTGACCCCAACTGGGCATCTCTCCAATACAAACGGGCCTGACTTTGCATGGGGAGGATTTTTTATATTTTTTATCTAGGGCAGTGTTCATTCCATGATCACATCCATTCAGTGGCTTCCTTTTTCTCATCTCTTTTCCTGCACTGGTGTGAAAGACCTGGGATAGATGAAATCAAATTCACAGTGAGGAATGCCATTTTGTATTTATCTACAGTGTTCAGCTTCAGATCAGCTCATGAGAAGGGAAGGAGACGAGGAGAGGAGGACATTTTAGACTATTGAGATACACCCCAGAGTTATTTACTTTGTGGGGGTCAAAGTTGAACTCTTAGGGTCATGCAAGTGCTGTCTTGTCTGTTTTTATAGGTGGGGAATATGGTTTGATATGAATTAGGAAATGTTCGTCCAATGCGTATTTGATATTTCACTCAACATTATAATGACATCATCATTTCACATTAAAGACGTTTTTTTAACCAATTGATCCCTCATTGACACGTAATGACACATAAACATGTTAAAATGAAGTGATGGTGATGGTTGGACCAGACAAATAATAAAGAAAACTGATGAAGTCTTTAATTGATTTAATATCAGAGAATAATATCATACCAATGCAGTGTAATTATATTTACTTTAATAGGTGAAACACCACCGACAGGGTCATCAGTAGGAGTACACTGAATCCTTGTTTGCGCTGACATGTGAGTTTCGTGATCTTACCAACTGTATTAAAATGTGTCTCTTATCCGTCCATTGTGTCCGCATTGTGACCAGACTAGCTGGTGCCTCCCTGTATGCTAATTATTTGACAGCTATTCTTACAAAATAATATGACTCCATGCTGCTGAAAAGGCAGCTAGACAAAGTCCAGGCCACCTACAACAAAGACTACCACTATGCTGTAGGATATGACAGGTGAGAGCACGGATACAAATCCTTCTATATACTCATATGCAACATCCAACCCAATTCCACCAAAATACTTTATTCAAACATACTTTAATATTTTGTGTGTGTGTGTGTGTGTCCTACAGCCCAATGAAGATTCTGAATAGGCACAACGAGGTGTGGTACATGGTTGAGGGAGAGCCTGTGTGCCCTACCTCCTCCTAAACATCCACCTCCACTACTGCTCAGTCTGGCATAACCACTTTGAGGAGGACCAATGGGAGGTGCATGGTAGACTGAGAACATCTGAGAAAATGTGGTTTGGGGGCAACAAAGATGTTAACTAAGATATGTGTCTCTGATCTGGTGGCACTATAATCCAAAATCAATATGCCACATATTACTGTATGTGTATACATATGTCTTAGAATTTGCTCATGACATGTTCTAACGATGTGGGGTGAATGTAGATGTAGACAGGGATACATTTGCACTGAAGTCTGTTTGTCAAAAGGGAAGTTACTTTTCATAAACTACTACATTCAATGTTGAACATGATTTGAAACTTTGCCTGTGTTGAGTTTGTTTCCTTAAATATATGCCAAACAAATCCTCTCCAGCTCTTTGGAGAGTCGTGGCCAAAGGTTTTGAGAATGACACATATATTAATTTCCACAAAGTTTGCTGCTTCAGTGTCTTTAGATATTTTTGTCAGATATTACTATGGAATACTGAAGTATAATTACAAGCATTTCAGTGTCAAAGGCTTTTATTGACAATTACATGAAGTTGATGCAAAGAGTCAATATTTGCAGTGTTGACCCTTCTTTTTCAAGACCTCTGCAATCCGCCCTGGCATGCTGTCAATTAACTTCTGGGCCACATCCTGACTGATGGCAGCCCATTCTTGCATAATCAATGCTTGGAGTTTGTCAGAATTTGTGGGTTTTGTTTGTCCACCCGCCTCTTGAGGTTTGACCACAAGTTCTCAATGGGATTAAGGTCTGGGGAGTTTCCTGGCCATGGACCCAAAATATCGATGTTTTGTTCCTCGAGCCACTTAGTTATCTTATGGCAAGGTGCTCCATCATGCTGGAAAAGGCATTGCTCATCACCAAACTGTTCCTGGATGGTTGGGAGAAGTTGCTCTCGGAGGATGTGTTGGTACAATTCTTTATTCATGGCTGTGTTCTTAGGCAAAATTGTGAGTGAGCCCACTCCCTTGGCTGAGAAGCAACCCCAAACATGAATGGTCTCAGGATGCTTTACTGTTGGCATGACACAGGACTGATGGTAGCGCTCACCTTATCTTCTCCGGACAAGCTTTTTTCCGGATGCCCCAAACAATCGGAAAGGGGATTCATCAGAGAAAATGACTTGACCACAGTCCTCAGCAGTCCAATCCCTGTATCTTTTGCAGAATATCACTGTCCCTGATCTTTTTCCTGGAGAGAAGTGGCTTCTTTGCTGCCCTTCTTGACACCAGGTCATCCTCCAAAAGTCTTCACCTCACTGTGCGTGCAGATGCACTCACACCTGCCTGCTGCCATTCCTGTGCAAGCTCTGTACTGGTGGTGCCCCGATCCCGCATCTGAATCAACTTTAGGAGACAGTCCTGGCGCTTGCTGGACTTTCTTGGGAGCCCTGAAGCCTTCTTCACAACAATTGAACCACTCTCCTTGAAGTTCTTGATGATCCGATAAATGGTTGATTTAGGTGCAATCTTACTGGCAGCACTATCCTTGCCTGTGAAGCCCATTTTGTGCAAAGCAATGTTGACGGCACGTGTTTCCTTATAGGTAACCATGGTTGACAGAGGAAGAACAATGATTCCAAGCACCACCCTCCTTTGGAAGCTTCCAGTCTGTTATTTGAACTCAATCAGCATGACAGTGTGATCTCCAGCCTTGTCCTCGTCAACACTCACACCTGTGTTAATGAGAGAATCACTGACATGATGTTAGCTGGTCCTTTTGTGGCAGGGCTGAAATGCAGTGGAAATGTTTTTTGGGGATTCACATCATTTGCATGGCAAAGAGGGACTTTGCAATTAATTGCAATTCATCTGATCACTCTTCATAACATTCTGGAGTATATGCAAATTACCATCATACAAAATGAGGCAGCAGACTTTGTGAAAATTAATGTTTGTGTCATTCTCAAAACTTTTGGCCACGACTGTACAGTTGAAGTCGGAAGTTTCCATACACTTAGGCTGGAGTCATTAAAACTCATTTTTCAACCACTCCACAAATTTCTTGTTAACAAACTATTGTTTTGGCAAGTCGGTGAGGACATCTGCTTTGTGCATGACACAAGTAATTTTTCCAACAATTGTTTACAGACAGATTATTTCACTTATAATTCACTGTATCACAATTCCAGTGGGTCAGAAGTTTACATACACTAAGTTGACTGTGCCTTTAAACACCTTGGATAATTCCAGAAAATGATGTCATGGCTTTAGAAGCTTCTGATAGGCTAATTGACATCATTTGAGTTAATTGGAGGTGTACGTATAGATGTATTTCAAGGCCTACCTTCAAACTCAGTGCCTCTTTGCTTGACATCATGGGAAAATCTAAAGAAATCAGCCAAGACCGCAGAACAAAAAATTGGAGACCTCCACAAGTCTGGATCATCCTTGGGAGCAATTTCCAAGCGCCTGAAGGTACCACGTTCATCTGTACAAACAATAGTATGCGAATATAAACACCGTGGGACCACGCAGCCGTCATCCCGCTCAGGAAGAAGACGCATTCTGTCTCCTAGAGATGAACGTACTTTGGTGCGAAAAGTGCAAATCAATCCCAGAACAACAGCAAAGGACCTTGTGAAGATGCTGAAGGAAACAGTTACAAAAGTGTCTATATCCACAGTAAAACGAGTCCTATATCGACATAACCTGAAAGGCCGCTAAGCAAGGAAGAAGCCACTGCTCCAAAACCACCATAATATAGCCAGACTACGGTTTGTAACTGCACATGGGGACAAAGATCGTACTTTTTGGAGAAATGTCCTCTGGTCTGATGAAACAGAAATAGAACTGTTGGCCATAATGACCATCATTGTGTTTGGAGGAAAAAGGGGTACGCTTGCAAGCCAAAGAACACCATCCCAACCGTGAAGCACGGGGGTGGCAACATCATGTTGTGGGGGTGCATTGCTGCAGGTGGGACTGGTGCATGTCACAAAATAGATGGCATAATGAGGCAGGAAAATGATGTGGATATATTGAAGCAACATCTCAAGACATCAATCAGGAAGTTAAAGCGTGGTCGCAAATGGGTCCTCCAAATGGACAATGACCCCAAGCATACTTCCAAAGTTGTGGCAAAATGGCTTAAGGACAGCAAAGTCAAGGTATTGGAGTGGCCATCACAAAGCCCTGACCTCAATCCTATAGATAATCTGTGGGCAGAACTGAAAAAGCGTGTTTGAGCAAGGAGGCCTACAAACCTGACTCAGTTACACCAGCTATGTCAGGAGAAATGGGCCAAAATTCATCCAACTTATTGTGAGAAGCTTGTGGAAGGGTACCCGAAAAGTTTGACCCAAATTAAACAATTTAAAGGCAATGCAACCAAGTTTATTGATTCTATGTAAACTTCTGCCCCACTGGGAATGTGATGAAAGAAATACATGCTGAAATAAATCATTTTCTCTACTATTATTCTGACATTTCACGTTCTTAAAATAAAGTGGTGATCCTAACTGACGTAAGACAGGGAATTTTTACTCTGATTAAATGTCAGGAATTGTGAACAACTGAGTTTAAATGTATTTGGCTAAGGTGTATGTAAACTTCTGACTTCAAATGTATATGCCAAACAAATCCTCTCCAGCTCTTTGGTCAAACTCGAGTGGTGGTGAATACAGTATGATTATAATGAACATAAAATCTTGGGTAATTGCGTCAGATACCATATCAGGACAAAGGGTCCATGTTAGCAGCAGTCATAAACAAGGCTTCTTACTCCATTCCTCACTAGTGATTGGTAAAGTTGACCCAGCAGTGCTCAGTGAACAAACTGCATACATCCAAGTGCTATTTATTTCCTCTAAACGTGGCAGCCAGGCTGTTATTGCGAAACAGACTTTCTATTTATCAAAAAGAAATATATAACAGTCTACTACAAGTGACGGATCTAGTCACAGCCTCTTTCTCATTATCCTATACTCTTTTTCAAAGACACATCAAGACTGATCGTCTCACATTATCTAACTTGGCACACACATTTATAAACCACCTGGTTTTCTCTTCAGCTGGTTAAATAAGCCCATTGCACATATTTGTTGAGGCCCCCGGGCCATTCTGCAATGAAGTGGGTGTGTCTCGCAAGTTTTGGGAAGGGGTCCAGGATTTCTTTCATAACCCTCAGTTGGTATAAATAGTTTCTCTGCAAGCATTTCCCTCAGACCAGTGGATGCATCTGAACTGAGCTGATTTAAAAGACACACTCAGCACAATGTAAGTAGAAATGATAGTCTCATTGCTTTGATATGTTTCATTTGACTTGTGATGGTGTTAATTATTAAAGGGAGAATGATTTCTACAGAAATTGAAAGTTGTAGTAACATAATTTGGAAACTGTCTTAAAGTATTACAGTATATTGCAATAGTGAGTATTGATGTCTGAATAATAGATTTTTCATGTGATGTGGTCATTGGCGGTTTGTACTTTTAATAATGACACTGACTGTTTGTGTGTACTTTAGGTTTTTAGTGTGATGACACTGACTGTTTGTGTGTACTTTAGGTTTTTAGTGTGATGACACTGACTGTTTGTGTGTACTTTAGGTTTTTAATGTGATGACACTGACTGTTTGTGTGTACTTTAGGTTTTTAATGTGATGACACTGACTGTTTGTGTGTACTTCAGGGTTTATTTTTCAGGGTTGGTTGGCTTGCTTCTCATCTTGACTGCTGAAGCCAGAATTGGGTAAAGAAGTTATAATACACATGTTATTACTTTCCTCACATTGTAACCACACGTTTCAGAAATCCCACGCTGTTTGAATATCTATATTGAATAATGATGTTGTGCAATATTTACTGCTATTTTCCATGATTGATTTGTTTTCCACTGATCCCTATAGGAACTCCTCTGAGTCTAGCTTCTGTACCGAGTCAAGGGAATGTCTGCTGTATGATCTGGTGTGCAAGAATGACGATTATGAGGTGAGTTCATTGTGAAGCACAAATGAACGGCACATAAAACGGACTCATGGGTGTTATTTGTGACCACATTTTTTTTATTATTGTTTAGCTTTCTGTCAGGGTTGCAGATGAAATCCATTTTCATCAGAATATCATTTATCAACATGATAATAATAATTTCATTTTCCATAACATTTTAAAAACAGACGAATTGTACCTGCATGCGTAAAACAGGAGCTTCCCCCAATTCCCACCCTGCTACCAAGGTGCCATCCACCTGACAAGTCCCCAAGCCCCAGAAACCAGGCTTCCCACCCCTTTCTACTGGACCTAGACACCAAAGTTGCTCCCCCTGCATCCAACATCCGTAACTCAATACACTCTCCAACACAGGACTCTGAGTGAAGGTTTGTGTCTGTGTTACAGGTGCGCCACTATGACTCGGTGAAATGGGTGTCGACAGAAGAGGAATGCTACTTCATGGACAAGGCCACGTACACTGCCTTCGGGAGACTCTTCAAATACATCACCGGATCCAACGAGGCTGGTGTGTGTGTTTTTGTGTGTATGTGTGTGCGTGCATGCGTGCATGTGTGCATGTGTTTGTGCGTATTAATCTATTTGTGTGTGTGTGGATGCAAATTTTTCCTATAGGCGTCAACATTGACATGACAACTCCGGTGACTGTCAAAATCGAGGAGAAGAAGAGGCTGTGGCAGTCGTCTGTCTTCACCCTCAGCTTCCTCCTGCCGTCTGACTATCAGATGACTCCTCCCCAACCCACTGATGAGAGTGTAAGACCCAATCTCAAATAGACCCCTAGACCCTACACCTTATGCAGCTTTTCTAGAGTGCCAGATGGGCGGGGTTTGCAGTTTTGGGACTATTCTATTGGTGCCATTGTGCAAGAAAAGTTTAATGGAGCGCAGTTAAAATATTAAAAAGAACACAAATACCATTTGAACCCATGTCAAGTATGTCATGTTTTTTTAAAGACCGCTGGTTAACAATGTGGATGTCATTGTGATTTCCCCGTACAGGTGTATTTTACAGAGACGCCAGACATGAACGTGTACGTGAGGAGCTACGGTGGATGGATGATGTCTTTGACATCCGGAGTAAACTCCATGCTGCTGAAAAGGGACCTAGACAAAGTCCAGGCCACCTACAACAAAGACTACCACTATGCTGTGGGATATGACAGGTGAGAGCACGGATACAAATCCTTCAATATACTCATATTCAACATCCAACCCAATTCCACCAAAATACTTTTTTCAAACATACTTTAATATTTTGTGTGTGTCCTACAGCCCAATGAAGATTCTGAATAGGCACAACGAGGTGTGGTACATGGTTGAGGGAGAGCCTGTGTGCCCTACCTCCTCCTAAACATCCTCCTCCACTACTGCTGAGTCTGGCATAACCACTTTGAGGAGGACCAATGGGAGGTGCATGGTCGACTGAGAACATCTGAGAAAATGTGGTTTGGGGGCAACAAAGATGTTAACTAAGATATGTGTCTCTGATCTGGTGGCACTATAATCCAAAATCAATATGCCACATATTACTGTATGTGTATACACATCTTAGAATTTGCTCATTCTTCTTCAGGGTTCAGTTTGTTAGGGAGGTGCCTTGCCCAACCCCCCAGCCCCATAATTCGAACTCTGTACATATTGACATGTTCTAACGATGTGGGGTGAATGTAGATGTAGACAGGGATACATTTGTACTAAAATCTGTTTGTCAAAAGGGAAGTTACTTTTCATAAACTACTACATTCAATGTTGAACATGATTTGAAACTTTGTCTGTGTTGAGTTTGTTTCCTTAAATATATGCCAAACAAATCCTCTCCAGCTCTTTGGTCAAACTCAAGTGGTGGTGAATACAGTACGATTATAATGAACATAAAATCTTGGGTAATTGCGTCAGAAACCATATTTGTTACATAGTCTGTCCATGAGAGATTATAATGAACATTACAAATGAAATTTTACATTTGTGTAATTTTGCAGAACCTTGTTATCCAGAGCGACTGACAGTTAGTGCATTAACCTTAAGGTACAACAACCACATAGAACAGTGATAGTAAGTCAAACGTTCCTAAAAAAAAAAGAAAAAAAGGCAGCTGTCAGCAAAATCAGTGCTTGGAAGAAAAGACAAGTGCAAGAGTCAATGCAAGAAAGCCAAGTACAACGGTAAGGTGCTAGGCGTTGTTGTGGTTTTATTTCAGTCACTCCTTTCACAAACACAGTGAAGTCATATTTGAAAGCCATAAAAATCTAATTTCTTTGTTATTCTTCAGTGGTGCCCGACCCAAGACCACTATTACATCACTTTTTTGCCACTCGGGGCATGTTCTAAGAAAACATCTCAAATACAGATCACAAGTAAGTACACTCTTAGAAAAAAGGGTTCTTTACTGAGGAATAAGGTTCAACCAAGAACCAATTTGATCAGAAGAACCCTTGTTGGAAGACAAGGTTTCTTTATCAGTCAAAGGGTTCTACCTAGAACCTTTAACATCCTATGAACCATTTTTGGAAGAAAGGGTTCTTTGATGATTCTTTGGAAGGCAAGAAGGATTCTGTATGGAACCATATATAATATTTCCCAGCATGCTCTTTTTCAGGGAGATTTTCTGAATTGTTTGTTTTACTGTAATATCTGTGTTTTTGCATGTACTGTACATTGATCCGTTGATTAATTTTATGCTACACAAAGATAAATAACATACCGTTTTCTAAACTAATCCAATTGGTTAGTAATTGGATTTATTCCACCCGTTACTGAGATGAGTTCTCCAGTTTAAATGATTGAGGTCGTCTCTATATTCAATCTTCATTGGGCTGTAGAATCCTTCATAGATGGTTGTAGGGCGAACCTTTAGATCATAAAATGGTTATTGGTAGAACCCTTCATAGAGGGTTCTAGGTAAAACCATGTACAGGGGGTTATTTCAAGAAACTAGATAGAAGGGTTCCCCTATGGGGACAAACTGAAGAACCCTGTATGGTTCTACTTGGCATCTTTTTTCTGAGTGTACACTGCATTACACACTGCAATGGATAGGCATTCCCAATCATGAACTCTGGCCTGCCCTGCTCTTGCAGATGTAAACCGCTTTGTGCTGCCTAACCAATGACTGTGCTGTGTATGGTGGTACCTCAAGAGTGGAGTCAATTTCAACAACAAAAAAGCAAAATCTGTGCAAGCGGACCAGGCCTACTCATGTCCTGTTCAGTTTGAGAGCGAGAGCTGAAGATGATATGGAGGGTCTGAGGTATTAAAAAAAAAAAAAATTCTAAGGCAGCAGCTACTCTTCTTGGGTCCAAAGCTTGCTACTGATATCATTGATTTTAATACAAATGAAATGGACCTGATTATATAAAACGATCTATAACGAGGCTTTAGACCACAATGCTTTATGCTAGAAACAAGCTGTAAAATGCCAGGGCAAGGCGTGACTCGGATGCATATAAGAGATCTTTGGTTTGTCTCTATGACATTCAGAGGCTGCGCTACCACCTTCTATAGCCGAAGCGCAGTGGTGTACTTACTGCTCTTTTTTTAGGTGAGGGAGGGCAAAAATAATGTCAATGACATCATCCTTTCTCAATCAAAGTTTGTACTGACAGATTGAACATCGTTATAGAAGAAGTGCATAAAATGCATCCTCCAATTGCAACGTCTGCCTATATGCCCACGCATCTTGTCTCAAAAACACAGTATTTGGTCCCATATTTCTTGCATGCAGTGCAGAGTATGTGAGTGGAGCAGAGCTGGAGTAGGGCGAGGAGCTGAGCGTGTCCAATTTCACTGGAGCGAGATTCTCAAAGGCTGTAGAGTCGGCAGTTTCGCCCGCTCCATGTAGCGCTCACTTCAGAAGCTCATGGCATGCCAGCTCCAGAATTCATTGGTAGTCTACTTGTGTGCTGCCAATTGCTTTGGATACTGTCATGGAGTTCGCTAAATATTTTCATAAAGAAACTAATAAAACACACAGGCGCTAAATCAAGGAGACTTACAAAGATGATGACCAAGCGCAAGAGAGGGAGTGCGGCGATAGTGTCCACTGTTATGTGTAAGGCTTGGATGCCACCTGCTGGTATGGTGCTAAACTGTTAGGTTATAGACCGGATGTCAGTGTTTTACGCGCGGGATATGGCAGTTACACTGGCTACATGAAACATCAACAACTAAATTGTGGAATCTGAAAAGACACTTATCCCAAAAGTATGATGGTGTACTTACTATGTGCACATGCTAAAAGAAAGGAATGAGGTGGGTAGATAACTAAGTGTGTCATTGTAGCAAAGGTTCTATCAACCAAAAATCTGATCTCTTAAATGTTTCGTGCTATTATCTATAGTTTTTGGCCCAATAGGCCTGGCATATTCCCACTTTCAAGGAGCGTTCCGTTTTGATTGGGTTATTTTGCATAAAAATCTTTAGGCCTACCAATAGAAAAATAAAAGATAAACAACTTTGCATCTTTGCCCAGCCTGGCAAGAGTGGCCAAAAAGGGTGTTTAGTATCCCCAGTGGCTCTGCAAGGGTGAAGCCACAGACTGGCCAAACTCGTGTTTCTAAAAATGAATTCAAAGGCACTAATAAGAATGTATTTGTTTGTAGGCTATAGCCTTGAAATAATACCGAGGTAAAGACAGTTTCAAATTGGATATTCGCGCTTTCAAACCTCAATAGCTTTCAAACCACTTGAGCCACAGACTCCAAATAAGTGGCATGATGTTGGAAACATTGCACACAACATTTTTACGATTTGGACATTAATTCACTTTTGAAAGCTAATAAATATGTGGAAATGTGAGCAGCATTTTGTATTCCTAGTTGAATTAGTTAGGGAGCATAAACAAAGTACAAACTTGTTTTACGTTCGAATTTCAATAGCTCCTTGGTCATGTAACCTACTTGACTCAAACAAGATTCAGAATGTCCACTGTCTAGCCTTCTATATTGCACACCCTTTAGGTTTGTTAATTTTCATCTCACACGTTTTTTTTACATACATTTTTCAAACTGTCTCATTTCAATAGCTCCTTGGTCATGTCAATTACACACCTAAGAAGCATGCAGTGGATATACACCCATATTGCATAACCTCTAGTCATGTATCTTCTATATTGTTGTAGATTAATATTAGTTTGACAATTAGGGGGTTCAGTCCAGTGTTGTTTACCCTTTTCTGTAATATTTATCTATAATAATTGGTAGTTCTAAGTACTTATTTTCCCTGTTTTTATTTTTCCTTAGTATTTAACAGCGGTACACAATAGGAGAGAGACAGATCTCTCCTTTCATCGTTAATATCAACCATAAAGGAAAAGGGCAAAGTACGAGAGTCATGTTATTAATTGTCCAAAGCAGGGATGGAGAGTGAGCTAGTAAGATAGGCTGCAGTGGGTTTGCTGGTCAATACATATACTGAACATGTAACCACAGTAATGGTAGCCAGTAAATCAACGAATAAAAATTGAATATTGACAAATTATACATAAATTGTAGACCTTTAATATTTTCCAACATGTCAGACACTTTACTTCAAATAAGTACAAAACATTTCAGTGACTTGTTGTGAATGCACTCAAATATTAAGTCATTATCAGGTTATGTAAACTGCGTGCTAATACTCACAGTAGAAGGATTTGTGTTAATGTACAGTATATGAAAGTGATGCTATGAAAAGGATTCCTTCACGTTATCAAGCTCACTGTGACTGACAAATCCCTGCCTATTACTGTGAATAAAAAGAACACATGAAACATTGGTTTTCATGAGGCCTACCTGTGCGCCTTCCTTTAACTTCTATGGGCTACGTGGGACACCTGCGGGACACAGCCAGTGAAATATCAGGGCGGCAAATTCAAAAACAACAAAATGTCATAATTCAACTTTCTCAAACATACAACTATTTTACACCATTTTAAAGATACACTTCTCCTTGATGTAACCACATTGTCCGATTTCAAAAAGGCTTTACAGCGAAAGCAAAACATTAGATTATGTTAGGAGAGTACATAGAGAAAAATAATCACACAGCCATTTTCCAAGCAAGAACGTGTGTCAATAAAACCCAAAACACAGCTAAATGAAGCACTAACCTTTGACGATCTTCATCAGATAACACTCCTAGGACATTATGTTACACAATACATGTATGTTTTGTTCGATAAAGTTCATATTTATATCCAAAAACAGCATTTTACATTGGCGCGTGATGTTCAGAAAATGTATTCCCACCAAAACTTCCAGTGAATGTGCACATCAATTTACAAAAATACTCATCATAAACGTTTACAAAATATATAACAATTATTTAAAGAATTATAGATAGACTACTCCTGGATGCAACCGCTGTCTCAGATTTTAAAAAAGCTTTACGGAGAAAGCACATTTTTCAATATTCTGAGTACATAGCTCAGCCATCACAGAGAGCTATACAGACACCCGCCAAGTTCGAAGCAACCTAAACTCAGAATTAGTATTAGAAATATTCTCTTACCTTTGCTGATCTTCGTCAGAATGCACTCCCAGGACTGCTACTTCCACAAGAAATGTTGTTTTTGTTCGAAATAATACATATTTATGTCCAAATACCTCCGTTTTGTTCGTGCGTTCAGAGCACTATCCAAAGGCATAACCCGCGAGCGCGGTACCAGAGACGAAAAGTAAAAATGTTCCATTACTGTACTTAGAAGCATGTCAAACGCTGTTTAAAATCAATCTTTATGGTATTTTTAACGTACAATTGCGATAATATTCCAACCGGACAATAGCGTATTCATTCAAGGAGAAAAGAAGGAACAGCGTGCTTGCGTGATCACGCATATCCAATCCCTTTGTCCACAGGCAGTCCACTCAGTAACTGAGCTCCTATGATCTGCCCAGTAACAGGGGAAGGCTGAAACAACTTTCGGAAGGCTTTTGACAGCCAATGGAAGCCTTAGGAAGTGCAACATAACCCCACAGATACTGTAGTTTCAAAAGGGACTAGAAAGAAGAACTACAATTCTCAGATCCTCCACTTCCTGGTTGACTTTTTCTCAGGTTTTTGCCTGCCATATGAGTTCTGTTATACTCATAGACACCATTCAAACAGTTTTAGGAACTTCAGAGTGTTTTCTATCCAAATCTACTAATAATATGCATATTCTAGTTTCTGGGCCAGAGTAGTAACCTGTTTAAATTGGGTACATTTTTCATCCGGCCATGAAAATACTGCCCCCTAGCCCAGACAGGTTAAGCACCTCTGTTCGAACACCTCTCCTGTCCTTGATCCATATCATATACAGCCATTTGTGGATCTTTTCAGTGTCCATGTGAAAGATAGCTATTGCGAGGCTGGACCATTTATTCACATCAAAAACATTTTTTTAACACCCATGTAAAATGAAGGCCTGCAAAACTGCCTCTCTCCCTCCACCTTTATTCCACATATCTGATTCCGAGTTTCTGTGGCCTTTTTTAATACGTCCCATGTTTTTTTGATTGACGAAAACTAACTAATGACATTTTTAAATTTGAAAAATTCATGTAAAAACATGTGAGATGAAATGGACAAACTATAGCGTATGCAATGTGTAGGCCCACTGAGTGGACATTCTGAACCTTCTTTGAAGTCAGTCGGTCACATGACCAAGGAGCTATTGAAATCTGAAATTGAGAAATTCATGTAAAACCGTGTGAGATGAAAATGAACAAACTAAAGGGTGTGCAATGTGTAGGCCCACTGAGTGTACATTCTGAAGCTTGTTTGAAGTCAGTAGGTCATATGGCCAAAGACCTATTGAAATTAAAAAATGTAAAAAAATAAAAATAGTGCGAGATTTAAATAGACAAAAAAAAGTGTGTGCAATGTATGTCTATGCCATCGGGTTAGCTACAACCCGTTTTGAAAGTTTTAGGAGTAATGGTTAAAGAGCTATTGAAATGTGAAAAATTTGATTTGTCACTATGTTGACGGTCCCTAACTGCTGTTGGTGACGTAAGGAAAACAACAGGCGAATATCTGTCGAATATCCAACCAGAAACTGTCTTTACCTCGGTTGAAGTAATATTGTCTAAATAATTCATTTTTGTTCCTTCTTAGGCTTCTTGTCTGGCTCCTGACCTATTTGGAGTGTTTATACGGTCACACCCTGATCAGTTTCACCTGTCCTCATTATTGTCTCCACCCCCTCCAGGTGTCACTGTTTTCCCCAGTGTATTTATCCATGTGTTTCCTGTCTCTCTGTGCCAGTTCGTCTTGTGTTTCCAAGTCAATCAGCGGTTTTCCCGTTCTCCTGCTTTTTGCATTCTCCTTTTTCTAGTCCTCCCGGTTTTGACCCTTGCCTGTTTCTGGACTTTGTACCCGCCTGCCTGACCATTCTGCCTGCCTTGACCACGAGTCTGTCTGCCACTCTGTACCTCCTGCTCTGATCTGGTTTTGACCTTTTTGCCTGTCCACGACCGTTCTCTTTGGATTAATAAACATTGTAAGTGTCACAACATTGACGGAAGGTGGCGCCCCTCCTCGCCCGGGTGGCGCTCGGCGGTCATCGTCGCCGGCCTACTAGCGGCCACCGATCCTTTTTTTATTTTCTGTTGGTTAGGTCTTGTTTAGTTGGCACCTGTTTCTTATTAGTTCATTAGTGGGGGAGGGTATTTAGTCGTTCTGTGTAGTTTGTGTTGTGTGCGTGATTGTTTGTTGTCAGGTGTTACGTGTTTGAGGTACAGGTGTTTATTCCTCTGCCTGTGGGTTTCAGTGCAGCGTGTTTTGGACTGCGTCCCTAAGCTGTGTGCGGGCTGTTTGTTTTGGGCATTTGTTTTGCTTTGCCCTGCCTTACCTGTTTTCTGGGCAACGTGTGGATATATAATAAATATTTTTTGTGTGTTCACGGACTTGAGTCTCCTGCGTCTGACTTCGACCCTCCTGTTTCCTGGTGAACACTGACAGAATCACGCACCCCTTATGGAGTCAGCAGGAGACGCAGCCTCGACCCTGTCCATGGAGAAGAGGGTGGCTCAACACTCCGCCATCCTGCATCGTCTGGGCAACGCCATGGACCAAGTCTTGGCGTGCCTGGAGAGCCTGGACAGAAGCGCTCCCACCCCGTCGAACGCGGCTGCCCAACAGCCAGTGCCACTACCAGCGCCGACATCACCCGGTTCCAGTGGGGTTAAACTCGCGCCCCCGGGGGAGTACGATGGGACGGCCACTGGGTGTAAGGGTTTCCTATTCCAGTCGGAGTTGTACCTGGCAACCGTCCGTCCTCCTCCCCCAGGAGAGGAGTGTCAGCGTCCTCGTCTCGTGTCTCACGGGTAGAGCCCTGGCCTGGGGCAACGCAGTTTGGGACAGTCCGGACTCGGCCAGTTCACCCACCGCTTCGGTGCAGTGTTCGATCATCCCCAGGAGGGGAGAGCGGCGGGTGAGCGATTGTTTCACCTGAGACAGGAGACGAGGAGCGCGCAGGACTTTGCTTTGGCGTTCCGTACCCTGGCGGCTGGAGTGGGGTGGAATGAGAGGGCCCTGATAGACCACTACCATTGTTGTTTGAGGGAGGACGTCCGCCGGGAGCTAGCTTGTCGGGACACAACAAGCACCCTGGACCAGCTAATAGATATGTCCATCCAACTGGACAACCTTCTGGTCGCCCGCGGGCGTCCGAACCGGGCCCTGCTAGTTCCACCTCCTAACCCTCCTGCTCCCACGCCTATGGAGATAGGGGGGGCTGCAGCCAGGAAGACTGGAGGGGGAGCCACCTCCTGCATCCACTGTGGTTACAGAGGGCACACTGCCGACCGGTGCTGGAGGAGCTCGCCCGGGAGTCCAGACGGCAGGCAGAGCACTCCTTCGACATCTCAAGTGAGTCAGCACCAGTCTCACCCAGAGCCCCCTGTCAGTCATATGTATGGGTTAGTTTCCTTTCCTGAATTTTCCCCTCACTCCTGGCTTAAGGCGCTAGTCGATTCAGGCGTGGCGGGGAGTTTTATGGACCGTGGGGTCGCCAGTAAGTTAGGGATTCCCCTGGTTCAATTAGACCAACCATTCCCCGTGCACGCCTTAGACAGTCGACCACTAGGGTCAGGGCTGGTCAGGGAGGTTACTGTGCCACTGGTCATGGGAATGCGGGGGGGGGTCATAAGGAGAGTATCAGTCTCTTTATTATTGATTCCCTGGCATTTCCGGTGGTGTTAGGGATCCCCTGGCTAGCCACTCACAACCCTAAGATTTCGTGGAGACGGAGGGCTCTTAAGGGGTGGTCGAGGGAGTGCTCGGGCAGATGTATAGGGGTTTCCATCGGTGCGACGATGGTGGACAGTCCAGACCATGTCTCCACCATGCACATTCCCTCAGAGTATACCGATTTGGCTATCGCCTTCAGTAAAACGAAGGCGACTCAATTACCACCTCATCGTCAAGGAGACTGTGCGATAAACCTCCAGGTGAACGCTGTACTTCCCCGGAGTCACGTGTATCCTCTGTTTCAGGAGGAGACAGTGGCTATGGAAACATACGTCACTGAGTCCTTGAGGCAGGGATACATTCGGCCATCCAAATCACCCGTCTCCTCAAGCTTCTTTTTCATGAAGAAAAAGGGGGGAGGTTTGCACCCGTGCATTGACTATAGAGGTCTAAATTCCATCACAGTGGGTTTCAGTTACCCGCTACCTCTCATCGCCACGGCGGTGGAGTCATTTCACAGGGCGCGCTTCTTCATAAAACTGGATCTCAGGAGCGCGTACAATTTGGTGCGTATCCAAGATGGGGACGAGTGGAAAACTGCATTTAGTACCACATCTGGCTATTATGAGTACCTCGTCATGCCGTATGGGTTAAAAAATGCTCCCGCTGTCTTCCAATCCTTTGTGGACGAGATTCTCCGGGACCTGCTAGGTCATGGTGTGGTGGTGTACATCAACGACATTCTGATCTACTCCCCCACCCGTGCCGCGCATGTGTTTCTGGTGCGCAAAGTGCTTGGGCGACTGGTGGAGCATGACCTATACGTCAAGGCTGAGAAATGTGAGTTCTTCAAACAAGCCGTCTCTTTCATTGGGTATCGCATTTCCACATCCGGCGTGGTGATGGAATGTGACCGCATTTCTGCCGTGCGTAATTGCAGCGGTTCTTGCAGCGGTTCTTGGGGTTTGCCAATTATTACTGGAGGTTTATCCGGGGCTTTGGGCAGGTGGCGGCTCCCATTACCTCACTGATGAAGGGGGGTCCGGTGCGGTTGCGGTGGTCGGCGGAGGCGGACAGGGCTTTTAGTCGGCTGAAGGCTCTGTTTACCGATGCTCCAGTGCTGGCGCACCCGGATCCCTCTTTGACATTCATAGTGGAGGTGGATGCGTCCGAGGCTGGGGTGGGAGCCGTGCTATCACAGCGCTCGGGCGCGCCCCTGAAGCTTCGCCCCTGTGCTTTCTTCTCTAAGAAGCTGAGCCCGGCGGAGCGTAACTATGATGTTGGAGACAGGGAATTGCTGGCTGTGGTAAAAGCCCTGAAGGTGTGGAGACATTAGCTTGAGGGGGCGCGACACCCTTTTCTCATCTGGACCGACCACCGTAACCTGGAGTACATCCGGGCGGCGAGGAGACTGAACCCTCGTCAAGCCAGGTGGGCGATGTTCTTTACGAGATTTCGGTTTACGATCTCGTACATCCCAGGTTCCCGGAACACTAAGGCTGACGCACCGAGGAATGGTCCACCGATCCCACTCCCATACTTCCAGCCTCCTGCTTAGTGGCACCGGTGGTCTGGGAGGTGGATGCGGACATTGGGTAGGTCCAAAAATAGATGGGTGTTGGTTAAATTGGGATTTGAATGAATGCAACGAATTTGGAGCGTTCGGTTTTTTTGTACTGTGAGCATGGAGCAGTTTTTAGTGGAGCTGTAGGATCAAATCAAATTTATAAAGCCCTTCTTACATCAGCTGATATCTCAAAGTGCTGTACAGAAACCCAGCCTAAAACCCCAAACAGCAAGCAATGCAGGTGTAGAAGCACGGTGGCTAGGAAAACCTAGAGAGGAACCAGGCTATGAGGGGTGGCCAGTCCTCTTCTGGCTGTGCCGGGTGGAGATTATAACAGAACATGGCCAAGATGTTTAAATGTTCATAGGTGACCAGCAGGGTCAAATAATAATAATCACAGTGGATGTCGAGGGTGCAACAGGTCAGCACCTCAGGAGTAAATGTCAGTTGGCTTTTCATAGCCGATCATTCAGAGTATCTCTACCGCTCCTGCTGTCTCTAGAGAGTTGAAAACAGCAGGTGTGGGACAGGTAGCACGTCCGGTGAACAGGTCAGGATTCCATAGCCGCAGGCAGAACAGTTGAAACTGGAGCAGCAGCACAGCCAGGTGGACTGGGGACAGCAAGGAGTCATCAGGCCAGGTAGTCTTAAGGCATGGTCCTAGGGTTCAGGTCCTCCAAAAGAGAGTTAGAGAGAGCATACTTAAATTCACACAGGACACCGGATAAGACAGGAGAAATACTCCAGATATAACAGACTGACCCTAGCCCCCCGACACAAACTACTGCAGCATAAATACTGGAGGCTGAGACAGGAGTGGTCGGGAGACACTGTTGTCCCATCCGACGATACCTCCGGACAGGGCCAAACAGGCAGGATATAACCCCACCCACTTTGCCAAAGCACAGCCCCCACACCACTAGAGGGAAAGCTTCAACCACCAACTTACCATCCTGAGAGAAGGCCGAGTATAGCCCACGAAGATCTCCCCCACGGCACAACCCAAGGGGGGGGCGCCAACCCAGACAGGAAGATCACGTCAATGACTCAACCCACTCAAGTGACACACTCCTCCCAGGGACGGCATGGAAGAGCACCAGTAAGCCAGTAATAGGGTTAGAGGCAGAGAATCCCAGTGGAGAGAGGGGAACCGGCCAGGCAGAGAGCAAGGGCGGTTCGTTGCTCCAGTGCCTTTCCGTTCACCTTCACACTCCTGGGCCAGACTACACTCAATCATAGGACCTACTGAAGAGATGAGTCTTCAATAAAGACTTAAAGGTTGAGACCGAGTCTGCGTCTCTCACATGGGTAGGCAGACCATTCCATAAAAATGGAGCTCTATAGGAGAAAGCCCTGCCTCCAGCTGTTTGTTTAGAAATTCTAGGGACAGTAAGGAGGCCTGTGTCTTGTGACTGTAGCGTAAGCGTAAGTATGAACGGCAGGACCAAATCGGAAAGATAGGTAGGAGCAAGCCCATGTAATGCTTTGTAGGTTAGCAGTAAAACCTTGAAATCAGCCCTTGCCTTAACAGGAAGCCAGTGTAGAGAGGCTAGCACTGGAGTAATATGATCAATTTTTTTGGTTCTAGTCAAGATTCTAGCAGCCGTGTTTAGCACTAACTGAAGTTTATTTAGTGCTTTATCTGGGTAGCTGGAAAGTAGAGCATTGCAGTAGTCTAACCTAGAAGTGACAAAAGCATGGATTAATTTTTTGGACTGAAAGTTTCAGATTTTTTGCAATGTTACGTAGATGGAAAAAAGCTGTCCTTGAAACAGTCTTGATATGTTCGTCAAAAGAGAGATCAGGGTCCAGAGTAACGCCGAGGTCCTTCAGTTTTATTTGAGACAACTGTACAACCATCAAGATTAATTGTCAGATTCAACAGAAGATCTTTGTTTCTTGGGACCTAGAACAAGCATCTCTGTCTTGTCCGAGTTTAAAAATAGAACATTTGCAGCCATCCACTTACTTATGTCTGAAACCCAGGTTTCCAGCGAGGGCAATTTTGGGGCTTCACCATGTTTCATCTAAATGTACAGCTGTGTGTCATCCGCATAGCAGTGAAAGTTAACATTATGTTTCCGAATGACATCACCAAGAGGTAAAATATATAGGAAAGGACATGGAGCGCCTCCATGAGCGTTGAACTGGATTTCAAACTGCTCATCTCCGCTCATATACGCTGACACAATGACTACATCAAGCTTGCAACTCTATAAACATGTCTGTATCTATGTAATGTGTCTGTATCTATGTCGACCCTATAATACGACTATTGTGCAATCCCAGTCACTTTTATTAATCTTTGTACTGTGTGTATATTTGTGCATTCGGAGAGTATATATTTTTTGTTACCTTACAGCCTTATTCTAAAATTGATTAAATAGTTTTCCCCCCATCAATCTACACACAATACCCCACAATGACAAAGCAAAAACAGGTTTTTAGAAATGTTTGTAAATGTATAAAAAAACTGAAATCACATTTATCTAAGAATTCAGACTCTTTACTCAGTACTTTGTTGAAGCACCTTTGAAAGCAATTACAGCCTCGAGTCTTCTTGGGTTTGACACTACAAGCTTGGCACACCTGTATTTGGGGAGTTTCTCCTATTCTTCTCTGCAGATCCTCTCAAGCTCTGTCAGGGTCGATGGAGAGCGTTGCTGCATAGCTTTTTCCAGGTCTCTCCAGAGATGTTCGATCAGGTTCAAGTCCGAGCTCTGGCTGGGCCACTCAAGGACATTCAGAGACTTGACCTGAAGCCACTCCTGCGTTGTCTTGGCTGTGTGTGCTTAGGGTTGTTGTCCTGTTGGAAGGTAAACCTTCACCCCCAGTCTGAGGTCCTGAGTGCTCTGGAGCAGGTTTTCATTAAGGATCTCTGTACTTTGCTCCGTTCATTGTTGCATCGATCCTGACTAGTCTCCTAGTCCCTGCCGCTGAAAAACATCCCCACAGCATGATGCTGCCACCACCATGCTTCACCGTAGGGATGGTGCCAGGTTTCCTCCAGATGTGACGCTTGTGATGCAGGCCAAAGAGTTCAATCTTGGTTTCATCAGACCAGAGAATCTTGTTTCTCATTGTCTGAGAGTCTTTAGGTGCCTTTTGGCAAACTCCTAGTGGGCTGTCATGTGCCTTTTACTGGCTTCCGTCTGGCCACTCTACCATAAAGGCCTGATTGGTTCGGTGCTGCAGAGATGTTTGTCCTTCTGGAAGGTTCTCCCATTGCCACAGAGGAACTCTAGAGCACTGTCAGTGTGGCCATCAGGTTCTTGGTCACCTCCCTGACCAAGGCACTTCTCCCACGACTGCTCAATTTGGCTGGGCGGCCAGCTCTATGAAGGAAGGGTCTTGGTGGTTACAAACTTATTCCATTTAAGAATGATGGAGACCACTGTATTCTTGGGCACCTTCAGTGCTGCAGACATTTTTTGGTACCCTTCCCTAAATCTGTGCCTCGACACAATCCTGTCTCGGAGCTCTACGGAAAATTCCTTCGACCTCCTGGCTTGGTTTTTGCTCTGACATGCACTGTCAACTGTGGGACCTTATATAGAGAGGTGTGTGCCTTTCCAAATCATGTCCAATCAATTGAATTTACCACAGGTGGACTCCAATCCAGTTGTAGAAACATCTCAAGGATGATCAATGGAAACAAGATGCACCTGAGCTCAATTTAGAGTCTCATAGAAAAGGGTCTTCATTCTTATGTAAATGTGATATTTCATTTTCATTTTTTTATACATTTGCAAACATTTCTCAAACCTGTTTTCGCTTTGTCATTTTGTGTGCAAATTGCTGAGGATGTTGTTTCTTCAATTTAATCCAGTTTAGAATAAGGCTGTAACTTAACAAAATGTGGAAAAAGTCAAGGGGTGTCAATGCTTTCCGAAGACACTGTACCATGGCTGTCAGCCAATCAGCATTCCGGGCTCGAACCATCCAGTTTATAATAAAAGTTAGTGCACAGAAAAGTGTAGTGCATAAGGGAAGTACCAAAACACCTTGACTTGTTGTAGGTATCAGGTATGAAGGTCAGACTCAGATGCAGACATATCAAATTAACAGTGGTTTAATTATCCACCAGGGGCAGGCAATAGACAGGTCAAGGCAGGCAGGGGTCAGTAAACCAGAGGTGGGGCAACGGTACCGTACAGCACGCAGGCTCAGGGTAGGCAGAGGTCAATAATCCAGAGGTGGGGCAAAGGTACAGGTCAGCCGGCAGGCTCAGGCATAGTGTTGAGGCAGGCGGGCTCAGAGTCAGGACAGGCAAGGGTCAAAACCAGGAGGGCAAGAAAAAGAGAGACTAGGAAAAGCAGGAGCCGAGAACAAAAACTTGGTTGACTTGACAAACAAGACGAACTGGCAACAGACAAACAGAGAACACAGGTATAAATACACAGGGGATAATGGGGAAGATGGGTGACACCTGGAGAGGGGTGGAGACATTCACAAAGACATGTGAAACAGATCAGGGTGTGACAGTAGGTCCATGCAAGCAGATGGAGGAAATTATATAGTAAAGCCTGCAAATGTAAACCAGGAACAAAATGCACTACCCTCCCCTGTGCACAATAAAATACCACACAACCCTCTCCCAAGCAACCCCCCATCCCCAATGACTGAAAGACATGCATCTCAGGACATCCAACCGCTTCCCCCTTTGTCTCCTTTCATCTCAACTGACATGAGAACTGTATTATTTTGACCTATCTAGCATTTTCACATGAATAAAGATGAACAAGAGAAGATAAGGAGAGGAAGCCACTTTAGATTATTGACATGCAGCCACTGTCCTGTTCTCATAAGGTTAGTGCTATCCGGGATCCTTGGGATGTCCCTACCATTAACTCTTAACCCTTCCCTAACCTTAACCCTTACCTTGAAGGGGAACAGCACCCCCTGATTTGGACTCGTTTTTTGACTTGCTCCTCAAGAAATGCTGGCGACCATGACAGAAGCCGAACATGAGTTGGCTTGAGGTGTGGTTTTATTTGGGTGTTTCTTCCCAACAAACAAACCTCCTGCAGGTTAAGTTCAATAACTACAGGCAGATGTATGGTGAGATACCGGAGGAATCTTTGAATAGGTCAGTAACCTACAGAGTTATATGAGAACAATGTAATTGCTGAATTTCTGTAGATATTCTAAACTAAATGTTTTGATAACTAAAAGGTAGTAATAGGTCCATGTAGAATAAATTACCCTTTACACAATACATATTTCATTGTCATTCCCAGCCGATACAAGTACTGTGCGTATCTGCATTTTGTCTGGTGGTAATGGGGCTACCTTGGCAAACATGCCAGTTGTCATACCTTCCTGTATGGTGTCCCGTATAAAACAGTTCTTGGATCCTGGTGCGGAATGCACAGAGTTTCTCCCTCCCCATATTGACTGATACCATTCAATTCAATAATACATTTTAAAAAAACAATACAATAAAAGTTGTCTAGTAAAATGTTAATGCTGAGTGCCAGGTCTCTCTCTATTGAGAGACATCAGTATAAAGCCTGTCTGTCAGTCTGGATTACATTG
This sequence comes from Salmo trutta, assembly GCF_901001165.1. NCBI lineage: Eukaryota > Metazoa > Chordata > Actinopteri > Salmoniformes > Salmonidae > Salmo > Salmo trutta. The sequence continues at coordinate 5,402,615 of NC_042988.1, forward strand.
TCAAATGGTGTTTATGATTAACCTAGTGGAACCAACCTTATCGCTGCGTTCACCTTTCTATTTTACTTCAGATATCATAAAATGTGAAGTGAAATAGAATGTGAACACAGCGATCAGGCTGGTTCCACCAGGCTAGATTAAGCCCTGGACATTATATGCATCTAAGAAGTAAAAAATAAGCAACAAATAATGTCAATTTGCATAAATGATGTTTCCCAATTGGGTTATTAAATGCATCAAAGTAATGAAGTAAATGATGAGCCTGTGAAAGCTGTTTCCGCTGACAGGTGAAGGTTGCTGGCCGGATACTTGCCAACATCTGGCTGACTGTTCCATTCATAGGAATAATCACAGCGAGGGCATGTCTGCATGATACTGATGAAGGTCCCCTTGCTGGTCTTCTCCATGCTGCATGTTCCACTGAAAACTCTCTCGAACAACTGCAGCAGGCAATCTTATAAGGTGGTGTTGCCTTGTAGGACCTGTGACAGGGAGATATAATAGACAGCCAAGTGGTAAATTGCATTTTGTTATAAAGAAAGGACAAAGCTTTTGCTAATGCACTTCAAAGACAAAAGGATATCTGTACTGGTAGACTCAGTAATTCCAGGTTTGCTATACACCTGTTTCTGATGTGATGTCATTCCTTCGGGGTTTCATCACTGAATTATCTAGCTAATGTTGCCCATATAGCTAACATTACTGTCACACATTGCATTCATTCTAGCTACTGTACTATTACCTGGCTTGCCATACTAGCCAGCTCTAGATGCTAGGGGGAAATTAATATTTTTATATTATCTATAACAATTATAAAAAGGGCATTAGGTAGGTTGCTAGCTAGCTAGGTTGAAACACCTGGGGAAGAGCTAGCTAGCTAGCTAGATAACTAAAATAGGGGAGGATTGTTAAACTTTGTTTTTGCTTTAGGGAGTTTTTTTTTTAGGGGGCACTGGGGAGGGTAGTGCGTTTAGAATGTAGAATAATAGTGAAGACATCACCACTATGAAATAACACATATGGAATCATGTGGTAACCAAAATAAGTATTAAACAAATCAAAATAGATTTTAGATTCTTCAAAGTAGCCACCCTTTGCCTTGATGATAGCTTTGCACACTCTTGGCATTCTCTTAACCAGCTTCACCTGGAATGCTTTTCCAGCAGTCTTGAAGGAGTTCCCACATATGCTGAGCACTTGTTGGCTGCTTTTCCTTCCCTCTGCGGTCTAACTCATCCCAAACCATCTCAATTTGGTTGAGGTTGGGTGATTGTGGAGGCCAGGTCACCTGAAGCACCACTCCATCACTCTCTTGGTCAAATAGCCCTTATACAGCCTGGAGGTGTGTTGGGTAATTGTCCTGTTGAAAAACAAATGATAGTCCCACGAAGAGCAAACCAGATGGGATGGCGTATCGCTGCAGAATGCTGTGGTAGCCATGCTGGTTAAGTGTGCCTTGAATTCTAAATAAATCACAGACAGTGTCACCAGCAAAGCACCCCCACACCATCACACCTCCTCTTCCATGCTTCACGGTGGGAACCACACATGCGGATATCATCCATTCACCTACTCTGTGTCTCACAAAGACACAGCGGTTGGAACCAAAAATCTCAAATTTGGACTCATTAGACCAAAGGACAGATTTCCACCTGTCTAGTGTGCATTGCTCATGTTCTCGACTCAAGCAAGTCTTCTCTTCTTATTGGTGTCTTTTAGTAGTGGTTTCTTTGCAGCAATTCGACCATGAAGGCCTGATTCACACAGTCTCCTTTGAACATGTTGAGATGTGTCTGTTACTTGAACTCTGTGACGCATTTATTTGGATGTCACATCTACCCCTGCTCCCCCTCTCCAGTGTTCGTCGTCGCCGGTTTACTAAACCACCGGTCCTGTCAACCATCATTACGCGCACCTGGCATCAATCATTACGCACACCTGCTCCTCATGATGTGGCACACTTGGACTCCATTTCCTCACTCATTACCTCCCCTATATCTGGCACTCACTTAGGTTTATTCCCCAGGCAGTATTGATGTTGTTTCATGTTCGTACGCTTCGCTTGGTTCATGTATTGTTTCGTTTATTATTAAACTCACCACCTGCACTTGCTTCCAGATTCCCAGGGTATACGTTACAGAATACTGCCCCAACAAATGGAAGCAGCAGGAAATCAATCAAATTTATTTATAAAGCCCTTCTTACATCAACTGAAGTCAGAAAGTGCTGTACAAAAACCCAGCCTAAAACCCCAAACAGCAAGCAATGCAGGTGTAGAAGCACGGTGGCTAGGAAAAACTCCCTAGAAAGGCCAAAACCTAGGAAGAAACCTAGAGAGGAACCAGGATATGAGGGGTGGCCATTATAACAGAACATGGCCAAGATGTTCAAATGTTCATAGACCAGCAGGGTCAAATAATAATAATCACAGTGGTTGTCGAGGGTGCAACAGGTCAGCACCTCAGGAGTAAATGTCATTTGGCTTTTCATAGCCGATCATTCAAAGTAACTCTACCGCTCCTGCTGTCTCTAGAGAGTTGAAAACAGCAGGTCTGGGACAGGTAGCACATGAACAGGTCAGGGTTCCATAGTCGCAGGCAGAACAGTTGAAACTGGAGCAGCAGCACGGCCAGGTGGACTGGGGACAGCAAGGAGTCATCAGGCCAGGTAGTCCTGAGGCATGGTCTTAGGGTTCCGGTCCTCCGAGAGAGAGAAAGAAAGAAAAAGAGAAAGAGAGAATTAGAGAGAGCATATTTAAATTCACACAGGACACCGGAAAAGACAAGAGAAATACTCCAGATGTGACAGACTGACCCTAGCCCCCCGACACATAAACTACTGCAGCATAAATACTGGAGCTGAGACAGGAGGGGTCAGGAGACACTGTGGCCCCATCCGATGAAACCCCCGGACAGGGCCAAAGAGGTAGGATATAACCCCACCCACTTTGCCAAAGCACAGCCCCCACACCACTGGACCACACCACCAATCAGATCCCTTACAGCAGGAAAGGGAAACATTTGGCCTTGTGATTTCTGTCTGACATGATTTTGATGAAGACGGGGATGGTGATTGATGATCTTCCTCTCTCTTCCCCGACACAGGGATCTATGGAGTGAGATCAACTGGTTGCTGGTGGGGTTTGGTAAACAGGTGTGTCTACCTGTCAATCCTCTCTGCTCCGTGTGTCTGAACAAGCACAGCTGCCCCTCCGCCCACCAAGCCTCCCCAGCCAAGAGGCCTAAAGCTGGGTCACCTCGCTCACCACACTCCCCCAAGACCTCCAGGGTCAAGCTGGAGCCTGGTTCTCTTGGTTTGGGGTTACCACCCCCTTCCTCCTCCTCCTCAGCCACACCTGTCAAAGAGGAACCTCTGGCTACCGCCCTCTCCCCTCCTCTGCTGCCCAGAAAAAGGAAGTCCAAAGCCAAAACCTTCTCTACATGATACGACAGAAGGGAGTAGAATCCCTATAGAGATATAGGGTCCTTCCTCCCAAAGTGTGCACTTGTCACTTCCCTTGACTGATTTGAAATGAGCGGTACTAGAAATATGCTGGTAACTCCTACTAGCCCAGTGGTATTAACTTCTTTAGCGGGGAGACCATTTTTGGACCGAATTTCTGTGGACCCCATTTATTTTGCTAGAATTTCACAACCCCACCCCAAAATAACCTTCAAATCGTTACATTTAGATCAACTAATGACCAATTCATTATATTTTCATATTTATCAAACTGAAAACCAATAAATAAAAGTACTTAATAAAATTGTCTTTTTGAAATGATCTCAAACACGTTTGTATATTGTCCCATACAATAATCGTCACTTTCATGTTTTGTTCCCAAAACAAATAGCGACCTGACAATACCACTGACATAATCCTCGCAGATATACCAGAGTGCCTAAGATGTGTAGGGGTCAGAGGTCCATTTGGAATTAACAATGTGAGTGTAAGACACTCAGTGCCACATGTGATTGCGTTCCCCCTGGAAACTGACTGTCAGAATCCTAATCGGAGTTTGAGTTCACGGATAGAATGCACTTGATATCATTACACCCTTAAGTGACCACTGAATTGGGTTGATATTTCGCCATCTTTAATATGGTGATAAAATATTAACGCAACATCTTCAATGATTTTACAGAGTTACAGTTCGTATAAGGAAAGCAGTCAATTGAAATAAATTAGGCCCTGATCTATGGATTTCATGTGACTGGGCAGGGGCCCACCCACTGAGTCAGACCATCAGAATGAGGTTTCCCCCCACGAAAAGGCTTTACTACAGACAGAAATACTCCCGTTTCATCAGCTGTCCGCAGACGATCCCGCAGGTGAAGAAGCCGGATGTGGAGTTCCTGGGCTGGCAGGGTTACACGTGGTCGTGAGGACGGTTGGAAGTACCGGCAAATTATTTTAAAAATGACGTTGGATGCGGGTAATGGTAGAGAAATGATTCAATTATCTGGCAACAGCTCTGGCAGACATTTCTGCAGTCAGCATGCCAATCGCACGGGCCTTCAACTTGACAGCTGTGGGATTGCGACAAAACTGCACATTTTAGAGTGGCCTCATTGTCCCCAGCACAAGGCGTACATGTGTCATCAGGTTCTTGAAAATGCCCCACCTGTCAAGTGGATGGATTATCTTGGCAAAGTAAAAATGCTCACCAGCAGGGAGGTAAACAAATTTGTGCGCAATTTCAGAGCTTTTTTGTGCATATGGAACATTTCTGGAACTTTTATTTCAGCTCATGAAACATGGGAACACTTCACATGGTGATATATTTTTTTCACTATTGTTTAAGAATTCCTGAGTACTGTCCAATCAAGAGGGCTTGTTCAATCTTCTCTGAACCGAAACATCTGGTATTGTACTGCTGTCGAAAGTACAGTGATTGCCACGACTGTACAGCTCAGCATGTACAGTCGTGGCCAAAGGTTTTAATGACACATTCATTTTCACAAAGTTTGCTGCTTCAGTGTCTTTAGATATTTTTGTCAGATGTTACTATGGAATACTGAAGCATAATTACAAGCATTTCATAAGTGTCAAAGGCTTTTATTGATAATTACATGAAGTTGATGCAAAGAGTCAATATTTGCAGCGTTGACTCTTCTTTTTCAAGACCTACGCAATCCGCCCTGGCATGCTGTCAATTAACTTCTGGGCCACATGACTGATGGCAGCCCATTCTTGCATAATCAATGCTTGGAGTTTGTCAGAATTTGTGGGTTTGTCCACAAGTTCAATGGGATTAAGGTCTGGGGAGTTTCCTGGCCATGGACCCAAAATATCGATGTTGTGTTTCGAGCCACTTAGTTATCACTTTTGCCTTATGGCAAGGTGCTCCATCATGCTGGAAAAGGCATTGTTCGTCACCAGACTGTTCCTGGATGGTTGGGAGAAGTTGCTCTCGGAGAATGTGTTGGTACCATTCTTTATTCATGGCTGTGTTCTTAGGCAAAATTGTGAGTGAGCCCACTCCCTTGGCTGAGAAGCAACCCCACACATGAATGGTCTCTGGATCCTTTACTGTTGGCATGACACAGGACTGACGGTAGCGCTCACCTTGTCTTGTCCGGACAAGCTTTTTTCACCCCCAGATGCCCCAAACAATCGGAAAGGGGATTCATCAGAGAAAATGACTTTACCCCAGTCCTCAGCAGTCCAATCCCTTTACCTGTTGCAGAATATCAGTCTGTCCCTGATGATTTTCCTGGAGAGAAGTGGCTTCTTTGCTGCCCTTCTTGACACCAGGCCATCCAAAAGTCTTCGCCTCACTGTGCGTGCAGATGCACTCACACCTGCCATTCCTGAGCAAGCTCTGTACTGGCGGTGCCCCGATCCCGCGGCTGAATCAACTTCAGGAGATGGTCCTGGCGCTTGCTGGACTTTCTTGGGCGCCCTGAAGCCTTCTTCACAACAATTGAACCGCTCTCCTTGAAGTTCTTGATGATCCGATAAAACGGTTGATTTAGGTGCAATCTTACTGGCAGCAATATCCTTGCCTGTGAAGCCCTTTTTGTGCAAAGCAATGGTGACGGCACGTGTTTCCTTGCAGGAAACCATAGTTGACAGAGGAAGAACAATGATTCCAAGCACCACCTTCCTTTTGAAGCTTCCAGTCTTATTCGAACTCAATCAGCATGACGGAGTGATCTCCAGCCTTCCCTCGTCACTCACACCTGTGTTAAGGACAGAAAATCACTGACATGTAAGCTGGTCCTTTTGTGGCAGGGCTGAAATGCAGTGGAAAATGTTTTTTGGGGATTCAGTTCATTTGCATGGCAAAGAGGGACTTCACAATTCATCTGATCACTCTTCATAACATTCTGGAGTATATGAAAATTGCCATCATACAAACTGAAAATGTATATTTGTCATTCTCAACTTTTGGCCACGACTGTACATTAGTCAACCCAGAATGTATTTTCTTTCCCATTGTGATAAGATAATTGATCTGTTTAAGGTTTTGACTAAAGTATTCCACTCTGAAACCATATAACTTTGTGAAATGTATTAGAATTTTAAGGCTATAATGATGTGTTAAAGACTATAATCCAATACTGTGTGTGAGTAGACTTTTTAAGACTAGGACACTGTTACTATTTCAAAATGAGCAGGGCATAGTTGATAAGACGACCTTGTGAAAGTAACAGGAAAAGGGGCCTCCCTGAGTTAGGGAGGGGAACAACTGCCCGAAAACAGATAGTCGAGCAGAAGACTAGGAGACAGGTGGCAGGAGTGTGATAAAGAATGTATGTGTACTGTGGAAAAATACAGCCACCTAAAGTGGGGTGGAGTTCTCTACTGATGTGAGTTATTTTGTGTGTGTGTGTGTGTGTGTGTGTGTGTGTGTGTGTGTACATATAAAAAGACTGTCCTTATTTGTAAGCTGGGTCTCCGTCTGCTTCATTCAACCAGAATCTCACACCCTCTGGGGGGCAGACTGAGTAGTTTAATTCAAGTTAGGTTTAAGAACATTGATAACATAATTCACGTAACAATTTGGTCCTTCAGCCGGAATCCAATACCTGTCGTCCAAAGGTGACACGCCGAAAACCGTGCACGGGCGGGTCTTTGACCCGTAAATTAAAGACCTGTCCCCTGACATTGGGGTTCCATAACAGGCCGGCATATACCTAAGGTCGGCAGAGACGGTGACGGAATCCAACCAACATTGCTTTTCCCAGCCTACAAGACGAAGGTCAGTAAATCTTTATTCACGAATTTGGGGGAATGATTTAAGATATCTTGGATTTGATGTTCTAAATACTTGGAATTTATCAATAATAGGAGCTTAGTTATTCTACACAGATTCACTAAGGTGTTTTTACTTTGTGTATTAACAAAATCGATAAGGGAGCAGGTCCGCGAAGACCTGAGGTACATGTGCACTACCATAAATAAAACTAGCTTAATAATTGAGGTCAGTGTTTTACTTTGTGAAGTGGCTGAGAGGTTATTAAGGGATATAAAATAGGTGCTGTGAGATGATTTTGTGCAAACAGGATAACTTAAATGGTTAATTAACGAGTGGTAAATTAACCATAGATCCGAGTCAAGAGACATACCTAAATAAAGTCCTAAATTGAGAGGAGAGGCTATAAAATAGGTTGCGCCAGAACGTGGAATGATAACTCTGCAGTCTCTGAGCGAAAAACAGTAGGGGTTTTGGAGAGTGCTCCTTCTGAGAACAATAACACTGGCGCACGCGTGCATGTGAAGACTCCATTTTCTTGTTTCAGTGTTTGAACGGATACGTCTCCCGGTTGGAATATTATCGCTATTTTACGAGAAAAAAAAAATCGCATAAAAATTGATTTTAAACAGCGTTTGACATGCTTCGAAGTACGGTAATGGAATATTTCGTCGGATAGCGTCTTGAACATGTCTTGTCATTTTGATATTCCAAATTGAGCAGCAGCTGCTGAAAAATGAGCTCCTACAAATATTGAAATTTACATGGTTTTTAGAGTGAAGTACATCGGAAAAAATCAAAAGAAAACTGCAAGACTGAATAGGAGAAAAAACAAGCAACAAACAAAGATATGCTTTTGAAAAAAGTTACTATTTTTCATAAAATTGTAGTTACATTAGCTAGCTGAATTGTTTACCAGTTGCTAAGCAGTTGCTAGGGACTCTTTTGGAAGAAGCTAGCTAGCTAACGAAGAATAACAACGAATATCTAGTTTACAGAAGAAAAGAAAGAGAAAATCAGGACAGAAGAAAAAGTATATCAAAGTGAAACAGTTCTCTAAAGACACAAGAGACAATAATACAAGAAACAACACTTCTGTAGCTTGTCAACTATGTGTCTGTCTATCCCTGTTCTCTCCCCTCTGCACAGGCCATACAAACGCTTCACACCGCGTGGCCGCTGCCACTCTAACCTGGTGGTCCCAGCGCGCACGACCCAAGTGGAGTTCCAGGTCTCCGGCAGCCTCTGGAACTGCCGGTCTGCGGCCAACAAGGCTGAGTTCATCTCAGCCTATGCTACCCTCCAGTCCCTAGACTTCCTGGCGCTGACGGAAACATGGATTACCACAGATAACACTGCTACTCCTACTGCTCTCTCCTCGTCTGCCCACGTATTCTCGCATACCCCTAGAGCATCGAGCCAGCGGGGTGGTGGCACTGGAATCCTCATCTCTCCCAAGTGGACATTCTCTCTTTCTCCCCTGACCCATCTGTCTATCTCCTCATTTGAATTCCATGCTGTCACAGTTACCAGCCCTTTTAAGCTTAACATCCTTATCATTTATCGCCCTCCAGGTTCCCTTGGAGAGTTCATCAATGAGCTTGACGCCTTGATAAGTTCCTTTCCTGAGGATGGCTCACCTCTCACAGTTCTGGGTGACTTTAACCTCCCCACGTCTACCTTTGACTCATTCCTCTCTGCCTCCTTCTTTCCACTCCTCTCCTCTTTTGACCTCACCCTCTCACCTTCCCCCCCTACTCACAAGGCAGGCAATACGCTATTGTAAAGTGGTTGTTCGACTGGATATCTTAAGGTGAATGCACCAATTTGTAAGTCGCTCTGGATAAGAGCGTCTGCTAAATGACTTAAATGTTAAATGTTAAATACGCTTGACCTCATCTTTACTAGATGCTGTTCTTCCACTAATCTCATTGCAACTCCCCTCCAAATCTCCGACCACTACCTTGTATCCTTTTCCCTCTCGCTCTCATCCAACACTTCTCACTCTGCCCCTACTCGGATGGTATTGCGCCGTCCCAACCTTCGCTCTCTCTCTCCCGCTACTCTCTCCTCTTCCATCCTATCATCTCTTCCCTCTGCTCAAACCTATGTCCTGATTCTGCCTCCTCAACCCTCCTCTCCTCCCTTTCTGCATCCTTTGATTTTCTCTGTCCCCTATCCTCCAGGCCGGCTCGGTCCTCCCCTCCTGCTCCGTGGCTCGACGACTCACTGCGAGCTCACAGAACAGGGCTCCGGGCAGCCGAGCGGAAATGGAGGAAAACTCGCCTCCCTGCGGACCTGGCATCCTTTCACTCCCTCCTCTCTACATTCTCCTCTTCTGTCTCTGCTGCTAAAGCCACTTTCTACCACTCTAAATTCCAAGCATCTGCCTCTAACCCTAGGAAGCTCTTTGCTACCTTCTCCTCCCTCCTGAATCCTCCTCCCTCCTGAATCCTCCTCCCCTCCCCCCCCCTTCCTCCCTCTCTGCGGATGACTTCGTCAACCATTTTGAAAAGAAGGTTGACGATATCCGATCCTCGTTTGCTAAGTCAAACGACACCGCTGGTCCTGCTCACACTGCCCTACCCTGTGCTTTGACCTCTTTCTCCCCTCTCTCTCCAGATGAAATCTCGCGTCTTGTGACGGCCGGCCGCCCAACAACCTGCCCACTTGACCCTATCCCCTCCTCTCTTCTCCAGACCATTTCCGGAGACCTTCTCCCCTACCTCACCTCGCTCATCAACTCATCCTTGACCGCTGGCTACGTCCCTTCCGTCTTCAAGAGAGCGAGAGTTGCACCCCTTCTGAAAAAACCTACACTCGATCCCTCCCATGTCAACAACTACAGACCAGTATCCCTTCTTTCTTTTCTCTCCAAAACTCTTGAACGTGCCGTCCTTGGCCAGCTCTCCTGCTATCTCTCTCAGAATGACCTTCTTGATCCTAATCAGTCAGGTTTCAAGACTGGGCATTCAACTGAGACTGCTCTTCTCTGTGTCACGGAGGCTCTCCGCACTGCTAAAGCTAACTCTCTCTCCTCTCATCCTTCTAGACCTATCTGCTGCCTTTGATACTGTGAACCATCAGATCCTCCTCTCCACCCTCTCCGAGTTGGGCATCTCCGGCGCGGCCCACGCTTGGATTGCGTCCTACCTGACAGGTCGCTCCTACCAGGTGGCGTGGCGAGAATCTGTCTCCGCACCACGCGCTCTCACCACTGGTGTTCCCCAGGGCTCTGTTCTAGGCCCTCTCCTATTCTCGCTATACACCAAGTCACTTGGCTCCGTCATATCCTCACATGGTCTCTCCTATCATTGCTATGCAGACGACACACAACTAATCTTCTCCTTTCCCCCTTCTGATAACCAGGCGGCGAATCGCATCTCTGCATGTCTGGCAGACATATCAGTGTGGATGACGGATCACCACCTCAAGCTGAACCTCGGCAAGACGGAGCTGCTCTTCCTCCCGGGGAAGGACTGCCCGTTCCATGATCTCGCCCTCACGGTTGACAACTCCCTTGTGTCCTCCTCCCAGAGTGCTAAGAACCTTGGCGTGATCCTGGACAACACCCTGTCGTTCTCCACTAACATCAAGGCGGTGACCCGATCCTGTAGGTTCATGCTCTACAACATTCGCAGAGTACGACCCTGCCTCACACAGGAAGCAACGCAGGTCCTAATCCAGGCTCTTGTCATCTCCCGTCTGGATTACTGCAACTCGCTGTTGGCTGGGCTCCCTGCCTGTGCCATTAAACCCCTACAACTCATCCAGAACGCCGCAGCCCGTCTGGTGTTCAACCTTCCCAAGTTCTCTCACGTCACCCCGCTTCCTCCACTGGCTTCCAGTTGAAGCTCGCATCCGCTACAAGACCATGGTGCTTGCCTACGGAGCTGTGAGGGGAACGGCACCTCCATACCGTCAGGCTCTGATCAGGCCCTACACCCAAACAAGGGCACTGCGTTCATCCACCTCTGGCCTGCTGGCCCCCCTACCTCTGAGGAAGCACGGTTCCCGCTCAGCCCAGTCCAAACTGTTCGCTGCTCTGGCACCCCAATGGTGGAACAAGCTCCCTCACGACGCCAGGACAGCGGAGTCAATCACCACCTTCCGGAGACACCTGAAACCCCACCTCTAAGGAATACCTGGGATAGGATAAAGCAATCCTTCTAACCCCCCCCACGCCTTAAAAGATTTAGATGCACTATTGTAAAGTGGTTGTTCCACTGGATATCATAAGGTGAATGCACCAATTTGTAAGTCGTTCTGGATAAGAGCGTCTGCTAAATGACTTAAATGTAAATGTTGAACGCAAGAACAAAACGCAGCCATTTGGATACAACTATGGATGATTTGGAACCAAAACATTGGGTGTTGAAGTAGAAGTCCTGGGAGTGCATTCTGACGAAGAACAGCAAAGGTAATCCAATTTTTCTTATAGTAAATCTGAGTTTGGTGAGTGTCAAAATAGCTAGCCGTGATATCTACTCAGAATATTGCAAAATGTGCTTTCACCGAAAAGCTATTTTCAAATAGGACACCGCGATTGCATAAAGGAGGAGTTCTGTATCTATAATTCTTAAAATAATGTTTTGTCAACGCTTATCGTGAGTAATTTAGTAAATTGACAGGAAGTTTGCGGTGGGTATGCTAGTTCTGAACATCACATGCTAATGTAAAAAGCTGGTTTTTGATATATGAACAAAACATGCATGTATTGTATAACATAATGTCCTAGGAGTGTCATCTGATGAAGCTCAAAAGTTAGTGCTACATTTAGCGACATATATGCTTGCTTTGAAAATGGCTGTGGCAGGAGAGTACCCTGACATAATCTAATGTTTTGCTTTCGCTGTAAAGCCTTTTTGAGATCGGACAATGTGGTTAGATTAACGAGAGTCTTGTCTTTAAAATGGTGTAAAATAGTCATATGTTTGAGAAATTGAAGTTATAGCATTTGAGGTATTTGTATTTCGCGCCACACGATTCCACTGGCTGTTGACTAGGTGGGACGCAAATGTCCCACCTTGCCAGGGAGGTTAAGAACATTGTTAACTTAATTCACGTAACACATTGTCAGGTCATGAGCGTCACTGCTTTTCACAGCACACTCTTAATCCCAGTATGTTTGCATACATTTTGTTCATAGAATTTACATTTAAGTCATTTAGCAGACGCTCTTATCCACAGCGACTTACAAATTGGTGCAGTCACCTTATGATATCCAGTGGAACAACCACTTTACAATAGTGCATCTAAATCTTTTAAGGCGTGGGGGGGTTAGAAGGATTACTTTATCCTATCCCAGGTATTCCTTAAAGAGGTGGGTTTTCAGGTGTCTCCGGAAGGTGGTGATTGACTCCGCTGTCCTGGCGTCGTGAGGGAGCTTGTTCCACCATTGGGGTGCCAGAGCAGCGAACAGTTTTGACTGGGCTGAGCGGGAACCGTGCTTCCTCAGAGGTAGGGGGGCCAGCAGGCCAAAGGTGGATGAACGCAGTGCCCTTGTTTGGGTGTAGGGCCTGATCAGAGCCTGAAGGTATGGAGGTGCTGTTCCCCTCACAGCTCCATAGGCAAGCACCATGGTCTTGTAGCAGTTATTTAGTGAGTCGTGTTGTCAGTAGGGCTCTATAGTAGCTGTTGGGTCGTCAGTTGTTCTGTTAATCTCATTGATTTGTGAGGTGTTTACCACCATGCCATTCATCAGGAGATCATAGCCAGGACTCAATCCCTTGTAAGATGTTAATATCATTTAGTGGTAATGTGTCCTGAGCCCATTCCCTGATGAGAACTAGAAGAACCAGGCCTTCACAACAAAAACCTAAAGCTGTGTAAAACAGTTACTGATTAACAGCACAGATGGAAACTAGACCTCCAGAGAGCTGCTCTGTTTACTGTACCCCCAATCGCATTGCTTAATGTACCCCAGGCTCATCAGTGTGACAAAATGCTCCAGAAAAGGGTTCTAATGAAAAACTTTATTTCCAGTTCCATAGTTTTACTTCAGCACTTGAAAGACGTCTCAAGGATTGCAGGTGTGACCTCAATGTCATCTTCTTCCATCTGTCGAGGAGCAAATCCATTACCAACATTTAGATTAAAGGAAGACTGGCTCCCTAAATCATTTATACTACATGTATAGTATATGAGTCAGCAATAATTCCAGATTTAAAATAGCTCACCAGCTTGGAACCCCTACTTGCAAGGGAAGACGTATTCTGTCTCAGCCTGGTCACCTGTAACCGTAAGACAGGTTAGTCTGAGTAAATGAAAACAAGTTCCTCAGAAGAGGGGGGGGGAGAAATAGCAACTTACTTGGCTGGTAGTAGTCATAGATTTTGACCACCGCTGGCTTTAGATTCTGTACTGGGAGCTCCTGTATGATGTCCAGGGTGATGTGGAAAGGAAATAGTGATGTCAGCTGTTGGGAGAAAAACAAACATATTGCTCATTATACAGCAAAATCTATTCTTTTTAAATGAAGCCCATTATATGGAGTGCCATGTGAATGGTTTCCACCTCACCTCCGTCAGGTACATTAACACATGGTCATCTTTGATATCAACACGATCCACTTGACTTGAACCCCTCAGCTGTGAAGACAAGTCATTGATATTGCATGGCCAAAAAAAGGACACCGATGAGGCAAGACCACACCACCTCACCCTCCCCAAAGAGTCTGGATCTGGGGAAAACCCAGAGAGCATTTTCAAATCCACTATAATCATATTGGTGGTGAGCTCCTTTCCATGATATCTGAGAAAGACATGATTGACAACTGCTTTTAATAATCAAATGCTTTGAGGTCTGAAGGTCAATAACCTATACACAGGTATAATGACACTGATTCATTTGGGTCAAACCCATTCTGCAAGATAACACATTTTAAAGAATTAATACAAATGGGTCCTTCATTCTTACCGAGACTGGAGCTTCAGCGTGACTCTGGGTCTCAAAGACTTGATGTTGCAGTCCACCTCTGGAGTCACCTGGATACTGAGCGTTGTGCTTCTGGTAGGAGTAGGGACGTTATAGTGGAGCACAACCTGGGATAGAGAAGAGGAAGTCAGGGAAACCATCCTGTCCAAATACAAACATCTTCCCTGTAATGTATATTAAAGCGCATCTTGCGCCACAGGACTGGGAGCAGAGATGTGTATTCACTGACCTGCACTGAGGCACAAGCACTGCCCTTCACTTCAACGCTGTACTTCCCTTCTGTGTCCTGCAGCGCCCTCTCCTGGTACAGAAGCTTGTTGTTTTGGTTCACATGGAAGAGGCACCGTTCCCCACTGGGAGACCGTACCGTCACTGTGCTGGCTCCTCCTCTACTGAACACCCTGGTGGAGTAGAGAGCCAGGGCCTGGAGGGCCACCACGGTGTCCTAGACATACAGACCACAGGACAATAATACCTTCTAGGCTCTGTACCAGTGGAAGTGAGCCTCACCAGGTTAGACATGAAGAACACAGAGTTCTGCCTGTACTAGTGCACAGGGTGCCATTTCAGACCACTGGTGTTTGGGAAGTATACCTGTGTGGAGGAGAAGCCTCCGTAGGCGTTCTGCTGCCTCACCAGCCACCTGACGATGCGGGAGGCGTAGCCCAGGTCAGAGGTAGACCGAGAAGAGGCACTGAGGGATGCCAGCAGAACGTAGGAGCTGATCTCCACCTCCAGGGAGGGTGAGGTCTCCGAGGAGGACTGGGACCAGTGCAGGAGACCCCCTGAGGAGCACACACCCACGTCAGGATAAGGACTAGCTTAGTCGTCCTAATACAGACTAGACGAAACAAAGTTGTGACCTCCCCAAATCAACTTTGGCTGTTTGATTGGACAAAGGTTTGCACTTTTAGGAAGACAGCACTAACAGATCTTGGACCAGGATATAGCTCACCCTCTTGAAATGAGATAGTGTCGAGGTGCTGCAGAAGCCGGGCCCGTGTCTCCATGTCACCTGCCAGGGTGAAGGTGTAGGCCAGCAGAGCAGTAGCGTAGGTGTTGGACATATCACTGGTGGAGTTCTTCAGGCAAGACAAGCTGTGGTCCACAACAGGATCCTGGAGCACAGAATAACAGCAGCACATTAAGACACAAGCCAGCCTGGTCCCAGATCAGTTTGGACTGGGTTCCATTCAACTTGCAGTTCAATTAGTGACAGCTTTTTGCTGAGGAAAGGGATCATTTTTTCCTTGTAAATATTATAAATTGTGTATATGCAGGGCGCCTCTGATAGAGGCCTTGGTCTCAATGGGATTCTTAAAATAAAGGTGAAAGCAGACAATACAAACAGATCTGGGACCAGGCTAGAGAGATTCAAGCTGGAGCACATATCAGTAGTAACAGATTCAGATCTGCTTTGTTATTTCATAGGCTACGTCATTGTAGAATCTTTACATGACAGTTGATTTCATACAGGAGGCTAAATTACTTGCGAGAAACGGTTACGTGGAGTGAAGCTACTTACCGACACGGACATGTTGAGCTCCAGCATTGAAGCAGTGATGTAAGCCGTCAGTGTGACTTCATCCGTCACTCCACCCTAGAAAACAATGTTAAAAGACTAACTGCATCTAGCCACATTTAACATCCTTCAATATAAATACCTTCATTCTGTTGTTCAAGAGCTTCCCTAAAGTTCTGAAACAGCCATGTTTGCCTTGTTGACGTTCCAACCAAGTCTTGGACTGCTCCATTGTTGCCGGGTCAACATAGATGAAAGACTGGGCTTTGCCAAAGGATCTCAAGACAAAAGCAGTCAGCCTGAAGAAAGAACCGGATTCATTTAAAAGCCCTGACATAATAATATCGTCAAGCTCCAAGTCATGACATCACATGTCAACTGTCAGTAGGTGAAAAACAAGCCAAGTACTCACCAGGTGTTCCCCAAGCCTTGTCCAAACGTGCTGTACGCACCATCAGCATTCTTGTAGTTCAGCTGCCTTTGGTAACCTGCCGGTGGGTTTTTAGCATGAACAGTGACCAAGTGGTTGTTCTGCTCCCTATATCAGGGCTCTCCAACCCTGTTCATGGAGAGCTACCCTCCAACCAAGCTGTAATTAACCCCATTCAGCCAGCTAATTATTAGACCAGGGTTGGAGAGTCCTGCACTATGAGACAGTAGGAATCCATGTGTTATGTAGCTCCATCGTTACCATGACAGCAGGGTACACCGTGGAGAAACACTTTAAAATGGTTTGGAATAGAAAACTAAATCCTCTAGTTGGACAAATCCAGCCCGGTTTGTGGATTTGGTGTCTAATCAAGACAGATTTTAAGGGACTCTCCTACCACTAGTGAGGAACTTGGTGGCCTTGTCTAGGATGGCTGGCGTGAGCTGCTTTGTATTCCGCAGGTACTCCAGGATGTAGATATTGGGGGAGAGCAGGGCCATATTCTGCTCCCCACACCCATACGGCATCTGCAACAGTCCATCCAGGTTGTTGAGGGCCCGACCCAGGATGTCCCCTACAGAGAAACAAGGGACTTCTGTTACACTGTCCTCTTTAGCAAACAGCAGCACTGGAGAAGGGTTGTCTTCCCACCACTACACAATGGTTTATTTTACCCAGAACAGAGAGGGAAATCCTAGCAGAGCCATCCACCACATTCTGGGGGAGTTGTACTTCCACCTCCTCTGTCAGAGCTTCTCCTGTGGACACAAAGATAAGCTGAATGAAGATGATCACATCAACCACCGTGAACATTCAACGCTGATTCATTACTGACCAGTAGGACACAGCAACCAGTTGTAGGTGTGGCTCTTCTCTGTTCCCTCAGCCTGGAGGACAGGAGAGGAGAGGGATTCTTTTCAGAGGCAGTTACACCAGACACCATCTGTGCAACCTAACAGCAGTAGACTACATACCTTCACCAGCAGGCTCCGTGTGACTGTGTCAACGCGTCCTCTCTCCGGTACGTTCACAACCCCGTTGCCACACGCAGCGTGGGACTGGACAGCCGCTGCACTAACGGACACGTTCAAAACCCCTACACACAGTACAGCACAGGTTACACAACTCAGGTTGACATCCATTCTGCCGTTTCAACAGTTGAATGAAGACTAACCCAGGACAGAGGGGGCCATTGTCCAACTGAAGGTCTTTCGTCCATTGGCACACAAGCACGAGGAGGAGTCCTGGACATCACGCACAGGTGTGAGAGTGTAGTCGGAGGAAAGAGCTGGAGTCACAGAAACCTGCCAAAGAGGAACACGTCCTAAGATAACATGGTACGACAAAAACAATACAACTCAAGAAACCATCCTGGTGCACTGTCGTACCATGATGCACTTGGAGAGGTAATTAAACACGGTGGCCTTCAGCTCAAAGTGCTCTCCCCGGATGACTGAGTAGGGCAGGGTGAGCTCCAGGAAGAAGGGCTGGAAGACCGTGAGCTCCACCAGAGGAGCCAGACCGAAGCCACTGGGGGCCAGGCAGAAGACCTCAGTCTCCCAGGTGGTGATGGTGTCTGGGACTGTCAGGGGGACATCTGCTGATCCAGACTCCCTGGAATACAGAGGTCAGAGTTCAAACAGAAAGCCACCAAGTGTACAATGGAGTAGGACTCATTTCAACACCGTTTGTTGTTACAAATGCATTTAAGCTTTATCTAACCAGGGACACCCATTGAGGTCAAAGGCCTACAGTTTAGAGGTTCAGGTTCCTAATCTACTCTTTTGATATGAGGCAAGAGCTAAGAGGGCTTTCACCAGAGGTCAGCCTCACTGCGCAGAGCACTTACCCAACTTCCACAAGATCCCAAATCCACGTCTCAGGGAAGAATGTACGGACCGTCTGTATGGGTGGCGGAGGTGGAGCGGCAAGTCCACCAGCCACAGCCATTTCAAGTCTAGGACCCGCTGATCCAGGCCTGTAAGCTACTACTAACACAAAACATGCCCATTATTGTCAAGTTCAAAATGGACTGAATGCTGTGCTCAGTGAGTGTTTAGACCAGTTTAACCAGGCTTTGTTATTCTAGCAAAAGGTAATCCATTTCCCAAGGTTCATTAAAGACTTGTGGCAATGATGAGAATAAGGGTTGGTAAGGACATCTCACCATAGGAGCGACGGTACTGGTTCCCCTGGTAACTGAGGCAGGAAGGTACTCGTATATCCAGGTTAGTCGCTAGCTTCAGTCCCAGTGTCTAGAAATGTCAGAAACAACTAATTATTAATAAATGTCCGTTTGTCATTCTATTAAGTTTAACAGTGGAAGATGAACACATTGTAACAGTATGGGGACTGATTCTTCCCAGAAAGAAAAGAAAAGGGGCTTCAAGTTGACAAAACAGGGCAGAAATATTCACCTGAAAAACTGCATAAGGATCATTTGTCTCCTCAGACGGTCCATATGGGTATGGCATTATGAATCTCCTTGGTCTAACACGTAAACATGCTACTGGATCTTCAAGCTCGTAGGGAATATAGGTCGTCTCCTTGACTGGTAACAAATCAAATATCTGGAATGGGACAAAAGGGAGGCTTGAAATTCTCTTGTTCATTGGGGACTGAAAGTGGGAGGACTACTTGCCCTTGAATAAAAGGACACTCAATTTTGGTTTCTCCAGCCAGAGAACGAGTCTCATTACATTTGATAAAAGCTCCCCAAATAACCAGTGAACAGATCCACTCCATGTCTGCTGTAGTCACTGGTTGTATTCCCAGCACCACCAAAACTGTAGGTATGGTGGTACCACTGTTGTTCACTTCAGGAGCTCCGTTACCTTGTCAGCATCCAGCCTCTTCCCTGGCTCCATGATGCCAACACTCTGGTCCACAGCACTGAGGCCACAGAGGGAACCGGGCTGGGCCGAGAGACGCAGGGTGTTCTCCTCCCCTGGGACAGCGTTGGAGGGCGAGAACGCCACCAACACCTGGCATACACATCAGATACCATTACTCCAGGTATGATACAGTCTGCATGGAAATACTGGACACCTTTCATAAAGTGGCAACAATGACAGACTCCTGCACACACACACCTTGTTCCTGAAGCATTTCTCAGTGGGGAAGTTCATGCTGTGGGCAATGACAGTCTCACTGGGTAGCATACTGTACACCAGGAGCTGAACCACCGGTGCCATCTCTGGAACCACTGCCAACTTCAAGGTGACGTCACCCTCAGCTACTGCAACGCAAGAGCAGGTCACTGTCGTCAAGCACCTTCCAGAACGGTCAGAATCACTTAATGAAACTCACTCACCAGGACTGTCCTGCTGCACAGTAACATTGATGTGTCCATGCTGAACTATGACCCCTCTGGATAAGGCCTGGAGGGAAAGGGAACAGTTCTCAGCAACTCAGAGGAGCCACTGCAACCTGGACTCACGGGGTAGACGTAACATGGTAAACAAATCCAGGACTCCAATTAGTATGATACGTTATGTTTTCATTAGTGGATGTCCATCATCCATTTCATATAGGCTACGAATTCCAATTTGTAACATGAGCTAGGTTGGGTTACCGTGGTTGATTAGGAGTATTGGTGCAGTATAGGAACATCCTTCCTTTGAAAGTGTGGCTGGGGCAACGTCTGAAATGATCCTGGTCAAAAGGAGTGCAACTAGGAAATATGGTGCCATTTGAGAGGTTTGCAGGTTGTTCCTGGTTCTACTCACCAGGTAGAGGACATCCACAGAGCCCTTTGGGACAGTCTCCCCTACGATGGCATAGCGAATGGTGATTGACACTGCCTGCCCACATGCCAGTGGTTTCTCCATCTTCTGAATAGCCAGGGAGCTGGACGGTTTACTGTCTGGGGCAGCGGGCTGGATCAGTGAGAGGACGTGTTGCCCTCTGTTGAAATAGGGGACCCTGTATCCTGGGTACTCCACTTGTGGGGTGTCACTCACCTGGAAAGGAACAAAAGGAAGAGTCTAACTAAAGGCCCAATCCTAAATCAACCCCTAGACCCCGTCCTATATACAGTGGGGATCTGACAGGATGACGGGAAGCAATATAATAACAGATCCACCTTACTTCCACCTAGCCCATCTTGGTCACAGCATGTTAGGGTCATGGCCTTAGGGCAGCGTTTCCCAACTGTCCTGGGGACCCCCCTAACACTACACAGCTGATTCAAATCTTGATGAAGAGTTCATTATTTCAAGTCAGCTGCGTAGGGCAACAAACTAGGACAGTTGGGGAAACGCTGGCATGGAGTATAAAGTCTCAAACCGACAAGGAATCATACTTACTACGAGGTTAATATTCTCTTTGGGCATACTGGTTGTGTTGACGGAGAACCTGGCAATACCACGACTGTCCGTGGTTAGGTTCTGTAGTCGTAGATATGAGGACCAGCCTTTCTCCTCAAACAGGTAGACTAACATGTCAGAGATGGGTGTGTTGTTAAAGCGAACAGCATTTATCTGAGGAAAAGGTATGAATGAAGTGACACCACATACTGGTACTTCAGGAAGCAGGACAAACAAAAAGCATCCACAAGTCAACAGGAACACCATTTGGACTTACCTTGCCTTCGATAATTGATCCATGCTCATAGATTTGGGGTGTGTCAACAAATGTGAATTCTCCAATCACATAGGAGAGCTCTACATTTTTTTCCTCTGACAGTGTAATACCTGTCAAATGAAGACAAATAATAGGATGCTATATTTCACAATTACCAGTACCAACACCATGCAGAAACTCAATTGCTCCCCCCCGGGTGCACCTTGTAGTTTCTTGCCCTAGCTGAAACTACATTACGAGATGGTTATTTGAGTCAGCCGTGTAGCGCTCGGGCAAAAACCAAAACGTGAACCCAGGGGGGGCCCCAGGACAGTTAGGGAAACCCTGATCTAATGAAACAGGCAATAGTTACATTGCCATCAGCTGAAGTGAAATGAAGGGTTTGTATTGAGTAAATGACATGATGCATCTCATAATGATTGTGATAGAGGACTTGCCTGTCCCCTCCTCCTGAACTTCTGCACGGAAACTAAACACGTCTCCCAGCAATTTCTCTCCTGCATTCTTTGTGAAAATTGCCAAGTTGAAGGCATAAGAAGCACAGCCAGTATGGTCCATCTAGGAAAAGCAAGCAGAACCACACAAAAACAGATTTCAATGTAATCCGTTGGTAAATACAGCACTACTAGTTATAGGAAAGCATACAAACCTCTATTGACTCTTTGTGGCATGGAGGTGTGTAATCAGGAACTCCTTGTGGATTTCTCTCATCAATTGTTATTGGTATCACTGCATTGTCCACCAAGGGTCGGCACAACTTCACCCCTGCTTTACCAGGTACAGGCTGCCCATACGTGTATCTGATTTCAATTCACAACAAGACAAGTGTCAATTTCCTACATCCAGTTACCATATTAAAAACATAACACCTAAAGGCTTGTGCATTCCTGCAGGCTTTAAGTCACGTATTTAACATGGTCAATGAATCTGGACCTGTCTTCATAGAGCCTCAGAATGGGATCAGTTTTAACTATAGATCATAATGAACAAGGTCACATGTCAGGGTGGGACCTGATCCTAGAACACCAATCCGAGACGCTTTATGACCTAAGAACCCGCTGTTCATGTAAATGCCACTAACAAATCTCAGGGATCGTAGCAGCAGTAGCACTATAGGTCTTCAATTAGCATATTTATATTTTAAACAAGTGTATTTCAGTATTCTCAAATGCATAACAATTTCTACATGAAGCTACAGTACTAGCAGAGGCTGCTGCCTACAGACTTGAAATCATTGGAATACTAGTCACACCATCTCATATGTATATACTGTATTCTATACCTCAGATATTTGTGAAATTGTTACATATTGCGACCAATAAAATGTGATTTACTTGTATTTTCAAACATCCAAATCCTTACTTTGAAATGTGAAAGTAAATTAAATACTAACTACAATACATTGCAAATCACCAATAGTGTTTACTCACTCTGCACACACTTTCACTTCATACTCTTCTTGAACAACGCTGATCTTGTCAGTGAGGTTCATCTGGATCTCAAACTTGGGCAAAACTACAGAGAAAAAGAACAGCAGTCAACTCTAGAACGTTCCAGGATTGTGATGCATCCATTCAACATTACCTAGCATGAAAGAGAAACTCAACCTACCATACTTTTCTACTTTGAAGTTGTGGTAGATTTTCTCTTCACCAATCCACACTACAATGGTATAGGATCCTACAGGTGCTTCAGAGTTCAGGGGGTGAGAAAGCTGCAGAATGTTGCCACTGGATGTAGTGTTGACCCACTGTCCAATCCGGTTGTGATTAACATCCTGTTGGTTCATAGGAAGGGGAACCTTCAGCAGGACAAGGAGTCAGCTCTATTCATGACATTTCTATCTGCAACATGCATTTACTCAAGGGGGCCCAGATCACACAAAGCTGACTGGAAGTATTTGGCTACGTTCTACACTAGGTGGAAATGAGGACCTAGCTAGCTGGGGGAGTCATAATGTTGCAGTATTTACACTGACAGTCAACATATAGTTAGACTAACAAAGATCTTACCTCAAGTTCCACAATGTTGTACTGTGAAGGGCAAAGACAAGAGATGGGTTCATGTTTCATTAATAACACCAATTCCAAAACAGCAGAGGAGCATAACTGTCTACAACCACAGGAACTAGACAGGTGATTGGCTTGGTCGCTTAACGTAAACATCACATGTAGCATTTGCACTGGGAATGGCAATTCAATCTCAGGAAGAGATGATTCTATTCTGACCAACATGAATGGAAACCCCATGTCCTGGCTGGCTGATTGCTGTACATAGTGTTACATAATACCAGATTGCTATGGCCATCACAGTATTGCCACACTTCTGTATTTGGGTTTGAAATAGTAGAGACTGACCTAAAAGACTATTTTCAATATTATATTTCCAACTCACCAACTGATTGACAGGGCTAAAATTGGTATCCAAGGTGACGACTCTAAAATGCACTGTAGACAAACACAATAAGAATATTACAAGCATCATTTCAGACAACTTTCTCAACATTCCAAGGATTCCCAGAAATACTGGTTGAGGATTTCCATCCTGAGTGAACCCAGTGGGTTTACTGCATCTGCACCACATTCCTCAACAACGAGGCTCTTCAGATGTCTACCGTTTCCCTCTACAATCCTCATAAGCCACGCAGAGTGGACAGGACCAGACTGGGGGAAGAGCATTGCCGGCAATGATAGTGTTCTTTTCTACACAATTATTGCCTGATGCATTTCAAACAATACTTCCTTCTAATACAGTTATAGCCTCAAATAAACAAAGGGAACATGGTGGGGTCGTGGAAGGCTGTTGATATCAAAATGGGGTCAGGGGCCCAAAAAGTTCAAAGCCCTGGAGTAAACCATCAGCCAATTGTCCTGTTGTTTCTCAGCAACCAGACTAAAGGTGTACTGGCTCTAATATTACCCGTTTGTCCTGGGTTGTAGATTGGTTTGTCCGTTTGGATGAACGTCATGGGGCCGTAGGGTTTGATCATGACCCTTCTCTCCTCTGTTGATAGAAATGTTACCCCTCGAACCTCCACCTTAAAGTTCTGCACTTCGTCGCTCTTCACATGAGGGGCCTGTCAGAGACCGAGACAGAGCAACACCGGTGAACTAACGGACCGATAACATAGGACATTAAAATGTGGTGCCGTGTGGCCCAGCTGGTAAGAGCGTGCCACTAGCAACTTCAAGGTAGAGCGTGTAACTCCTGCAGGGATCACATTATGCACTCAGCGTACTGTAAGTTACATATATAAATTGTTGTTTCGATAGTATATACTAGCATGCAATCAAAACCTGAATCCGAAGAAAAGTTCTGGTAGGCCACCACATTGACATTTCCCATAAAATAAGCTGGCATTGCACAAACAACCTAAGCAATGCATCAAAGCTGAGAAGTACAGTACACTCTTATTGGACTGGCTCTAGATGTCCACCAGTGCTGGGCTGACCTGAAACTGGAAACAGCGGTGAAACTCTTGGTCAGAAGTCTCGTGGAGAAGTGTTTTGTTCTGCCCGTCGGCCATCAGAGATATGGTCATGACCAGGGTCTCGTTGGGCTGCAGAAGGCTGGCACAAAGCTTGGCCTCTGAGCCTGCCTGGATCACTGCAGGAATGGCTACCATGTAAACCCTACAGAGAACACACCCGGCAACGGGAAAATCACTACACCTCTAAACACAAAGCCAGGTGAAATAAATATACAGGGGGGATAAAGATCTGCACAAAGGGTAGATGAAAAATTGCTCTAAATCTGCTGACAGAACATTAAACCGAGACAAGCAAGTCTGACCATTCAATTCTAACTTGTGACTGCAGATTTACTTACGGTCTTGGAGTCTCTTGACAGACACAAAGCCAGTGAATGCAGGCAAAGAGTATCCATCTCCAAACCTCAAGCCCAGGAAGAACCATGACTAAAGGAGAAAAATAAACCACCAAGTCCGTTATGACCCAGTATTCCTACATGGAGAGAGAGAGAGAGACCTAACAATACGATTTCAAAATTCTTTCCTGGGCACTGCAAACCTTGCATTCCATTCATTATCAGAAGCAGCCACCCACTGACATGCCACCAGACAGGGAGAAGCAACCCCAAACAGGCACCAACCTGGTCTCAGACCATTTCATACGCAAAACCAAAACACTCAAGTATGATATATTACATTGTTTACATTTGTGGATGCCCGTCATCCATTTGGTATGATGTGTTAAAAACCACGCAAAATTGACATTTTACAAATTACAATATATTGTGGACAACATGAGCTAGGTAGCTAACATTATCTAGGCTAAACATTAGGAGTAAAGTTAATTAGCATGTTTGCTAACCTTAACCCTTTTACCTAAGTAGATGAAGTTGCTTTTTACCCCAAATGTTATACTTCGGTTTTATTACACCCACCCCTCCACTCTTTTTGCCTTAAGTAGCCGTCTCCTGTAAAAATACTAAACGTAACACTCCCATATGGATTTCAGTCTCGCGGATTTACATTTATTATGTTACATATAGTCAATGACACCAGGCTGCAGACACAGGTCGGCAAAAAGGCTCAATTGCACGTAGGTTGGCGTTTTACTTCTAGACCGAGTTATAGTATCTCGGTCTAGAAAGTGGGTGCCAAACACAGATTGCAAAAGTATGTCTTCCGCATTGCATTTGGTATAGCCTGTAAAAGACCAGATGTAAGTAAAAATGCAAGGCAGTAACTTTTTTTGTTAATTGATCGCGGACCTGTTGTTTGGGGTATAAGATTGCACCACAAGTTGCTATAGCACCTGTGACCCCAGGCATACTCACCACAGCGGATTGTTTGTGGACTCAGTCGAAAGTGAATATCCCCCGTCGGTCATGTCCCTATAAATATCCTTAGTTCCGGACTTTTTTCTAATTACTAAGCGCTCGCACCTGCTGGATATTCAGGGAGTTCGATTAGACTGAACGGCCATTTCAAATGCTCGATCATGTTGTCAACAACAAGGCAGCATGGCGCGTACAGTAATTCAGGAACATAGGTCTACAACATGTTTTCTATCCATCAAATGTTTGCATTTTCAAACATTGGGAAGGCAGCTGAAGCACATAGACCAAACCCTTTTAGGCCTATGTATATGAACACTCCTAAATCATTACTCCACGTGCTTTTGTGCACTGCTGCAACTCGCTGTTTGTTTGTTACCTATGCGTAGTCACTTCGCCCCCACCTACATGTTGATTACCTCAACTAGCCTGTGGGCTCGGTACCGGTGCCCCCTGTATATAGCCTCGTTATTGTTATTCTTATTGTGTTACTTTTTATTATAGTCTACTTGTTCTTCTTGAACTGCACTGTTGGTTAATTAAGGGCTTGTAAGTAAGCATTTCACGGTAAAGTCTACACTTGTTGTATTCGGCGCATGTGACAAAAAAAGTTTTATTTGATTTGACCTACATCACTTTGTTTTGATGCAGGACAGATAATTGAATCAATCCCCTCCTATCACAGCCATTCAACTCTGTAACTGTTTTAAAGTCACCATTGGCCTCAGGGTAAAATCCCTGAGCAGCTTCCTTCCTCACTGGCAACTGAGTTGGGAAGGACGCCTGCATCTTTGTAGTGACTGGGTGTATCAACACACCATCCAAAGTGTAATTAATAACTTCACCATGTTGAAAGGGATATTCAATATCTGCTTTTTATTTTCACCCATCTACCAACCCATCTGCTCTACTTTATGAGCCATTGGAAAACCTCCCAAGTTTTTGTGGTTGTATCTGTGTTTGAAATTCACTGCTCGACTGAGGGACCTTACAGATAATTCTATGTGTGGGGTACAAAGATGAGGTAGTCATTGTTATGGGTGTAAGATGGCACAGTGATGCCATCTGTTGGTAAATGTTAATTACTGCAACTCCAGTGTTTTACCGGTGTGCTTGAAATACCCGGATGTATTGCAAGATACTGAACAAGACTGGTTACTCGCATCCATGCCTCTGTCTCGTCATTTAACATTCAAACATGGTGTCAGAGTCGGATAACTAACCATGCTTTCCGCAAATTAGAGTCACCTGTTCTGGTTTACCCCCTAAAAATGCTTTTTTGAGTAAAACTTCGCCTGACGCCGGAATTGTCCTTAGCTAGAGTGAGTTTGCTAGTTAGCTTCAGTGTTGTTAGCACCGATTAGACATGGCAGCGATCATTCCCCCTCCCGCCGTTATGAAGCTTAGCGGAGACTGGAGCACAAACTGGGATACGTATAGAGGTGAATGGGAGGACTATGCACTAGCAACGGGACTTCTGGAAAAGGACGATGAGGTAGTGGCTGCCACTTTGAGGACTATAATGGGAACAGAATGCCGACACGTATACAAACACAACCTGAACCTAACAGCAGCTCAGCAAGGTAACGCTACAGCTATTCTTGATGCTCTTGAACATTACTTCAAGCCAGCAAAGAACGTTATCTACGAGTGTTATGTTTTCGGTTGTTGCAAACAGGAGGACGGGGAGTCCATTGACAGCTTTGTCACTAGGCTAAGGGAAAAGGCAGCTACATGTGACTATGGTGCTTTAAGAGATGAACTGATCAGAGATAAGCTAGTGCTTGGCATAACTGATGAGGGCACCCGCAGACGTTTGCTGAGAGAACGCGACCTGACGCTGGTCTTGGCGGTGGAGACATGCCGTGCAGCAGAGCTTACTGATATACGGATAAGGTCCATGGAACTAGAAAGACAACATATGGACAATGTCAATGCTACATTCAGGCAGCCAGTAAGGAAATTCCCCTTTGCCACTGCTAATGCTAATACTACAGCCAACTCTGCAGCAGACAACCCCAATACGTGCAGATATTGTGGCATTTCTCATGGACGAGGAAAAGAATACTGCCCAGCCTATGCAAAAATATGCAAATCCTGTGGTACAGCTAATCACTTCGCAAGGGTCTGCATGAAAAGCAAGAGAAAGGAGGGTAAAGTGCACTCCATTGAATCAAACACAGATGAAGGGAACAACAGCACAGAGGATGTATATGCTAGCGAGTGCATAGGGGCAGTGAGGGCAAAAGGACAAAAGTGGTTTGTCACTCTGCTACTTAATAATAAACCACAGCAATGCCAGCTAGATTCAGGGGCCACATGTAACGTTATGAGCCTTAGAGACAAAAGGAGGCTCGCGCCCAGAGACAAACTCACACAGAGTAGCACCAAGCTGAAACTGTATTCGGGACAGTTCATGACCTCTTTAGGCCTGTTTGTGACAGAGTGTGTTTTACGTGGCCAGAAACACACCCTTGAGTTTGAAATAGTTGAGGCTAGTCAACAGCCATTACTGTCAGGTTCTACATGCGAGCGCCTTGGACTCATTAACTTCACCATACCAGCTGATCTTAACATTATAGACAATGTCCAGGCTGGGCCCCTGAGCAAGGAGACACTCCTGAGCAAGTACCATGATGTCTTCAATGCACCGGTCGAGTCAGTTCCCGGCGAAGTCCACTTTGAGTTGGACGCAGCAATCCAGCCTGTCCAGTGTGCACCCCGCAATGTACCAGTGGCCATGAAAGCAGCTACAAAGGCTCAGCTTGACAAATACGAAGCAGATGGCCACATGATATCCGTCACCGAGCCTACAGACTGGATAAGTAATATGGTCATCGTCAAGAAACCAGACAAGCTACGGATATGCATTGATC
This sequence comes from Salmo trutta, assembly GCF_901001165.1. Taxonomy (NCBI): domain Eukaryota; kingdom Metazoa; phylum Chordata; class Actinopteri; order Salmoniformes; family Salmonidae; genus Salmo; species Salmo trutta. Next base: position 5,430,964 of record NC_042988.1, read on the forward strand.
CTAAACACCTCAACCGGGCTCTGAGACGCTCACATTACATTATGCCCACGTTGGAGGATGTTCTTTACAAGCTCCCAAAGGCCAGAGTCTTCACGCTCGTGGACGCCAGAGATGCCTTCCTGCAGTGCAAGCTCGACGAGCCCAGCAGCTACATGACCACCTTTTGGACACCCTGGGGCAGGAAGAGGTGGTTGAAGCTCCCGTTTGGTGTCTCCGTGGCTCCAGAGGTGTATCAGCGGAAACAGCATGAGCTGTTGATGGGACTCAGTGGCGTGGAACCCATAGCAGATGACATCCTCGTAGTGGGCTGTGGGGACAGTGATGAGGAGGCAGAATGTGACCATGACGCCAAGCTGCTGGCCCTGATGGTCAGATGCAGACAGGTCAAGCTAAGGCTAAGCATAAAAAAGCTTCAGTTTAAAGTGCCAGAGGTCCGCTTTCATGGGCACATCTTGTCCTCCACTGGATTGAAGGCGGATCCTGAAAAAGTGAAGGCTGTCTTGGAAATGCCCCACCCATCTGACGTGAAGGCAGTGCAGCGCTTCGTCGGATTCGTCACCTACCTGGCCAAGTTCCTACCGCGGCTCTCTGAAGTGTGTGAGCCACTAAGGAGGCTCATGGACAAGGACACCATCTGGCATTGGCTCCCAAAACATGACGCAGCGGTGAGGGAAATAAAACAACTGGTCACCCAGACACCTGTACTGCGATACTACGATGTGTCAAAACCTGTCACGATTCAGAGTGACTCAAGCCAGTATGGACTTGGCTGTTGCCTCATGCAGGAGGGCCAGCCTGTGGCATTCGCCTCTAGGGCACTCACCCCAACAGAGCAGAACTATGCCCAGATAGAGAAGGAGTGCCTCAGCATTGTGTTTGCATGCCAACGCTTCCATCACTATCTGTACGGGCGCGACAATATTACCGCAGAGACAGATCACAAGCCCCTTATTGCTATATTCAGCAAGCCTCTCCTGAATGCCCCGAAACGACTGCAGAGCATGCTACTGGCCCTACAAAACTACAACCTCAAGGTGGTGTATAAGCCAGGGCCAGAGATGTATGTGAGTGACACGCTCAGCAGGGCTACTGCATCAGGCACTCACACACGCTCCATGCATGAACGACACGCAGTGTGCAGCTTACAAACAGAGCAAGTGGATGTTGAACACATCAACCAGGCTGACTACCTCAATGTCACGGACCAGCGCCTTATACAAATCAGACAGCACACAGACAGGGACGAGCAACTCCAGGCATTGAGGTCTGTGATTCTGATGGGCTGGCCCGACTGCAAGGAAGAAACTGCTTTAGCCGTCAGAGATTATTGGCCAGTCAAAGAGGAGCTCAGTGTTCAAAACGGAGTAATATTCAAGGGTCAGAGAGTCGTTATTCCCCGGTCTCTGCGCCCTGAGATGTTGGCGCGCGTGCACTCAAGTCACATAGGAGGTGAGGCCTGTTACAGACAAGCACGTGACACACTGTATTGGCCAGGAATGCAGAGTGAAATCAAAGACTATGTCAGTAAATGCACAATCTGCAATGAATATGCCACTGAGCAACAGAGAGAGACGATGATGTCCCACGAGCTACCGATGCGCCCCTGGCAGATAGTAAGTCTAGATCTCTTCCAGCACAGTGGCAAAGACTTTCTGCTGGTAGTCGATCATTACTCAGACTTCTGGGAGATTGACCTCCTCCCCGACCTCTCAGCAGAGACAACAATCAAACGCTGCAAGGCTCAGTTTGCCCGCTATGGCCAGCCAGATAGGGTAATTTCAGACAATGGACCCCAATTCTCCGGAGTTGAGTTCCGAAAATTTGCTGCAGATTGGGAATTCGAGCACGTCACTTCATCACCACGACACCCAAAAGCTAATGGGAAGGCGGAGTCCGCAGTCAAAATCGCAAAGAACCTCTGCAAAAAAGCTCTGCGAGAGGGCAAAGATGCCTGGAAAGCAATCCTGCAGTGGCGCAATACCCCGACAGAAGGCATGGATAGCAGCCCGGCCCAGCGCCTCATGGCACGGCGCTTAAAAGCAGCTCTGCCAGTAGCCAGCACTCTCCTGGAGCCATGTGTAGTGACAGACGTGCTGGTGAAGCTACGTCACAGAAGACAGGTCTCCAAGTTCATCTATGACAAATCAGCAAAAGACTTACCTGAGCTCAGGGTGGGTGAAACGGTGCGGATGAAGCCACTACCAGGGGACCGGACTGGCCTCTGGAGACTCGGATCCTGTGTACAGAAAGTGGCACCACGCTCCTACTTGGTCGAGGTGAATGGATCACGGTACCGTCGTAACAGGGTTGACCTTCGGATTGCTGAGCCAGCACCTACTCAGAACCCTGATGGTCAAAGGGGTCGCATGACAAAAGACATAACCCCAGCAAGTCACATGGGGCCTGAGGCACTGGGCGAAGAGCCAGGGGATCACAGGTCGGCCGCTCCCTCGCCCATCAATACTCCCCTTAGACAGTCAGGTGACACACCTGTGCGGGAACCCGCAGTCCTCGCAGACAAGCCCCTGTCTTTTCACGCTGTGGGCGTCTGTCCCAGCCACCAAAAATACTTAATCTGTAGGTTTCCCATTAGGGATTGTTGACAGACAGAGATAAAAGTGAAGAGAGTATCAAAATGTGTTAAGTTGTTACCTGAAAAAAAAAAAAAAAATAAATAAATAAAAATACTAAACTGTTCATGTTGGAAATTATTACTAGGTTTGTTTTGTTAGTGAATTGACAGCTCCTGTCCTATTTTATAAAAGGAAAGATGTTATGGGTGTAAGATGGCACAGTGATGCCATCTGTTGGTAAATGTTAATTACTGCAACTCCAGTGTTTTACCGGTGTGCTTGAAATACCCGGATGTATTGCAAGATACTGAACAAGACTGGTTACTCGCATCCATGCCTCTGTCTCGTCATTTAACATTCAAACAGTCATTACTGCACACAGTGAGTCACACCTATGTGACTTGTTAAGCACATTTTTACTCCTGAACTTATTTAGGCTTGCCATAACAAAGAGGTTGAATACTTATTGACAAGACATTTCAGCTTTTTATTTGTAATTCATTTGTAAAAATTACATAAATAAAAAACAATTCCACTTTGACATTATGGGGTATTGTGGGTAGGCCAGTGACCAAACAAATCTCAGTGTAATCCATTTTAAATTCAGGCTGTACCATGTGGAAAAAGTCAAGGGGTGAGAATACTTTCTGAAGACACACCCTTACTGCACCATGTCTTCCTTTGAACATGAGTATGAATAAAACCTTGACATGTCTTCTCTACAAAACATGTCATCTACAAAATAGCTTCCAGTACTCTACTCAGCAAACTGGATGCAGTCTATCACAGTGCCATCCGTTTTGTTACCAAATCACCTTATACCACCCACCTCTGCGACCTGTATGCTCTAGTCGGCTGGCCCTCACTACATATTCGTCGTCAGACCCACTGGCTCCAGGTCATCTATAAGTCTATGCTAGGTAAAGCTCCGCCTTATCTCAGTTCACTGGTCACGATAACAACACTCACCCGTAGCACACGTTCCAGCAGGTCTATCTCACTGGTCATCCTCAAAGCCAACACCTCTTTGGCTGCCTTTCCTTCCAGTTCTCTGCTGCCAGTGACTGGAACGAATTGCAAAAATCGCTGAAGTTGGAGACTTTTATTTCCCTCACCAACTTTAAACATCAGCTATCTGAGCAGCTAACCGATCGCTGCAGCTGTACATAGTCCATCTGTAAATTGCCCACCCAATCTACCTACCTCATCCCCATACTGTTTTTATTTTATTTACTTTTCTGCTCTTTTGCACACCAGTATCTCTACTTGCACATCATCATATGCTCATTTATCACTCCAGTGTTAATCTGCTAAATTGTAATTATTCGCTCCTATGGCCTATTTATTTCCTACCTCCTCATGCCTTTTGCACACACTGTATATAGACTTTCTTTTTTTTCTACTGTGTCATTGACTTGTTTTATTGTGTTATTGGCTTCTTTATTGTTTACTTCATGTGTAACTCTGTGTTGTTGTCTGTGTCACACCGCTTTGCTTTATCTTTGCCAGGCCGCAGTTGTAAATGAGAACTTGTTCTCAATCAGCCTACCTGGTTAAATAAAGGGGAAATAAAAAATAAAATAAAATAATATACAGTTGAAGTCAGAACTTGACATACACCTTAGCCAAATACATTTAAAACACTCAGTTTTTCACAATTTGTGACATTTAATCCTAGTCAAAATTCCCTGTCTTAGGTCAGTGAGGATCACCACTTTATTTTAGGAATGTGAAATGTCAGAATAATAGTAGAGAAGTATTTTTTTCAGCTTTTGTTTCTTTCATCACATTCCCATTGGGTCAGAAGTTTACATACACTCAATTAGTATTTGCTAGCATTGCCTTTACATTGTTTAACTTGGGTCAAACATTTCAGATAGCCTTCCACAAGCTTCCCACAATAAGTTGAGTGAATTTTGGCCCATTCCTGCTGACAGAGCTGGAGTAACTGAGTCAGGTTTGTAGGCCTCCTTACTCGCACAGGCTTTTTCAGTTCTGCCCACACATTTTCTATAGGATTGAGGTCAGGGCTTTGTGATGGCCACTCCAGTACCTTGACTTTGTTTTCCTTAAGCCATTTTGCCACAACTTTGGAAGTATGCTTGGGGTCATTGTCCATTTAGAAGACGCATTTGCGACCAAGCTTTAACTTCCTGACTGATGTCTTGAGACGTTGCTTCAATATATCCACATCATTTTCTTCCTCATGATGCCATCTATTTTGCGAAGTGCACCTGTCCCTCCTGCAGCAAAGCACCCCCACAACATGATGCTGCCACCCCCGTGCTTCAAGGTTGGGATGGTGTTCTTCGGCTTGCAAGCCTCCCCCTTTTTCCTCCAAACATGACAATGGTTATTATGGCCAAACAGTTCTATTTTTGTTTTATCAGACCAGAGGACATTTCTCCAAAAGGTACGATCTTTGTCCTCATGTGCAGTTGCAAACCGTAGTCTGGCTTTTTTATGGCGGTTTTGGAGCAGTGGCTTCTTCCTCGCTGAGCGGCCTTTCAGGTTATGTCGATATAGGACTCGTTTTACTGTGGATATAGATACTTTTGTACCTGTTTCCTCCAGCATCTTCACAAGGTCCTCTGCTGTTCTGGGATTGATTTGCAGTTTTCGCACCAAAGTACTTCATCTCTAGGAGACAGCATGTGTCTCCTTCCTGAGCGGTATGACGGCTGCGTGGTCCCATGGTGTTTATACTTGCGTACTATTGTTTGTACAGATGAACGTGGTACCTTCAGGCGTTTGGAAATTGCTCCCAAGGATGAACCAGACTTGTGTAGTTCTACAATTTTTGTTTCTGAGGTCTTGGCTGATTTTCCCATGATGTCAAGCAAAGAGGCACTGAGTTTGAAGGTAGGGCTTGAAATACATCCACAGGTACACCTCCAATTGACTCAAATGATGTCAATTAGCCTAATCAGAAGCTTCTAAAGCCATGACATCATTTTCTGGAATTTTCCAAGCTGTTTAAAGGCACAGTCAACTTAGTGTATGTGAACTTCTTACCCACTGGAATTGTGATAAAGTGAAATAATCTGTCTGTAAACAATTGTTGGAAAAATTACTTGTGTCATGCACAACCGACTTGCCAAAACTATAGTTAGTTAACAAGAAATTTGTGGCGTGGTTGAAAAACAAGTTTTAATGACTCCAATCTAAATGTATGTAAACTTCCGACTTCAACTGTAGGACTACAAATCCCATACTTTAGTCTGCATGTTGTGATGTTGTGCAGAGTGGTAGTTCTATTGGGATTATATAGTGGGCGTCTTTATAATGGGATAGTTTTTCTACTTTGTTGTTTTTATTTTGTGTGTGTGTGTGTGTACACACGTTCACCGTATCTCCAACCAGCTCGGATGGACGAGAGGTGGGACCAAGAACCCAGAGGAGACAAGCAAGGCCCTGGAAGACTGGTTACCAAGGTAACCAGACAACACCACTTCCTGTACCTCTGACCCATCAGGTCACTCGTTAACCAGTCACTGACCAATCAAATCAAATCAAATGTATTTATATAGCCCTTCTTACATCAGCTGATATCTCAAAGTGCTGTACAGAAACCCAGCCTAAAACCCCAAACAGCAAGCAATGCAGGTGTAGAAGCACGGTGGCTAGGAAAAACTCCCTAGAAAGGCCAAAACCTAGGAAGAAACCTAGAGAGGAACCAGGCTATGAGGGGTGGCCAGTCCTCTTCTGGCTGTGCCGGGTGGAGATTATAACAGCATATGGCCAAGATGTTCAAATGTTCAGAAATGACCAGCATGGTCAAATAATAATAATCATAGTAGTTGTCGAGGGTGCAACAAGTCAGTAACACAAGAGTAAGTGTCAGTTGGCTTTTTCATAGCCGATCTTTGAGAGTATCTCTACCGCTCCTGCTGTCTCTAGAGAGTTGAAAACAGCAGGTCTGGGACAGGTAGCACGTCCGGTGAACAGGTCAGGATTCCAGCAGGTCTGGGACAGCAGGTCTGGGACAGGTAGCACGTCCGGTGAACAGGTCAGGGTTCCATAGCTGCAGGCAGAACAGTTGGAACTGGAGCAGCAGCACGGCCAGGTGAACTGGTTACAGCAAGGAGTCATCGAGCCAGGTAGTCCTGAGGCATGGTCCTAGGGCTCAGGTCCTCCGAGAGAGAGAAAGAAAGAAAAAGAGAAAGAGAGAATTAGAGAGAGCATATTTAAATTCACACAGGACACCGACCGGAAAAGACAAGAGAAATACTCCAGATGTGACAGACTGACCCTAGCCCCCCGACACAGCATAAATACTGGAGGCTGAGACAGGAGGGGTCAGGAGACACTGTGGCCCCATCCGATGAAACCCCCGGACAGGGCCAAACAGGTAGGATATAACCCCACCCACTTTGCCAAAGCACAGCCCCCACACCACTGGACCACACCACCAATCAGATCCCTTACAGCAGGAAAGGGAAACATTTGGCCTTGTGATTTCTGTCTGACATGATTTTGATGAAGACGGGGATGGTGATTGATGATCTTCCTCTCTCTTCCCCGACACAGGGATCTATGGAGTGAGATCAACTGGTTGCTGGTGGGGTTTGGTCAACAGGTGTGTCTACCTGTCAATCCTCTCTGCTCCGTGTGTCTGAACAAGCACAGCTGCCCCTCCGCCCACCAAGCCTCCCCAGCCAAGAGGCCTAAAGCTGGGTCACCTCGCTCACCACACTCCCCCAAGACCTCCAGGGTCAAGCTGGAGCCTGGTTCTCTTGGTTTGGGGTTACCACCCCCTTCCTCCTCCTCCTCAGCCACACCTGTCAAAGAGGAACCTCTGGCTACCGCCCTCTCCCCTCCTCTGCTGCCCAGAAAAAGGAAGTCCAAAGCCAAAACCTTCTCTACATGATACGACAGAAGGGAGTAGAATCCCTATAGAGATATAGGGTCCTTCCTCCCAAAGTGTGCACTTGTCACTTCCCTTGACTGATTTGAAATGAGCGGTACTAGAAATATGCTGGTAACTCCTACTAGCCCAGTGGTATTAACTTCTTTAGCGGGGAGACCATTTTTGGACCGAATTTCTGTGGACCCCATTTATTTTGCTAGAATTTCACAACCCCACCCCAAAATAACCTTCAAATCGTTACATTTAGATCAACTAATGACCAATTCATTATATTTTCATATTTATCAAACTGAAAACCAATAAATAAAAGTACTCCAAAAAATTGTCTTTTTCAAATGATCTCAAACACGTTTGTATATTGTCCCATACAATAATCGTCACTTTCATGTTTTGTTCCCAAAACAAATAGCGACCTGACAATACCACTGACATAATCCTCGCAGATATACCAGAGTGCCTAAGATGTGTAGGGGTCAGAGGTCCATTTGGAATTAACAATGTGAGTGTAAGACACTCAGTGCCACATGTGATTGTGTTCCCCCTGGAAACTGACTGTCAGAATCCTAATCGGAGTTTGAGTTCACGGATAGAATGCACTTGATATCATTACACCCTTAAGTGACCACTGAATTGGGTTGATATTTCGCCATCTTTAATATGCTGATAAAATATTAACGCAACATCTTCAATGATTTTACAGAGTTACAGTTCGTATAAGGAAAGCAGTCAATTGAAATAAATTAGGCCCTGATCTATGGATTTCATGTGACTGGGCAGGGGCCCACCCACTGAGTCAGACCATCAGAATGAGGTTTCCCCCCACGAAAAGGCTTTACTACAGACAGAAATACTCCCGTTTCATCAGCTGTCCGCAGACGATCCCGCAGGTGAAGAAGCCGGATGTGGAGTTCCTGGGCTGGCAGGGTTACACGTGGTCGTGAGGACGGTTGGAAGTACCGGCAAATTATTTTAAAAATGACGTTGGATGCGGGTAATGGTAGAGAAATGATTCAATTATCTGGCAACAGCTCTGGCAGACATTTCTGCAGTCAGCATGCCAATTGCACGCGCCTTCAACTTGACAGCTGTGGGATTGCGACAAAACTGCACATTTTAGAGTGGCCTCATTGTCCCCAGCACAAGGCGCACATGTGTCATCAGGTTCTTGAAAATGCCCCACCTGTCAAGTGGATGGATTATCTTGGCAAAGTAAAAATGCTCACCAGCAGGGAGGTAAACAAATTTGTGCGCAATTTCAGAGCTTTTTTGTGCATATGGAACATTTCTGGAACTTTTATTTCAGCTCATGAAACATGGGAACACTTCACATGGTGATATATTTTTGTTCACTATTGTTTAAGAATTCCTGAGTACTGTCCAATCAAGAGGGCTTGTTAAATCTTCTCTGAACCGAAACATCTGCTATTGTACTGCTGTCTAAAGTACAGTGATTGCTTAGTTTGCCAGCTCAGCATGTACAGTCGTGGCCAAAAGTTTTAATGACACATTCATTTTCACAAAGTTTGCTGCTTCAGTGTCTTTAGATATTTTTTGTCAGATGTTACTATGGAATACTGAAGCATAATTACAAGCATTTCGTAAGTGTCAAAGGCTTTTATTGATAATTACATGAAGTTGATGCAAAGAGTCAATATTTGCAGCGTTGACCCTTCTTTTTCAAGACCTACGCAATCCTCCCTGGCATGCTGTCAATTAACTTCTGGGCCTAATGACTGATGGCAGCCCATTCTTGCATAATCAATGCTTGGAGTTTGTCAGAATTTGTGGGTTTGTCCACAAGTTCAATGGGATTAAGGTCTGGGGAGTTTCCTGGCCATGGACCCAAAATATCGATGTTGTGTTTCGAGCCACTTAGTTATCACTTTTGCCTTATGGCAAGGTGCTCCATCATGCTGGAAAAGGCATTGTTCGTCACCAGACTGTTCCTGGATGGTTGGGAGAAGTTGCTCTCGGAGAATGTGTTGGTACCATTCTTTATTCATGGCTGTGTTCTTAGGCAAAATTGTGAGTGAGCCCACTCCCTTGGCTGAGAAGCAACCCCACACATGAATGGTCTCTGGATGCTTTACTGTTGGCATGACACAGGACTGACGGTAGCGCTCACCTTGTCTTGTCCGGACAAGCTTTTTTCACCCCCAGATGCCCCAAACAATCGGAAAGGGGATTCATCAGAGAAAATGACTTTACCCCAGTCCTCAGCAGTCCAATCCCTGTACCTGTTGCAGAATATCAGTCTGTCCCTGATGATTTTCCTGGAGAGAAGTGGCTTCTTTGCTGCCCTTCTTGACACCAGGCCATCCAAAAGTCTTCGCCTCACTGTGCGTGCAGATGCACTCACACCTGCCATTCCTGAGCAAGCTCTGTACTGGCGGTGCCCCGATCCCGCGGCTGAATCAACTTCAGGAGATGGTCCTGGCGCTTGCTGGACTTTCTTGGGCGCCCTGAAGCCTTCTTCACAACAATTGAACCGCTCTCCTTGAAGTTCTTGATGATCCGATAAAACGGTTGATTTAGGTGCAATCTTACCGGCAGCAATATCCTTGCCTGTGAAGCCCTTTTTGTGCAAAGCAATGGTGACGGCACGTGTTTCCTTGCAGGAAACCATAGTTGACAGAGGAAGAACAATGATTCCAAGCACCACCTTCCTTTTGAAGCTTCCAGTCTTATTCGAACTCAATCAGCATGACAGAGTGATCTCCAGCCTTCCCTCGTCACTCACACCTGTGTTAAGGACAGAAAATCACTGACATGTAAGCTGGTCCTTTTGTGGCAGGGCTGAAATGCAGTGGAAAATGTTTTTGGGGGGATTCAGTTCATTTGCATGCCAAAGAGGAACTTCACAATTCATCTGATCACTCTTCATAACATTCTGGAGTATATGAAAATTGCCATCATACAAACTGAAAATGTATATTTGTCATTCTCAACTTTTGGCCACGACTGTACATTAGTCAACCCAGAATGTATTTTCTTTCCCATTGTGATAAGATAATTGATCTGTTTAAGGTTTTGACTAAAGTATTCCACTCTGAAACCATGTAACTTTGTGAAATGTATTAGAATTATAAGGCTATAATGGTGTGTTAAAGACTATAATCCAATACTGTGTGTGAGTAGACTTTAAGACTAGGACACTGTGTTAAAGGAATTTAATATCTTGATGATAATAATCAATTCACCTTGACTAATGCCCAAGGTTTGCAAGACAATGGGTTAAAATAATTAGGCAAGGACTCAGCTTTCTGCAAAAGGTTTCTGTGGCTTTATTCAGAGAATGTTCTGGTGTCAGGATAACAAAACAGTCATTATATAGTTCTTGCTAACTTACGCACATGCATTTACACACAATCCGTTGGTGACCTGCAACCCCCATAAACTTCTCACACTGTTTATCACCTTCTGGCTCAGCCTGTTCTTTTCCTCCAAGGTTAGGAACTCTTTGAAGCTTTACTCCCTTGACCATCTGCTTCTCTATCTCTCTATACTAATTGCATACACACATTTCTTTCCCTCTCCAGTGGTTCCTGGACTTTCCGGAACTAATCAGACTAATCGATCCCTACATTGATTATTCATTAACAATGCTGTATGACTAATAATTCATCATGGTTTATTGATTCATTTACCTTTATTAGATAATTCTCTTATCACACTGTTACTATTTCAAAATGAGCAGGGCATAGTTGATAAGACGACCTTGTGAAAGTAACAGGAAAGGGGGCCTCCCTGAGTTAGGGAGGGGAACAACTGCCCGAAAACGGATAGTCGAGCAGAAGATTAGGAGACAGGTGGCAGGAGTGTGATAAAGAATGTATGTGTACTGTGGAAAAATACAGCCGCCTAAAGTGGGGTGGAGTTCTCTACTGATGTGAGTTCTTTTGTGTGTGTGTGTGTGTGTGTGTACATATAAAAAGACTGTGTCCTTATTTTTAGGCAAAGTTCTCGTAAATAAACGTTCTGACCATTGTAAGCTGGGTCTCCGTCTGCTTCATTCAACCAGAATCTTACACCCTCTGGGGGGCAGACTGAGTAGTTTAATTCAAGTTAGGTTTAAGAACATTGATAACTTAAATCACGTAACAATTTGGTCCTTCATCCAGAATCCAATACCTGTCGTCCAAAGGTGACACGCCGAAAACCGTGCACGGGCGGGTCTTTGACCCGTAAATTAAAGACCTGTCCCCTGACATTGGGGTTCCATAACAGGCCGGCATATACCTAAGGTCGGCAGAGACGGTGACGGAATCCAACCAACATTGCTTTTCCCAGCCTACAAGACGAAGGTCAGTAAATCTTTATTTACGAATTTGGGGGAATGATTTAAGATATCTTGGATTTGATGTTCTAAATACTTGGAATTTATCAATAATAGGAGCTTAGTTATTCTACACAGATTCACTAAAGTGTTTTTACTTTGTGTATTAACAAAATCGATAAGGGAGCAGGTCCGCGAAGACCTGAGGTACATGTGCACTACCATAAATAAAACTAGCTTAATAATTGAGGTCAGTGTTTTACTTTGTGAAGTGGCCGAGAGGTTATTAAGGGATATAAAATAGGTGCTGTGAGATGATTTTGTGCAAATAGGATAACTTAAATGGTTAATTAAGTGGTAAATTAACCATAGATCCGAGTCAAGAGACATACCTAAATAAAGTCCTAAATTGAGAGGAGAGGCTATAAAATAGGTTGTGAGAACTCAAATGGTCAATTAACCTGTTTAGGATAGGGGGCAGTACCCGATTTAATCTGGTTATTACTCCTGCCCAGAAACTAGAATATGCATATAATTAGTAGACTTGGATAGAAAACACCCTAAAGTTTCTAAAACTGTTTGAGTATAACAGAACTCATATGGCAGGCCAAAACCTGAGAAGATTCTATATGGGAAGTGCCCCGTCTGACCATTTCTTGGCCTTCTGTAGCCTCTTTTTCAAAAATACAGGATCTCTGCTGTAACGTGACATTTTCTAAGGCTCCCATTGGCTCTGAGGGCGCCAGAACATGGAATGATAACTCTGCAGTCTGAGCGAAAAACAGTAGGGGTTTTGGAGAGTGCTCCTTCTGAGAACAATGACACTGGCGCGCGCGTGCATGTGAAGACTCCATTTTCTTGTTTCAGTGTTTGAACGGATACGTCTCCCGGTTGGAATATTATCGCTATTTTACGAGAAAAAAAAAATTGCATAAAAATTGATTTTAAACAGCGTTTGACATGCTTCGAAGTACGGTAATGGAATATTTCGTCGGATAGCGTCTTGAACACGTCTTGTCATTTTGATATTCCAAATTGAGCAGCAGCTGCTGAAAAATGAGCTCCTACAAATATTGAAATTTACATGGTTTTTAGAGTGAAGTACATCGGAAAAAATCAAAAGAAAACTGCAAGACTGAATAGGAGAAAAAACAAGCAACAAACAAAGATAGGCTTTTGAAAAAAGTTACTATTTTTCATAAAATTGTAGTTACATTAGCTAGCTGAATTGTTTACCAGTTGCTAAGCAGTTGCTAGGGACTCTTTTGGAAGAAGCTAGCTAGCTAACGAAGAATAACAACGAATATCTAGTTTACAGAAGAAAAGAAAGAGAAAATCAGGACAGAAGAAAAAGGATATCAAAGTGAAACAGTTCTCTAAAGACACAAGAGACAATAATACAAGAAACAACACTTCTGTAGCTTGTCAACTATGTGTCTGTCTATCCCTGTTCTCTCCCCTCTGCACAGGCCATACAAACGCTTCACACCGCGTGGCCGCTGCCACTCTAACCTGGTGGTCCCAGCGCGCACGACCCACGTGGAGTTCCAGGTCTCCGGCAGCCTCTGGAACTGCCGGTCTGCGACCAACAAGGCTGAGTTAATCTCAGCCTATGCTACCCTCCAGTCCCTAGACTTCCTGGCGCTGACGGAAACATGGATTACCACAGATAACACTGCTACTCCTACTGCTCTCTCCTCGTCTGCCCACGTATTCTCGCATACCCCTAGAGCATCGAGCCAGCGGGGTGGTGGCACTGGAATCCTCATCTCTCCCAAGTGGACATTCTCTCTTTCTCCCCTGACCCATCTGTCTATCTCCTCATTTGAATTCCATGCTGTCACAGTTACCAGCCCTTTTAAGCTTAACATCCTTATCATTTATCGCCCTCCAGGTTCCCTTGGAGAGTTCATCAATGAGCTTGCCGCCTTGATAAGTTCCTTTCCTGAGGATGGCTCACCTCTCACAGTTCTGGGTGACTTTAACCTCCCCACGTCTACCTTTGACTCATTCCTCTCTGCCTCCTTCTTTCCACTCCTCTCCTCTTTTGACCTCACCCTCTCACCTTCCCCCCCTACTCACAAGGCAGGCAATACGCTTGACCTCATCTTTACTAGATGCTGTTCTTCCACTAATCTCATTGCAACTCCCCTCCAAATCTCCGACCACTACCTTGTATCCTTTTCCCTCTCGCTCTCATCCAACACTTCTCACTCTGCCCCTACTCGGATGGTATTGCGCCGTCCCAACCTTCGCTCTCTCTCTCCCGCTACTCTCTCCTCTTCCATCCTATCATCTCTTCCCTCTGCTCAAACCTTCTCCAACCTATCTCCTGATTCTGCCTCCTCAACCCTCCTCTCCTCCCTTTCTGCATCCTTTGATTTTCTCTGTCCCCTATCCTCCAGGCCGGCTCGGTCCTCCCCTCCTGCTCCGTGGCTCGACGACTCACTGCGAGCTCACAGAACAGGGCTCCGGGCAGCCGAGCGGAAATGGAGGAAAACTCGCCTCCCTGCGGACCTGGCATCCTTTCACTCCCTCCTCTCTACATTCTCCTCTTCTGTCTCTGCTGCTAAAGCCACTTTCTACCACTCTAAATTCCAAGCATCTGCCTCTAACCCTAGGAAGCTCTTTGCTACCTTCTCCTCCCTCCTGAATCCTCCTCCCTCCTGAATCCTCCTCCCCTCCCCCCCCCTTCCTCCCTCTCTGCGGATGACTTCGTCAACCATTTTGAAAAGAAGGTTGACGATATCCGATCCTCGTTTGCTAAGTCAAACGACACCGCTGGTCCTGCTCACACTGCCCTACCCTGTGCTTTGACCTCTTTCTCCCCTCTCTCTCCAGATGAAATCTCGCGTCTTGTGACGGCCGGCCGCCCAACAACCTGCCCACTTGACCCTATCCCCTCCTCTCTTCTCCAGACCATTTCCGGAGACCTTCTCCCCTACCTCACCTCGCTCATCAACTCATCCTTGACCGCTGGCTACGTCCCTTCCGTCTTCAAGACAGCGAGAGTTGCACCCCTTCTGAAAAAACCTACACTCGATCCCTCCCATGTCAACAACTACAGACCAGTATCCCTTCTTTCTTTTCTCTCCAAAACTCTTGAACGTGCCGTCCTTGGCCAGCTCTCCTGCTATCTCTCTCAGAATGACCTTCTTGATCCTAATCAGTCAGGTTTCAAGACTGGGCATTCAACTGAGACTGCTCTTCTCTGTGTCACGGAGGCTCTCCGCACTGCTAAAGCTAACTCTCTCTCCTCTCATCCTTCTAGACCTATCTGCTGCCTTTGATACTGTGAACCATCAGATCCTCCTCTCCACCCTCTCCGAGTTGGGCATCTCCGGCGCGGCCCACGCTTGGATTGCGTCCTACCTGACAGGTCGCTCCTACCAGGTGGCGTGGCGAGAATCTGTCTCCGCACCACGCGCTCTCACCACTGGTGTCCCCCAGGGCTCTGTTCTAGGCCCTCTCCTATTCTCGCTATACACCAAGTCACTTGGCTCTGTCATATCCTCACATGGTCTCTCCTATCATTGCTATGCAGACGACACACAATCTTCTCCTTTCCCCCTTCTGATAACCAGGCGGCGAATCGCATCTCTGCATGTCTGGCAGACATATCAGTGTGGATGACGGATCACCACCTCAAGCTGAACCTCGGCAAGACGGAGCTGCTCTTCCTCCCGGGGAAGGACTGCCCGTTCCATGATCTCGCCCTCACGGTTGACAACTCCCTTGTGTCCTCCTCCCAGAGTGCTAAGAACCTTGGCGTGATCCTGGACAACACCCTGTCGTTCTCCACTAACATCAAGGCGGTGACCCAATCCTGTAGGTTCATGCTCAACATTCGCAGAGTACGACCCTGCCTCACACAGGAAGCGACGCAGGTCCTAATCCAGGCACTTGTCATCTCCCGTCTGGATTACTGCAACTCGCTGTTGGCTGGGCTCCCTGCCTGTGCCATTAAACCCCTACAACTCATCCAGAACGCCGCAGCCCGTCTGGTGTTCAACCTTCCCAAGTTCTCTCACGTCACCCCGCTTCCTCCACTGGCTTCCAGTTGAAGCTCGCATCCGCTACAAGACCATGGTGCTTGCCTACGGAGCTGTGAGGGGAACGGCACCTCCATACCGTCAGGCTCTGATCAGGCCCTACACCCAAACAAGGGCACTGCGTCTATCCACCTCTGGCCTGCTGGCCCCCCTACCTCTGAGGAAGCACGGTTCCCGCTCAGCCCAGTCCAAACTGTTCGCTGCTCTGGCACCCCAATGGTGGAACAAGCTCCCTCACGACGCCAGGACAGCGGAGTCAATCACCACCTTCCGGAGACACCTGAAACCCCACCTCTTTAAGGAATACCTGGGATAGGATAAAGTAATCCTTCTAACCCCCCCCCCCTTAAAAGATTTAGATGCACTATTGTAAAGTGGTTGTTCCACTGGATATCATAAGGTGAATGCACCAATTTGTAAGTCGCTCTGGATAAGAGCGTCTGCTAAATGACTTAAATGTAAATGTTGAACGCAAGAACAAAACGCAGCCATTTGGATACAACTATGGATGATTTGGAACCAAAACATTGGGTGTTGAAGTAGAAGTCCTGGGAGTGCATTCTGACGAAGAACAGCAAAGGTAATCCAATTTTTCTTATAGTAAATCTGAGTTTGGTGAGTGTCAAAATAGCTAGCCGTGATATCTACTCAGAATATTGCAAAATGTGCTTTCACCGAAAAGCTATTTTAAAAATCGGACACCGATTGCATCAAGGAGTTCTGTATCTATAATTCTTAAAATAATTGTTTGTCAACGTTTATCCTGAGTAATTTAGTAAATTCACCGGAAGTTTGCGGTGGGTATGCTAGTTCTGAACATCACATGCTAACGTAAAAAGCTGTTTTTTGATATAAATATGAACAAAACATGCATGTATTGTATAACATAATGTCCTAGGAGTGTCATCTGATGAAGCTCAAAGGTTAGTGCTGCATTTAGCTGTGGGTTGTGACATATATGCTTGCGGGATTATTTTTGGCAGGAGAGTACCCTGACATAATCTAATGTTTTGATTTCGCTGTAAAGCCTTTTTGAAATCGGACAATGTGGTTAGATTAACGAGAGTCTTGTCTTTAAAATGGTGTAAAATAGTCATATGTTTGAGAAATTGAAGTTATAGCATTTGAGGTATTTGTATTTCGCGCCACGCGATTCCACTGGCTGTTGACTAGGTGGGACGCAAATGTCCCACCTTGCCCAGGGAGGTTAAGAACATTGTTAACTTAATTCACGTAACACATTGTCAGGTCATGAGCGTCACTGCTTTTCACAGCACACTCTTAATCCCAGTATGTTTGCATACATTTTGTTCATAGAATTTAATGAGTCGTGTTGTCAGTAGGGCTCTATAGTAGCTGTTGGGTCGTCAGTTCTGTTAATCTCATTGATTTGTGAGGTGTTTACCACCATGCCATTCATCAGGAGATCATAGCCAGGACTCAATCCCTTGTAAGATGTTAATATCATTTAGTGGTAATGTGTCCTGAGCCCATTCCCTGATGAGAACTAGAAGAACCAGGCCTTCACAACAAAAACCCAAAGCTGTGTAAAACAGTTACACTGATTAACAGCACAGATGGAAACTAGACCTCCAGAGAGCTGCTCTGTTTACTGTACCCCCAATCACATTGCTTAATGTACCCCAGGCTCATCAGTGTGACAAAATGCTCCAGAAAAGGGTTCTAATGAAAAACTTTATTTCCAGTTCCATAGTTTTACTTCAGCACTTGAAAGACGTCTCAAGGATTGCAGGTGTGACCTCAATGTCATCTTCTTCCATCTGTCGAGGAGCAAATCCATTACCAACATGACCAGCATTTAGATTAAAGGAAGACTGGCTCCCTAAATCATTTATACTACATGTATAGTATATGAGTCAGCAATAATTCCAGATTTAAAACAGCTCACCAGCTTGGAACCCCTACTTGCAAGGGAAGACGTATTCTGTCTCAGCCTGGTCACCTGTAACCGTAAGACAGGTTAGTCTGAGTAAATGAAAACAAGTTGCCCAAATGTTCCTCAGAAGGGGGGGGGGGGGGGAAATAGCATCTTACTTGGCTGGTAGTAGTCATAGATTTTGACCACCGCTGGCTTTAGATTCTGTACTGGGAGCTCCTGTATGATGTCCAGGGTGATGTGGAAAGGAAATAGTGATGTCAGCTGTTGGGAGAAAAACAAACATATTGCTCATTATACAGCAAAATCTATTCTTTTTAAATGAAGCCCATTATATGGAGTGCCATGTGAATGGTTTCCACCTCACCTCCGTCAGGTACATTAACACATGGTCATCTTTGATATCAACACGATCCACTTGACTTGAACCCCTCAGCTGTGAAGACAAGTCATTGATATTGCATGGCCAAAAAAAGGACACCGATGAGGCAAGACCACACCACAACAACTCACCCTCCCCAAAGAGTCTGGATCTGGGGAAAACCCAGAGAGCATTTTCAAATCCACTATAATCATATTGGTGGTGAGCTCCTTTCCATGATATCTGAGAAAGACATGATTGACAACTGCTTTTAATAATCAAATGCTTTGAGGTCTGAAGGTCAATAACCTATACACAGGTATAATGACACTGATTCATTTGGGTCAAACCCATTCTGCAAGATAACACATTTTAAAGAATTAATACAAATGGGTCCTTCATTCTTACCGAGACTGGAGCTTCAGCGTGACTCTGGGTCTCAAAGACTTGATGTTGCAGTCCACCTCTGGAGTCACCTGGATACTGAGCGTTGTGCTTCTGGTAGGAGTAGGGACGTTATAGTGGAGCACAACCTGGGATAGAGAAGAGGAAGTCAGGGAAACCATCCTGTCCAAATACAAACATCTTCCCTGTAATGTATATTAAAGCGCATCTTGCGCCACAGGACTGGGAGCAGAGATGTGTATTCACTGACCTGCACTGAGGCACAAGCACTGCCCTTCACTTCAACGCTGTACTTCCCTTCTGTGTCCTGCAGCGCCCTCTCCTGGTACAGAAGCTTGTTGTTTTGGTTCACATGGAAGAGGCACCGTTCCCCACTGGGAGACCGTACCGTCACTGTGCTGGCTCCTCCTCTACTGAACACCCTGGTGGAGTAGAGAGCCAGGGCCTGGAGGGCCACCACGGTGTCCTAGACATACAGACCACAGGACAATAATACCTTCTAGGCTCTGTACCAGTGGAAGTGAGCCTCACCAGGTTAGACATGAAGAACACAGAGTTCTGCCTGTACTAGTGCACAGGGTGCCATTTCAGACCACTGGTGTTTGGGAAGTATACCTGTGTGGAGGAGAAGCCTCCGTAGGCGTTCTGCTGCCTCACCAGCCACCTGACGATGCGGGAGGCGTAGCCCAGGTCAGAGGTAGACCGAGAAGAGGCACTGAGGGATGCCAGCAGAACGTAGGAGCTGATCTCCACCTCCAGGGAGGGTGAGGTCTCCGAGGAGGACTGGGACCAGTGCAGGAGACCCCCTGAGGAGCACACACCCACGTCAGGATAAGGACTAGCTTAGTCGTCCTAATACAGACTAGACGAAACAAAGTTGTGACCTCCCCAAATCAACTTTGGCTGTTTGATTGGACAAAGGTTTGCACTTTTAGGAAGACAGCACTAACAGATCTTGGACCAGGATATAGCTCACCCTCTTGAAATGAGATAGTGTCGAGGTGCTGCAGAAGCCGGGCCCGTGTCTCCATGTCACCTGCCAGGGTGAAGGTGTAGGCCAGCAGAGCAGTAGCGTAGGTGTTGGACATATCACTGGTGGAGTTCTTCAGGCAAGACAAGCTGTGGTCCACAACAGGATCCTGGAGCACAGAATAACAGCAGCACATTAAGACACAAGCCAGCCTGGTCCCAGATCAGTTTGGACTGGGTTCCATTCAATTAGTGACAGCTTTTTGCTGAGGAAAGGGATCATTTTTTCCTTGTAAATATTATAAATTGTGTATATGCAGGGCGCCTCTGATAGAGGCCTTGGTCTCAATGGGATTCTTAAAATAAAGGTGAAAGCAGACAATACAAACAGATCTGGGACCAGGCTAGAGCACATATCAGGAGTAACAGATTCAGATCTGCTTTGTTATTTCATAGGCTACGTCATTGTAGAATCTTTACATGACAGTTGATTTCATACAGGAGGCTAAATTACTTGCGAGAAACGGTTACGTGGAGTGAAGCTACTTACCGACACGGACATGTTGAGCTCCAGCATTGAAGCAGTGATGTAAGCCGTCAGTGTGACTTCATCCGTCACTCCACCCTAGAAAACAATGTTAAAAGACTAACTGCATCTAGCCACATTTAACATCCTTCAATATAAATACCTTCATTCTGTTGTTCAAGAGCTTCCCTAAAGTTCTGAAACAGCCATGTTTGCCTTGTTGACGTTCCAACCAAGTCTTGGACTGCTCCATTGTTGCCGGGTCAACATAGATGAAAGACTGGGCTTTGCCAAAGGATCTCAAGACAAAAGCAGTCAGCCTGAAGAAAGAACCGGATTCATTTAAAAGCCCTGACATAATAATATCGTCAAGCTCCAAGTCATGACATCACATGTCAACTGTCAGTAGGTGAAAAACAAGCCAAGTACTCACCAGGTGTTCCCCAAGCCTTGTCCAAACGTGCTGTACGCACCATCAGCATTCTTGTAGTTCAGCTGCCTTTGGTAACCTGCCGGTGGGTTTTTAGCATGAACAGTGACCAAGTGGTTGTTCTGCTCCCTATATCAGGGCTCTCCAACCCTGTTCATGGAGAGCTACCCTCCAACCAAGCTGTAATTAACCCCATTCAGCCAGCTAATTATTAGACCAGGGTTGGAGAGTCCTGCACTATGAGACAGTAGGAATCCATGTGTTATGTAGCTCCATCGTTACCATGACAGCAGGGTACACCGTGGAGAAACACTTTAAAATGGTTTGGAATAGAAAACTAAATCCTCTAGTTGGACAAATCCAGCCCGGTTTGTGGATTTGGTGTCTAATCAAGACAGATTTTAAGGGACTCTCCTACCACTAGTGAGGAACTTGGTGGCCTTGTCTAGGATGGCTGGCGTGAGCTGCTTTGTATTCCGCAGGTACTCCAGGATGTAGATATTGGGGGAGAGCAGGGCCATATTCTGCTCCCCACACCCATACGGCATCTGCAACAGTCCATCCAGGTTGTTGAGGGCCCGACCCAGGATGTCCCCTACAGAGAAACAAGGGACTTCTGTTACACTGTCCTCTTTAGCAAACAGCAGCACTGGAGAAGGGTTGTCTTCCCACCACTACACAATGGTTTATTTTACCCAGAACAGAGAGGGAAATCCTAGCAGAGCCATCCACCACATTCTGGGGGAGTTGTACTTCCACCTCCTCTGTCAGAGCTTCTCCTGTGGACACAAAGATAAGCTGAATGAAGATGATCACATCAACCACCGTGAACATTCAACGCTGATTCATTACTGACCAGTAGGACACAGCAACCAGTTGTAGGTGTGGCTCTTCTCTGTTCCCTCAGCCTGGAGGACAGGAGAGGAGAGGGATTCTTTTCAGAGGCAGTTACACCAGACACCATCTGTGCAACCTAACAGCAGTAGACTACATACCTTCACCAGCAGGCTCCGTGTGACTGTGTCAACGCGTCCTCTCTCCGGTACGTTCACAACCCCGTTGCCACACGCAGCGTGGGACTGGACAGCCGCTGCACTAACGGACACGTTCAAAACCCCTACACACAGTACAGCACAGGTTACACAACTCAGGTTGACATCCATTCTGCCGTTTCAACAGTTGAATGAAGACTAACCCAGGACAGAGGGGGCCATTGTCCAACTGAAGGTCTTTCGTCCATTGGCACACAAGCACGAGGAGGAGTCCTGGACATCACGCACAGGTGTGAGAGTGTAGTCGGAGGAAAGAGCTGGAGTCACAGAAACCTGCCAAAGAGGAACATGTCCTAAGATAACATGGTACGACAAAAACAATACAACTCAAGAAACCATCCTGGTGCACTGTCGTACCATGATGCACTTGGAGAGGTAATTAAACACGGTGGCCTTCAGCTCAAAGTGCTCTCCCCGGATGACTGAGTAGGGCAGGGTGAGCTCCAGGAAGAAGGGCTGGAAGACCGTGAGCTCCACCAGAGGAGCCAGACCGAAGCCACTGGGGGCCAGGCAGAAGACCTCAGTCTCCCAGGTGGTGATGGTGTCTGGGACTGTCAGGGGGACATCTGCTGATCCAGACTCCCTGGAATACAGAGGTCAGAGTTCAAACAGAAAGCCACCAAGTGTACAATGGAGTAGGACTCATTTCAACACCGTTTGTTGTTACAAATGCATTTAAGCTTTATCTAACCAGGGACACCCATTGAGGTCAAAGGCCTACAGTTTAGAGGTTCAGGTTCCTAATCTACTCTTTTGATATGAGGCAAGAGCTAAGAGGGCTTTCACCAGAGGTCAGCCTCACTGCGCAGAGCACTTACCCAACTTCCACAAGATCCCAAATCCACGTCTCAGGGAAGAATGTACGGACCGTCTGTATGGGTGGCGGAGGTGGAGCGGCAAGTCCACCAGCCACAGCCATTTCAAGTCTAGGACCCGCTGATCCAGGCCTGTAAGCTACTACTAACACAAAACATGCCCATTATTGTCAAGTTCAAAATGGACTGAATGCTGTGCTCAGACCAGTTTAACCAGGCTTTGTTATTCTAGCAAAAGGTAATCCATTTCCCAAGGTTCATTAAAGACTTGTGGCAATGATGAGAATAAGGGTTGGTAAGGACATCTCACCATAGGAGCGACGGTACTGGTTCCCCTGGTAACTGAGGCAGGAAGGTACTCTTATATCCAGGTTAGTCGCTAGCTTCAGTCCCAGTGTCTAGAAATGTCAGAAACAACTAATTATTAATAAATGTCCGTTTGTCATTCTATTAAGTTTAACAGTGGAAGATGAACACATTGTAACAGTGTGGGGACTGATTCTTCCCAGAAAGAAAAGAAAAGGGGCTTCAAGTTGACAAAACAGGGCAGAAATATTTACCTGAAAAACTGCATAAGGATCATTTGTCTCCTCAGACGGTCCATATGGGTATGGCATTATGAATCTCCTTGGTCTAACACGTAAACATGCTACTGGATCTTCAAGCTCGTAGGGAATATAGGTCGTCTCCTTGACTGGTAACAAATCAAATATCTGGAATGGGACAACAGGGAGGCTTGAAATTCTCTTGTTCATTGGGGACTGAAAGTGGGAGGACTACTTGCCCTTGAATAAAAGGACACTCAATTTTGGTTTCTCCAGCCAGAGAACGAGTCTCATTACATTTGATAAAAGCTCCCCAAATAACCAGTGAACAGATCCACTCCATGTCTGCTGTAGTCACTGGTTGTATTCCCAGCACCACCAAAACTGTAGGTATGGTGGTACCACTGTTGTTCACTTCAGGAGCTCCGTTACCTTGTCAGCATCCAGCCTCTTCCCTGGCTCCATGATGCCAACACTCTGGTCCACAGCACTGAGGCCACAGAGGGAACCGGGCTGGGCCGAGAGACGCAGGGTGTTCTCCTCCCCTGGGACAGCGTTGGAGGGCGAGAACGCCACCAACACCTGGCATACACATCAGATACCATTACTCCAGGTATGATACAGTCTGCATGGAAATACTGGACACCTTTCATAAAGTGGCAACAATGACAGACTCCTGCACACACACACACCTTGTTCCTGAAGCATTTCTCAGTGGGGAAGTTCATGCTGTGGGCAATGACAGTCTCACTGGGTAGCATACTGTACACCAGGAGCTGAACCACCGGTGCCATCTCTGGAACCACTGCCAACTTCAAGGTGACGTCACCCTCAGCTACTGCAACGCAAGAGCAGGTCACTGTCGTCAAGCACCTTCCAGAACGGTCAGAATCACTTAATGAAACTCACTCACCAGGACTGTCCTGCTGCACAGTAACATTGATGTGTCCATGCTGAACTATGACCCCTCTGGATAAGGCCTGGAGGGAAAGGGAACAGTTCTCAGCAACTCAGAGGAGCCACTGCAACCTGGACTCACGGGGTAGACGTAACATGGTAAACAAATCCAGGACTCCAATTAGTATGATACGTTATGTTTTCATTAGTGGATGTCCATCATCCATTTCATATAGGCTACGAATTCCAATTTGTAACATGAGCTAGGTTGGGTTACCGTGGTTGATTAGGAGTATTGGTGCAGTATAGGAACATCCTTCCTTTGAAAGTGTGGCTGGGGCAACGTCTGAAATGATCCTGGTCAAAAGGAGTGCAACTAGGAAATATGGTGCCATTTGAGAGGTTTGCAGGTTGTTCCTGGTTCTACTCACCAGGTAGAGGACATCCACAGAGCCCTTTGGGACAGTCTCCCCTACGATGGCATAGCGGATGGTGATTGACACTGCCTGCCCACATGCCAGTGGTTTCTCCATCTTCTGAATAGCCAGGGAGCTGGACGGTTTACTGTCTGGGGCAGCGGGCTGGATCAGTGAGAGGACGTGTTGCCCTCTGTTGAAATAGGGGACCCTGTATCCTGGGTACTCCACTTGTGGGGTGTCACTCACCTGGAAAGGAACAAAAGGAAGAGTCTAACTAAAGGCCCAATCCTAAATCAACCCCTAGACCCCGTCCTATATACAGTGGGGATCTGACAGGATGACGGGAAGCAATATAATAACAGATCCACCTTACTTCCACCTAGCCCATCTTGGTCACAGCATGTTAGGGTCATGGCCTTAGGGCAGCGTTTCCCAACTGTCCTGGGGACCCCCCTAACACTACACAGCTGATTCAAATCTTGATGAAGAGTTCATTATTTGAAGTCAGCTGCGTAGGGCAACAAACTAGGACAGTCGGGGAAACGCTGGCATGGAGTATAAAGTCTCAAACCGACAAGGAATCATACTTACTACGAGGTTAATATTCTCTTTGGGCATACTGGTTGTGTTGACGGAGAACCTGGCAATACCACGACTGTCCGTGGTTAGGTTCTGTAGTCGTAGATATGAGGACCAGCCTTTCTCCTCAAACAGGTAGACTAACATGTCAGAGATGGGTGTGTTGTTAAAGCGAACAGCATTTATCTGAGGAAAAGGTATGAATGAAGTGACACCACATACTGGTACTTCAGGAAGCAGGACAAACAAAAAGCATCCACAAGTCAACAGGAACACCATTTGGACTTACCTTGCCTTCGATAATTGATCCATGCTCATAGATTTGGGGTGTGTCAACAAATGTGAATTCTCCAATCACATAGGAGAGCTCTACATTTTTTTCCTCTGACAGTGTAATACCTGTCAAATGAAGACAAATAATAGGATGCTATATTTCACAATTACCAGTACCAACACCATGCAGAAACTTAATTGCCCCCCCCCCCCCACCTTGTAGTTTCTTGCCCTAGCACAACAGCTGATTCAAATCATCAAAACTACATTACGAGATGGTTATTTGAGTCAGCCGTGTAGCGCTCGGGCAAAAACCAAAACGTGAACCCAGGGGGGGCCCCAGGACAGTTAAGGAAACCCTGATCTAATGAAACAGGCAATAGTTACATTGCCATCAGCTGAAGTGAAATGAAGGGTTTGTATTGAGTAAATGACATGATGCATCTCATAATGATTGTGATAGAGGACTTGCCTGTCCCCTCCTCCTGAACTTCTGCACGGAAACTAAACACGTCTCCCAGCAATTTCTCTCCTGCATTCTTTGTGAAAATTGCCAAGTTGAAGGCATAAGAAGCACAGCCAGTATGGTCCATCTAGGAAAAGCAAGCAGAACCACACAAAAACAGATTTCAATGTAATCCGTTGGTAAATACAGCACTACTAGTTATAGGAAAGCATACAAACCTCTATTGACTCTTTGTGGCATGGAGGTGTGTAATCAGGAACTCCTTGTGGATTTCTCTCATCAATTGTTATTGGTATCACTGCATTGTCCACCAAGGGACGGCACAACTTCACCCCTGCTTTACCAGGTACAGGCTGCCCATACGTGTATCTGATTTCAATTCACAACAAGACAAGTGTCAATTTCCTACATCCAGTTACCATATTAAAAACATAACACCTAAAGGCTTGTGCATTCCTGCAGGCTTTAAGTCACGTATTTAACATGGTCAATGAATCTGGACCTGTCTTCATAGAGCCTCAGAATGGGATCAGTTTTAACTATAGATCATAATGAACAAGGTCACATGTCAGGGTGGGACCTGATCCTAGAACACCAATCCTAATCCGAGACGCTTTATGACCTAAGAACCCGCTGTTCATGTAAATGCCACTAACAAATCTCAGGGATCGTAGCAGCAGTAGCACTATAGGTCTTCAATTAGCATATTTATATTTTAAACAAGTGTATTTCAGTATTCTCAAATGCATAACAATTTCTACATGAAGCTACAGTACTAGCGGAGGCTGCTGCCTACAGACTTGAAATCATTGGAATACTAGTCACACCATCTCATATGTATATACTGTATTCTATACCTCAGATATTTGTGAAATTGTTACATATTGCGACCAATAAAATGTGATTTACTTGTATTTTCAAACATCCAAATCCTTACTTTGAAATGTGAAAGTAAATTAAATACTAACTACAATACATTGCAAATCACCAATAGTGTTTACTCACTCTGCACACACTTTCACTTCATACTCTTCTTGAACAACGCTGATCTTGTCAGTGAGGTTCATCTGGATCTCAAACTTGGGCAAAACTACAGAGAAAAAGAACAGCAGTCAACTCTAGAACGTTCCAGGATTGTGATGCATCCATTCAACATTACCTAGCATGAAAGAGAAACTCAACCTACCATACTTTTCTACTTTGAAGTTGTGGTAGATTTTCTCTTCACCAATCCACACTACAATGGTATAGGATCCTACAGGTGCTTCAGAGTTCAGGGGGTGAGAAAGCTGCAGAATGTTGCCACTGGATGTAGTGTTGACCCACTGTCCAATCCGGTTGTGATTAACATCCTGTTGGTTCATAGGAAGGGGAACCTTCAGCAGGACAAGGAGTCAGCTCTATTCATGACATTTCTATCTGCAACATGCATTTACTCAAGGGGGCCCAGATCACACAAAGCTGACTGGAAGTATTTGGCTACGTTCTACACTAGGTGGAAATGAGGACCTAGCTAGCTGGGGGAGTCATAATGTTGCAGTATTTACACTGACAGTCAACATATAGTTAGACTAACAAAGATCTTACCTCAAGTTCCACAATGTTGTACTGTGAAGGGCAAAGACAAGAGATGGGTTCATGTTTCATTAATAACACCAATTCCAAAACAGCAGAGGAGCATAACTGTCTACAACCACAGGAACTAGACAGGTGATTGGCTTGGTCGCTTAACGTAAACATCACATGTAGCATTTGCACTGGGAATGGCAATTCAATCTCAGGAAGAGATGATTCTATTCTGACCAACATGAATGGAAACCCCATGTCCTGGCTGGCTGATTGCTGTACATAGTGTTACATAATACCAGATTGCTATGGCCATCACAGTATTGCCACACTTCTGTATTTGGGTTTGAAATAGTAGAGACTGACCTAAAAGACTATTTTCAATATTATATTTCCAACTCACCAACTGATTGACAGGGCTAAAATTGGTATCCAAGGTGACGACTCTAAAATGCACTGTAGACAAACACAATAAGAATATTACAAGCATCATTTCAGACAACTTTCTCAACATTCCAAGGATTCCCAGAAATACTGGTTGAGGATTTCCATCCTGAGTGAACCCAGTGGGTTTACTGCATCTGCACCACATTCCTCAACAACGAGGCTCTTCAGATGTCTACCGTTTCCCTCTACAATCCTCATAAGCCACGCAGAGTGGACAGGACCAGACTGGGGGAAGAGCATTGCCGGCAATGATAGTGTTCTTTTCTACACAATTATTGCCTGATGCATTTCAAACAATACTTCCTTCTAATACAGTTATAGCCTCAAATAAACAAAGGGAACATGGTGGGGTCGTGGAAGGCTGTTGATATCAAAATGGGGTCAGTGGCCCATAAAGTTCAAAGCCCTGGAGTAAACCATCAGCCAATTGTCCTGTTGTTTCTCAGCAACCAGACTAAAGGTGTACTGGCTCTAATATTACCCGTTTGTCCTGGGTTGTA
This sequence comes from Salmo trutta, assembly GCF_901001165.1. NCBI lineage: Eukaryota > Metazoa > Chordata > Actinopteri > Salmoniformes > Salmonidae > Salmo > Salmo trutta. The sequence goes on from NC_042988.1 coordinate 5,458,882, forward strand.
GATTGGTTTGTCCGTTTGGATGAACGTCATGGGGCCGTAGGGTTTGATCATGACCCTTCTCTCCTCTGTTGATAGAAATGTTACCCCTCGAACCTCCACCTTAAAGTTCTGCACTTCGTCGCTCTTCACATGAGGGGCCTGTCAGAGACCGAGACAGAGCAACACCGGTGAACTAACGGACCGATAACATAGGACATTAAAATGTGGTGCCGTGTGGCCCAGCTGGTAAGAGCGTGCCACTAGCAACTTCAAGGTAGAGCGTGTAACTCCTGCAGGGATCACATTATGCACTCAGCGTACTGTAAGTTACATATATAAATTGTTGTTTCGATAGTATATACTAGCATGCAATCAAAACCTGAATCCGAAGAAAAGTTCTGGTAGGCCACCACATTGACATTTCCCATAAAATAAGCTGGCATTGCACAAACAACCTAAGCAATGCATCAAAGCTGAGAAGTACAGTACACTCTTATTGGACTGGCTCTAGATGTCCACCAGTGCTGGGCTGACCTGAAACTGGAAACAGCGGTGAAACTCTTGGTCAGAAGTCTCGTGGAGAAGTGTTTTGTTCTGCCCGTCGGCCATCAGAGATATGGTCATGACCAGGGTCTCGTTGGGCTGCAGAAGGCTGGCACAAAGCTTGGCCTCTGAGCCTGCCTGGATCACTGCAGGAATGGCTACCATGTAAACCCTACAGAGAACACACCCGGCAACGGGAAAATCACTACACCTCTAAACACAAAGCCAGGTGAAATAAATATACAGGGGGGATAAAGATCTGCACAAAGGGTAGATGAAAAATTGCTCTAAATCTGCTGACAGAACATTAAACCGAGACAAGCAAGTCTGACCATTCAATTCTAACTTGTGACTGCAGATTTACTTACGGTCTTGGAGTCTCTTGACAGACACAAAGCCAGTGAATGCAGGCAAAGAGTATCCATCTCCAAACCTCAAGCCCAGGAAGAACCATGACTAAAGGAGAAAAATAAACCACCAAGTCCGTTATGACCCAGTATTCCTACATGGAGAGAGAGAGAGAGAGAGAGAGAGAGACCTAACAATACGATTTCAAAATTCTTTCCTGGGCACTGCAAACCTTGCATTCCATTCATTATCAGAAGCAGCCACCCACTGACATGCCACCAGACAGGGAGAAGCAACCCCAAACAGGCACCAACCTGGTCTCAGACCATTTCATACGCAAAACCAAAACACTCAAGTATGATATATTACATTGTTTACATTTGTGGATGCCCGTCATCCATTTGGTATGATGTGTTAAAAACCACGCAAAATGGACATTTTACAAATTACAATTTGTTGTGGCCAACATGAGCTAGGTAGCTAACATTATCTAGGCTAAACATTAGGAGTAAAGTTAATTAGCATGTTTGCTAACCTTAACCCTTTTACCTAAGTAGATGAAGTTGCTTTTTACCCCAAATGTTATACTTCGGTTTTATTACACCCACCCCTCCACTCTTTTTGCCTTAAGTAGCCGTCTCCTGTAAAAATACTAAACGTAACACTCCCATATGGATTTCAGTCTCGCGGATTTACATTTATTATGTTACATATAGTCAATGACACCAGGCTGCAGACACAGGTCGGCAAAAAGGCTCAATTGCACGTAGGTTGGCGTTTTACTTCTAGACCGAGTTATAGTATCTCGGTCTAGAAAGTGGGTGCCAAACACAGATTGCAAAAGTATGTCTTCCGCATTGCATTTGGTATAGCCTGTAAAAGACCAGATGTAAGTAAAAATGCAAGGCAGTAACTTTTTTTGTTAATTGATCGCGGACCTGTTGTTTGGGGTATAAGATTGCACCACAAGTTGCTATAGCACCTGTGACCCAGGCATACTCACCACAGCGGATTGTTTGTGGACTCAGTCGAAAGTAAATATCCCCCGTCGGTCATGTCCCTATAAATATCCTTAGTTCCGGACTTTTTTCTAATTACTAAGCGCTCGCACCTGCTGGATATTCAGGGAGTTCGATTAGACTGAACGGCCATTTCAAATGCTCGATCATGTTGTCAACAACAAGGCAGCATGGCGCGTACAGTAATTCAGGAACATAGGTCTACAACATGTATTCTATCCATCAAATGCTGAAGCACGTATGGGGTTTTTATCAAGACCAAGCCCTTTTAGGCCTATGTATATGAACACTCCTAAATCATTACTCCACGTGCTTTTGTACACTGCTGCAACTCGCTGTTTGTTTGTTACCTATGCGTAGTCACTTCGCCCCCACCTACATGTTGATTACCTCAACTAGCCTGTGGGCTCGATACCGGTGCCCCCTGTATATAGCCTCGTTATTGTTATTCTTATTGTGTTACTTTTTATTATAGTCTACTTGTTCTTCTTGAACTGCACTGTTGGTTAATTAAGGGCTTGTAAGTAAGCATTTCACGGTAAAGTCTACACTTGTTGTATTCGGCGCATGTGACAAAAAAAGTTTGATTTGATTTGACCTACATCACTTTGTTTTGACGCAGGACAGATAATTGAATCAATCCCCTCCTATCACAGCCATTCAACTCTGTAACTGTTTTAAAGTCACCATTGGCCTCAGGGTAAAATCCCTGAGCAGCTTCCTTCCTCACTGGCAACTGAGTTGGGAAGGACGCCTGCATCTTTGTAGTGACTGGGTGTATCGACACACCATCCAAAGTGTAATTAATAACTTCACCATGTTGAAAGGGATATTCAATATCTGCTTTTTATTTTCACCCATCTACCAACCCATCTGCTCTACTTTATGAGCCATTGGAAAACCTCCCAAGTTTTTGTGGTTGTATCTGTGTTTGAAATTCACTGCTCGACTGAGGGACCTTACAGATAATTCTATGTGTGGGGTACAAAGATGAGGTAGTCATTACTGCACACAGTGAGTCCAACCTATGTGACTTGTTAAGCACATTTTTACTCCTGAACTTATTTAGGCTTGCCATAACAAAGAGGTTGAATACTTATTGACAAGACATTTCAGCTTTTTATTTGTAATTCATTTGTAAAAAATACATAAATAAAAAACAATTCCACTTTGACATTATGGGGTATTGTGGGTAGGCCAGTGACCAAACAAATCTCAGTGTAATCCATTTTAAATTCAGGCTGTACCATGTGGAAAAAGTCAAGGGGTGAGAATACTTTCTGAAGACACACCCTTACTGCACCATGTCTTCCTTTGAACATGAGTATGAATAAAACCTTGACATGTCTTCTCTACAAAACATGTCATCTACAAAATAGCTTCCAGTACTCTACTCAGCAAACTGGATGCAGTCTATCACAGTGCCATCCGTTTTGTTACCAAATCACCTTATACCACCCACCTCTGCGACCTGTATGCTCTAGTCGGCTGGCCCTCACTACATATTCGTCGTCAGACCCACTGGCTCCAGGTCATCTATAAGTCTATGCTAGGTAAAGCTCCGCCTTATCTCAGTTCACTGGTCACGATAACAACACTCACCCGTAGCACACGTTCCAGCAGGTCTATCTCACTGGTCATCCTCAAAGCCAACACCTCTTTGGCCGCCTTTCCTTCCAGTTCTCTGCTGCCAGTGACTGGAACGAATTGCAAAAATCGCTGAAGTTGGAGACTTTTATTTCCCTCACCAACTTTAAACATCAGCTATCTGAGCAGCTAACCGATCGCTGCAGCTGTACATAGTCCATCTGTAAATTGCCCACCCAATCTACCTACCTCATCCCCATACTGTTTTTATTTTATTTACTTTTCTGCTCTTTTGCACACCAGTATCTCTACTTGCACATCATCATATGCTCATTTATCACTCCAGTGTTAATCTGCTAAATTGTAATTATTCGCTCCTATGGCCTATTTATTTCCTACCTCCTCATGCCTTTTGCACACACTGTATATAGACTTTCTTTTTTTTCTACTGTGTCATTGACTTGTTTTATTGTGTTATTGGCTTCTTTATTGTTTACTTCATGTGTAACTCTGTGTTGTTGTCTGTGTCACACCGCTTTGCTTTATCTTTGCCAGGCCGCAGTTGTAAATGAGAACTTGTTCTCAATCAGCCTACCTGGTTATTAAATAAAGGTGAAATAAAAAATAAAATAATATACAGTTGAAGTCAGAACTTGACATACACCTTAGCCAAATACATTTAAACACTCAGTTTTTCACAATTTGTGACATTTAATCCTAGTCAAAATTCCCTGTCTTAGGTCAGTGAGGATCACCACTTTATTTTAAGAATGTGAAATGTCAGAATAATAGTAGAGAATTATTTTTTTCAGCTTTTATTTCTGTCATCACATTCCCATTGGGTCAGAAGTTTACATACACTCAATTAGTATTTGCTAGCATTGCCTTTACATTGTTTAACTTGGGTCAAACATTTCAGATAGCCTTCCACAAGCTTCCCACAATAAGTTGAGTGAATTTTGGCCCATTCCTGCTGACAGAGCTGGAGTAACTGAGTCAGGTTTGTAGGCCTCCTTACTCGCACACGCTTTTTCAGTTCTGCCCACACATTTTCTATAGGATTGAGGTCAGGGCTTTGTGATGGCCACTCCAGTACCTTGACTTTGTTTTCCTTAAGCCATTTTGCCACAACTTTGGAAGTATGCTTGGGGTCATTGTCCATTTAGAAGACGCATTTGCGACCAAGCTTTAACTTCCTGACTGATGTCTTGAGACGTTGCTTCAATATATCCACATCATTTTCTTCCTCATGATGCCATCTATTTTGCGAAGTGCACCTGTCCCTCCTGCAGCAAAGCACCCCCACAACATGATGCTGCCACCCCCGTGCTTCAAGGTTGGGATGGTGTTCTTCGGCTTGCAAGCCTCCCCCTTTTTCCTCCAAACATGACAATGGTCATTATGGCCAAACAGTTCTATTTTTGTTTTATCAGACCAGAGGACATTTCTCCAAAAGGTACGATCTTTGTCCTCATGTGCAGTTGCAAACCGTAGTCTGGCTTTTTTATGGCGGTTTTGGAGCAGTGGCTTCTTCCTCGCTGAGCGGCCTTTCAGGTTATGTCGATATAGCACTCGTTTTACTGTGGATACAGATACTTTTGTACCTGTTTACTCCAGCATCGTCACAAGGTCCTCTGCTGTTCTGGGATTGATTTGCAGTTTTCGCACCAAAGTACTTCATCTCTAGGAGACATCACGTGTCTCCTTCCTGAGCGGTATGACGGCTGCATGGTCCCATGGTGTTTATACTTTAGTACTATTGTTTGTACAGATGAACGTGGTACTTTCAGGCGTTTGGAAATTGCTCCCAAGGATGAACCAGACTTGTGTAGTTATACAATTTTTGTTTCTGAGGTCTTGGCTGATTTTCCCATGATGTCAAGCAAAGAGGCACTGAGTTTGAAGGTAGGGCTTGAAATACATCCACAGGTACACCTCCACTTGACTCAAATGATGTCAATTAGCCTATCAGAAGCGTCTAAAACCATGACATCATTTTCTGGAATTTTCCAAGCTGTTTAAAGGCACAGTCAACTTAGTGTATGTGAACTTCTTACACACTGGAATTGTGATAAAGTGAATTACAAGTGAAATAATCTGTCTGTAAACAATCGTTGGAAAAATTACTTGTGACATGCACAACCGACTTGCCAAAACTATAGTTAGTTAACAAGAAATTTGTGGAGTGGTTGAAAAACAAGTTTTAATGACTGCAATCTAAATGTATGTAACTTCCGACTTCAACTGTAGGACTACAAATCCCATACTTTAGTCTGCATGTTGTGATGTTGTGCAGAGTGGTAGTTCTATTGGGATTATATAGTGGGCGTCTTTATAATGGGATAGTTTTTCTACTTTGTTGTTTTTATTGTGTGTGTGTGTGTGTGTGTGTGTGTGTGTGTGTGTGTGTGTGTGTGTGCGTGTGTGTGTGTACACACGTTCACCGTATCTCCAACCGGCTCGGATGGACGAGAGGTGGGACCAAGAACCCAGAGGAGACAAGCAAGGCCCTGGAAGACTGGTTACCAAGGTAACCAGACACCACCACTTCCTGTACCTCTGACCCATCAGGTCACTCGTTAACCAGTCACTGACCAAACAAATCAAATCAAATGTATTTCTATAGCCCTTCTTACATCAGCTGATATCTCAAAGTGCTGTACAGAAGCCCAGCCTAAAACCCCAAACAGCAAGCAATGCAGGTGTAGAAGCACGGTGGCTAGGAAAAACTCCCTAGAAAGGCCAAAACCTAGGAAGAAACCTAGAGAGGAACCAGGCTATGAGGGGTGGCCAGTCCTCTTCTGGCTGTGCCGGGTGTAGATTATAACAGCACATGGCCAAGATGTTCAAATGTTCATAAATGACCAGCATTAATAATCATAGTAGTTGTCGAGGGTGCAACAAGTCAGTAACACAAGAGTAAGTGTCAGTTGGCTTTTTCATAGCCGATCTTTGAGAGTATCTCTACCGCTCTTGCTGTCTCTAGAGAGTTGAAAACAGCAGGTCTGGGACAGGTAGCACGTCCGGTGAACAGGCCAGGGTTCCAGCAGGTCTGGGACAGCAGGTCTGGGACAGGTAGCACGTCCGGTGAACAGGTCAGGGTTCCATAGCTGCAGGCAGAACAGTTGGAACTGGAGCAGCAGCACAGCCAGGTGAACTGGGGACAGCAAGGAGTCATCGAGCCAGGTAGTCCTGAGGCATGGTCCTAGGGCTCAGGTCCTCCGAGAGAGAGAAAGAAAGAAAAAGAGAAAGAGAGAATTAGAGAGAGCATATTTAAATTCACACAGGACACCGACCGGAAAAGACAAGAGAAATACTCCAGATGTGACAGACTGACCCTAGCCCCCCGACACAAACTACTGCAGCATAAATACTGGAGGCTGAGACAGGAGGGGTCAGGAGACACTGTGGCCCCATCCGATGAAACCCCCGGACAGGGCCAAACAGGTAGGATATAACCCCACCCACTTTGCCAAAGCACAGCCCCCACACCACTGGACCACACCACCAATCAGATCCCTTACAGCAGGAAAGGGAAACATTTGGCCTTGTGATTTCTGTCTGACATGATTTTGATGAAGACGGGGATGGTGATTGATGATCTTCCTCTCTCTTCCCCGACACAGGGATCTATGGAGTGAGATCAACATGTTGCTGGTGGGGTTTGGTCAACAGGTGTGTCTACCTGTCAATCCTCTCTGCTCCGTGTGTCTGAACAAGCACAGCTGCCCCTCCGCCCACCAAGCCTCCCCAGCCAAGAGGCCTAAAGCTGGGTCACCTCGCACACCACACTCCCCCAAGACCTCCAGGGTCAAGCTGGAGCCTGGTTCTCTTGGTTTGGGGTTACCACCCCCTTCCTCCTCCTCCTCAGCCACACCTGTCAAAGAGGAACCTCTGGCTACCGCCCTCTCCCCTCCTCTGCTGCCCAGAAAAAGGAAGTCCAAAGCCAAAACCTTCTCTACATGATACGACAGAAGGGAGTAGAATCCCTATAGAGTCCTTCCTCCCAAAGTGTGCACTTGTCACTTCCCTTGACTGATTTGAAATGAGCGGTACTAGAAATATGCTGGTAACTCCTACTAGCCCAGTGGTATTAACTTCTTTAGCGGGGAGACCATTTTTGGACCGAATTTCTGTGGACCCCATTTATTTTGCTAGAATTTCACAACCCCACCCCAAAATAACCTTCAAATCATTACATTTAGATCAACTAATGACCAATTCATTATATTTTCATATTTATCAAACTGAAAACCAATAAATAAAAGTACTCAATAAAATTGTCTTTTTCAAATGATCTCAAACACGTTTGTATATTGTCCCATACAATAATCGTCACTTTCATGTTTTGTTCCCAAAACAAATAGCGACCTGACAATACCACTGACATAATCCTCGCAGATATACCAGAGTGCCTAAGATGTGTAGGGGTCAGAGGTCCATTTGGAATTAACAATGTGAGTGTAAGACACTCAGTGCCACATGTGATTGCGTTCCCCCTGGAAACTGACGGTCAGAATCCTAATCGGAGTTTGAGTTCACGGATAGAATGCACTTGATATCATTACACCCTTAAGTGACCACTGAATTGGGTTGATATTTCGCCATCTTTAATATGCTGATAAAATATTAACGCAACATCTTCAATGATTTTACAGAGTTACAGTTCGTATAAGGAAAGCAGTCAATTGAAATAAATTAGGCCCTGATCTATGGATTTCATGTGACTGGGCAGGGGCCCACCCACTGAGTCAGACCATCAGAATGAGGTTTCCCCCCACGAAAAGGCTTTACTACAGACAGAAATACTCCCGTTTCATCAGCTGTCCGTAGACGATCCCGCAGGTGAAGAAGCCGGATGTGGAGTTCCTGGGCTGGCAGGGTTACACGTGGTCGTGAGGACGGTTGGAAGTACCGGCAAATTATTTTAAAAATGACGTTGGATGCGGGTAATGGTAGAGAAATGATTCAATTATCTGGCAACAGCTCTGGCAGACATTTCTGCAGTCAGCATGCCAATTGCACGCGCCTTCAACTTGACAGCTGTGGGATTGCGACAAAACTGCACATTTTAGAGTGGCCTCATTGTCCCCAGCACAAGGCGTACATGTGTCATCAGGTTCTTGAAAATGCCCCACCTGTCAAGTGGATGGATTATCTTGGCAAAGTAAAAATGCTCACCAGCAGGGATGTAAACAAATTTGTGCGCAATTTCAGAGCTTTTTTGTGCATATGGAACATTTCTGGAACTTTTATTTCAGCTCATGAAACATGGGAACACTTCACATGGTGATATATTTTTGTTCACTATTGTTTAAGAATTCCTGAGTACTGTCCAATCAAGAGGGCTTGTTAAATCTTCTCTGAACCGAAACATCTGGTATTGTACTGCTGTCGAAAGTACAGTGATTGCTTAGTTTGCCAGCTCAGCATGTACAGTCGTGGCCAAAAGTTTTAATGACACATTCATTTTCACAAAGTTTGCTGCTTCAGTGTCTTTAGATATTTTTTGTCAGATGTTACTATGGAATACTGAAGCATAATTACAAGCATTTCATAAGTGTCAAAGGCTTTTATTGATAATTACATGAAGTTGATGCAAAGAGTCAATATTTGCAGCGTTGACCCTTCTTTTTCAAGACCTACGCAATCCTCCCTGGCATGCTGTCAATTAACTTCTGGGCCACATGACTGATGGCAGCCCATTCTTGCATAATCAATGCTTGGAGTTTGTCAGAATTTGTGGGTTTGTCCACAAGTTCAATGGGATTAAGGTCTGGGGAGTTTCCTGGCCATGGACCCAAAATATCGATGTTGTGTTTCGAGCCACTTAGTTATCACTTTTGCCTTATGGCAAGGTGCTCCATCATGCTGGAAAAGGCATTGTTCGTCACCAGACTGTTCCTGGATGGTTGGGAGAAGTTGCTCTCGGAGAATGTGTTGGTACCATTCTTTATTCATGGCTGTGTTCTTAGGCAAAATTGTGAGTGAGCCCACTCCCTTGGCTGAGAAGCAACCCCACACATGAATGGTCTCTGGATGCTTTACTGTTGGCATGACACAGGACTGACGGTAGCGCTCACCTTGTCTTGTCCGGACAAGCTTTTTTCACCCCCAGATGCCCCAAACAATCGGAAAGGGGATTCATCAGAGAAAATGACTTTACCCCAGTCCTCAGCAGTCCAATCCCTGTACCTGTTGCAGAATATCAGTCTGTCCCTGATGATTTTCCTGGAGAGAAGTGGCTTCTTTGCTGCCCTTCTTGACACCAGGCCATCCAAAAGTCTTCGCCTCACTGTGCGTGCAGATGCACTCACACCTGCCATTCCTGAGCAAGCTCTGTACTGGCGGTGCCCCGATCCCGCGGCTGAATCAACTTCAGGAGATGGTCCTGGCGCTTGCTGGACTTTCTTGGGCGCCCTGAAGCCTTCTTCACAACAATTGAACCGCTCTCCTTGAAGTTCTTGATGATCCGATAAAACGGTTGATTTAGGTGCAATCTTACCGGCAGCAATATCCTTGCCTGTGAAGCCCTTTTTGTGCAAAGCAATGGTGACGGCACGTGTTTCCTTGCAGGAAACCATAGTTGACAGAGGAAGAACAATGATTCCAAGCACCACCTTCCTTTTGAAGCTTCCAGTCTTATTCGAACTCAATCAGCATGACAGAGTGATCTCCAGCCTTCCCTCGTCACTCACACCTGTGTTAAGGACAGAAAATCACTGACATGTAAGCTGGTCCTTTTGTGGCAGGGCTGAAATGCAGTGGAAAATGTTTTTGGGGGGATTCAGTTCATTTGCATGCCAAAGAGGGACTTCACAATTCATCTGATCACTCTTCATAACATTCTGGAGTATATGAAAATTGCCATCATACAAACTGAAAATGTATATTTGTCATTCTCAACTTTTGGCCACGACTGTACATTAGTCAACCCAGAATGTATTTTCTTTCCCATTGTGATAAGATAATTGATCTGTTTAAGGTTTTGACTAAAGTATTCCCCTCTGAAACCATGTAACTTTGTGAAATGTATTAGAATTAATAATTCTATAATGATGTGTTAAAGACTATAATCCAATACTGTGTGTGAGTAGACTTTAAGACTAGGACACTGTGTTAAAGGAATTTAATATCTTGATGATAATCAATAATCAATTCGCCTTGACTAATGCCCAAGGTTTGTAAGACAATGGGTTAAAATAATTAGGCAAGGACTTAGCTTTCTGCAAAAGGTTTCTGTGGCTTTATTCAGAGAACGTTCTGGTGTCAGGATAACAAAACAGTCATTATATAGTTCTTGCTAACTTACGCACATGCATTTACACACAATCCGTTGGTGACCTGCAACCCCCATAAACTTCACACTGTTTATCACCTTCTGGCTCAGCCTGTTCTTTTCCTCCAAGGTTAGGAACTCTTTGAAGCTTTACTCCCTTGACCATCTGCTTCTCTATCTCTCTATACTAATTGCATACACACATTTCTTTCCCTCTCCAGTGGTTCCTGGACTTTCCGGAACTAATCAGACTAATCGATCCCTACATTGATTATTCATTAACCATGCTGTATGACTAATAATTCATCATGGTTTATTGATTCATTTACCTTTATTAGATAATTCTCTTATCACACTGTTACTATTTCAAAATGAGCAGGGCATAGTTGATAAGACGACCTTGTGAAAGTAACAGGAAAAGGGGCCTCCCTGAGTTAGGGAGGGGAACAACTGCCCGAAAACGGATAGTCGAGCAGAAGATTAGGAGACAGGTGGCAGGAGTGTGATAAAGAATGTATGTGTACTGTGGAAAAATACAGCCGCCTAAAGTGGGGTGGAGTTCTCTACTGATGTGAGTTCTTTTGTGTGTGTGTGTACATATAAGACTGTGTCCTTATTTTTAGGCAAAGCTCTCGTAAATAAACGTTCTGACCATTGTAAGCTGGGTCTCCGTCTGCTTCATTCAACCAGAATCTTACACTCTCTGGGGGGAAGACTGAGTAGTTTAATTCAAGTTAGGTTTAAGAACATTGATAACTTAAATCACGTAACAATTTGGTCCTTCATCCAGAACCCAATACCTGTCGTCCAAAGGTGACACGCCGAAAACCGTGCACGGGCGGGTCTTTGACCCGTAAATTAAAGACCTGTCCCCTGACATTGGGGTTCCATAACAGGCCGGCATATACCTAAGGTCGGCAGAGACGGAATCCAACCAACATTGCTTTTCCCAGCCTACAAGACGAAGGTCAGTAAATCTTTATTTACGAATTTGGGGGAATGATTTAAGATATCTTGGATTTGATGTTCTAAATACTTGGAATTTATCAATAATAGGAGCTTAGTTATTCTACACAGATTCACTAAGGTGTTTTTACTTTGTGTATTAACAAAATCGATAAGGGAGCAGGTCCGCGAAGACCTGAGGTACATGTGCACTACCATAAATAAAACTAGCTTAATAATTGAGGTCAGTGTTTTACTTTGTGAAGTGGCCGAGAGGTTAAGGGATATAAAATAGGTGCTGTGAGATGATTTTGTGCAAATAGGATAACTTAAATGGTTAATTAACAAGTGGTAAATTAACCATAGATCCGAGTCAAGAGACATACCATGACATTTTCTAAGGCTCCCATTGGCTCTGAGGGCGCCAGAACATGGAATGATAACTCTGCAGTCTGAGCGAAAAACAGTAGGGGTTTTGGAGAGTGCTCCTTCTGAGAACAATGACACTGGCGTGCGCGTGCATGTGAAGACTCCATTTTCTTATTTCAGTGTTTGAACGGATACGTCTCCCGGTTGGAATATTATCGCTATTTTACGAGAAAAATCGCATAAAAATTGATTTTAAACAGCGTTTGACATGCTTCGAAGTACGTCGGATAGCGTCTTGAACGCAAGAACAAAACGCAGCCATTTGGATACAACTATGGATGATTTGGAACCAAAACATTGGTGTTGACGTAGAAGTCCTGGGAGTGCATTCTGACAAAGAACAGCAAAGGTAATCCAATTTTTCTTATAGTAAATCTGAGTTTGGTGAGTGTCAAAATAGCTAGCCGTGATATCTACTCAGAATATTGCAAAATGTGCTTTCACCGAAAAGCTATTTTCAAATCGGACACCGCGATTGCATAAAGGAGGAGTTCTGTATCTATAATTCTTAAAATAATTGTTTGTCAACGTTTATCGTGAGTAATTTAGTAAATTCACCGGAAGTTTGCGGTGGGTATGCTAGTTCTGAACACATGCTAATGTAAAAAGCTGGTTTTTGATATAAATATGAACAAAACATGCATGTATTGTATAACATAATGTCCTAGGAGTGTCATCTGATGAAGCTCAAAGGTTAGTGCTGCATTTAGCTGTGGGTTGTGACATATATGCTTACGGGATTATTTTTGGCAGGAGAGTACCCTGACATAATCTAATGTTTTGCTTTCGCTGTAAAGCCTTTTTGAAATCGGACAATGTGGTTAGATTAACGAGAGTCTTGTCTTTAAAATGGTGTAAAATAGTCATATGTTTGAGAAATTGAAGTTATAGCATTTGAGGTATTTGTATTTCGCGCCACGCGATTCCACTGGCTGTTGACTAGGTGGGACGCAAATGTCCCACCTTGCCCAGGGAGGTTAAGAACATTGTTAACTTAATTCACGTAACACATTGTCAGGTCATGAGCGTCACTGCTTTTCACAGCACACTCTTAATCCCAGTATGTTTGCATACATTTTGTTCATAGAATTTAATGAGTCGTGTTGTCAGTAGGGCTCTATAGTAGCTGTTGGGTCGTCAGTTCTGTTAATCTCATTGATTTGTGAGGTGTTTACCACCATGCCATTCATCAGGAGATCATAGCCAGGACTCAATCCCTTGTAAGATGTTAATATCATTTAGTGGTAATGTGTCCTGAGCCCATTCCCTGATGAGAACTAGAAGAACCAGGCCTTCACAACAAAAACCCAAAGCTGTGTAAAACAGTTACACTGATTAACAGCAGATGGAAACTAGACCTCCAGAGAGCTGCTCTGTTTACTGTACCCCCAATCACATTGCTTAATGTACCCCAGGCTCATCAGTGTGACAAAATGCTCCAGAAAAGGGTTCTAATGAAAAACTTTATTTCCAGTTCCATAGTTTTACTTCAGCACTTGAAAGACGTCTCAAGGATTGCAGGTGTGACCTCAATGTCATCTTCTTCCATCTGTCGAGGAGCAAATCCATTACCAACCTGACCAGCATTTAGATTAAAGGAAGACTGGCTCCCTAAATCATTTATACTACATGTATAGTATATGAGTCAGCAATAATTCCAGATTTAAAACAGCTCACCAGCTTGGAACCCCTACTTGCAAGGGAAGACGTATTCTGTCTCAGCCTGGTCACCTGTAACCGTAAGACAGGTTAGTCTGAGTAAATGAAAACAAGTTGCCCAAATGTTCCTCAGAAGAGGGGGGGGGGGAAAATAGCATCTTACTTGGCTGGTAGTAGTCATAGATTTTGACCACCGCTGGCTTTAGATTCTGTACTGGGAGCTCCTGTATGATGTCCAGGGTGATGTGGAAAGGAAATAGTGATGTCAGCCGTTGGGAGAAAAACAAACATATTGCTCATTATACAGCAAAATCTATTCTTTTTAAATGAAGCCCATTATATGGAGTGCCATGTGAATGGTTTCCACCTCACCTCCGTCAGGTACATTAACACATGGTCATCTTTGATATCAACACGATCCACTTGACTTGAACCCCTCAGCTGTGAAGACAAGTCATTGATATTGCATGGCCAAAAAAAGGACACCGATGAGGCAAGACCACACCACAACAACTCACCCTCCCCAAAGAGTCTGGATCTGGGGAAAACCCAGAGAGCATTTTCAAATCCACTATAATCATATTGGTGGTGAGCTCCTTTCCATGATATCTGAGAAAGACATGATTGACAACTGCTTTTAATAATCAAATGCTTTGAGGTCTGAAGGTCAATAACCTATACACAGGTATAATGACACTGATTCATTTGGGTCAAACCCATTCTGCAAGATAACACATTTTAAAGAATTAATACAAATGGGTCCTTCATTCTTACCGAGACTGGAGCTTCAGCGTGACTCTGGGTCTCAAAGACTTGATGTTGCAGTCCACCTCTGGAGTCACCTGGATACTGAGCGTTGTGCTTCTGGTAGGAGTAGGGACGTTATAGTGGAGCACAACCTGGGATAGAGAAGATGAAGTCAGGGAAACCATCCTGTCCAAATACAAACATCTTCCCTGTAATGTATATTAAAGCGCATCTTGCGCCACAGGACTGGGAGCAGAGATGTGTATTCACTGACCTGCACTGAGGCACAAGCACTGCCCTTCACTTCAACGCTGTACTTCCCTTCTGTGTCCTGCAGCGCCCTCTCCTGGTACAGAAGCTTGTTGTTTTGGTTCACATGGAAGAGGCACCGTTCCCCACTGGGAGACCGTACCGTCACTGTGCTGGCTCCTCCTCTACTGAACACCCTGGTGGAGTAGAGAGCCAGGGCCTGGAGGGCCACCACGGTGTCCTAGACATACAGACCACAGGACAATAATACCTTCTAGGCTCTGTACCAGTGGAAGTGAGCCTCACCAGGTTAGACATGAAGAACACAGAGTTCTGCCTGTACTAGTGCACAGGGTGCCATTTCAGACCACTGGTGTTTGGGAAGTATACCTGTGTGGAGGAGAAGCCTCCGTAGGCGTTCTGCTGCCTCACCAGCCACCTGACGATGCGGGAGGCGTAGCCCAGGTCAGAGGTAGACCGAGAAGAGGCACTGAGGGATGCCAGCAGAACGTAGGAGCTGATCTCCACCTCCAGGGAGGGTGAGGTCTCCGAGGAGGACTGGGACCAGTGCAGGAGACCCCCTGAGGAGCACACACCCACGTCAGGATAAGGACTAGCTTAGTCGTCCTAATACAGACTAGACGAAACAAAGTTGTGACCTCCCCAAATCAACTTTGGCTGTTTGATTGGACAAAGGTTTGCACTTTTAGGAAGACAGCACTAACAGATCTTGGACCAGGATATAGCTCACCCTCTTGAAATGAGATAGTGTCGAGGTGCTGCAGAAGCCGGGCCCGTGTCTCCATGTCACCTGCCAGGGTGAAGGTGTAGGCCAGCAGAGCAGTAGCGTAGGTGTTGGACATATCACTGGTGGAGTTCTTCAGGCAAGACAAGCTGTGGTCCACAACAGGATCCTGGAGCACAGAATAACAGCAGCACATTAAGACACAAGCCAGCCTGGTCCCAGATCAGTTTGGACTGGGTTCCATTCAATTAGTGACAGCTTTTTGCTGAGGAAAGGGATCATTTTTTCCTTGTAAATATTATAAATTGTGTATATGCAGGGCGCCTCTGATAGAGGCCTTGGTCTCAATGGGATTCTTAAAATAAAGGTGAAAGCAGACAATACAAACAGATCTGGGACCAGGCTAGAGAGATTCAAGCTGGAGCACATATCAGTAGTAACAGATTCAGATCTGCTTTGTTATTTCATAGGCTACGTCATTGTAGAATCTTTACATGACAGTTGATTTCATACAGGAGGCTAAATTACTTGCGAGAAACGGTTACGTGGAGTGAAGCTACTTACCGACACGGACATGTTGAGCTCCAGCATTGAAGCAGTGATGTAAGCCGTCAGTGTGACTTCATCCGTCACTCCACCCTAGAAAACAATGTTAAAAGACTAACTGCATCTAGCCACATTTAACATCCTTCAATATAAATACCTTCATTCTGTTGTTCAAGAGCTTCCCTAAAGTTCTGAAACAGCCATGTTTGCCTTGTTGACGTTCCAACCAAGTCTTGGACTGCTCCATTGTTGCCGGGTCAACATAGATGAAAGACTGGGCTTTGCCAAAGGATCTCAAGACAAAAGCAGTCAGCCTGAAGAAAGAACCGGATTCATTTAAAAGCCCTGACATAATAATATCGTCAAGCTCCAAGTCATGACATCACATGTCAACTGTCAGTAGGTGAAAAACAAGCCAAGTACTCACCAGGTGTTCCCCAAGCCTTGTCCAAACGTGCTGTACGCACCATCAGCATTCTTGTAGTTCAGCTGCCTTTGGTAACCTGCCGGTGGGTTTTTAGCATGAACAGTGACCAAGTGGTTGTTCTGCTCCCTATATCAGGGCTCTCCAACCCTGTTCATGGAGAGCTACCCTCCAACCAAGCTGTAATTAACCCCATTCAGCCAGCTAATTATTAGACCAGGGTTGGAGAGTCCTGCACTATGAGACAGTAGGAATCCATGTGTTATGTAGCTCCATCGTTACCATGACAGCAGGGTACACCGTGGAGAAACACTTTAAAATGGTTTGGAATAGAAAACTAAATCCTCTAGTTGGACAAATCCAGCCCGGTTTGTGGATTTGGTGTCTAATCAAGACAGATTTTAAGGGACTCTCCTACCACTAGTGAGGAACTTGGTGGCCTTGTCTAGGATGGCTGGCGTGAGCTGCTTTGTATTCCGCAGGTACTCCAGGATGTAGATATTGGGGGAGAGCAGGGCCATATTCTGCTCCCCACACCCATACGGCATCTGCAACAGTCCATCCAGGTTGTTGAGGGCCCGACCCAGGATGTCCCCTACAGAGAAACAAGGGACTTCTGTTACACTGTCCTCTTTAGCAAACAGCAGCACTGGAGAAGGGTTGTCTTCCCACCACTACACAATGGTTTATTTTACCCAGAACAGAGAGGGAAATCCTAGCAGAGCCATCCACCACATTCTGGGGGAGTTGTACTTCCACCTCCTCTGTCAGAGCTTCTCCTGTGGACACAAAGATAAGCTGAATGAAGATGATCACATCAACCACCGTGAACATTCAACGCTGATTCATTACTGACCAGTAGGACACAGCAACCAGTTGTAGGTGTGGCTCTTCTCTGTTCCCTCAGCCTGGAGGACAGGAGAGGAGAGGGATTCTTTTCAGAGGCAGTTACACCAGACACCATCTGTGCAACCTAACAGCAGTAGACTACATACCTTCACCAGCAGGCTCCGTGTGACTGTGTCAACGCGTCCTCTCTCCGGTACGTTCACAACCCCGTTGCCACACGCAGCGTGGGACTGGACAGCCGCTGCACTAACGGACACGTTCAAAACCCCTACACACAGTACAGCACAGGTTACACAACTCAGGTTGACATCCATTCTGCCGTTTCAACAGTTGAATGAAGACTAACCCAGGACAGAGGGGGCCATTGTCCAACTGAAGGTCTTTCGTCCATTGGCACACAAGCACGAGGAGGAGTCCTGGACATCACGCACAGGTGTGAGAGTGTAGTCGGAGGAAAGAGCTGGAGTCACAGAAACCTGCCAAAGAGGAACACGTCCTAAGATAACATGGTACGACAAAAACAATACAACTCAAGAAACCATCCTGGTGCACTGTCGTACCATGATGCACTTGGAGAGGTAATTAAACACGGTGGCCTTCAGCTCAAAGTGCTCTCCCCGGATGACTGAGTAGGGCAGGGTGAGCTCCAGGAAGAAGGGCTGGAAGACCGTGAGCTCCACCAGAGGAGCCAGACCGAAGCCACTGGGGGCCAGGCAGAAGACCTCAGTCTCCCAGGTGGTGATGGTGTCTGGGACTGTCAGGGGGACATCTGCTGATCCAGACTCCCTGGAATACAGAGGTCAGAGTTCAAACAGAAAGCCACCAAGTGTACAATGGAGTAGGACTCATTTCAACACCGTTTGTTGTTACAAATGCATTTAAGCTTTATCTAACCAGGGACACCCATTGAGGTCAAAGGCCTACAGTTTAGAGGTTCAGGTTCCTAATCTACTCTTTTGATATGAGGCAAGAGCTAAGAGGGCTTTCACCAGAGGTCAGCCTCACTGCGCAGAGCACTTACCCAACTTCCACAAGATCCCAAATCCACGTCTCAGGGAAGAATGTACGGACCGTCTGTATGGGTGGCGGAGGTGGAGCGGCAAGTCCACCAGCCACAGCCATTTCAAGTCTAGGACCCGCTGATCCAGGCCTGTAAGCTACTACTAACACAAAACATGCCCATTATTGTCAAGTTCAAAATGGACTGAATGCTGTGCTCAGTGAGTGTTTAGACCAGTTTAACCAGGCTTTGTTATTCTAGCAAAAGGTAATCCATTTCCCAAGGTTCATTAAAGACTTGTGGCAATGATGAGAATAAGGGTTGGTAAGGACATCTCACCATAGGAGCGACGGTACTGGTTCCCCTGGTAACTGAGGCAGGAAGGTACTCTTATATCCAGGTTAGTCGCTAGCTTCAGTCCCAGTGTCTAGAAATGTCAGAAACAACTAATTATTAATAAATGTCCGTTTGTCATTCTATTAAGTTTAACAGTGGAAGATGAACACATTGTAACAGTATGGGGACTGATTCTTCCCAGAAAGAAAAAAAGAAAAGGGGCTTCAAGTTGACAAAACAGGGCAGAAATATTTACCTGAAAAACTGCATAAGGATCATTTGTCTCCTCAGACGGTCCATATGGGTATGGCATTATGAATCTCCTTGGTCTAACACGTAAACATGCTACTGGATCTTCAAGCTCGTAGGGAATATAGGTCGTCTCCTTGACTGGTAACAAATCAAATATCTGGAATGGGACAAAAGGGAGGCTTGAAATTCTCTTGTTCATTGGGGACTGAAAGTGGGACGACTACTTGCCCTTGAATAAAAGGACACTCAATTTTGGTTTCTCCAGCCAGAGAACGAGTCTCATTACATTTGATAAAAGCTCCCCAAATAACCAGTGAACAGATCCACTCCATGTCTGCTGTAGTCACTGGTTGTATTCCCAGCACCACCAAAACTGTAGGTATGGTGGTACCACTGTTCACTTCAGGAGCTCCGTTACCTTGTCAGCATCCAGCCTCTTCCCTGGCTCCATGATGCCAACACTCTGGTCCACAGCACTGAGGCCACAGAGGGAACCGGGCTGGGCCGAGAGACGCAGGGTGTTCTCCTCCCCTGGGACAGCGTTGGAGGGCGAGAACGCCACCAACACCTGGCATACACATCAGATACCATTACTCCAGGTATGATACAGTCTGCATGGAAATACTGGACACCTTTCATAAAGTGGCAACAATGACAGACTCCTGCACACACACACACCTTGTTCCTGAAGCATTTCTCAGTGGGGAAGTTCATGCTGTGGGCAATGACAGTCTCACTGGGTAGCATACTGTACACCAGGAGCTGAACCACCGGTGCCATCTCTGGAACCACTGCCAACTTCAAGGTGACGTCACCCTCAGCTACTGCAACGCAAGAGCAGGTCACTGTCGTCAAGCACCTTCCAGAACGGTCAGAATCACTTAATGAAACTCACTCACCAGGACTGTCCTGCTGCACAGTAACATTGATGTGTCCATGCTGAACTATGACCCCTCTGGATAAGGCCTGGAGGGAAAGGGAACAGTTCTCAGCAACTCAGAGGAGCCACTGCAACCTGGACTCACGGGGTAGACGTAACATGGTAAACAAATCCAGGACTCCAATTAGTATGATACGTTATGTTTTCATTAGTGGATGTCCATCATCCATTTCATATAGGCTACGAATTCCAATTTGTAACATGAGCTAGGTTGGGTTACCGTGGTTGATTAGGAGTATTGGTGCAGTATAGGAACATCCTTCCTTTGAAAGTGTGGCTGGGGCAACGTCTGAAATGATCCTGGTCAAAAGGAGTGCAACTAGGAAATATGGTGCCATTTGAGAGGTTTGCAGGTTGTTCCTGGTTCTACTCACCAGGTAGAGGACATCCACAGAGCCCTTTGGGACAGTCTCCCCTACGATGGCATAGCGGATGGTGATTGACACTGCCTGCCCACATGCCAGTGGTTTCTCCATCTTCTGAATAGCCAGGGAGCTGGACGGTTTACTGTCTGGGGCAGCGGGCTGGATCAGTGAGAGGACGTGTTGCCCTCTGTTGAAATAGGGGACCCTGTATCCTGGGTACTCCACTTGTGGGGTGTCACTCACCTGGAAAGGAACAAAAGGAAGAGTCTAACTAAAGGCCCAATCCTAAATCAACCCCTAGACCCCGTCCTATATACAGTGGGGATCTGACAGGATGACGGGAAGCAATATAATAACAGATCCACCTTACTTCCACCTAGCCCATCTTGGTCACAGCATGTTAGGGTCATGGCCTTAGGGCAGCGTTTCCCAACTGTCCTGGGGACCCCCCTAACACTACACAGCTGATTCAAATCTTGATGAAGAGTTCATTATTTGAAGTCAGCTGCGTAGGGCAACAAACTAGGACAGTCGGGGAAACGCTGGCATGGAGTATAAAGTCTCAAACCGACAAGGAATCATACTTACTACGAGGTTAATATTCTCTTTGGGCATACTGGTTGTGTTGACGGAGAACCTGGCAATACCACGACTGTCCGTGGTTAGGTTCTGTAGTCGTAGATATGAGGACCAGCCTTTCTCCTCAAACAGGTAGACTAACATGTCAGAGATGGGTGTGTTGTTAAAGCGAACAGCATTTATCTGAGGAAAAGGTATGAATGAAGTGACACCACATACTGGTACTTCAGGAAGCAGGACAAACAAAAAGCATCCACAAGTCAACAGGAACACCATTTGGACTTACCTTGCCTTCGATAATTGATCCATGCTCATAGATTTGGGGTGTGTCAACAAATGTGAATTCTCCAATCACATAGGAGAGCTCTACATTTTTTTCCTCTGACAGTGTAATACCTGTCAAATGAAGACAAATAATAGGATGCTATATTTCACAATTACCAGTACCAACACCATGCAGAAACTTAATTGCCCCCCCCCCCCCCACCTTGTAGTTTCTTGCCCTAGCACAACAGCTGATTCAAATCATCAAAACTACATTACGAGATGGTTATTTGAGTCAGCCGTGTAGCGCTCGGGCAAAAACCAAAACGTGAACCCAGGGGGGGCCCCAGGACAGTTAGGGAAACCCTGATCTAATGAAACAGGCAATAGTTACATTGCCATCAGCTGAAGTGAAATGAAGGGTTTGTATTGAGTAAATGACATGATGCATCTCATAATGATTGTGATAGAGGACTTGCCTGTCCCCTCCTCCTGAACTTCTGCACGGAAACTAAACACGTCTCCCAGCAATTTCTCTCCTGCATTCTTTGTGAAAATTGCCAAGTTGAAGGCATAAGAAGCACAGCCAGTATGGTCCATCTAGGAAAAGCAAGCAGAACCACACAAAAACAGATTTCAATGTAATCCGTTGGTAAATACAGCACTACTAGTTATAGGAAAGCATACAAACCTCTATTGACTCTTTGTGGCATGGAGGTGTGTAATCAGGAACTCCTTGTGGATTTCTCTCATCAATTGTTATTGGTATCACTGCATTGTCCACCAAGGGTCGGCACAACTTCACCCCTGCTTTACCAGGTACAGGCTGCCCATACGTGTATCTGATTTCAATTCACAACAAGACAAGTGTCAATTTCCTACATCCAGTTACCATATTAAAAACATAACACCTAAAGGCTTGTGCATTCCTGCAGGCTTTAAGTCACGTATTTAACATGGTCAATGAATCTGGACCTGTCTTCATAGAGCCTCAGAATGGGATCAGTTTTAACTATAGATCATAATGAACAAGGTCACATGTCAGGGTGGGACCTGATCCTAGAACACCAATCCGAGACGCTTTATGACCTAAGAACCCGCTGTTCATGTAAATGCCACTAACAAATCTCAGGGATCGTAGCAGCAGTAGCACTATAGGTCTTCAATTAGCATATTTATATTTTAAACAAGTGTATTTCAGTATTCTCAAATGCATAACAATTTCTACATGAAGCTACAGTACTAGCAGAGGCTGCTGCCTACAGACTTGAAATCATTGGAATACTAGTCACACCATCTCATATGTATATACTGTATTCTATACCTCAGATATTTGTGAAATTGTTACATATTGCGACCAATAAAATGTGATTTACTTGTATTTTCAAACATCCAAATCCTTACTTTGAAATGTGAAAGTAAATTAAATACTAACTACAATACATTGCAAATCACCAATAGTGTTTACTCACTCTGCACACACTTTCACTTCATACTCTTCTTGAACAACGCTGATCTTGTCAGTGAGGTTCATCTGGATCTCAAACTTGGGCAAAACTACAGAGAAAAAGAACAGCAGTCAACTCTAGAACGTTCCAGGATTGTGATGCATCCATTCAACATTACCTAGCATGAAAGAGAAACTCAACCTACCATACTTTTCTACTTTGAAGTTGTGGTAGATTTTCTCTTCACCAATCCACACTACAATGGTATAGGATCCTACAGGTGCTTCAGAGTTCAGGGGGTGAGAAAGCTGCAGAATGTTGCCACTGGATGTAGTGTTGACCCACTGTCCAATCCGGTTGTGATTAACATCCTGTTGGTTCATAGGAAGGGGAACCTTCAGCAGGACAAGGAGTCAGCTCTATTCATGACATTTCTATCTGCAACATGCATTTACTCAAGGGGGCCCAGATCACACAAAGCTGACTGGAAGTATTTGGCTACGTTCTACACTAGGTGGAAATGAGGACCTAGCTAGCTGGGGGAGTCATAATGTTGCAGTATTTACACTGACAGTCAACATATAGTTAGACTAACAAAGATCTTACCTCAAGTTCCACAATGTTGTACTGTGAAGGGCAAAGACAAGAGATGGGTTCATGTTTCATTAATAACACCAATTCCAAAACAGCAGAGGAGCATAACTGTCTACAACCACAGGAACTAGACAGGTGATTGGCTTGGTCGCTTAACGTAAACATCACATGTAGCATTTGCACTGGGAATGGCAATTCAATCTCAGGAAGAGATGATTCTATTCTGACCAACATGAATGGAAACCCCATGTCCTGGCTGGCTGATTGCTGTACATAGTGTTACATAATACCAGATTGCTATGGCCATCACAGTATTGCCACACTTCTGTATTTGGGTTTGAAATAGTAGAGACTGACCTAAAAGACTATTTTCAATATTATATTTCCAACTCACCAACTGATTGACAGGGCTAAAATTGGTATCCAAGGTGACGACTCTAAAATGCACTGTAGACAAACACAATAAGAATATTACAAGCATCATTTCAGACAACTTTCTCAACATTCCAAGGATTCCCAGAAATACTGGTTGAGGATTTCCATCCTGAGTGAACCCAGTGGGTTTACTGCATCTGCACCACATTCCTCAACAACGAGGCTCTTCAGATGTCTACCGTTTCCCTCTACAATCCTCATAAGCCACGCAGAGTGGACAGGACCAGACTGGGGGAAGAGCATTGCCGGCAATGATAGTGTTCTTTTCTACACAATTATTGCCTGATGCATTTCAAACAATACTTCCTTCTAATACAGTTATAGCCTCAAATAAACAAAGGGAACATGGTGGGGTCGTGGAAGGCTGTTGATATCAAAATGGGGTCAGGGGCCCAAAAAGTTCAAAGCCCTGGAGTAAACCATCAGCCAATTGTCCTGTTGTTTCTCAGCAACCAGACTAAAGGTGTACTGGCTCTAATATTACCCGTTTGTCCTGGGTTGTAGATTGGTTTGTCCGTTTGGATGAACGTCATGGGGCCGTAGGGTTTGATCATGACCCTTCTCTCCTCTGTTGATAGAAATGTTACCCCTCGAACCTCCACCTTAAAGTTCTGCACTTCGTCGCTCTTCACATGAGGGGCCTGTCAGAGACCGAGACAGAGCAACACCGGTGAACTAACGGACCGATAACATAGGACATTAAAATGTGGTGCCGTGTGGCCCAGCTGGTAAGAGCGTGCCACTAGCAACTTCAAGGTAGAGCGTGTAACTCCTGCAGGGATCACATTATGCACTCAGCGTACTGTAAGTTACATATATAAATTGTTGTTTCGATAGTATATACTAGCATGCAATCAAAACCTGAATCCGAAGAAAAGTTCTGGTAGGCCACCACATTGACATTTCCCATAAAATAAGCTGGCATTGCACAAACAACCTAAGCAATGCATCAAAGCTGAGAAGTACAGTACACTCTTATTGGACTGGCTCTAGATGTCCACCAGTGCTGGGCTGACCTGAAACTGGAAACAGCGGTGAAACTCTTGGTCAGAAGTCTCGTGGAGAAGTGTTTTGTTCTGCCCGTCGGCCATCAGAGATATGGTCATGACCAGGGTCTCGTTGGGCTGCAGAAGGCTGGCACAAAGCTTGGCCTCTGAGCCTGCCTGGATCACTGCAGGAATGGCTACCATGTAAACCCTACAGAGAACACACCCGGCAACGGGAAAATCACTACACCTCTAAACACAAAGCCAGGTGAAATAAATATACAGGGGGGATAAAGATCTGCACAAAGGGTAGATGAAAAATTGCTCTAAATCTGCTGACAGAACATTAAACCCAGACAAGCAAGTCTGACCATTCAATTCTAACTTGTGACTGCAGATTTACTTACGGTCTTGGAGTCTCTTGACAGACACAAAGCCAGTGAATGCAGGCAAAGAGTATCCATCTCCAAACCTCAAGCCCAGGAAGAACCATGACTAAAGGAGAAAAATAAACCACCAAGTCCGTTATGACCCAGTATTCCTACATGGAGAGAGAGACCTAACAATACGATTTCAAATTCTTTCCTGGGCACTGCAAACCTTGCATTCCATTCATTATCAGAAGCAGCCACCCACAGGGAGAAGCAACCACAAACAGGCACCAACCTGGTCTCAGACCATTTCATACGCAAAACCAAAACACTCAAGTATGATATATTACATTGTTTACATTTGTGGATGCCCGTCATCCATTTGGTATGATGTGTTAAAAACCACGCAAAATTGACATTTTACAAATTACAATTTGTTGTGGCCAACATGAGCTAGGTAGCTAACATTATCTAGGCTAAACATTAGGAGTAAAGTTAATTAGCATGTTTGCTAACCTTAACCCTTTTACCTAAGTAGATGAAGTTGCTTTTTACCCCAAATGTTATACTTCGGTTTTATTACACCCACCCCTCCACTCTTTTTGTCTTAAGCAGCCGTCTTCTGTAAAAATACTAAACATAACACTCCCATATGGATTTCAGTCTCGCGGATTTACATGTATTATGTTACATATAGTCATTGACACCAGGCTGCAGACACAGGTCGGCAAAAAGGCTCAATTGCACGTAGGTTAGCGTTTTACTTCTAGACCGAGTTATAGTATCTCGGTCTAGAAAGTGGGTGCCAAACACAGATTGCAAAAGTATGTCTTCCGCATTGCATTTGGTATAGCCTGTAAAAGACCAGATGTAAGTAAAAATGCAAGGCAGTAACTTTTTTTGTTAATTGATCGCGGACCTGTTGTTTGGGGTATAAGATTGCACCACAAGTTGCTATAGCACCTGTGACCCAGGCATACTCACCACAGCGGATTGTTTGTGGACTCAGTCGAAAGTAAATATCCCCCGTCGGTCATGTCCCTATAAATATCCTTAGTTCCGGACTTTTTTCTAATTACTAAGCGCTCGCACCTGCTGGATATTCAGGGAGTTCGATTAGACTGAACGGCCATTTCAAATGCTCGATCATGTTGTCAACAACAAGGCAGCATGGCGCGTACAGTAATTCAGGAACATAGGTCTACAACATGTATTCTATCCATCAAATGCTGAAGCACATATGGGTTTTTTATCAAGACCAAACCCTTTTAGGCCTATGTATATGAACACTCCTAAATCATTACTCCACGTGCTTTTGTACACTGCTGCAACTCGCTGTTTGTTTGTTACCTATGCGTAGTCACTTCGCCCCCACCTACATGTTGATTACCTCAACTAGCCTGTGGGCTCGATACCGGTGCCCCCTGTATATAGCCTCATTATTGTTATTCTTATTGTGTTACTTTTTATTATAGTCTACTTGTTCTTCTTGAACTGCACTGTTGGTTAATTAAGGGCTTGTAAGTAAGCATTTCACGGTAAAGTCTACACTTGTTGTATTCGGCGCATGTGACAAATAAAGTTTGATTTGATTTGACCTACATCACTTTGTTTTGACGCAGGACAGATAATTGAATCAAATCAAATCAAATGTATTCATATAGCCCTTTGTACATCAGCTGATATCTCAAAGTGCTGTACATAAACCCAGCCTAAAACCCCAAACAGCAAGCAATGCATGTGAAAGAAGCACGGTGGCTAGGAAAAACTCCCTAGGAAAAACTCCCTACAAAGGCAAAAACCTAGGACGAAACCTAGAGAGGAGCCAGGCTATGAGGGGTGGCCAGTCCTCTTCTGGCTGTGCCGGGTGGATATTATAACAGAACATGGTCAAGATGTTAAAATGTTCATAAATGACCAGCATGGTCAAATAATAATAATCATAGTAATTGTCGAGGGTGCAACAAGCACGTCCGGTGAACAGGTCAGGGTTCCATAGCTGCAGGCAGAACAGTTGGAACTGGAGCAGCAGCACAGCCAGGTGAACTGGGGACAGCAAGGAGTCATCGAGCCAGGTAGTCCTGAGGCATGGTCCTAGGGCTCAGGTCCTCCGAGAGAGAGAAAGAAAGAAAAAGAGAAAGAGAGAATTAGAGAGAGCATATTTAAATTCACACAGGACACCGACCGGAAAAGACAAGAGAAATACTCCAGATGTGACAGACTGACCCTAGCCCCCCGACACAAACTACTGCAGCATAAATACTGGAGGCTGAGACAGGAGGGGTCAGGAGACACTGTGGCCCAATCCGATGAAACCCCCGGACAGGGCCAAACAGGTAGGATATAACCCCACCCACTTTGCCAAAGCACAGCCCCCACACCACTGGACCACACCACCAATCAGATCCCTTACAGCAGGAAAGGGAAACATTTGGCCTTGTGATTTCTGTCTGACATGATTTTGATGAAGACGGGGATGGTGATTGATGATCTTCCTCTCTCTTCCCCGACACAGGGATCTATGGAGTGAGATCAACTGGTTGCTGGTGGGGTTTGGTCAACAGGTGTGTCTACCTGTCAATCCTCTCTGCTCCGTGTGTCTGAACAAGCACAGCTGCCCCTCCGCCCACCAAGCCTCCCCAGCCAAGAGGCCTAAAGCTGGGTCACCTCGCTCACCACACTCCCCCAAGACCTCCAGGGTCAAGCTGGAGCCTGGTTCTCTTGGTTTGGGGTTACCACCCCCTTCCTCCTCCTCCTCAGCCACACCTGTCAAAGAGGAACCTCTGGCTACCGCCCTCTCCCCTCCTCTGCTGCCCAGAAAAAGGAAGTCCAAAGCCAAAACCTTCTCTACATGATACGACAGAAGGTAGTAGAATCCCTATAGAGATATAGGGTCCTTCCTCCCAAAGTGTGCACTTGTCACTTCCCTTGACTGATTTGAAATGAGCGGTACTAGAAATATGCTGGTAACTCCTACTAGCCCAGTGGTATTAACTTCTTTAGCGGGGAGACCATTTTTGGACCAAATTTCTGTGGACCCCATTTATTTTGCTAGAATTTCACAACCCCACCCCAAAATAACCTTCAAATCGTTACATTTAGATCAACTAATGACCAATTCATTATATTTTCATATTTATCAAACTGAAAACCAATAAATAAAAGTACTCAAAAAAATTGTCTTTTTCAAATGATCTCAAACACGTTTGTATATTGTCCCATACAATAATCGTCACTTTCATGTTTTGTTCCCAAAACAAATAGCGACCTGACAATACCACTGACATAATCCTCGCAGATATACCAGAGTGCCTAAGATGTGTAGGGGTCAGAGGTCCATTTGGAATTAACAATGTGAGTGTAAGACACTCAGTGCCACATGTGATTGTGTTCCCCCTGGAAACTGACTGTCAGAATCCTAATCGGAGTTTGAGTTCACGGATAGAATGCACTTGATATCATTACACCCTTAAGTGACCACTGAATTGGGTTGATATTTCGCCATCTTTAATATGCTGATAAAATATTAACGCAACATCTTCAATGATTTTACAGAGTTACAGTTCGTATAAGGAAAGCAGTCAATTGAAATAAATTAGGCCCTGATCTATGGATTTCATGTGACTGGGCAGGGGCCCATCCACTGAGTCAGACCATCAGAATGAGGTTTCCCCCCACGAAAAGGCTTTACTAGAGACAGAAATACTCCCGTTTCATCAGCTGTCCGCAGACGATCCCGCAGGTGAAGAAGCCGGATGTGGAGTTCCTGGGCTGGCAGGGTTACACGTGGTCGTGAGGACGGTTGGAAGTACCGGCAAATTATTTTAAAAATGACGTTGGATGCGGGTAATGGTAGAGAAATGATTCAATTATCTGGCAACAGCTCTGGCAGACATTTCTGCAGTCAGCATGCCAATTGCACGCGCCTTCAACTTGACAGCTGTGGGATTGCGACAAAACTGCACATTTTAGAGTGGCCTCATTGTCCCCAGCACAAGGCGTACATGTGTCATCAGGTTCTTGAAAATGCCCCACCTGTCAAGTGGATGGATTATCTTGGCAAAGTAAAAATGCTCACCAGCAGGGAGGTAAACAAATTTGTGCGCAATTTCAGAGCTTTTTTGTGCATATGGAACATTTCTGGAACTTTTATTTCAGCTCATGAAACATGGGAACACTTCACATGGTGATATATTTTTGTTCACTATTGTTTAAGAATTCCTGAGTACTGTCCAATCAAGAGGGCTTGTTCAATCTTCTCTGAACCGAAACATCTGGTATTGTACTGCTGTCGAAAGTACAGTGATTGCCACGACTGTACAGCTCAGCATGTACAGTCGTGGCCAAAGGTTTTAATGACACATTCATTTTCACAAAGTTTGCTGCTTCAGTGTCTTTAGATATTTTTGTCAGATGTTACTATGGAATACTGAAGCATAATTACAAGCATTTCATAAGTGTCAAAGGCTTTTATTGATAATTACATGAAGTTGATGCAAAGAGTCAATATTTGCAGCATTGACTCTTCTTTTTCAAGACCTACGCAATCCGCCCTGGCATGCTGTCAATTAACTTCTGGGCCACATGACTGATGGCAGCCCATTCTTGCATAATCAATGCTTGGAGTTAGTCAGAATTTGTGGGTTTGTCCACAAGTTCAATGGGATTAAGGTCTGGGGAGTTTCCTGGCCATGGACCCAAAATATCGATGTGTTCCGAGCCACTTAGTTATCACTTTTGCCTTATGGCAAGGTGCTCCATCATGCTGGAAAAGGCATTGTTCGTCACCAGACTGTTCCTGGATGGTTGGGAGAAGTTGCTCTCGGAGAACGTGTTGGTACCCTTCTTTATTCATGGCTGTGTTCTTAGGCAAAATTGTGAGTGAGCCCACTCACTTGGCTGAGAAGCAACCCCACACATGAATGGTCTCAGGATGCTTTACTGTTGGCATGACACAGGACTGACGGTAGCGCTCACCTTGTCTTGTCCGGACAAGCTTTTTTCCCCCCCAGATGCCCCAAACAATCGGAAAGGGGATTCATCAGAGAAAATTACTTTACCCCAGTCCTCAGCAGTCCAATCCCTGTACCTGTTGCAGAATATCAGTCTGTCCCTGATGATTTTCCTGGAGAGAAGTGGCTTCTTTTCTGCCCTTCTTGACACCAGGCCATCCAAAAGTCTTCGCCTCACTGTGCGTGCAGATGCACTCACACCTGCCATTCCTGAGCAATTCCACAACAATTGAACCGCTCTCCTTGAAGTTCTTGATGATCCGATAAAACGGTTAATTTAGGTGCAATCTTACTAGCAGCAATATCCTTGCCTGTGAAGCCCTTTTTGTGCAAAGCAATGGTGACGGCACGTGTTTCCTTGCAGGAAACCATAGTTGACAGAGGAAGAACAATGATTCCAAGCACCACCTTCCTTTTGAAGCTTCCAGTCTTATTCGAACTCAATCAGCATGACAGAGTGATCTCCAGCCTTCCCTCGTCACTCACACCTGTGTTAAGGACAGAAAATCACTGACATGTAAGCTGGTCCTTTTGTGGCAGGGCTGAAATGCAGTGGAAAATGTTTTTGGGGGGATTCAGTTCATTTGCATGGCAAAGAGGGACTTCACAATTCATCTGATCACTCTTCATAACATTCTGGAGTATATGAAAATTGCCATCATACAAACTGAAAATGTATATTTGTCATTCTCAACTTTTGGCCACGACTGTACATTAGTCAACCCAGAATGTATTTTCTTTCCCATTGTGATAAGATAATTGATCTGTTTAAGGTTTTGACTAAAGTATTCCACTCTGAAACCATGTAACTTTGTGAAATGTATTAGAATTATAAGGCTATAATGGTGTGTTAAAGACTATAATCCAATACTGTGTGTGAGTAGACTTTAAGACTAGGACACTGTGTTAAAGGAATTTAATATCTTGATGATAATAATCAATAATCAATTCGCCTTGACTAATGCCCAAGGTTTGTAAGACAATGGGTTAAAATAATTAGGCAAGGACTCAGCTTTCTGCAAAAGGTTTCTGTGGCTTTATTCAGAGAACGTTCTGGTGTCAGGATAACAAAACAGTCATTATATAGTTCTTGCTAACTTACGCACATGCATTTACACACAATCCGTTGGTGACCTGCAACCCCCATAAACTTCACACTGTTTATCACCTTCTGGCTCAGCCTGTTCTTTTCCTCCAAGGTTAGGAACTCTTTGAAGCTTTACTCCCTTGACCATCTGCTTCTCTATCTCTCTATACTAATTGCATACACACATTTCTTTCCCTCTCCAGTGGTTCCTGGACTTTCCGGAACTAATCAGACTAATCGATCCCTACATTGATTATTCATTAACCATGCTGTATGACTAATAATTCATCATGGTTTATTGATTCATTTACCTTTATTAGATAATTCTCTTATCACACTGTTACTATTTCAAAATGAGCAAGGCATAGTTGATAAGACAACCTTGTGAAAGTGTCAGGAAAAAGGGCCTCCCTGAGTTAGGGAGGGGAACAACTGCCCGAAAACGGATAGTCGAGCAGAAGATTAGGAGACAGGTGGCAGGAGTGTGATAAAGAATGTATGTGTACTGTGGAAAAATACAGCCGCCTAAAGTGGGGTGGAGTTCTCTACTGATGCGAGTTCTTTTGTGTGTGTGTGTGTGTGTGTGTACACATAAAAAGGCTGTCCTTATTTTTAGGCAGAGCTCTCGTAAATAAACGTTCTGACCATTGTAAGCTGGGTCTCCGTCTGCTTCATTCAACCAGAATCTTACACCCTCTGGGGGGCAGACTGAGTAGTTTAATTCAAGTTAGGTTTAAGAACATTGATAACTTAATTCACGTAACAATTTAGTCCTTCAGCCGGAATCCAATACCTGTCCCTGTCGTCCAAAGGTGACACGCCGAAAACCGTGCACGGGCGGGTCTTTGACCCGTAAATTAAAGACCTGTCCCCTGACATTGGGGTTCCATAACAGGCCGGCATATACCTAAGGTCGGCAGAGACGGTGACGGAATCCAACCAACATTGCTTTTCCCAGCCTACAAGACGAAGGTCAGTAAATCTTTATTTACGAATTTGGGGGAATGATTTAAGATATCTTGGATTTGATGTTCTAAATACTTGGAATTTATCAATAATAGGAGCTTAGTTATTCTACACAGATTCACTAAGGTGTTTTTACTTTGTGTATTAACAAAATCGATAAGGGAGCAGGTCCGCGAAGACCTGAGGTACATGTGCACTACCATAAATAAAACTAGCTTAATAATTGAGGTCAGTGTTTTACTTTGTGAAGTGGCCGAGAGGTTATTAAGGGATATAAAATAGGTGCTGTTAGATGATTTTGTGCAAATAGGATAACTTAAATGGTTAATTAACAAGTGGTAAATTAACCATAGATCCGAGTCAAGAGACATACCTAAATAAAGTCCTAAATTGAGAGGAGAGGCTATAAAATAGGTTGTGAGAGAATTACCGTCCTATGCGAACAAGATAACTCAAAAGGGTCAATTAACCTGTTTAGGATAGGGGGCAGTATTTTCACGGCCGGATTAAAAAACGTACCCGATTTAATCTGGTTATTACTCCTGCCCAGAAACTAGAATATGCATATAATTAGTAGACTTGGATAGAAAACACCCTAAAGTTTCTAAAACTGTTTGAGTATAACAGAACTCATATGGCAGGCCAAAACCTGAGAAGATTCTATATGGGAAGTGCCCTGTCTGACAATTTCTTGGCCTTCTGTAGCCTCTTTTTCGAAAATACAGGATCTCTGCTGTAACGTGACATTTTCTAAGGCTCCCATTGGCTCTCAGAGGGCGCCAGAACGTGGAATGATAACTCTGCAGTCTCTGAGCGAAAAACAGTAGGGGTTTTGGAGAGTGCTCCTTCTGAGAACAATGACACTGGCGCGCGCGTGCATGTGAAGACTCCATTTTCTTATTTCAGTGTTTGAACGGATACAACGTCTCCCGGTTGGAATATTATCGCTATTTTATGAGAAAAATCGCATAAAAATTGATTTTAAACAGCGTTTGACATGCTTCGAAGTACGGTAATGGAATATTTTGTCGGATAGCGTCTTAAACATGTCTTGTCATTTTGATATTCCAATTTGAGCAGCAGCTGCTGAAAAATGAGCTCCTACAAATATTGAAATTTACATGGTTTTTAGAGTGAAGTACATCGGAAAAAATCAAAAAGAAAACTGCAAGACTGAATAGGAGAAAAAACAAGCAACAAACAAAGATAGGCTTTTGAAAAAAGTTACTGTTTTTCATAAAATTGTAGTTATCTTAGCTAGCTGAATTGTTTACCAGTTGCTAAGCAGTTGCTAGGGACTCTTTTGGAAGAAGCTAGCTAGCTAACGAAGAATAACAAAGAATATCTAGTTTACAGAAGAAAAGAAAGAGAAAATCAGGACAGAAGAAATAGGATATCAAAGTGAAACAGTTCTCTAAAGACACAAGAGACAACACTTCTGTAGCTTGTCAACTATGTGTCTGTCTATCCCTGTTCTCTCCCCTCTGCACAGGCCATACAAACGCTTCACACCGCGTGGCCGCTGCCACTCTAACCTGGTGGTCCCAGCGCGCACGACCCACGTGGAGTTCCAGGTCTCCGGCAGCCTCTGGAACTGCCGGTCTGCGGCCAACAAGGCTGAGTTAATCTCAGCCTATGCTACCCTCCAGTCCCTAGACTTCCTGGCGCTGACGGAAACATGGATTACCACAGATAACACTGCTACTCCTACTGCTCTCTCCTCGTCTGCCCACGTATTCTCGCATACCCCTAGAGCATCGAGCCAGCGGGGTGGTGGCACTGGAATCCTCATCTCTCCCAAGTGGACATTCTCTCTTTCTCCCCTGACCCATCTGTCTATCTCCTCATTTGAATTCCATGCTGTCACAGTTACCAGCCCTTTTAAGCTTAACATCCTTATCGTTTATCGCCCTCCAGGTTCCCTTGGAGAGTTCATCAATGAGCTTGCCGCCTTGATAAGTTCCTTTCCTGAGGATGGCTCACCTCTCACAGTTCTGGGTGACTTTAACCTCCCCACGTCTACCTTTGACTCATTCCTCTCTGCCTCCTTCTTTCCACTCCTCTCCTCTTTTGACCTCACCCTCTCACCTTCCCCCCCTACTCACAAGGCAGGCAATACGCTTGACCTCATCTTTACTAGATGCTGTTCTTCCACTAATCTCATTGCAACTCCCCTCCAAATCTCCGACCACTACCTTGTATCCTTTTCCCTCTCGCTCTCATCCAACACTTCTCACTCTGCCCCTACTCGGATGGTATTGCGCCGTCCCAACCTTCGCTCTCTCTCTCCCGCTACTCTCTCCTCTTCCATCCTATCATCTCTTCCCTCTGCTCAAACCTTCTCCAACCTATCTCCTGATTCTGCCTCCTCAACCCTCCTCTCCTCCCTTTCTGCATCCTTTGATTTTCTCTGTCCCCTATCCTCCAGGCCGGCTCGGTCCTCCCCTCCTGCTCCGTGGCTCGACGACTCACTGCGAGCTCACAGAACAGGGCTCCGGGCAGCCGAGCGGAAATGGAGGAAAACTCGCCTCCCTGCGGACCTGGCATCCTTTCACTCCCTCCTCTCTACATTCTCCTCTTCTGTCTCTGCTGCTAAAGCCACTTTCTACCACTCTAAATTCCAAGCATCTGCCTCTAACCCTAGGAAGCTCTTTGCTACCTTCTCCTCCCTCCTGAATCCTCCTCCCTCCTGAATCCTCCTCCCCTCCCCCCCCTTCCTCCCTCTCTGCGGATGACTTCGTCAACCATTTTGAAAAGAAGGTTGACGATATCCGATCCTCGTTTGCTAAGTCAAACGACACCGCTGGTCCTGCTCACACTGCCCTACCCTGTGCTTTGACCTCTTTCTCCCCTCTCTCTCCAGATGAAATCTCGCGTCTTGTGACGGCCGGCCGCCCAACAACCTGCCCACTTGACCCTATCCCCTCCTCTCTTCTCCAGACCATTTCCGGAGACCTTCTCCCCTACCTCACCTCGCTCATCAACTCATCCTTGACCGCTGGCTACGTCCCTTCCGTCTTCAAGAGAGCGAGAGTTGCACCCCTTCTGAAAAAACCTACACTCGATCCCTCCCATGTCAACAACTACAGACCAGTATCCCTTCTTTCTTTTCTCTCCAAAACTCTTGAACGTGCCGTCCTTGGCCAGCTCTCCTGCTATCTCTCTCAGAATGACCTTCTTGATCCTAATCAGTCAGGTTTCAAGACTGGGCATTCAACTGAGACTGCTCTTCTCTGTGTCACGGAGGCTCTCCGCACTGCTAAAGCTAACTCTCTCTCCTCTCATCCTTCTAGACCTATCTGCTGCCTTTGATACTGTGAACCATCAGATCCTCCTCTCCACCCTCTCCGAGTTGGGCATCTCCGGCGCGGCCCACGCTTGGATTGCGTCCTACCTGACAGGTCGCTCCTACCAGGTGGCGTGGCGAGAATCTGTCTCCGCACCACGCGCTCTCACCACTGGTGTCCCCCAGGGCTCTGTTCTAGGCCCTCTCCTATTCTCGCTATACACCAAGTCACTTGGCTCTGTCATATCCTCACATGGTCTCTCCTATCATTGCTATGCAGACGACACACAATCTTCTCCTTTCCCCCTTCTGATAACCAGGCGGCGAATCGCATCTCTGCATGTCTGGCAGACATATCAGTGTGGATGACGGATCACCACCTCAAGCTGAACCTCGGCAAGACGGAGCTGCTCTTCCTCCCGGGGAAGGACTGCCCGTTCCATGATCTCGCCCTCACGGTTGACAACTCCCTTGTGTCCTCCTCCCAGAGTGCTAAGAACCTTGGCGTGATCCTGGACAACACCCTGTCGTTCTCCACTAACATCAAGGCGGTGACCCAATCCTGTAGGTTCATGCTCAACATTCGCAGAGTACGACCCTGCCTCACACAGGAAGCGACGCAGGTCCTAATCCAGGCACTTGTCATCTCCCGTCTGGATTACTGCAACTCGCTGTTGGCTGGGCTCCCTGCCTGTGCCATTAAACCCCTACAACTCATCCAGAACGCCGCAGCCCGTCTGGTGTTCAACCTTCCCAAGTTCTCTCACGTCACCCCGCTTCCTCCACTGGCTTCCAGTTGAAGCTCGCATCCGCTACAAGACCATGGTGCTTGCCTACGGAGCTGTGAGGGGAACGGCACCTCCATACCGTCAGGCTCTGATCAGGCCCTACACCCAAACAAGGGCACTGCGTCTATCCACCTCTGGCCTGCTGGCCCCCCTACCTCTGAGGAAGCACGGTTCCCGCTCAGCCCAGTCCAAACTGTTCGCTGCTCTGGCACCCCAATGGTGGAACAAGCTCCCTCACGACGCCAGGACAGCGGAGTCAATCACCACCTTCCGGAGACACCTGAAACCCCACCTCTTTAAGGAATACCTGGGATAGGATAAAGTAATCCTTCTAACCCCCCCCCCCTTAAAAGATTTAGATGCACTATTGTAAAGTGGTTGTTCCACTGGATATCATAAGGTGAATGCACCAATTTGTAAGTCGCTCTGGATAAGAGCGTCTGCTAAATGACTTAAATGTAAATGTTGAACGCAAGAACAAAACGCAGCCATTTGGATACAACTATGGATGATTTGGAACCAAAACATTGGGTGTTGAAGTAGAAGTCCTGGGAGTGCATTCTGACTAAGAACAGCAAAGGTAATCCAATTTTTCTTATAGTAAATCTGAGTTTGGTGAGTGTCAAAATAGCTAGCCGTGATATCTACTCAGAATATTGCAAAATGTGCTTTCACCGAAAAGCTATTTTAAAAATCGGACACCGATTGCATCAAGGAGTTCTGTATCTATAATTCTTAAAATAATTGTTTGTCAACGTTTATCCTGAGTAATTTAGTAAATTCACCGGAAGTTTGCGGTGGGTATGCTAGTTCTGAACATCACATGCTAACGTAAAAAGCTGTTTTTTGATATAAATATGAACAAAACATGCATGTATTGTATAACATAATGTCCTAGGAGTGTCATCTGATGAAGCTCAAAGGTTAGTGCTGCATTTAGCTGTGGGTTGTGACATATATGCTTGCGGGATTATTTTTGGCAGGAGAGTACCCTGACATAATCTAATGTTTTGATTTCGCTGTAAAGCCTTTTTGAAATCGGACAATGTGGTTAGATTAACGAGAGTCTTGTCTTTAAAATGGTGTAAAATAGTCATATGTTTGAGAAATTGAAGTTATAGCATTTGAGGTATTTGTATTTCGCGCCACGCGATTCCACTGGCTGTTGACTAGGTGGGACGCAAATGTCCCACCTTGCCCAGGGAGGTTAAGAACATTGTTAACTTAATTCACGTAACACATTGTCAGGTCATGAGCGTCACTGCTTTTCACAGCACACTCTTAATCCCAGTATGTTTGCATACATTTTGTTCATAGAATTTAATGAGTCGTGTTGTCAGTAGGGCTCTATAGTAGCTGTTGGGTCGTCAGTTCTGTTAATCTCATTGATTTGTGAGGTGTTTACCACCATGCCATTCATCAGGAGATCATAGCCAGGACTCAATCCCTTGTAAGATGTTAATATCATTTAGTGGTAATGTGTCCTGAGCCCATTCCCTGATGAGAACTAGAAGAACCAGGCCTTCACAACAAAAACCCAAAGCTGTGTAAAACAGTTACACTGATTAACAGCACAGATGGAAACTAGACCTCCAGAGAGCTGCTCTGTTTACTGTACCCCCAATCACATTGCTTAATGTACCCCAGGCTCATCAGTGTGACAAAATGCTCCAGAAAAGGGTTCTAATGAAAAACTTTATTTCCAGTTCCATAGTTTTACTTCAGCACTTGAAAGACGTCTCAAGGATTGCAGGTGTGACCTCAATGTCATCTTCTTCCATCTGTCGAGGAGCAAATCCATTACCAACATGACCAGCATTTAGATTAAAGGAAGACTGGCTCCCTAAATCATTTATACTACATGTATAGTATATGAGTCAGCAATAATTCCAGATTTAAAACAGCTCACCAGCTTGGAACCCCTACTTGCAAGGGAAGACGTATTCTGTCTCAGCCTGGTCACCTGTAACCGTAAGACAGGTTAGTCTGAGTAAATGAAAACAAGTTCCTCAGAAGAGGGGGGGAGAAATAGCAACTTACTTGGCTGGTAGTAGTCATAGATTTTGACCACCGCTGGCTTTAGATTCTGTACTGGGAGCTCCTGTATGATGTCCAGGGTGATGTGGAAAGGAAATAGTGATGTCAGCTGTTGGGAGAAAAACAAACATATTGCTCATTATACAGCAAAATCTATTCTTTTTAAATGAAGCCCATTATATGGAGTGCCATGTGAATGGTTTCCACCTCACCTCCGTCAGGTACATTAACACATGGTCATCTTTGATATCAACACGATCCACTTGACTTGAACCCCTCAGCTGTGAAGACAAGTCATTGATATTGCATGGCCAAAAAAAGGACACCGATGAGGCAAGACCACACCACAACAACTCACCCTCCCCAAAGAGTCTGGATCTGGGGAAAACCCAGAGAGCATTTTCAAATCCACTATAATCATATTGGTGGTGAGCTCCTTTCCATGATATCTGAGAAAGACATGATTGACAACTGCTTTTAATAATCAAATGCTTTGAGGTCTGAAGGTCAATAACCTATACACAGGTATAATGACACTGATTCATTTGGGTCAAACCCATTCTGCAAGATAACACATTTTAAAGAATTAATACAAATGGGTCCTTCATTCTTACCGAGACTGGAGCTTCAGCGTGACTCTGGGTCTCAAAGACTTGATGTTGCAGTCCACCTCTGGAGTCACCTGGATACTGAGCGTTGTGCTTCTGGTAGGAGTAGGGACGTTATAGTGGAGCACAACCTGGGATAGAGAAGAGGAAGTCAGGGAAACCATCCTGTCCAAATACAAACATCTTCCCTGTAATGTATATTAAAGCGCATCTTGCGCCACAGGACTGGGAGCAGAGATGTGTATTCACTGACCTGCACTGAGGCACAAGCACTGCCCTTCACTTCAACGCTGTACTTCCCTTCTGTGTCCTGCAGCGCCCTCTCCTGGTACAGAAGCTTGTTGTTTTGGTTCACATGGAAGAGGCACCGTTCCCCACTGGGAGACCGTACCGTCACTGTGCTGGCTCCTCCTCTACTGAACACCCTGGTGGAGTAGAGAGCCAGGGCCTGGAGGGCCACCACGGTGTCCTAGACATACAGACCACAGGACAATAATACCTTCTAGGCTCTGTACCAGTGGAAGTGAGCCTCACCAGGTTAGACATGAAGAACACAGAGTTCTGCCTGTACTAGTGCACAGGGTGCCATTTCAGACCACTGGTGTTTGGGAAGTATACCTGTGTGGAGGAGAAGCCTCCGTAGGCGTTCTGCTGCCTCACCAGCCACCTGACGATGCGGGAGGCGTAGCCCAGGTCAGAGGTAGACCGAGAAGAGGCACTGAGGGATGCCAGCAGAACGTAGGAGCTGATCTCCACCTCCAGGGAGGGTGAGGTCTCCGAGGAGGACTGGGACCAGTGCAGGAGACCCCCTGAGGAGCACACACCCACGTCAGGATAAGGACTAGCTTAGTCGTCCTAATACAGACTAGACGAAACAAAGTTGTGACCTCCCCAAATCAACTTTGGCTGTTTGATTGGACAAAGGTTTGCACTTTTAGGAAGACAGCACTAACAGATCTTGGACCAGGATATAGCTCACCCTCTTGAAATGAGATAGTGTCGAGGTGCTGCAGAAGCCGGGCCCGTGTCTCCATGTCACCTGCCAGGGTGAAGGTGTAGGCCAGCAGAGCAGTAGCGTAGGTGTTGGACATATCACTGGTGGAGTTCTTCAGGCAAGACAAGCTGTGGTCCACAACAGGATCCTGGAGCACAGAATAACAGCAGCACATTAAGACACAAGCCAGCCTGGTCCCAGATCAGTTTGGACTGGGTTCCATTCAATTAGTGACAGCTTTTTGCTGAGGAAAGGGATCATTTTTTCCTTGTAAATATTATAAATTGTGTATATGCAGGGCGCCTCTGATAGAGGCCTTGGTCTCAATGGGATTCTTAAAATAAAGGTGAAAGCAGACAATACAAACAGATCTGGGACCAGGCTAGAGCACATATCAGGAGTAACAGATTCAGATCTGCTTTGTTATTTCATAGGCTACGTCATTGTAGAATCTTTACATGACAGTTGATTTCATACAGGAGGCTAAATTACTTGCGAGAAACGGTTACGTGGAGTGAAGCTACTTACCGACACGGACATGTTGAGCTCCAGCATTGAAGCAGTGATGTAAGCCGTCAGTGTGACTTCATCCGTCACTCCACCCTAGAAAACAATGTTAAAAGACTAACTGCATCTAGCCACATTTAACATCCTTCAATATAAATACCTTCATTCTGTTGTTCAAGAGCTTCCCTAAAGTTCTGAAACAGCCATGTTTGCCTTGTTGACGTTCCAACCAAGTCTTGGACTGCTCCATTGTTGCCGGGTCAACATAGATGAAAGACTGGGCTTTGCCAAAGGATCTCAAGACAAAAGCAGTCAGCCTGAAGAAAGAACCGGATTCATTTAAAAGCCCTGACATAATAATATCGTCAAGCTCCAAGTCATGACATCACATGTCAACTGTCAGTAGGTGAAAAACAAGCCAAGTACTCACCAGGTGTTCCCCAAGCCTTGTCCAAACGTGCTGTACGCACCATCAGCATTCTTGTAGTTCAGCTGCCTTTGGTAACCTGCCGGTGGGTTTTTAGCATGAACAGTGACCAAGTGGTTGTTCTGCTCCCTATATCAGGGCTCTCCAACCCTGTTCATGGAGAGCTACCCTCCAACCAAGCTGTAATTAACCCCATTCAGCCAGCTAATTATTAGACCAGGGTTGGAGAGTCCTGCACTATGAGACAGTAGGAATCCATGTGTTATGTAGCTCCATCGTTACCATGACAGCAGGGTACACCGTGGAGAAACACTTTAAAATGGTTTGGAATAGAAAACTAAATCCTCTAGTTGGACAAATCCAGCCCGGTTTGTGGATTTGGTGTCTAATCAAGACAGATTTTAAGGGACTCTCCTACCACTAGTGAGGAACTTGGTGGCCTTGTCTAGGATGGCTGGCGTGAGCTGCTTTGTATTCCGCAGGTACTCCAGGATGTAGATATTGGGGGAGAGCAGGGCCATATTCTGCTCCCCACACCCATACGGCATCTGCAACAGTCCATCCAGGTTGTTGAGGGCCCGACCCAGGATGTCCCCTACAGAGAAACAAGGGACTTCTGTTACACTGTCCTCTTTAGCAAACAGCAGCACTGGAGAAGGGTTGTCTTCCCACCACTACACAATGGTTTATTTTACCCAGAACAGAGAGGGAAATCCTAGCAGAGCCATCCACCACATTCTGGGGGAGTTGTACTTCCACCTCCTCTGTCAGAGCTTCTCCTGTGGACACAAAGATAAGCTGAATGAAGATGATCACATCAACCACCGTGAACATTCAACGCTGATTCATTACTGACCAGTAGGACACAGCAACCAGTTGTAGGTGTGGCTCTTCTCTGTTCCCTCAGCCTGGAGGACAGGAGAGGAGAGGGATTCTTTTCAGAGGCAGTTACACCAGACACCATCTGTGCAACCTAACAGCAGTAGACTACATACCTTCACCAGCAGGCTCCGTGTGACTGTGTCAACGCGTCCTCTCTCCGGTACGTTCACAACCCCGTTGCCACACGCAGCGTGGGACTGGACAGCCGCTGCACTAACGGACACGTTCAAAACCCCTACACACAGTACAGCACAGGTTACACAACTCAGGTTGACATCCATTCTGCCGTTTCAACAGTTGAATGAAGACTAACCCAGGACAGAGGGGGCCATTGTCCAACTGAAGGTCTTTCGTCCATTGGCACACAAGCACGAGGAGGAGTCCTGGACATCACGCACAGGTGTGAGAGTGTAGTCGGAGGAAAGAGCTGGAGTCACAGAAACCTGCCAAAGAGGAACACGTCCTAAGATAACATGGTACGACAAAAACAATACAACTCAAGAAACCATCCTGGTGCACTGTCGTACCATGATGCACTTGGAGAGGTAATTAAACACGGTGGCCTTCAGCTCAAAGTGCTCTCCCCGGATGACTGAGTAGGGCAGGGTGAGCTCCAGGAAGAAGGGCTGGAAGACCGTGAGCTCCACCAGAGGAGCCAGACCGAAGCCACTGGGGGCCAGGCAGAAGACCTCAGTCTCCCAGGTGGTGATGGTGTCTGGGACTGTCAGGGGGACATCTGCTGATCCAGACTCCCTGGAATACAGAGGTCAGAGTTCAAACAGAAAGCCACCAAGTGTACAATGGAGTAGGACTCATTTCAACACCGTTTGTTGTTACAAATGCATTTAAGCTTTATCTAACCAGGGACACCCATTGAGGTCAAAGGCC
Source organism: Salmo trutta (assembly GCF_901001165.1). Taxonomy (NCBI): domain Eukaryota; kingdom Metazoa; phylum Chordata; class Actinopteri; order Salmoniformes; family Salmonidae; genus Salmo; species Salmo trutta. The sequence goes on from NC_042988.1 coordinate 5,501,282, forward strand.
TACAGTTTAGAGGTTCAGGTTCCTAATCTACTCTTTTGATATGAGGCAAGAGCTAAGAGGGCTTTCACCAGAGGTCAGCCTCACTGCGCAGAGCACTTACCCAACTTCCACAAGATCCCAAATCCACGTCTCAGGGAAGAATGTACGGACCGTCTGTATGGGTGGCGGAGGTGGAGCGGCAAGTCCACCAGCCACAGCCATTTCAAGTCTAGGACCCGCTGATCCAGGCCTGTAAGCTACTACTAACACAAAACATGCCCATTATTGTCAAGTTCAAAATGGACTGAATGCTGTGCTCAGTGAGTGTTTAGACCAGTTTAACCAGGCTTTGTTATTCTAGCAAAAGGTAATCCATTTCCCAAGGTTCATTAAAGACTTGTGGCAATGATGAGAATAAGGGTTGGTAAGGACATCTCACCATAGGAGCGACGGTACTGGTTCCCCTGGTAACTGAGGCAGGAAGGTACTCTTATATCCAGGTTAGTCGCTAGCTTCAGTCCCAGTGTCTAGAAATGTCAGAAACAACTAATTATTAATAAATGTCCGTTTGTCATTCTATTAAGTTTAACAGTGGAAGATGAACACATTGTAACAGTATGGGGACTGATTCTTCCCAGAAAGAAAAAAAGAAAAGGGGCTTCAAGTTGACAAAACAGGGCAGAAATATTTACCTGAAAAACTGCATAAGGATCATTTGTCTCCTCAGACGGTCCATATGGGTATGGCATTATGAATCTCCTTGGTCTAACACGTAAACATGCTACTGGATCTTCAAGCTCGTAGGGAATATAGGTCGTCTCCTTGACTGGTAACAAATCAAATATCTGGAATGGGACAAAAGGGAGGCTTGAAATTCTCTTGTTCATTGGGGACTGAAAGTGGGACGACTACTTGCCCTTGAATAAAAGGACACTCAATTTTGGTTTCTCCAGCCAGAGAACGAGTCTCATTACATTTGATAAAAGCTCCCCAAATAACCAGTGAACAGATCCACTCCATGTCTGCTGTAGTCACTGGTTGTATTCCCAGCACCACCAAAACTGTAGGTATGGTGGTACCACTGTTGTTCACTTCAGGAGCTCCGTTACCTTGTCAGCATCCAGCCTCTTCCCTGGCTCCATGATGCCAACACTCTGGTCCACAGCACTGAGGCCACAGAGGGAACCGGGCTGGGCCGAGAGACGCAGGGTGTTCTCCTCCCCTGGGACAGCGTTGGAGGGCGAGAACGCCACCAACACCTGGCATACACATCAGATACCATTACTCCAGGTATGATACAGTCTGCATGGAAATACTGGACACCTTTCATAAAGTGGCAACAATGACAGACTCCTGCACACACACACACCTTGTTCCTGAAGCATTTCTCAGTGGGGAAGTTCATGCTGTGGGCAATGACAGTCTCACTGGGTAGCATACTGTACACCAGGAGCTGAACCACCGGTGCCATCTCTGGAACCACTGCCAACTTCAAGGTGACGTCACCCTCAGCTACTGCAACGCAAGAGCAGGTCACTGTCGTCAAGCACCTTCCAGAACGGTCAGAATCACTTAATGAAACTCACTCACCAGGACTGTCCTGCTGCACAGTAACATTGATGTGTCCATGCTGAACTATGACCCCTCTGGATAAGGCCTGGAGGGAAAGGGAACAGTTCTCAGCAACTCAGAGGAGCCACTGCAACCTGGACTCACGGGGTAGACGTAACATGGTAAACAAATCCAGGACTCCAATTAGTATGATACGTTATGTTTTCATTAGTGGATGTCCATCATCCATTTCATATAGGCTACGAATTCCAATTTGTAACATGAGCTAGGTTGGGTTACCGTGGTTGATTAGGAGTATTGGTGCAGTATAGGAACATCCTTCCTTTGAAAGTGTGGCTGGGGCAACGTCTGAAATGATCCTGGTCAAAAGGAGTGCAACTAGGAAATATGGTGCCATTTGAGAGGTTTGCAGGTTGTTCCTGGTTCTACTCACCAGGTAGAGGACATCCACAGAGCCCTTTGGGACAGTCTCCCCTACGATGGCATAGCGGATGGTGATTGACACTGCCTGCCCACATGCCAGTGGTTTCTCCATCTTCTGAATAGCCAGGGAGCTGGACGGTTTACTGTCTGGGGCAGCGGGCTGGATCAGTGAGAGGACGTGTTGCCCTCTGTTGAAATAGGGGACCCTGTATCCTGGGTACTCCACTTGTGGGGTGTCACTCACCTGGAAAGGAACAAAAGGAAGAGTCTAACTAAAGGCCCAATCCTAAATCAACCCCTAGACCCCGTCCTATATACAGTGGGGATCTGACAGGATGACGGGAAGCAATATAATAACAGATCCACCTTACTTCCACCTAGCCCATCTTGGTCACAGCATGTTAGGGTCATGGCCTTAGGGCAGCGTTTCCCAACTGTCCTGGGGACCCCCCTAACACTACACAGCTGATTCAAATCTTGATGAAGAGTTCATTATTTGAAGTCAGCTGCGTAGGGCAACAAACTAGGACAGTCGGGGAAACGCTGGCATGGAGTATAAAGTCTCAAACCGACAAGGAATCATACTTACTACGAGGTTAATATTCTCTTTGGGCATACTGGTTGTGTTGACGGAGAACCTGGCAATACCACGACTGTCCGTGGTTAGGTTCTGTAGTCGTAGATATGAGGACCAGCCTTTCTCCTCAAACAGGTAGACTAACATGTCAGAGATGGGTGTGTTGTTAAAGCGAACAGCATTTATCTGAGGAAAAGGTATGAATGAAGTGACACCACATACTGGTACTTCAGGAAGCAGGACAAACAAAAAGCATCCACAAGTCAACAGGAACACCATTTGGACTTACCTTGCCTTCGATAATTGATCCATGCTCATAGATTTGGGGTGTGTCAACAAATGTGAATTCTCCAATCACATAGGAGAGCTCTACATTTTTTTCCTCTGACAGTGTAATACCTGTCAAATGAAGACAAATAATAGGATGCTATATTTCACAATTACCAGTACCAACACCATGCAGAAACTTAATTGCCCCCCCCCCCCACCTTGTAGTTTCTTGCCCTAGCACAACAGCTGATTCAAATCATCAAAACTACATTACGAGATGGTTATTTGAGTCAGCCGTGTAGCGCTCGGGCAAAAACCAAAACGTGAACCCAGGGGGGGCCCCAGGACAGTTAAGGAAACCCTGATCTAATGAAACAGGCAATAGTTACATTGCCATCAGCTGAAGTGAAATGAAGGGTTTGTATTGAGTAAATGACATGATGCATCTCATAATGATTGTGATAGAGGACTTGCCTGTCCCCTCCTCCTGAACTTCTGCACGGAAACTAAACACGTCTCCCAGCAATTTCTCTCCTGCATTCTTTGTGAAAATTGCCAAGTTGAAGGCATAAGAAGCACAGCCAGTATGGTCCATCTAGGAAAAGCAAGCAGAACCACACAAAAACAGATTTCAATGTAATCCGTTGGTAAATACAGCACTACTAGTTATAGGAAAGCATACAAACCTCTATTGACTCTTTGTGGCATGGAGGTGTGTAATCAGGAACTCCTTGTGGATTTCTCTCATCAATTGTTATTGGTATCACTGCATTGTCCACCAAGGGACGGCACAACTTCACCCCTGCTTTACCAGGTACAGGCTGCCCATACGTGTATCTGATTTCAATTCACAACAAGACAAGTGTCAATTTCCTACATCCAGTTACCATATTAAAAACATAACACCTAAAGGCTTGTGCATTCCTGCAGGCTTTAAGTCACGTATTTAACATGGTCAATGAATCTGGACCTGTCTTCATAGAGCCTCAGAATGGGATCAGTTTTAACTATAGATCATAATGAACAAGGTCACATGTCAGGGTGGGACCTGATCCTAGAACACCAATCCTAATCCGAGACGCTTTATGACCTAAGAACCCGCTGTTCATGTAAATGCCACTAACAAATCTCAGGGATCGTAGCAGCAGTAGCACTATAGGTCTTCAATTAGCATATTTATATTTTAAACAAGTGTATTTCAGTATTCTCAAATGCATAACAATTTCTACATGAAGCTACAGTACTAGCGGAGGCTGCTGCCTACAGACTTGAAATCATTGGAATACTAGTCACACCATCTCATATGTATATACTGTATTCTATACCTCAGATATTTGTGAAATTGTTACATATTGCGACCAATAAAATGTGATTTACTTGTATTTTCAAACATCCAAATCCTTACTTTGAAATGTGAAAGTAAATTAAATACTAACTACAATACATTGCAAATCACCAATAGTGTTTACTCACTCTGCACACACTTTCACTTCATACTCTTCTTGAACAACGCTGATCTTGTCAGTGAGGTTCATCTGGATCTCAAACTTGGGCAAAACTACAGAGAAAAAGAACAGCAGTCAACTCTAGAACGTTCCAGGATTGTGATGCATCCATTCAACATTACCTAGCATGAAAGAGAAACTCAACCTACCATACTTTTCTACTTTGAAGTTGTGGTAGATTTTCTCTTCACCAATCCACACTACAATGGTATAGGATCCTACAGGTGCTTCAGAGTTCAGGGGGTGAGAAAGCTGCAGAATGTTGCCACTGGATGTAGTGTTGACCCACTGTCCAATCCGGTTGTGATTAACATCCTGTTGGTTCATAGGAAGGGGAACCTTCAGCAGGACAAGGAGTCAGCTCTATTCATGACATTTCTATCTGCAACATGCATTTACTCAAGGGGGCCCAGATCACACAAAGCTGACTGGAAGTATTTGGCTACGTTCTACACTAGGTGGAAATGAGGACCTAGCTAGCTGGGGGAGTCATAATGTTGCAGTATTTACACTGACAGTCAACATATAGTTAGACTAACAAAGATCTTACCTCAAGTTCCACAATGTTGTACTGTGAAGGGCAAAGACAAGAGATGGGTTCATGTTTCATTAATAACACCAATTCCAAAACAGCAGAGGAGCATAACTGTCTACAACCACAGGAACTAGACAGGTGATTGGCTTGGTCGCTTAACGTAAACATCACATGTAGCATTTGCACTGGGAATGGCAATTCAATCTCAGGAAGAGATGATTCTATTCTGACCAACATGAATGGAAACCCCATGTCCTGGCTGGCTGATTGCTGTACATAGTGTTACATAATACCAGATTGCTATGGCCATCACAGTATTGCCACACTTCTGTATTTGGGTTTGAAATAGTAGAGACTGACCTAAAAGACTATTTTCAATATTATATTTCCAACTCACCAACTGATTGACAGGGCTAAAATTGGTATCCAAGGTGACGACTCTAAAATGCACTGTAGACAAACACAATAAGAATATTACAAGCATCATTTCAGACAACTTTCTCAACATTCCAAGGATTCCCAGAAATACTGGTTGAGGATTTCCATCCTGAGTGAACCCAGTGGGTTTACTGCATCTGCACCACATTCCTCAACAACGAGGCTCTTCAGATGTCTACCGTTTCCCTCTACAATCCTCATAAGCCACGCAGAGTGGACAGGACCAGACTGGGGGAAGAGCATTGCCGGCAATGATAGTGTTCTTTTCTACACAATTATTGCCTGATGCATTTCAAACAATACTTCCTTCTAATACAGTTATAGCCTCAAATAAACAAAGGGAACATGGTGGGGTCGTGGAAGGCTGTTGATATCAAAATGGGGTCAGGGGCCCAAAAAGTTCAAAGCCCTGGAGTAAACCATCAGCCAATTGTCCTGTTGTTTCTCAGCAACCAGACTAAAGGTGTACTGGCTCTAATATTACCCGTTTGTCCTGGGTTGTAGATTGGTTTGTCCGTTTGGATGAACGTCATGGGGCCGTAGGGTTTGATCATGACCCTTCTCTCCTCTGTTGATAGAAATGTTACCCCTCGAACCTCCACCTTAAAGTTCTGCACTTCGTCGCTCTTCACATGAGGGGCCTGTCAGAGACCGAGACAGAGCAACACCGGTGAACTAACGGACCGATAACATAGGACATTAAAATGTGGTGCCGTGTGGCCCAGCTGGTAAGAGCGTGCCACTAGCAACTTCAAGGTAGAGCGTGTAACTCCTGCAGGGATCACATTATGCACTCAGCGTACTGTAAGTTACATATATAAATTGTTGTTTCGATAGTATATACTAGCATGCAATCAAAACCTGAATCCGAAGAAAAGTTCTGGTAGGCCACCACATTGACATTTCCCATAAAATAAGCTGGCATTGCACAAACAACCTAAGCAATGCATCAAAGCTGAGAAGTACAGTACACTCTTATTGGACTGGCTCTAGATGTCCACCAGTGCTGGGCTGACCTGAAACTGGAAACAGCGGTGAAACTCTTGGTCAGAAGTCTCGTGGAGAAGTGTTTTGTTCTGCCCGTCGGCCATCAGAGATATGGTCATGACCAGGGTCTCGTTGGGCTGCAGAAGGCTGGCACAAAGCTTGGCCTCTGAGCCTGCCTGGATCACTGCAGGAATGGCTACCATGTAAACCCTACAGAGAACACACCCGGCAACGGGAAAATCACTACACCTCTAAACACAAAGCCAGGTGAAATAAATATACAGAGGGGATAAAGATCTGCACAAAGGGTAGATGAAAAATTGCTCTAAATCTGCTGACAGAACATTAAACCGAGACAAGCAAGTCTGACCATTCAATTCTAACTTGTGACTGCAGATTTACTTACGGTCTTGGAGTCTCTTGACAGACACAAAGCCAGTGAATGCAGGCAAAGAGTATCCATCTCCAAACCTCAAGCCCAGGAAGAACCATGACTAAAGGAGAAAAATAAACCACCAAGTCCGTTATGACCCAGTATTCCTACATGGAGAGAGAGAGAGAGAGAGAGAGAGACCTAACAATACGATTTCAAAATTCTTTCCTGGGCACTGCAAACCTTGCATTCCATTCATTATCAGAAGCAGCCACCCACTGACATGCCACCAGACAGGGAGAAGCAACCCCAAACAGGCACCAACCTGGTCTCAGACCATTTCATACGCAAAACACTCAAGTATGATATATTACATTGTTTACATTTGTGGATGCCCGTCATCCATTTGGTATGATGTGTTAAAAACCACGCAAAATTGACATTTTACAAATTACAATTTGTTGTGGCCAACATGAGCTAGGTAGCTAACATTATCTAGGCTAAACATTAGGAGTAAAGTTAATTAGCATGTTTGCTAACCTTAACCCTTTTACCTAAGTAAATGAAGTTGCTTTTTACCCCAAATGTTATACTTCAGTTTTATTACACCCACCCCGCCACTCTTTTTGCCTTAAGTAGCCGTCTTCTGTAAAAATACTAAACGTAACATTCCCATATGGATTTCAGTCTCGCGGATTTACATGTATTATGTTACATATAGTCAATGACACCAGGCTGCAGACACAGGTCGGCAAAAAGGCTCAATTGCACGTAGGTTAGCGTTTTACTTCTAGACCGAGTTATAGTATCTCGGTCTAGAAAGTGGGTGCCAAACACAGATTGCAAAAGTATGTCTTCCGCATTGCATTTGGTATAGCCTGTAAAAGACCAGATGTAAGTAAAAATGCAAGGCAGTAACTTTTTTTGTTAATTGATCGCGGACCTGTTGTTTGGGGTATAAGATTGCACCACAAGTTGCTATAGCACCTGTGACCCAGGCATACTCACCACAGCGGATTGTTTGTGGACTCAGTCGAAAGTAAATATCCCCCGTCGGTCATGTCCCTATAAATATCCTTAGTTCCGGACTTTTTTCTAATTACTAAGCGCTCGCACCTGCTGGATATTCAGGGAGTTCGATTAGACTGAACGGCCATTTCAAATGCTCGATCATGTTGTCAACAACAAGGCAGCATGGCGCGTACAGTAATTCAGGAACATAGGTCTACAAGATGTTTTCTATCCATCAAATGTTTGCATTTTCAAACATTGGGAAGGCAGCTGAAGCACATAGACCAAACCCTTTTAGGCCTATGTATATGAACACTCCTAAATCATTACTCCACGTGCTTTTGTACACTGCTGCAACTTGCTGTTTGTTTGTTACCTATGCTAGTCACTTCGCCCCCACCTACATGTTGATTACCTCAACTAGCCTGTGGGCTCGTTACCGGTGCCCCCTGTATATAGCCTCGTTATTGTTATTCTTATTGTGTTACTTTTTATTATAGTCTACTTGGTAAATATGTTCTTCTTGAACTGCACTGTTGGTTAATTAAGGGCTTGTAAGTAAGCATTTCACGGTAAAGTCTACACTTGTTGTATTCGGCGCATGTGACAAATAAAGTTTGATTTGATTTGACCTTGTTTTGACGCAGGACAGATAATTGAATCAATCCCCTCCTATCACAGCCATTCAACTCTGTAACTGTTTTAAAGTCACCATTGGCCTCAGGGTAAAATCCCTGAGCAGCTTCCTTCCTCACTGGCAACTGAGTTGGGAAGGACGCCTGCATCTTTGTAGTGACTGGGTGTATCAACACACCATCCAAAGTGTAATTAATAACTTCACCATGTTGAAAGGGATATTCAATATCTGCTTTTTATTTTCACCCATCTACCAACCCATCTGCTCTACTTTATGAGCCATTGGAAAACCTCCCAAGTTTTTGTGGTTGTATCTGTGTTTGAAATTCACTGCTCGACTGAGGGACCTTACAGATAATTCTATGTGTGGGGTACAAAGATGAGGTAGTCATTACTGCACACAGTGAGTCCAACCTATGTGACTTGTTAAGCACATTTTTACTCCTGAACTTATTTAGGCTTGCCATAACAAAGAGGTTGAATACTTATTGACAAGACATTTCAGCTTTTTATTTGTAATTCATTTGTAAAAAATACATAAATAAAAAACAATTCCACTTTGACATTATGGGGTATTGTGGGTAGGCCAGTGACCAAACAAATCTCAGTGTAATCCATTTTAAATTCAGGCTGTACCATGTGGAAAAAGTCAAGGGGTGAGAATACTTTCTGAAGACACACCCTTACTGCACCATGTCTTCCTTTGAACATGAGTATGAATAAAACCTTGACATGTCTTCTCTACAAAACATGTCATCTACAAAATAGCTTCCAGTACTCTACTCAGCAAACTGGATGCAGTCTATCACAGTGCCATCCGTTTTGTTACCAAATCACCTTATACCACCCACCTCTGCGACCTGTATGCTCTAGTCGGCTGGCCCTCACTACATATTCGTCGTCAGACCCACTGGCTCCAGGTCATCTATAAGTCTATGCTAGGTAAAGCTCCGCCTTATCTCAGTTCACTGGTCACGATAGCAACACTCACCCGTAGCACACGTTCCAGCAGGTCTATCTCACTGGTCATCCTCAAAGCCAACACCTCTTTGGCTGCTTTTCCTTCCAGTTCTCTGCTGCCAGTGACTGGAACGAATTGCAAAAATCGCTGAAGTTGGAGACTTTTATTTCCCTCACCAACTTTAAACAGCTAACCGATCGCTGCAGCTGTACATAGTCCATCTGTAAATTGCCCACCCAATCTATCTACCTCATCCCCATACTGTTTTTATTTTATTTACTTTTCTGCTCTTTTGCACACCAGTATCTCTACTTGCACATCATCATATGCTCATTTATCACTCCAGTGTTAATCTGCTAAATTGTAATTATTCGCTCCTATGGCCTATTTATTTCCTACCTCCTCATGCCTTTTGCACACACTGTATATAGACTTTCTTTTTTTTCTACTGTGTCATTGACTTGTTTTATTGTGTTATTGGCTTCTTTATTGTTTACTTCATGTGTAACTCTGTGTTGTTGTCTGTGTCACACCGCTTTGCTTTATCTTTGCCAGGCCGCAGTTGTAAATGAGAACTTGTTCTCAATCAGCCTACCTGGTTAAATAAAGGTGAAATAAAAAATAAAATAAAATAATATACAGTTGAAGTCAGAACTTGACATACACCTTAGCCAAATACATTTAAAACACTCAGTTTTTCACAATTTGTGACATTTAATCCTAGTCAAAATTCCCTGTCTTAGGTCAGTGAGGATCACCACTTTATTTTAGGAATGTGAAATGTCAGAATAATAGTAGAGAATTATTTTTTTCAGCTTTTATTTCTTTCATCACATTCCCATTGGGTCAGAAGTTTACATACACTCAATTAGTATTTGCTAGCATTGCCTTTACATTGTTTAACTTGGGTCAAACATTTCAGATAGCCTTCCACAAGCTTCCCACAATAAGTTGAGTGAATTTTGGCCCATTCCTGCTGACAGAGCTGGAGTAACTGAGTCAGGTTTGTAGGCCTCCTTACTCGCACATGCTTTTTCAGTTCTGCCCACACATTTTCTATAGGATTGAGGTCAGGGCTTTGTGATGGCCACTCCAGTACCTTGACTTTGTTTTCCTTAAGCCATTTTGCCACAACTTTGGAAGTATGCTTGGGGTCATTGTCCATTTGGAAGACGCATTTGCGACCAAGCTTTAACTTCCTGACTGATGTCTTGAGACGTTGCTTCAAAATATCCACATCATTTTCTTCCTCATGATGCCATCTATTTTGCGAAGTGCACCTGTCCCTACTGCAGCAAAGCACCCCCACAACATGATGCTGCCACCCCCGTGCTTCAAGGTTGGGATGGTGTTCTTCGGCTTGCAAGCCTCCCCCTTTTTCCTCCAAACATGACAATGGTCATTATGGCCAAACAGTTCTATTTTTGTTTCATCAGCACCAGTAAGCCAGTGACTCAGCCCCTGTAATAGGGTTAGAGGCAGAGAATCCCAGTGGAGAGAGGGGGACCGGCCAGGCAGAGACAGCAAGGGCGGTTCGTTGCTCCAGTGCCTTTCCGTTCACCTTCACACTCCTGGGCCAGACTACACTCAATCATAGGACCTACTGAAGAGATGAGTCTTCAATAAAGACTTAAAGGTTGAGACCGAGTCTGCGTCTCTCACATGGGTAGGCAGACCATTCCATAAAAATGGAGCTCTATAGGAGAAAGCACTGCCTCCAGCTGTTTGTTTAGAAATTCTAGGGACAGTAAGGAGGCCTGTGTCTTGTGACTGTAGCGTAAGTGTAAGTATGAACGGCAGGACCAAATCGGAAAGATAGGTAGGAGCAAGCCCATGTAATGCTTTGTAGGTTAGCAGTAAAACCTTGAAATCAGCCCTTGCCTTAACAGGAAGCCAGTGTAGAGAGGCTAGCACTGGAGTAATATGATCACATTTTTTGGTTCTAGTCAAGATTCTAGCAGCCGTGTTTAGCACTAACTGAAGTTTATTTAGTGCTTTATCCGGGTAGCTGGAAAGTAGAGCATTGCAGTAGTCTAACCTAGAAGTGACAAAAGCATGGATTAATTTTTTGGACTGAAAGTTTCAGATTTTTTGCAATGTTACGTAGATGGAAAAAAGCTGTCCTTGAAACAGTCTTAATATGTTCGTCAAAAGAGAGATCAGGGTCCAGAGTAACGCCGAGGTCCTTCAGTTTTATTTGAGACGACTGTACAACCATCAAGATGAATTGTCAGATTCAACAGAAGATCTTTGTTTCTTGGGACCTAGAACAAGCATCTCTGTCTTGTTCAAATTTAAAAGTAGAACATTTGCAGCCATCCACTTACTTATGTCTGAAACACAGGTTTCCAGCGAGGGCAATTTTGGGGCTTCACCATGTTTCATCTAAATGTACAGCTGTGTGTCATCCGCATAGCAGTGAAAGTTAACATTATGTTTCCGAATGACATCCCCAAGAGGTAAAATATATAGGAAAGGACATGGAGCGCCTCCATGAGCGTTGAACTGGATTTCAAACTGCTCATCTCCGCTCATATACGCTGACACAATGACTACATCAAGCTTGCAACTCTATAAACATGTCTGTATCTATGTAATGTGTCTGTATCTATGTCAACCCTATAATACGACTTTATTGTGCAATCCCAGTCACTTTTATTAATCTTTGTAGTGTGTGTATATTCGTGCATTCGGAGAGTATATATTTTTTGTTACCTTAAGGCCTTATTCTAAAATTGATTAAATTGTTTTTTTCCCCCATCAATCTACACACAATACCCCACAATGACAAAGCAAAAACAGGTTTTTAGAAATGTTTGTAAATGTATAAAAAAACTGAAATCACATTTATCTAAGTATTCAGACTCTTTATTCAGTACTTTGTTGAAGCACCTTTGAAAGCAATTACAGCCTCGAGTCTTCTTGGGTTTGACACTACAAGCTTGGCACACCTGTATTTGGGGAGTTTCTCCCATTCTTCTCTGCAGATCCTCTCAAGCTCTGTCAGGGTCAATGGAGAGTGTTGCTGCATAGCTATTTCCAGGTCTCTCCAGAGATGTTCGATCAGGTTCAAGTCCGAGCTCTGGCTGGGCCACTCAAGGACATTCAGAGACTTGACCTGAAGCCAATCCTGCGTTGTCTTGGCTGTGTGTGCTTAGGGTTGTTGTCCTGTTGGAAGGTAAACCTTCACCCCCAGTCTGAGGTCCTGAGTGCTCTGGAGCAGGTTTTCATTAAGGATCTCTGTACTTTGCTCCGTTCATTGTTGCCTCGATCCTGACTAGTCTCCTAGTCCCTGCCGCTGAAAAACATCCCCACAGCATGATGCTGCCACCACCATGCTTCACCGTAGGGATGGTGCCAGGTTTCCTCCAGATGTGACGTTTGTGATGCAGGTCAAAGAGTTCAATCTTGGTTTCATCAGACCAGAGAATCTTGTTTGTCATTGTCTGAGAGTCTTTAGGTGCCTTTTGGCAAACTCCTAGTGGGCTGTCATGTGCCTTTTACTGTGGAGTGGCTTCCGTCTGGCCACTCTACCATAAAGGCCTGATTGGTTCGGTGCTGCAGAGATGGTTGTCCTTCTGGAAGGTTCTCCCATCGCCACAGAGGAACTCTAGAGCACTGTCAGTGTGGCCATCAGGTTCTTGGTCACCTCCCTGACCAAGGCACTTCTCCCACGACTGCTCAATTTGGCTGGGCGGCCAGCTCTATGAAGGAAGGGTCTTGGTGGTTACAAACTTATTCCATTTAAGAATGATGGAGACCACTGTATTCTTGGGCACCTTCAGTGCTGCAGACATTTTTTGGTACCCTTCCCTAAATCTGTGCCTCGACACAATCCTGTCTCGGAGCTCTACGGAAAATTCTTTCGACCTCCTGGCTTGGTTTTTGCTCTGACATGCACTGTCAACTGTGGGACCTTATATAGACAGGTGTGTGCCTTTCCAAATCATGTCCAATCAATTGAATCTACCACAGGTGGACTCCAATCCAGTTGTAGAAACATCTCAAGGATGATCAATGGAAACAAGATGCACCTGAGCTCAATTTAGAGTCTCATAGATAAGGGTCTTCATTCTTATGTAAATGTGATATTTCATTTTTTTATACATTTGCAAACATTTCTCAAACCTGTTTTCGCTTTGTCATTTTGTGTGCAAATTGCTGAGGATTTTGTTTCTTCAATTTATTCCAGTTTAGAATAAGGCTGTAACTTAACAAAATGTGGAAAAAGTCAAGGGGGGTAAATGCTTTCCGAAGACACTGTACCATGGCTGTCAGCCAATCAGCATTCCGGGCTCGAACCATCCAGTTTATAATAAAAGTTAGTGCACAGAAATGTGTAGTGCATAAGGGAAGTACCAAAACACCTTGACTTGTTGTAGGTATCAGGTATGAAGGTCAGACCCAGATGCAGACACATCAAATTAACAGTGGTTTAATTATCCACCAGGGGCAGGCAATAGACAGGTCAAGGCAGGCAGGGGTCAGTAAACCAGAGGTGGGGCAACGGTACCGTACAGCACGCAGGCTCAGGGTAGGCAGAGGTCAATAATCCAGAGGTGAGGCAAAGGTACAGGTCAGCCGGCAGGCTCAGGCATAGTGGTGAGGCAGGCGGGCTCAGAGGGTCAAAACCAGGAGGGCAAGAAAAAGAGAGACTGGGAAAAGCAGGAGCCGAGAACAAAAACTTGGTTGACTTGACAAACAAGATGAACTGGCAACAGACAAACAGAGAACACAGGTATAAATACACAGGGGATAATGGGGAAGATGGTCGACACCTGGAGAGGGGTGGAGACATTCACAAAGACAGGTGAAACAGATCAGGGTGTGACAGTAGGTCCATGCAAGCAGATGGAAGAAATTATATAGTAAAGCCTGCAAATGTAAACCAGGAACAAAATGCACTACCCTCCCCTGTGCACAATAAAATACCACACAACCCTCTCCCAAGCAACCCCCCATCCCCAATGACTGAAAGACATGCATCTCAGGACATCCAACCGCTTCCCCCTTTGTCTCCTTTCATCTCAACTGACATGAGAACTGTATTATTTTGACCTATCTAGCATTTTCACATGAATAAAGATGAACGAGAGAAGATAAGGAGAGGAAGCCACTAGATTATTGACATGCAGCCACTGTCCTGTTCTCATAAGGTTAGTGCTATCCTGGATCCTTGGGATGTCCCTACCATTACCCTTAACCCTTCCCTAACCTTAACCCTTACCTTGAAGGGGAACTGCACCCCCTGATTTGGACTCATTTTTTGACTTGCTCCTCAAGAAATGCTGGCAACCATGACAGAAGCCGAACATGAGTTGGCTTGAGGTGTGGTTTTATTTGGGTGTTTATTCCCAACAAACAAACCTCCTGCAGGTTAAGTTCAATAACTACAGGCAGATGTATGGTGAGATACCGGAGGAATCTTTGAATAGGTCAGTAACCTACAGAGTTATATGAGAACAATGTAATTGCTGAATTTCTGTAGATATTCTAAACTAAATGTTTTGATAACTAAAAGGTAGTAATAGGTCCATGTAGAATAAATGACCCTTTACACAATACATATTTCATTGTCATTCCCAGCCGATACAAGTACTGTGCGTATCTGCATTTTGTCTGGTGGTAATGGGGCTACCTTGGCAAACATGCCAGTTGTCATACCTTCCTGTATGGTGTCCCGTATACAACAGGAGTTCTTGGATCCTGGTGCGGAATGCACAGAGTTTCTCCCTCCCCATATTGACTGATACCATTCAATTCAATAACAAATAAAAAACAATACAATAAAAGTTGTGTCTAGTAAAATGTTAATGCTGAGTGCCAGGTCTCTCTCTATTGAGAGACATCAGTATAAAGCCTGTCTGTCAGTCTGGATTACATTATCAAATGGTGTTTATGATTAACCTAGTGGAACCAACCTTATCGCTGCGTTCACCTTTCTATTTTACTTCAGATATCATAAAATGTGAAGTGAAATAGAATGTGAACACAGCGATCTGGCTGGTTCCACCAGGCTAGATTAAGCCCTGGACATTATATGTATCTAAGAAGTAGAAAATAAGCAACAAATAATGTCAATTTGCATAAATGATGTTTCCCAATTGACTCATTAAGACCAAGCTCCCGTGCAGCAGCTCTATTTCCTTTTCCAACAGCCAGATCAATCGCCTTCAACTTGAAAGCTGCATCATATGCATTTCTCCGTGTCATGTGCCACCTCCCAGGACTACGCCTCCAGTGGGTCTCGCCAGTCCGGAGCCGCCAGAGCTGCCCGCCAGTCCGGAGCCACTAGAGCTGCCCGCCAGTCCGGAGCCGCCAGAGCTGCCCGCCAGTCCGGAGCCGTCAGAGCTGCCCGCCAGTCAAGGGCCGCCAGGGCCGCCCGCCTGTCCGGAGCCGCCAGAGCCGGCCGCCTGTCCAGAGCCGCCAGAGCCTCCCGCCTGTCCAGAGCAGTCAGAGCCTCCCGCCTGTCCAGAGCAGTCAGAGCCGCCCGCCAGCCCGGTGAGTCCTGTGCCTACGCCTAGGGCCAGGCTTCTAACATGTCTCATCAGCCTGGTAAATCCTGGGTCAGTGCCGCCGGAGCCGCCAGGGACGCCCGCCAGCCGGGCGCAGCCAGGGACGCCCGCCAGCCGGGCGCAGCCATCGCCGCCCACCAGCCGGGCGCAACCAGGGTTGCCCACCAGCCAGGTGCAACCATCACCGCCCGCCAGCCGGGCGCAGCCATCGCCGCCCGCCAGCCGGGCGCAACCAGGGTCGCCTGCCAGCCAGGCGCAGCCAAATACTCCAGATATAACAGACTGACCCTAGCTCCCCGACACAAACTACTGCAGCATAAATACTGGAGGCTGAGACAGGAGGGGTCAGGAGACACTGTGGCCCCATCCGACGATATCCCCGGACAGGACCAAACAGGCAGGATATAACCCCACTAACTTTGCGAAAGCACAGCCCCCATACCACTAGAGGGATATCTTCAATCACCAACTTACCATCCTGAGATGA
The DNA here is from genome assembly GCF_901001165.1 of Salmo trutta. Taxonomy (NCBI): domain Eukaryota; kingdom Metazoa; phylum Chordata; class Actinopteri; order Salmoniformes; family Salmonidae; genus Salmo; species Salmo trutta. The sequence continues at coordinate 5,517,551 of NC_042988.1, forward strand.
GGCTGAGTATATCCCACGAAGATCACCACGGCACAACCCAAGGGGGGGCGCCACCCCGGACATCTCCCAGACGGTCGACGAACAGGGACAACTACTTCGTCAACACCACGACCAGCTGGCCCAACTGGGGATGGCTATGGAAGAGGTCCTTCAACTTCTCGAACATACCCGAGAGGCGTTGCCTTCAACTAGCGGAGGATATTCTGCCACCAGCCGAGCCAGCACAACAGTCCATTCAGCAGTCTGCCCAGGTCGGCGATGCATGTTTGTCCGTCCCGGATAAATATGACGGAGCCCCTTCTAAATGCCGAGCCTTCCTACTCCAGTGCTCCCTCTATTTTGCACACCAGATGGGAGCCCCCACCACTGAAAGGTCCAAGGTTGTCACGGTTATTTCTCTGCTGACTGGGCGGGCGTTGGAGTGGGCTACGGCCGTCTGGGAGAGAGGGGAGGAGCTGGATTCGTATAAGGGGTTCATGGCTCTGTTCAGAGGTATCTTTAATCATCCACCGGAGGGCACAGAGGGGGGTGAGCGCCTATTTCAAGTAAGGCAAGATGATCAGACCGCTACCGAGTACACGCTCACCTTCCGGACTGTAGCAGCATCCTACCGATGGATTGATCCAGTGCTCCGTACGTTATTCAGAAGAGGACTGTGTGAGGAGGTCCAGACAGAACTGACATGTTGAGACGACAACCTCTCCGTGGATGCACTCATTGTGATGGCCATCCGTCTGGATAACCTTCTTCGGGAGTGTCGGTACCCTCATCGCTTCTCTCCCTACCTCAGAGATCACTCTGTATCAGAGCCTGAACCCATGGAGGCAGGGGTCACATGACTCCCCATGGCTGAAGGACGTAGACTGAAACAGCTGGGGCTCTGTCCCTATTGTGGTCAAGAAGGGCATCAGCTTCAGCACGTGATCTTCCACCTCCTGGGGCAGGTGTGAGTATCCCATCTTCATCATTCTCTGCCAAACCCTTTTTAGCGTCGATCACACTAGCTGGCTGTCCCTCATGTACTGTTTCTACAGCACTAGTGGATTCCGGTGCCACTGGGAACTTTATTGACCAGACCCTTGCCTCCTCTCTTAACATCACCACATACCTGCTCTCCTCTCTGTTTCCGGTTCAAGCCCTGGATGATCGACCACTAGGATCTGGAACCATTACACACATCACCAAACCACTCACCCTGACTGTGGAGAAACATTCCTTTCTTCATAATTAGTGCACAAGATCATCCTCGGCCTCCCATGGCTTCAACGCCATAACCCCACCATCTCATGGTAGAGGATGAGAATCACGGACTGGGCACTTGAATGCCGGAGGACCTGCCTTACCTCTCGAGTTGTAGCCCCTGCAGTCTGGGACGTGGATGCAGACATTCACCAGGCTCTGGAAAGGGAGCCAGCATCCACTACCTGTCCTCCTGAGGGCATCTATGTTTCCACTGGGAGAAGGGATAGGCTGTTGACCTGGGTGCACACATCCCTCAACACTGGACACTCAGGTATCACTCGAACTATTCACCCCATCTCTGAGAAATACTGGTTGCCCACCTTGGCGCAGGACGTGGCACGCTATATCAACTCATGCTTAGTATGTGCCCAAACAAAATCCCCCCGGTACGCTCCAGCAGGGAAGCTTCTTCCCCTTCCCGTGCCTCAGCGTCCCTGGTTTCATCTGGTGGTTGTGGACAGATTTTCAAAATGATTTATTCCTCTCTTTGATCTCCCTACCGCTCTCCAGGTCGCTGAGGCACTGTTCCAGCAGGTCTTCTGGCACTATGGCCTTCCGGAGGACATCATCTCCGACCGTGGCCCCAAATTAAGGTCACGGGTATGGAAGGTGTTCCTGGAGAAACTGGGGGTCACGGTCAGCCTCACATCCGGGTACCGGCCTCAGTCCAACGGGCAGGTGGAGAGGATGAACCAGGAGCTTGGGAGGTTCCTGAGAAGTCACCGCCAGGACCGGTAGAGGGAGTGGGCCCAATTCCTTCCATGGGTTGAATACACACAGAATTCATTACGTCACTCCGCCACCGGGCTTACTCCCATCCAGTGTGTCCTGGGTTATCAGCTGCCCCTAGCTCCGTGGACTCCGAGCCAGACCGAAGCCCCTGCGGTGGACGAATGGTTCCGGCACGCAGAGGAGGTTTGGAGTGATTCTCATGTGAGGCTCCAGCATGCCGTCCGTCGCCAGAAGGAGCAGTCGGATCGCCACAGCAGTGAGGCGCCCGATTTCCATCCTGGTTTTTGTGTCTGGCTCTCCACCAGGAACCTCCCACTCCACCTGCCCTGTAAGAAGCTGAGCCCCCAGTTTGTGGGGCCGTTCAAGGTTCTCTGGAGGCTCAAAGAGGTTACGTATAGATTACAGCTCCCCACTGACTACCGTATCTTACCCTTCTTTCATGCTCAGGTAAAACAATTTGGCTCATCTATACTTCAATATTTCCAAGTCCTATTCTTGAAGATCAAGAGGTAGAACATTTATTGGAATGACTGGAATGCTGATAGACTTTGGTTTTTAATGTAAAGATATAATTTAATCATATTATTATATGTAGTTGAAGGCAATGGGTTAGAAGAAGCCTACATAACCAACCCATAAAGTTAAATGTAACATCCATATACAGCTATGTAAACTTTAACATTGATTTATCCTGCAATAGATGTCGTTCAATTGGTAACATACATTTTTGTCTTCTTCTAATGCCTCTTAAAGGGAAAGAAATCTAAAAGCAACAGAATGTAATCAGATTACGGTCTTCCAAAAGTTACGTTACTGATTACAATTTTGGACAGGTAACTAGTAACCGTAATGGATTACATTTAGAAAGTAACTTACCCAACACTGAATTACTTCATTTAAAATGAAACCATACAAGCCATCAGCAATAAGTGAAACCAAGCCAATGTGTACAAATACGTAACAGACCCAATTATCAGTAACAATTACAACCATACAAACACTTTATTAACAAAACTTGATAAACTCCCTCACAGTTATTATACTAGTACTGGTCAGTAAGATTATCACAATAACTTTGAGGCCTTTGTACAACATCTGCTAGGGTCAGGGTTAAACCAACACACTTGGTTTAAACCAACACACTTGAAATTCCATACGTAAATTGTTAGGATCGTAAGAAATTCCATACGTAAATTGTTAGGATCGTAAGAAAAGCCATGCGTGAAACATGAAACGTAAATGTTCAATTAGATCTGTAAATACGACTATGAATTCATATTTACACGCTCAATTCTTACTTTACGCCTCCCATTACTTGGTTACAGATCTTTATTATACGTACAAACTTTTGTCAGTAATGTGGCATCTGCAAAAGACATGAACCGAACGTAGCTAGTCGAAGTTAGCTAGTCAATCAAGCAACTCTAACCCAGACGAGTTAAAGTTGCTTTTGAGCATCCAGTTTCATTTCCAAAATAAAAGTCTAGAGCTTGTTTTAGAACTGCGTTCAATAACAACGTTATACCAGTAGATGGCGTAGTATAGGCTTGGGCCTTCAGCAAATGAATTGTGTAAGAATGATAAAGAGAGAGAAGAGCATTGTCTAGAATGACCACCTGAACTGCAAATTAGAAAGTAAATCAAATCAAATTGTACTAGTCACATGCGCCGAATACAACAGGTGTAGACCTTACAGTGAAATGCTTACTTACGAGCCCCTAACCAACAATGCAGTTTCAAACAAATAGGGATAAGAATATAATTTAGGCTAGGTCTATTCTGATCACGTAACCTAATGAATCACACCTTTTCCAGTATTTGGGAGCACGGACTGTAGGCCTTATATTAGACATGTTGACTTGTTAAAGCCATTTGCGTTGCACAACCCCATCACACAGAGACTATATCCATATCAATAAGTGAGATAAAACAAAATATTAAGTCTTGGCTATACCCAGTCCTGAGCAAAATTACAAAGGGGTCCCAAATGGTCAAGAATATCTACAGCCTATTCTTATTGCCAGATCTGTTTTCCCTATCAGCCATTAAACGTGCTTCATCGACTATGTTGTATACATTTATTTAGAGGTTAAATTTAGAGGCCTGTGAGCTATGGCCTCTTTTTAAGAGGAGCCCTATAATTAAAAAAAAAGTTATACAGTGCATTCGGAAGTATTCAGACCCCTTGACTTTTTTCACATTTTGCTACGTTAAAGGCTTATTCTAAAATGGATTGAAAAAAAATCTCATCAGGTTTTTAGACATTTTTGTACATTTATTAGAAATAAAAGACAGAAATAGCTTATTTACAGAAGTATTCAGACCTTGGGATGTTTCTACAACTTGATTGGAGTCTACCTGTGGTAAATGTAATTCATTGGACATGATTTGGAAAGGCAAACACCTGTTTATATAAGGTTCCACAGTTGACAGTGCATGTCAGAGCAAAAACTAAGCCATGAGGTCGAAGGAATTGTCTGTAGAGCTCCGAGACAGGATTGTGTCGAGGCACAGGTCTGGGGAAGGGTACCAAAACATTTCTGCAGCATTGAAGGTTCCTAAAAAACCCAGTGGCTTCCATCATTCTTAAATGGAAGAAATTCAGAACCACCAAACTGAGCAATCGGGGAGAAGGGCCTTGGTCAAGAACCTGATGGTCACTCTGACAGAGCTGCGGAGTTCCTCTGTGTAGAGGGAGAACCTTCCAGAAGGACAACTATCTCTGCAGCACTCCACCAATCAGGCCTTTATGGTAGAGTGGCCAGACAGAAGCCACTCCACCAGTAAAAGGCACTTGACAGCCCACTTGGAGTTTTCCAAAAGGGACTTAAAGGACTCTAAGACCACGAGAAACAAGACTCTCTGGTCTGATGAAACTGATTCAACTCTTTGGCCTGAATGCAAAGCGTCACGTCTGGAGGAAACCTTGCACCATCCCTACGGTGCAGCATGGTGTGGCAGCATCATGCTGTGGGAATGTTTTGCAGAGACTGGGAGACTAATCAGGATCAAGGGAAAGATGAACGGAGCAAAGTACAGAGAGATCCTTAATGAAAACCTGCTCCAGAGTGCTCAGGACCTCAGACTGGGGCGAAGGTTCACCTTCTAACAGGACAACGACCTTAAGCACAAAGCCAAGACAATGCAGGAGTGGCTTCGGGACAAGTCTCTGAATGTCCTTGAGTGGCCCAGTCAGAGCCCGGACTTGAACCCGGTCTAACATCTCTGGAGAGACCAGAAAATTGCTGTGTAGCAACGCTCCCCATCCAACCTGACAGAGCTTGAGAGGATCTGCAGAGAAGAATGGGAGAAACTCCCCTAATACAGGTGTGCCAAGCTTGTAGCGTCATACACAAGAAGACTGGTGGCTGTAATCGCTGCCAAAGTTGCTTCAACAATGTGCTGAGTAAAGGGTCTGAAAACTTATTTAAATGTATTTTTTATTTATAATAAATTAGCAGACATTTCTAAAAACCTGTTTTTGCTTTGTCATTATGGGGTATTGTGTGCAGATTGATGAGGGGGAACAAACAATTTAATACATTTTAGAAAAATGCTGTAATGTAACAAAATGTGGAAAAAGTCAAGGGGTCTGAATACTTTCCAAATGCACCGTACGTTTCTTTCAGCATTTCTTTAGCATTTATTAAGCAGTTCTTGAGTACTTTCAGGCCTACATTCATGACACATTTAAACACTCGAACACTCAAATATAATAATATAATGCCTAATTATGGCCTAATACACTGAGTGTACAAAACATTAGGAACACCTTTTCCATGACATACACTGACCAGGTAAATCCAGGTGAAAGTTGTGATTCCTTATTGATGTCACATGTTAAATTCAGTTCAATCAGTGTAGATGAAGGTCGAAGAGACAGGTTGAAGGAGGATGTTTAAGCCTTGAAACAATTGAGACATGGATCGTGTATGTGTGCCATTCAGAGGGTGAATGGGTAAGACAAAATATTTAAGTGCCTTTGAATGGGTTATGGTAGTAGGTGCCAGGTGCACCGGTTTGAGTGTGTCAAGAACTGCAACGCTGCTGGGTTTTTCACACTCAACAGTTTCCCGTGTGTATTAAGAATGGTCCAGCACCCAAAGAACATCCAGCCAATTTGACACAACTGCTGGAAACATTGGAGTCAACATGGGCCAGCATCCCTGTGGAAGCTTTCGACACCTTGTAGAGTCCATGCCCCGACGAAGTGAGGCTGTTCTGAGGGCAAAAGGGTGAGCAACTCATTATTAGGAAGGTGTTCCTAATGTTTTGTACACTCAGTGTACATTAGACATAATAACTGTTTTATGAATTACATATTTATATACTTATAGACTACAAATTAGTGTCTAACATGTGTATCTTAAGTAAATAATGAAGTGTTACCTGAATATGAATAAGGAAAAATGATTACAGACACATAACCTGGTAAGTGTTTTATAACTTGGTGGAAGGAGGATGTTACAGCACATCAAGGTGTGACTGTGAGAGTCTTGTGGGAATTACCTTTCTATTGTCCTTTTAAAAAGAAGAAAAAAGAAAATCCTTTAAACTACTCGCCAATTCTGCTCATATTACTGTCTCCACAGTTCATGTTTATGCAAAATAAAAAAAATACACTGGAATTTACTTTTTTTCCACAAAATACACTGGCTTTTACTTTGTTTTGAGTAAATATAATGGCCTTTACTTTGTGCCTTTATTTGACCCAACATTAGAACTAAGATATTTTAATGAATGTTGTTTTCTTTTAATCGTTAAGTAGCACTGAAAAGCTGTGCTACAGCGCAATAGAAATTTTAAAGGCAATGTTCCCCCGTTGGCGGAGACTGTATTCACGGAAAACGCAGCATACAGTACCAGTCAAAAGTTTGGACATACCTACTCATTCAAGGGTTTTTCTTTATTATTACCATTTTCTACATTGTAGAATATTAGTGAAGACATCAAAACTATGAAATAACACATGGAATCAAGTAGTAACCAAAAAATTGTTAAATTAACATATTTTTTCTTCAAAGTAGCCACCCTTTGCCTTGATGACAGCTTTGCACACTCTTGGCATTCTCTCAACCAGATTCACCTGGAATGCTTTTCCAAAAGTCTTGAAGGAGTTCCCACATATGCTGAGCACTTGTTGGCTACTTTTCCTGCACTTTGCGGTCCAACTCATCCCAAACCATCTTAATTGGGTTGAGGTCGGGTGATTGTGGAGGCCAGGTCATCTGATGCAGCACTCCATCACTCTCCTTCTTGGTCAAATAGCCCTTACACAGCCTGGAGGTGTGTTGGGTCATTGTCCTGTTGAAAAACAAATGATAGTCCCACTAAGCACAAACCAGATGGGATACATAATGCTGTGGTAGCCATGCTTTCTAAATAAATTACTGACAGTGTCACCAGCAAAGCATCCCCACACCATTACACCTCCTCTTCCATGCTTCATGTGGGAACCACACATGCGGAGATCATCCTTTCACCTACTCTGCGTCTCACAAAGACACAGAGATTGGAACCAAAAATCTCAAATTTGGACTCATCAGACCAAAGGACAGATTTCCACTGGTCTAATGTGCATTGCTTGTGATTCTTTGCCCAAGTAAGTCTCTTCTTGTTATTGGTGTCCTTTCGTAGTGGTTTCTTTGTAGAAATTTGACCATGAAGGCCTGATTCACACAGTCTTCTCTGAATAGTTGATGTTGAGATGTGTCTGTTACTTGAACTCTGTGAAGCATTTATTTGGGCTGCAATTTCTGAGGCTGGTAACTCTAATGAACTTATCCTCTGCAGCAGAGGTAACTTTGGGTCTTCCTTTCCATTGGCGGCCCTCATGAGATCCGGTTTCATCATAGCACTTGATGGTTTTTGTGACTGCACTTGAAGAAACCTTCAAAGTTCTTGAAATTTTCCGTATTACTATTGACTGACCTTCATGTCTTAAAGTAATAATGGACTTTCATTTGTCTTTGCTCATTTGGGCTTTTCTTGCAATAATACGGACTTGGTCTTTTACCAAATAGGGCTATCTTCTATATACCCCCGCAACCTTGTCAAAACACAACTGCTTGGCTCAAACGCAGTAAGAAGGAAAGAAATTCCACAAATGTACATTTACCATACCTGTTAATTGAAATGCATTCCATTTCAACTACCTCATGAAGCTGGTTGAGAGAATGCCAAACGTGTGCAAAGCTGTCATCAAGGCAAAGGGTGGCTACTTTGAAGAATCTCAAATATAAAATATATAACACTTTTTTGGTTACTACATGATTCCATATGTGTTATTTCATAGTTTTGATGTCTTCACGATTATTCTACAATGTAGAAATAGTAAAAATAAATAAAAACCCTTGAATGAGTAGGTGTGTCCAAACTTTTGACTGTTACTGTATGTCGGCTCAATCGTATATTACTTTTAAATTTCAGTCGTGCTATATTGCTGAACTTCAACGATAGAGGTTGAATTGAAAATGTTCTATAACTTCAGGCGTCCTTTCTTGTGTGCTCCTAATCATCATGACAACAGTTTGTGGAGTTGTTGTGCAGGCTTTCAAGAACTCGAGATCTTGTACTTCGTGTCACTTACACAGCACATTGTCACAGAAATATATTATACAGTTTATCTATCTCAAATTAACCCAAGTGGATTGTGAGACAGTGACTCTGTGTAGAAACATTCATTGCAAGTCATGTTTGCAATAGTTGAGTAGTTGGTTGGTTTCTCGACTAGGCCTTCTATCCTGTTCTCTATGGTATCGCAATGGGGTGTGCTCAGTTAACTTCAACATTCGCTAAGATGCATGGCGGTTTGTACTGAACGACCGGCCACGCACCGTTCTTCAGCAGGCTTTGCTCCCGTTTGGTGGGTTTGGCAAGGTGTGGAATGATCAGTATTTACATTTTTTATATTATTTAATAATTAGGCAAGTCAGTTAAGAACAAATTCTTATTTACAATGACGGCCTACTGGGGAACAGTGGGTTAACTGCCTTGTTCAGGGGCAGAATGACAGATTTTTACCTTGGCAGCTCGATGATTCAATCCAGCAAACTTTTCGGTTACTGGCCCAACGCTCTAACCACTAGGCTACCTGTCGCCCCATGTGGGATGATCGATTGCGAAACTTATTTGGATTAAACGTTGCACACTGTTCTTTCATATCGAACACAGCCTGGGTATAGTACTGGGTGGGCGTGTAGACTCTTCTCCATTGTTCCTCTGTACAATGGAATTCCTCACAGGGATCTGAACTTGGTGTGATTCTGAAACACCAACAAAGGGACAATGGCACCCAACATTCCCTCCCAGAATGGTTAGAGCGGGTATCTTGTGACCTGTGATAAAACATGGAAACAAAGCAGTAATACGAGGAGGATGTGTGAACCACCTCCATGCACTCCTTCTATAGTGTACTAGCAAGCTTTAACGTTTCTTTTGGTGCGATGCCTTTGTCGCTGCTAGACTACGGAGAGTCGTTAAGACCAAGGGAGTTATTCAAGACCAGTTAGGCCTGTACACTAGTACACTCCTACATAAAAAGGTGCTAAGTAAAACCATATAGGGTTCTTCGGTTTGTCCCCATATTTTATGCCATATTTGTAATTACAGTATGTAAAATATATGCAACGAATTTTCCAGCCACAGGTTTCTGTGCCAATGCACAACAACTAATAAGCAAAGCGTACTGACTACGGTTGCTTCAACATCATCTGCACAGTTTGGATGCTGGAATTACATTTTGGACGAACGTGAGCAGGTAGCATACAAAATACTTGTGACTGGTTGTGTTTATGCCACACATAAAGGGTAATACATGAAACAAGTTTAATGACAAATATTTAGGCTATAGGCTATTGATGGGAGAGGAGGCAGAGCTCGCTTTAAGCGTCCGTCAATACATTATTGTAGGACGACTTGGGAGAATGATGATCCGCAACAGGCAGCACATCTCAGTGTCAGAACTTAACATACAGCCAAACTGGGATGCTACTGTGCCTTTCTATACCTTAGAAACTGTCAAGAGTAGACCCACAACTGACCCAAATGGAATGAATGGAATTAAATATTCAAATCTTTCACGTCCTGACCAGTAAAAGGGGTTATTTGTTATTGTAGTTTGGTCAGGGCGTGGCAGGGGGTGTTTGGTTTGTGTGTTTCGTGGTTTTTGGGTTATGTTCTATGTTAGTCTATTTCTATGTTTATTCTAGGTTGTCTATGTCTAGGTTGGAAGTGCTTGGGATTGGTCTCTAATTGGAGGCAGCTGTATCTCGTTGCCTCTAATTAGAGAATATATTTAAGTAGGTGTTTTTTTCTCATTGTGTTCGGGTGGTTATTTTCTGTTCAGTGTTTTGTGTACCTGACAGTACTGTTTGGCTGTCGTGGTTTTTTATTGTTTTGTTTAGTGTTCTAAATAAAGTTAATTATGAGCACTCAACCCGCTGCGCCTTGGTCTACTCCCTTCGACGGCCGTTACAAAATCACAGGGTTTTTGTTTGCAAATTATTCAAATTACATTTTTACTGCAGTTTACAGCCTAGAGTAAACTGTTGTACAATAATGCAATTATTCATTACAATGTGGTCTAGGTAGGACAATTGTATTGTCCTTAATTAAACAAGATCACTAGAGTTTCACTGAGTTTGTGTTATAAGTAGTTTTAGGAAGACGTGTAATTATCCCCCGTGTCCTTTTTACCAGTTGACTGTCATCTGACAATGCCCATCGAAACAACACCTAAACTATATCGAAACAAATTTTACACATAGGCCAATACACAGCAAATGGGCCAGTGTTGATTTTTTCAGTTGAACATTTCTAGTGTTGATTCAGGAGTTAAAATCACTCTGTAGGTGTGAAACTAACACTCAGTGGGTAAAATAACACCCAGTGTTGTAGTTCATAACCAAAGTTATTGTTTTACACTGTGGATAATTAAAACAGTCCCATTAAAACCACGCTCATCATTATCATATTTCCCAGCATGCTCAACTGCAGGTAGTTATTTTTAGGTTGTTTTTAATATCTGTGTTTTTGCATGTACAGGGATTGATTGAATAATCTTATGCTACACAAAGATAAATAACTGTAAGGATCGACGCTGGAGACGAGAAGCAAGTACAGGGAGTGAACATTTAATAAACAACGGACTTGAAACAGAACAGAACAGGAACAGCGTCAGGACAGGGGAAAAATAACGACATCAACGACAATAATGTTGACACGGGGAACCAACTGAGGAACAGACAGATAGAGAAGGTGAAATCAACAAAGAGAAGGAGTCCAGGTGAGTCCAATGAGCACTGCTGCTGCGCATAATGACGTTGACAGGTGTGCGTAATGAAGGACAGCCTGGAGTTCGGGGGAGTGGGAGCGGGAGCAGGCGTGACAGTACCCCCTCTCTAGGGGCGCCACCCGGCGTCCCACTGGGGCGAGCCTGACAGGCCGGCCGAGGTATGGGTGCAGGACAAGCTGGCTGAGGCGTAGAAGCCCGACGAGCCGGCTGAGAAGTGGGAGCACGGCAAGCCAGCTGAGGCATGGGAGCCCGACGATCCGGCTAAAGGCATGAAAGCCTGACGATCCGGCTAAAGGCATGAAAGCCTGCCGATCCGGCTGAGGCGTGGGAGCCTGATGGGTCAGCTGAAGCATGACGTGAAGTGTGCGCCTGCCGAGCTGACCGAGGCAAGAAGAACTCTCGAGCCAGCTAAGGCGTGGAAGCCCGACGAGCTAGCTGAGGCATCCCCGGTTCCATCGGCGACGGCACCCGGACCCGACGTTACCAACCAAAACAAAAACCCCAAACTCCCTGATGCTTTCTTTAGTGGCGTCAGCATTCTGTAAGGATCGACGCTGGAGACAAGAAGCAAATACAGGGAGTGAACATTTAACAAACAACGGACTTGAAACAGAACTGGAACAGCGTCAGGACAGGGGAAAAATAACGACATCAACGACAATAATGCTGACACGGGGAACCAACTGAGGAACAGACAGATATAGACGGGGCAATCAACAAAGGGAAGGAGTCTAGGTGAGTCCAATGAGCACTGCTGCGCGTAATGATAGTGACAGGTGTGCGTAATGAAGGGCAGCCTGGTGCCCTCGAGCGCCAGAGAGGGGGAGCAGGATCAGGTGTGACAAATAACATACATTTTTATAAACGAATCCAATAAATTAGATTTATTGTACCTGTTACTGAAATGGTTGTTCTAGTTTAAATGTACTGAACAAAAATATAATCTCGACATGCAACAATTTCATAGATTTTTACTGAGTTACAGTTCATATGATGAAATCAGTCAATTGAAAAAAATTCATTAGGCCCTAATTTATGGATTTTGCATGACTTGGAATAAAGATCTGCATCCGTTAGTCACAGATAACATAAAAAAATGGGCCTCACAATGAGCCTCAGGATCTCGTTATGGTACCATACCATAACTCCAGAGCCAGCATGGGGCACTCTGTTCACAACATTGACATCAGCAAACCTGTTGCCCACACGACACCATACACGTGGTTTGCGGTTGTGAGGCCGTGTGGACGTACTGCCAAATTCTCTAAAACGACGTTGATGGCTTATGGTAGAGTAATGAACATTACATTTTCGGGCAACAGCTCTGGTGGACATTCCTGCAGTCAGCTTGTAATTGCATGTTCCCTTGTGCATATTGTGCATATTGAACATTTTGGGGATCTTTTATTTCAGCTCATGAAACATGGGATCAATTCTTTATGTATTGCATTTATATTTTTGTTCAGTATAGTTTAGTTATTCTCCTTTATCAATTTCCATTATCCTAACAGTCGTTCTGAATGCGGGTTGCGGGTGAATAAGAATTCCAGCTGTTGGATATCCTAACTCTGTCTGGATTCAAATAGGAATTACACATCACTTTGCAAACCAAAATAAAGTGACTTGCGGGCCTGATGTGGCCTGTAAACCAGGAGTTTCCTAACACCACCGAGTTAGGGTAAAACTAGGTCGTCAAAATAAGGCCTTATGATGTATGTATCTTGTCAGATCATTTTAATGATAACATTTGCCTAGGAACTCCCTTGGTGAAAGCCACAGGCCCTTAAAAGGAAAGAATTCAACAACTGTCACATCCTGACCATAGTAAGTTGTTATTTTCTATGGTAGAGTATGTCAGGGCGTGACAGGGGGTGTTTGTTCTAGTTTTTCTATTTCTATCTTGGGATTTTTTGGGTTGATCTCTAATTGAGGGCAGCTGATCCTCGTTGCCTCTGATTAGAGATCATATTTAAGTAGGGGTTTTTCTCTTCCTGTTTATGGGTGATTATCTTTTGAGTAGTGTGTTTTCCTCTCTGCGTCACGATTTGTTGTTTTTGTATTTTCAAGTATTTGGTGTTTTCGCAACGTTTCACAATAAATATAAGTATGTGGAACCACAACCATGCTGCGCGTTGGTCCGATCATTCAGACAGTCGTGACAACAACCATGTCTGTATCACTAACAAATACAGTCGTGGGTGGTAACTTTACAATTCACTCAAAAAGAAAAGGCAGAGTTACTCCAGAGTAGAGTTAAATGCCTATTAGTTCACTCCAGTGTATTGTGAATTTGACACAGCCAGTGTTTTTTTTCCTACTCTGTATAGGTTACAGAAACACTGTCTAAATGTTAACATTTGAACACTGGATGGATGCATGTGGATGCATATACACACTGCAAAAGTGTTCAAATTAACACGACAGCGAGTTACTTTAATACTTCTGATTTTGCTCTGTAATAATAGATGTAGCCTAAAGACACGACTAAATTGACAATAGTCTGATGGGTGACAATATTACTAATTGCCTTGTGAATGAAGATAATGCAGTGCAGCATGAGTAATTGACAAAGGAGGAAACAGAGCTTATCAAAAATAAACTTTTTCAAATCATCTTTCATGCAAGTAAGACGTTTTGATTTAATAACCCATTGTTAAGAGCAGGTTCTATGGTTTCTAAAACACATACATTTGCCAAACAACTTAAGATTAAGGCATGGGCTCTATTTTCAAAATATAACTTTTTTATAGTATCCCTGCTGTAAATTTACAGGGATGCTATAACGTTTTACAGTAAGGCAAACAGTACTGTGAAATATATTACAGCATCTCTGCTGTAAAGAACAATTACAGTATTAAGCTGGCAACTCTGGTGCCGGGATAATGCTGTAAATGTACAGTGAAAATCCCACTGAAATCTAAATGTAAGAAAAACAATACATTTATTGAAATTGGTAACAACATTAATAACAAATTAACAACCATGTATGACAATAGAAGTAACAACAGTTAACAAAGAAGAGCATCACTACAACACAAACATAAAAACAATATTGTGTGCCTGTGTGTGGGGTGTATGGGGGAGAGAGTGACAAAGAGAGAGGGAGATGGAGTTAAAATTGAGATTGAGTACAATCCTAGATCTGTGATCAGGGGCAACGAGTTGCTTAAGGGGGTTCAGAGGTGGTGAAACACAATGGGACAGTTTGTGCAGGAGAGCATCCCGGAGAGAGAAGTCAGCGCAGATTCAGGTATTCCTCATGGGGCTCCGTAACAATCCTCCTCGGTTCTGATTTTGTCAGCTCTACTCACCCCTAGGACAAGCATAGAAAAAGAAAGAAGAAAATGAGAGACAGAGAGCACTAGGACTGTTACTCTGAGTAAAAAGACGGGAAAAGGGACATATCAAGCCGGTGTCGTGTGTGTGTGTGTGTGTACTTACCTTCATTCAAACTCAGTGAGATCTTGGAAGAATGGGGCATTGTAGGGTTTGAGAACAGTTGGCTTCGTCTGGGCCACGTTTTCATGCCTTTTGTCCCATCTTCAGGGTTCATCATCTTGGGTTGATTCCAACCTACAGCATATATCCAATATAGTTTATGAAATCAACTGATCAATCATTGAACAAATACATATAAGACAGCTAGATAGATACACCTATTTCAAACCCTAGCTAACTAATAAAACATTGCTATAGCCTACACAATACCACAGGTTATTTTACCAGACTCACATGTTCCTTTCTTTCTTTGCCACCAAATGTTTGCATAAAACTGGTAAAAAATGACTGAAGACCCAAGTCATACACTTGACACTTACATGCGACTTCTGCTATCAGAATACGAAGATCGCATTGAAAAGACAGGTTTAAGCATCTAGACGTACCGCTAGCCAAATATCCAATGGAAGAACGTGGCGCGAAATACAAATACCTCAAAAATGCTATCATTTCAACCATACGACTATTTTACACCATTTGAAAGATAAGACTCTCGTTAATCCAACCACATGGTCCGATTTCAAAAAGGCTTTACAGCGAAAGCAAATCATTAGATTATGTTAGGAGAGTACACAGTCAAAAATAATCACACAGCCATTTTCAAAGCAAGCATATAGGTCACAAAAACCCAAAACACAGCTAAATGCAGCACTAACCTTTGATGATCTTCATCAGATGACACTCCTAGGACATTATGTTATACAATGCATGCATGTTTTGTTCAATCAAGTTCATATTTATATCAAAAAACAGCTTTTTACATTAGCATGTGATGTTCAGAACTAGCATTCCCACCCAAAACTTCCGGTGAATTTACAAAATTACTCATCATAAACGTTGACAAAATACATAACAATTATTTTAAGAATTATAGATACAGAACTCCTTTATGCAATCGCTATGTCAGATTTTAAAATTGCTTTTCGGCGAAAGCACATTTTGCAATATTCTGAGTACATAGCTCAGCCATCACAGGCTAGCTATTCAGGCACCCGCCGACTTCGGGGCTCACTAAACTCAGAATTACTATTAGAAAAATGGTATTACCTTTGCTGTTCTTCGTCAGAATGCACTCCCAGGACTGCTACTTCCACAACAAATGTTGTTTTTGTTCCAAATAATCCATAGTTATGTCCAAATACCCCCGTTTTGTTCATGCGTTCAGGTCACTATCCAAAGGGTAACGCGTGAGCGCATTTCCAGACAAAAAAAATCTAAATGTTCCATTACCGTACTTAGAAGCATGTCAAACGCTGTTTAAAATCAATTTTTATGCTATTTTTCTCGTAAAATAGCGATAATATTCCAACCGGACAATGCTGTATTCATTCAAAAAGGAAGAGAAAAAATGGCGAGGTCTCGTGAACGCGCATCTCCAATCTCTCTGTCACCAGGCAGTCCACTGACAAACTGTGCTCCTGTTATCTGCCCAGAGACAGGAGACGCCTCAGTCCGGTTTCTGAAGGCTTTAGAGAGCCAATGGAAGCCTTAGAAAGTGTCACGTAACAGCTCAGATACTGTAGTTTCGATAGAGAAGCAACAGAAGGACTACAAAGTCGCAGAAAGGCCACTTCCTGCTTGGAATCTTCTCAGGCTTTTGCCTGCCATATGAGTTCTGTTATACTCACAGACACCTTTCAAACAGTTTTAGAAACTTCAGGGTGTTTTCTATCCAAGCCAATAATTATATGCATATTCTAGTTACTGGGCAGGAGTAGTAACCAGTTTAAGTCGGGTACGTTTTTTATCCGGCCGTGAAAATACTGCCCCCTATCCCAGACAGGTTAAAGCACAAAAGTGGTCTGATTGTGTTCAGATCTGGCTGACCGCTTCAGGAGGGGATCAGGGATGCTTCATGTTTGGATTTCTCCGTTCCGGATGCAATCAGGCTACCGAAAGCGCATACAGCGGGCAACGTCATCAGCACTCCTCCCACAAGTCTCCAGAAAACTTTTGTTTTGGGACCGTGAGGCACCTTTCATTCTAACTTTGGAGGAAATACATTCCTAGCGTGAGAGGAATGTGTTTACTGGCCTCAAATATTTAATATTTAGTTAATATTTAGATTAAAAAAAACATCTATGTACACGGAATGGACTCTACCCACACATACTGACACTCCAACACACACTCACACATAACATGTACATACAGGCACACATTCGCCATACACACACACACACACACTTATATAAGATTGAACTGTTTGGCATGAATGCCAAGCGTCATGTCTGGAGGAAACCTGGCACCATCCCTACGGTGAAGCATGGTAGTGGCAGCATCATGCAGTGGGGATGTTTTCAGCAGCAGGGACTGGGAGACTATTCAGGATCAAGGAAAAGATGAACGTAGCAAAGTACAGAGATCCTTGATGAAAACCTGCTCCAGAGCGCTCAGGACTTCAGACTGGGGTGAAAATTCACCTTCCAACAGGACAACGTCCCCAAGCACACAGCCAAGACAACGCAGAAGTGGCTTCGGGTCAAGTCTCTGAATGTCCTTGAGTGGCCCAGTCAGAGCCCGGACTTGAACCCGGTCTAACATCTCTGGAGAAACCTGAAAATAGCTGTGCAGCAACGCTCCCCATCCAACCTGACAGAGCTTGAGAGGCTCCGCAGAGAAGAATGGGAGAAACTCCCCAAATACAGGTGTGCCAAGCTTGTAGCGTCATACCCAAGAAGACTTGAGGCTGTAATTGCTGCCAAAGGTGCTTCAATAAAGTACTGAGCAAAGTGTCTGAATACTTATGGAGGAGATGAAAATGCATGATGGTGAGATATTCTGTAT
Organism: Salmo trutta; assembly: GCF_901001165.1. Lineage (NCBI taxonomy): Eukaryota > Metazoa > Chordata > Actinopteri > Salmoniformes > Salmonidae > Salmo > Salmo trutta. The sequence goes on from NC_042988.1 coordinate 5,535,105, forward strand.
AGCTAAAGGTAATGTGTCACCCAAATAATTATTAAAAAATAAGACATTCCCTATTACTGGGTCATTTAAAATCAAATACCAAGTCACTATAATAGTAGGCTTCCTGTAAGCCGCCCGAACCATCAATGAACCAACAGCATTGCCTGGGGCTATACATTCTCTCCCAGGGAATACATTTTGGAGCATAGCATAAGGTAACCAGCCCATCCAGAATGCATAATAATATAGTCCACACTCGAAGGCGTTTACAAAATTAAACAAATTTGAGGAGTACAGGCTAGACCAATTATGTACCAAAGATTAAATTAAATCAGTTTTGCTTTATGTTTTTCTGCCATTTGTAATTTGCTCTGTACCCCACAATACATTGCTAGTTCACTCATACTCACTTATATTCTCCTACTCTGCTCATTGTTAAAATCACAGAAAATAATGGCAAAGATATCAACTACGGTATGTCAGTATACTGTATGTAAAATGATTAAGGGAATACCAGAAAAATGCACAAATATTCCCATATACTGAAGGTACAGTTTAAAACATTCTCACACCCATCTTTTAAAATGTATCATTTCACTCAAACTCCTGATGTTAACGTTTAAACGCTGATGTCAACACTCAGGCACTATTTCAAAGAAAGGGAAGAAAATCTATACAAAAGCTCATTCAGATTAATAAGGGTTCTTTGAAGAACCCTTTTTGCCTTCCAAACAATCATCAAAGAACCCTTTCTTCCGAGAACGTTTTTTTAGGATTAAAAAGGTTCTAGGTAGAACTCTTTGCCTTACAAATAACTTTTGTCTTCCAAAAATCAAAAATAAAATCAAAAATAAAATAAAAACAGTTATTGGCAGAACCCTATCCTTCTGCAAAGAACCCTTTTGGAACCCTTTTTTCTAAGAGTGTAAACTAAACTGTACTCTAGTGCTTTGTGTTGGAACAGGGCGTCTCATGCTCAGAGAGAAACAAACACACCTCCGATGTTTCGTTCACTCACTCTCACAAGCTCATTTTATCTACAAATGTAACGTTTTTGAACAGCAGCGACAACAACTACAACTACAACAACAATCAGCTCTGCAGCCAGTGTGACAACATTTGTTCCACGATGCCATGGAATGTCCACAACATACAGTCTCATGGTCCTGATCAAATCGGGCTAAAGCAACGTGTTGGCTAAGAATTTGACCTAAAGCACATACTTCTCCGCACAGAACGGACATAAGAGAGGGGATCATATGAGTTATTTAGAGTTTTTCTTCATCTGAGGCTGAAGTCCCCAAGTGAAGGCCGTCGCCCGTTGAGCACCTGAGGTGGTGACCAGCTGACATCACAGGAGACGTCAGAGGTTTGTTAAAGGTCATTTAAACTGAGCTGACTGACTTTCTAAATCTAGGGCAGGGTTCATTCCATGACTGCATCCATCTTGGTATTCAGTGGCTTCCTTTTTCTTGTTTTCTTGTCTCCTTTCCTACACTGATGTAAAAGAACAGGGACAGTTGAAATCAGATTCAAAGTGAGGAGTGCCATTTTGTATTCACCACCTATCCTTTGTCTCTTCAGGTCAGCCCATTTGAAGAGGAGATGAGGTAGCCATGTGGTAGGGAGCGTTGGGCAAGTAACTGAAAGGTTGCTGGTTTAAATGCCCGAGCCGACTAGGCAGAAAAATCTGTAACCCTAATTTCTCCTGTAAGTCCTCCTGGATAAGAGTGTCTGCTATTTTTTTTTTATGAATCCCTTTCAGACTATTGAGATACACCCCAGAGTTCTGTTTTCTTGGCTACTCTGGGGGTCAAAGCTGAGCTCTTCGGGTCGTGCAAGTGCTGTCTTATCTGCTTTTATAGGTGGGGAATATGGTTTGATATGAATTGGAAAATGTTTGCCCAATGTGCATCTGATTTTTTTATTTTAATTTCACTCTACATTATAACAACTTAATATCATAATAAATGTGGATTACCTCCGGAGGCGGTAAGGAAGATCTGATCACAATGTGTCTTTAAATCATCTACACCTGTCAAAAAATGTGGGCACAATCAGAATGTGGACAAGATCAGGGCAAAGATTCCATGTTAGCACCAGTTATAAACAGGGCTACTCCATTGTCCACTAGTGATTGGTATTTCTTTAGTCTGAACGTGACAGCCAGGCTGTTATTGCGAAACAGCAAAGGCTTTAATTACGAAACAGAAATATATAATAGTCTGCGACACGTGACGGATCTAGTCACAGCCTCTTTCTCAATAAGCCTAAACTTGCTTTTCAAAGACATCAAGATCGATCTTCTCACGTTATCTAACTTGGCACACGCTTATTTATAAACCACCTTTTCTTCTCTTCAGCATGTGAAGTCCATTGTACATTCTGTGGTGAAGTGGGTGTGTTTTTGGGGGTGATGCAAATACCCTCAGTTTGTATAAATAGTTTCTGTGCAAGAATTTCCCTCAGACCGGTGAAAGCATCTGAACTGAACTGATCTAAAAGACACGCATTCAGCACAATGTAAGTAGAAATGATAGTTTATCATTGTATTGACTAGGTTTGTTTGAGTTGTTATGGCGTTAAGTAATTAAAGCAAGAGCGATTTTTCTAGACATAGAAATGTGTAATAACACAGTTTACTGTCTTTTAAAGTATTACAATATTGCAATCTTAATCAGTTATGTCTGTATAACATATTTTTATATGATTATGTCCCTGACTGTTTGTGTGTACTTTAGGTTTTTAATGTGATGACACTGACTGTTTGTGTGTACTTTAGGTTTTTAATGTGATGACACTGACTGTTTGTGTGTACTTCAGGGTTTATTTTTCAGGGTTGGTTGGCTTGCTTCTCATCTTGACTGCTGAAGCCAGAGTTGGGTAAGGAAGTTATAATACACATCTGTTATTACTTTCCTCACATCGTAACCACACGTTTCAGAATGAATTCTCTGTTTGTAAAGCGAATGAACGGTATCCGTGCTAAATCGTATGCTATTGTTCTTTTATTGATTTGTTTTCCACTGATTTCCTTTAGAAACTCTTCTGAGTCTCGCTTCTGCACAGAGTCAAAGGAGTGTCTGCTCTATGATCTGGTGTGCAAGAATGACGATTATGAGGTGGGTCTTGTGCAGCACAAATTAACGGCACATTGGGGCTACAAATAAAGAGTTTGTTTCACCACATTTTTTTGGTGACAATTTTGTTGTTATGTTTAGTTGTTGGTCAGGGTAGAAGATACAAAACAATAGCATTTGCATTAGAATATATCAAATCAACAACATGATGATCATCATTATCACCTCCATTTTGGTTATGGCATTGGGTTTCGGTAATCGGAAACATGTTGCAGATCAGTTACGCACTTTTTGCACAGTCTCACCCTAATCCCGTCCTCAACAACCGTAACTCAATACACTCTCCGACACAGGACTCTGAGGGAAGGTTTGTGTCTGTGTTACAGGTGCGCCACTATGACTCGGTGAAATGGGTGTCGACAGACGAGGAATGCTACTTCATGGACAAGGCCACGTACACTGCCTTCCGGAGACTCTTCAAATACATCACCGGATCCAACAAGGCTGGTGTGTGTGTGTGTGTGTGCGCGCGTGCGTGCGTGCGTGCGTGCGTGTGTGTGTGTTTCCATGCATGTGTGTCTACCTGGTAACAAGTGCTTTCACACATTTTTCCTATAGGCGTCAACATTGACATGACAGCTCCGGTGACTGTCAAAATCGAGGAGAAGAAGAAGATGTGGGCGTCGTCTGTCTTCACCATCAGCTTCCTCCTGCCGTCTGACCATCAGATGACTCCTCCCCAACCCATTGATGACAAGGTAAAGCCAAATCCCAAATAGACCCTACGCCCTATGCACTTGTAAAGATCTGAGAGGATTTGATTGGTTTAAGCAATACGGTGAAACTTCCACTTAGCCTATCAGAGGGCAAAGTGGAGCTATTACCATATTGCTGACACCTGTCAAAACCCTGTAAACCTGACACAATGACATCCACATCGTTATCCAGGGGTCTGTAATATTTGTGGGGTTTATTGTGTGTGTTTTTGCAAATACTTAAGCTGAGCTTGCCTGGCTCAATGGCACTAATGGAATAGTCCCAACAGTGCAAACCCCGCCCACCTGGCACTCTAGAAAATCTGAATCTAAGTTGGACAAAATATGATTGTCTATCAGACCTGGGTTCAAGAAGTATCTTTCAAATACTTCGATTTAGCTTTTACGGAGCGCCAGGTGGGTGATGTTTGCCGTTTTGGGACTATTCCATGGTGCCATTGAGCCAGGCAAGCTCAATCGAGCGAAGCTTAAGTATTTGAAAAAACACAAATACCATTTGAACCCATGTCAAGTATGTCATGTCTTTTTTAAAGACCGCTGGTTAACAATGTGGATGTCATTGTGATTTCCCCGTGCAGGTGTATTTTACAGAGACGCCAGACATGAACGTGTACGTGAGGAGCTACGGTGGATGGATGATGTCTTTGACATCCGGAGTAAACTCCATGCTGCTGAAAAGGCAGCTAGACAAAGTCCAGGCCACCTACAACAAAGACTACCACTATGCTGTGGGATATGACAGGTGAGAGCACGGATACAAATCCTTCTATATACTCATATGCAACATCCAACCCAATTCCACCAAAATACTTTTTTCAAACATACTTTAATATTTTGTGTGTGTGTGTGTGTGTCCTACAGCCCAATGAAGATTCTGAATAGGCACAACGAGGTGTGGTACATGGTTGAGGGAGAACCTGTGTGCCCTACCTCCTCCTAAACATCCTTTGAGGAGGACCAATGGGAGGTGCATGGTAGACTGAGAACATCTGAGAAAATGTGGTTTGGGGGCAAAAAATATATTAACTAAGACATGTGTGTCTGATCTGGTGGCACTATAATCCAAAATCAATATGCCACATACTATAGAGTGTATACAAACTGTATGTCTTAGAATTTGCTCATACTTATTCAGGGTTCAGTTTGTTAGGGAGGTGACTAGCACCCCATAGACCCGTGATTCAAACTCTATACATAGAGGTTCTAACGATGTGGGGTGAATGTAGATAAGGATACATTTGTACTAAATAAATGGTTCCGTTTGTCAAAAAGGAAGTTACTTTTCACAAACTACAACATTCAATGTTGGACATGATTTGAATCTTTTTTCTCAATAAAATATGAATAGTGTCTGGGTTGTGTTTGTTTCCTCTTAAATATATGCCAAACAAATCCTCTCCAGCTCTTTGGTCGCACTCGAGTGGTGGTGAATACAATATGATTGTAATGAACATAAAATCTTGGGTAATTGTGTCAGATACCATATTTGTTATATAGTCTGTCCATGAGAAATTACAATGAACATTACAAATGAAATGTTACATTTGACATTTTAGTCTAGCAGACCTTCCTATCCAGAGCGACTTTGTTTCAGTCACTCTTTTCAAAAATGCAGTGAAGTCGTATACAGTGAACACTGTACACCTTTCGCCATTCAGTGCCGCTGTTAATAACGAGGGCATGTTCTAAGAAGGAAACTTCTCAAATACTTCAGAATAGTAAGAAAACAGATCACAAGTAAACGCTTAGAAAAAAGGGTTCCAAAAGGGTTCTTTGCAAAGGGATAAGGTTCTACCAAGAACTGTTTGGATCAGAAGAACAATTTTTGGAAGACAATGGTTCTTTGTAAGTCAAAGGGTTTTACCTAGAACCTTTAACATTCTAAGAACCGTTTTTGAAAGAAAGGGTTCTTTGATGTTTCTTTGGAAGGCAAGAAGGATTCTTTGGAAGGCAATAAGGGTTCTACATAGAACCATATAATATTTCCCAGCATGAGCAATTGGAGATTTTCAGAATAATTTGTTTTACTGTAATATCTGTTTTTGCATGTACATTGATTGGTTGATTAATTTTATGCTACACAAAGATAAAAAACATAGAGTTTTCTAAACTAATCCAATTTGTTAGTAATTTAATTTATTGGATACATTACTGAGATAGTTGTTCCAGTTTAAATGATTGAGGTAGACTCAGTATTCAATCTTCCCTACCCTGGCAGTCATTCTGAATGCAGATTGTGGGTGATTAAGGTTACCCTCAGAACATCCTCAATTCATCAGGACATGGCCTCTACAAGGTGTCGAAAGCGTTCCACAGGGATGCTGACCCATGTTGACTCCAATGCTTCCCACAGGTGAGTCATGTTGGATGAATGTCCTTTGTCCATTCTTGATACACACGGGAAACAGTTAGGCGTGAAAAACCCAGCAGCGTTGCAGTTCTTGACACAAACCAACACATGCAATTGTCTCAAGGCTTAAAAATCCTTCTTTAACCGGTCTCCTCCCCTTCATCTGCACTGATTGAAGTGGATTTAACAAGTGACATCAATAAGAGATCATAGATTTTACTTGGATTCACCTGGTCAGTCTATGTCATGGAAAGAGCAGGTGTTCTTAATGTTTTTTATACTCAGTGTATCAAATCAAATCAAATTGTATGTGTCACACGCGCCGAATACAAGTTTAGACCTTACCGTGAAATGCTTACTTACAAGCCCTTAACCAAGAATCCAGTTTTAAGAGAATAAAGTTAAGAAAATATTTACTAAATAAAATGTAATTAAAAAAAGTAACACAATAAAATAACAATAATGAGGCTATATACAGGGGGTGCACAGAAAATGTTGTTTCCCCTTTAAATTTTTCTTCTCTATTCTTTTTGCTTATTGCCATTTAGTGGGTGAAAACAAGTATTGTTAGTTATAGGCTATGGTTAAATAAGCGTAAGAAAGGTGGTGCACGCTTTCATATTTCCGTTTTATAATTTTTTTACTAAGGTGTCCTTGGGACTAGGGTGACTGCTTGTACAGTACCAGTCAAAGGTTTGGACACCCCTATTCATTCCAGGGTTTTTCTTTATTTTGACTATTTTCTACATTGTAAAATAGTGAAGACATCAAAACTATGAAATAACACACATGGAATCATGTCACCTGTCACGTATACTCCCTCTCCGGCACTCGAGGTCAACAGGCTGCTCATTATTACGCACACCTGTCACCATCGTTACGCGCACCAGCGCCTCATCAGACTCACATGGACTCCATCACCTGCCTGATTATCTTCCCTATACATGTCACTCCCTTTGATTCTTTCACTAGGTGTTATTGTTTCTGTTCCAGTGTTCATGTCTGTATGCTACCCGTGTTGATTGGTTTGTTCTATGTTAATTTGTTTCTTAAATACACTCTCTGAACTTGCTCACAGCGTACACGTTAAATACACTCCCGACTCACAGCGTACACGTTACATGACCAAAAAAGAGTTAAACAAATCAAAATATATTTGAGATTCTTCAAAGTAGCCACCCTTTGCCTTGATAGCTTTGCACACTCTTGGCATTCTCTCAACCAGCTTCATGAGGTAGTCACCTGGAATGCATTTCAATTAACAGGTGTGTTAAAAGTTCATTTGTAGAATTTCTTTCCTTCTTAATGCATTTGAGACAATCTGTTGTGTTGTGACAAGGTTGGGGTGATATACAGAAGACAGCCCTATTTGGTAAAAGACCAAGTCCATATTATGGCAAGAACAGCTCAAATAAGCAAAGAGAAATGAAAGTCCATTATTACTTTAAGACATGAAGGTCAGTCAATCTGGAAAATTTCAAGAACTTTGAAAGTTTCTTCAAGTGCTTTCGCAAAAACCATCAAGTGCTATGATGAAACCGGATCTCATGAGGACAGCCACAGGAAAGGAAGACCCAGAGTTACCTCTGCTGCAGAGGATACGTTAATTAGAGTTACCAGCCTCAGAAATTGCAGCCCAAATAAATGCTTCACAGAGTTCAAGTAACAGACACATCTCAACATCAACTATTCAGAGAAGACTGCGTGAATCAGGCCTTCATGGTTGAATTTCTGCAAAGAAACCACTACTAAAGGACACCAATAATAAGAAAAGACTTACTTGCGCAAAGAAACACAAGCAATGGACATTAGACCAGTGGAAATCTGCCCTTTGGTCTGATGTCCAAATCTGAGATTTTTGGTGGATGATCTCCGCATGTGTGGTTCCCACCGTGAAGCATGGAAGAGAGGGTGTGATGGTGTGGTGGTGCTTTGCTGGTGACACTGTCAGTAATTTGTTTAGAATTCAAGGCACACTTAACCAGCATGGCTAGCAAAGCATTCTGCAGTGATATGCCATCCCATCTTGAATGCGCTTAGTGGGACTATCATTTGTTTTTCAACAGCACAATGACTCAAAACACACCTCCAGGCTTTGTAAGGGCTATTTGACCAAGAAGGAGAGTGATGGAGTCCTGCATCAGATGACCTGGCCTCTACAATCACCCAACCTCAACCCAATTGAGATGGTTTGGGATGAGTTGGACTGCAGACTGCAGGAAAAGCAGCCAACAAGTGCTCAGCATATGTGGGAACTCCTTCAAGACTTTTGGAAAAGCATTCCAGGTGAAGCTGGTTGAGAGAATGCCAAGAGTGTGCAAAGCTGTCAAGACAAAGGGTGACTACTTTTTAAGACTTTTTTTGGTTATTACATGATTCCATGTTTTATTTAATAGTTTTGACATCTTCACTATAGTAAAAATAAAGAAAAATCCTTGAATGAGTAGGTGTGTCCAAAGTTTTGACTGGTACTGTATGTGTAATGGGTGTTTTTTTGTATTGTATTACTTTTTTTATAATTATTTAAAAAATATATATTTGCTGCTTAATATTCCAACCAATGAAATATGATTGAAAGTTGCTGTCTTGTTTGCTGTCTTGTCGGGTGTTATGTTTTTGTTGGTACTAATGTTGTGTAATGTCATATTGATAATAAAAAAATGTATGCAAAAACTTAATTGACAAAAAAAATGTGCGCAGGTACAGGTTAGTCAAGGTAATTTGTACATGTAGATAGGGGTAAAGGGACTATGCATAGATAATAAACAGTGAGTAGCAGAAGTGTAAAACAAAGGGCGGGGGGTGGGGTGTCAATGCAAATAGTCTAGGTGGCCATTTGATTAATTGTTCAGCCTTTTGGACCTAGACTTGGCGCTCCAGTACCGCTTGCAGTGTGATAGCAGAGAGAACAGTCTATGACTTGGGTGACTGGAGTCTTTGACATTTATTAGGCCTTCGTCTGACAGCGCCTAGTAAATAGGTCCCGGATGGCAGGAAGCTTGGCCCCAGTGATGTACTGGGCCATACGCCTGACAGTCGGATGCCGAGCAGTTGCCATACCTGGCGGTGACGCAACCGGTCAAGATGCTCTCGATGCTACAGCTGTTGAACTTTGGTCTGGGGACCTGTGCCAAATCTTTTCAGTCTCCTGAGGGGTAAAGGCGTTGTTGTGCCCTTTTCACAACTGTCTTGGTGTGTTTGGACCATGACAGTTTGTTGGTGATGTGGACACCAAGGAACTTGAAACTCTCAACCCAATCCACTACAGCCCCGTCGATGTGAATGGGGGGGGGGTGTTCAGCCCTACTTTTCCTGTAATCCACGATCATCTCCTTTGTCTTGCTCACGCTGAGGGAGAGGTTGTTGTCCTGTCACCACACTGCCAGGTCTCTGACCTCCTCCCTATATGCTGTCTCATCATTGTCGGTAATCAGGCCTACTACCGTTGTGTCGTCAGCAAACTTAATGATGGTGTTGAAATCGTGCTCGGCCACGCAGTCGTGGGTGAACAGGGAGTACAGGAGGGGACTAAGCACACACCCCTGAGGGGCCCCCATGTTAAGGATCAGCGTGTCAGATGTGTTGTTGACTACCCTTACCACTTGGGGGCGGCCCGTCAGGAAGTCCAGGATTCAATTGCAGAGGGAGCTGTTTAGTCGAAGGTCCTTAGCTTAGAGATGAGCTTTGTGGACACTATGGTGTTGAACGCTGAGCTGTAGTCAATGAACAGCATTCTCACATAGGTGATCCTTTTGTCCAGATGGGAAAGGGCAGTGGGAAGCGCAATTGAGATTGCATCATCTGTGGATCTGTTGGGGCGGTATGCAAATTGGAGGGGGTCTAGGGTTTCCGGGATGAAGGTGTTGATGTGAACCATAACCACCCTTTCAAAGCACTTCATGGTTACAGACGTGAGTGCTATGAGGCAGTACTCATTTAGGCAGGTTACCTTCGCTTTCTTGGGCACAGAGACTATGGTGTTCTGCTTGAAACATGTAGATATTACAGACTCAGAGGTGGAACATGTCAGAGAAGACACTTGCCAGTTGGTCCGTGCATGCTCTGAGTACACGTCTTGGTAATCCATCTGGCCCCGCGGCCTTGTGAATGTTGACCTGTTTAAACGTCTTGGTCACATCGGCTAGGGAGAGCGTGATCACACAGTCGTCCGGAACAGCTGGTGCTCTCATGCATGCTTCTGTGTTGCTTTTTTCGAAGCAAGCATAAAAGGCATTTAGCCCGTCTGGTAGGCTTGCGTCACTGGGCAGGTCGTGGCTGGGTTTCCCTTTGTAGTCCGTAATAGTTTGCAAGCCCTGCCACATCCGACGAGCATCAGAGCCGGTGTAGTAGGATTCAATCTTACCTGTTTCATGGTTCGTCTGAGGACATAGCAGAATTTCTTATAAGAGTCCATATTAGTGTCCTGCTCCATGAAAGTGGCAGCTCTAGCCTTTAGCTCGGTGCGGGTGTTGCCTGTAATCCATGGCTTCTGATTGGGATATGTTCGTATGGTCACTGAATTTTGGAGCGGCAGGTAGCCTAGTGGTTAGAGCGTTGGGCCAGTAACTGAAAGTTTGGTAGATCGAATCCCTGAGCTGACAAGGTAAAAATCTGTTGTTCTGCCCCTGAACAAGGCAGTTAACCCACTGTTCCTAGGCTGTCATTGTAAATAAGAATTTGTTCTTAATTGATTTGCCTAGTTATATAAAGATTTAAAAAATTCAATATAAATGGACGAAGTCGTCGATCCACTTAATGATGAAGCCGGTGACTGAGGTGGTATACTCCTCAATGCCATTGGATAAATCACAGAACATATTCCAGTCTGTGCTAGCAAAACAGTCCTGTAGAGTAGCATCCACGTCATCTGACCACTTCTGTATTGAGCGAGTCACTGGTACTGGTATTGCTTATAAGCAGGAATCAGGAGGATAGAATTATGGTCAGATTTGCCAAATGAAGGGCGAGGGAGAGCTTTGTACGCGTCTCTGTGTGTAGTGGAAAGGTGGTCTAGAGTTTTTTTGTCCTCTGGTTGCACAAGTGACATGCTGGTAGAAATTAGGTAAAACATATTTAAGTTTGCCTCTATTAAAGTCCCCGGCCACTAGGAGCGCCGCTTCTGGATGAGCATTTTTTTGTTTGCTTATGGCCTTATACAGCTCATTAAGTCCGTTCTTAGTGCCAACGTCAGTTTGTAGTGGTAAATAGATGGCTACGAAAAATATAGATTAAAACTCTCTTATTAGATAGTGTGGTCTACAGCTTATCATGAGGTACTCTACCTCAGGCGAGCAATACCTCGATACTACCTTAATATTAGACATCACGCACCAGCTGTTATTGACAAATAGACACACCCCTCGTCTTACCGGACGTAGCTGTTCTGTCCTGCCGATGTACGGAAAACCCAGCCAACTGTAAATTATCCATGTCGTTGTTCAGCATAAGATATTACAGTTTTTAATGTCCGGTTGGTAGGATAGTCTTGAACGGAGCTAATCCAGTTTATTCTCCAGTGATTGCACGTTGGCCAATAGAACGGATGGTAGAGGCAGGTTACCCACTAGCCCACAAATTCTCACAAGGCACCCTGATTTGCACCCCTGTATTTCCTTCTTTTCTTCATGCGAATGATGGGGATTTGGGTTTTGTCTGGGAGCAACATTGTATCCTTCGCGTCAGACTCATTAAAGAAAAAATATTTGTCCAGTTCGAGGTTCTGATATCCAGAAGCTCTTTTCAGTCATGAGAGACGGTTATGTACAAAATAAGTTACAAATAATGCGAGAAAAAAAAACACAAAATATCACAATTGCTTAGGAGCACGTAAAACGGCAGCCATCCCTTCCAGCGCCATTCTTTCAGTATGTAATGTATCTCTACCCATTCATAGAGAGTTATAGGAAAAACCCTCCAAAGAAAAAAGGGTTCTTGATAGAACCCTTCATAGGTTGATATTTTCACTGTCCGATTTCTATAGAGGGAGAATCTAATTATCCCATGTTGTGATATAGTTTAATACTGTAACATGATTTGTTCGTTAGGAAATATTTGAATATTAAAGATGTAATAGTGTCTTAGTTTTGTAGTTTAATTGGTTTTGTTCAACTAGTACTAAAGAATAGCTTACTTCAACTACTACCAAACAATTTTGAACCACCATCAACCATTTCCTGAACAGAAGCATAACCTAGATAACGTATCTTTTCCCTAACATATAAGGCTTCAATGGAAACATAACTTGAATATGATTGGCCCGCAATCCCAGGGACAAATAGATTGCATCCCAAATGGCACCCAATTCCCTATAAAGTGCACCCTGGTCAAAAGTACTATATTGGGAATAGGGTGCAATTTGGGACTCATGCCATTTGTCAGTGAATGTCATAATTCATATCCCGACAGAGGGGAAAGTTAGATAAGCGATCACCCTTGGACTGCTGTCTTATCTCTGACGTCAGTCAGCACATCATTAAGATTACCATGTTGTGCTCCAGCCCAGTGATTGGCATGTTGTTATCTGCACCCACCTGGTAAGTGATCTGGAATGTTGCCTATAGAGTACAATTAAATTCAGGCTTCTCATGAAATTGCACCCCTGGAGGTCAGTGCCCCAGGGCCCCAAATGCTGGTTTGCACTGTTTGAAGTTACTTTGAGAAGATTTGGGCAAGAAGTTTAAGGCATGCTAATATCGTATTAATTTACTTTTATTGGTTTTCGGTTGTGAAATGCTACTAAAGTTAACGGATGGTGGCAGTGGCTACAAAAACAAACCCAAAGCGTGGAGGATTGTATTCTGGGTTTTTTCTCCATAGACCGCTTACAGTGTAAGGACACAAATGTATTCTTGCACTTTGGAGTTGTAATATTCTTAGTAATGTTCCTCACTATTAACCTACTAACCTACCTGCCTACCTACCTACTTGTCTGCCTACCAACCTATCTACCTGCCTACCCATCTGTCTACACTGTAAAAAAAAAGGTCCTGTAATTTTTACAGTACATTACTGGCAGCACAGTAGCCAGTAGGTTACTGTAAATTTACAGTAAAATACTGGCAGCATAGATCTTTACTGAAACACAAATGTACAGCATATTACGTTAACAGCTGACTACAGCAACATGGTGTATTTCTAGATGTTACAGTGTATTACTGGAAGTATAGTGGTCAGTAAACTGTTGCTGATTTACAGTGCAGGCAGCTTAGTGTCAACGATGGGCAGTATTTCTGTTGCGTGTATTTGATATAGGTATTTCAATAGTGTCAATACCTGTTTTGTCATTTATAGTTCACTGGCTTGAAGTACAACTCAACAGTTTAATTAGAATACATGTGTTTTGTAATACAAAAATGAACGTGAAAGTAGCCCGCTTAAATGATTACTTGGAATAAACGGATAGCTGAAACGCTCCTTGGCCAGGAATGACATGCTAGCTAGTGATAAAGCTATCTTCTCCAGCTAGCTAGCAACCGATCTACTTGTTGTAACTTGCTAGCTGTTTTTTAAATATTTTTATTGTGACTATGTATAAGTAGCCTTCATCATTGTTCAGAGGTGGAACTTAAATGTGTATTTCATCTCTAGGCCAGGAAATGACGTTGAAATAGTGGCGGCAACTTCCTGGGGGGGGGGGGGGGGGCTTTAATGCACTGACTGTAAGTTGCTCTGGACAAGAGCGTCTGCTAAATGACCAAAATGTAAATAGAAAAATGAACACTTGCAAAGCACATTGCTGGGTATTATTCTAAGGAGCTCCGCTCTCAAACTGTTTGTATTTTGATTTATATTTCAATTTTTACATTTTGGTCATTTAGCAGACACTCTTATTCAGAGCGACTTACAGTCAGTGCATTAAACTAAAGTAGATAAACAAGAACATATCACATTCATAGCAAGTAAAAAGATGGCATTACCTTTACCGAGAATGTTGTATTTTTAAGACTACAAAAATCTATAGGACAAGTAGTGTTAAGCTAATACAGTCATCAAGGCAGGACCCACTAATTTCATTCATACTGACAAATAAGAAATGCCTCATTATCCCTGTCAATAGTTGGAGCAGGATGAGCACCCTGCCTCAGACTGTTAGGCTGTTCATTTTCTAGCTCACAAACTATATTATTTAGCTGTGATTACTTATTTGATTCATTCTTGTCTCACTTTTGTATCACATTTTCATTCGGCTCTCCTGTGTCCTGCTCCCAGAGATCAACCAAGTGCTATTCATCAAGCACGGGCTGATTCATTCACCTATGAGGAGAACCATCCCTCTGCAGTTCAAACTATCCCTGGTGTCACTATTTAGACATTGAGACCACATATGCATTTGCCTGTTATCTTTTCTTGGTGGGTTTTGTCTTACACAGTCTAGAGAATTTTAGAGTTGAAGAACACCAACTACAGATCCACTGTTTGAGAATCGCGAATACTAAATTCAATGTAGAATCAGTTTGGAAGGTGACAAACACCAGTGGTGAGAATTATATTGTCCCCGTCAAGAGCCCAGGCTTTTGCCATAGATGGTAGAGTTCTCGGCTCTGGACCACACAAGCTTTATATTGCATTCTGCTTAGGCACTTTGCAAGTGTTAAAATCTCAGTGTTAAGGTAAAAAGTGTTGTGAATGTTAAATCTGAGTGTTGATTCTATTGGGATTAACATCAGTGGGATTGAAATTGACACCTCATGCGGTGAATAAATGAAACGTTATTTGAATCACAACTGTGAGGTGGTGTTACTCGACTGTGTTGAGTTCATTTCCGTTAACTCTTTCAGAATGAGAAAGACGTGGGAGGGGCCTCATCCCAAAATGCTTTGTTGCTGGTAGACTTTTTTGAATAGTTTGTTTTAATATCTTTGTTTCTGCATGCACGTTGATTGATTCATTGATCTTATACTATGCAAAGATAAATATATTTTTCTAAACTAATCCAATCTGTAAGGGGATGGATTTATTGCACCCGTTACTGAGATGGTTGTTTCAGTTTAGATGCTTTAGGTAGTCTTGTTTTCTGAGTCCTTCATCAAAGCAGTTATTGTGAATGCAGCTTGCGGGTGATAAAATATTCCAATTGTTGGATATCCACCACTGGATTCAAGTAGGAATTACTAATCATGTCATAAACCAGTTTATTGTGACTTGCAGGTCTGATGTTGCTGATGAGCCAAGTTTTTCAGTAGACAATGTAAGGTCATACAGGTTTTATGTTTAATCCAAACACATTTACTTTACTTTCTGGATCCATAGGCTCAACACACTCTCCTCTTGACCATAAGGAGGAGTTCGACTTGAAACCGTTTTTATAGTTTCATAATGTCAAAATTGTTTTTTGTCCTAATTGAATATTATATATATATATATTATTGTAAATATTGATCACATTACTTGTGTATGATCTTACATTTTGATACATTGAATGTTAATATTGTGGACCTATGTTATATATTTTTACCTCCTGTTTCAGGAAGTGATGTCACTGAGTTCTGCCCCTATATATAAACACCTCCATCTCCACCTGGGATATGGATGCCTGATGAAGACCTAAGGGTCGACACGTTGTTACAATAAAATCACCTGGGCGAATGAGGAGCAGTGTGCAGCGTTTTCCTTTCTGTTTAATACCTTTGACTTCACCATCTATTGTTATCTCCAAAGTTTTGGCATCTTCCATAAACTGCAGCTGCGAATCCGCCATAGAAATAGTTAGAATAAGATGAAGCTCGGGTAAAATCGACAACTACTGAAAGATAGCTGACATGCGTTATTCTACATTATAGTGGTCACGGTCCAACCTTTGCTGCAGTAAAGCAAAGCCAAGTCAGCCGGTGCTCATGGTTCTCACATGGGAAGTGAAATGATAGGCTACAATGACTTTGCTCATGATCATGCACGCCGCAAATGACATGTACTGTAACGATAAGTTACTTGAATTTTCTTTTGCGGGTGCATTTGCATTATCTGGATAGACACCTGTGGTGTCTAGCTAATGTTACACAAGCGCGTAGTGAAGCAAACCTTTAGTGGTCAAAACCATTCATCTTGGGGGCGACAAGGGGAGCGGGTTTGCAAAATGTGATCACATCACACAATTATACCATTTATAAAATGGTCATATATACATTTAAGTGAACATTTATAAATGATCCAATTGTTTATAATCATTTTCTGGAGAAAAAAAACAAGTGAAGATGCAAAAACAGACGTTTGTAACCCCTATTTTTATTTGCTCCATGGCTCAGGCGGCTAAGTGGACTCCAGGCTGTTTGGCTCATCTCAGTCACGAAGAGGAATAAATATACAGCTGTTTCGGATTAATAAACAATGCCATGCTGGTGGGTGGTAACATTCAAATAAAAGCCAGCCCTGAAACGAAACGTAGGCCGAAAAGAATTGGTATGTCATATCATAGGAAAAGACTGCATTCACACGACTTTCCACGAAATTGGAGGTTCGGATGTGTCACTTCAAGCCCAAATATATCATACTTTGACTAAAACGATGACTTATTGACTTAAATCGTTGTGCAACATCACGGGTAAGCTCTGACCATCATCTTTTAGCTCGAAAACGTGGATTTCTACTTCTGTGTGGCTTTTAAAATAAGGTTGATTAAAAAATAGATATAAATCACAGTAAAAGGAAGTAAAACGTTTTTGGAACCTTTACTGAGAATGTTGTTGTAGTTAAGGATACATTGGGGTCGTCAAAGTATTTTGTATATTTAAAACCGACCTAAAGGACTTGGCAAAACGCTCAACCAGTAAAGGTTTAAGAGTTGTTACCACTCTAATCTGTTCCCTATACACATTAAATTGGTAGGGCACTACTTCCACATATCTGTTCAATTGGTAGGCATTCTCACTAACCGGTGCAAAAAATATAGCCACTTGCAAGGTACGCATTGAAATATGTTAATGACCCAACAATTCTTTGCCGTCCCACAACATTGATAAAATGCTGCAGTAAATATATAGAAAAATAGGAATACGGTACTTTTATTTTTATTTATTTCACCTTTATTTAACCAGGTAGGCTAGTTGAGAACAAGTTCTCATTTGCAACTGTGACCTGGCCAAGATAAAGCATAGTAATTCGACACATACAACAACACAGAGTTCCACATGGAATAAACAAACATACAGTCAATAATACAGTAGAACAAAAGAAAACAAAAAGTCTATATATAGTGAGTGCAAATGAGGTAAGTTAAGGCATGAAATAGGCCATGGTGGCGAAGTAATTACAATATAGCAATTAAACACTGGAATGGTAGATGTGCAGAAGATGAATGTGAAAGTAGAGATACTGGGGTGCAAAGGAGCAAGATAAATAAATAAATACAGTATGGGGATATTACAATATTGATGTATTGTAATAGAATTACAGTAATTGCTGTTGAATAAGCAATTATATATTACAGCATACCAATTAAAATGGTGTGTTTTATATCACTTGCACTTGAAGAGGCCTTGACAAAGGCTTCTAAACTGGCAGTGACTAATGGGCGAAACAGATCAAAGGACATGGCTAAACCATTAAAGATTTTAGACTTGCTGATAACCTGATTTGTCCCCTACACACATTCAATTGTTACGGAACTACTACCAAATTTCAGTTAAATTGGTTCAACACTCTCACTAACAGGTGCTAAAAAATATTGCCTCTTACAAAACATGCCTCAACATATGTTAATGAGCCAGAAACAACAATACCATGCACCCACTAGTGTTCAAAAGGTTTTTGGTGCTCTAAAAATACGGCATGGTACTGTATTCTGTGGGGTGGTACTTAATTACACTACATTACTGGCAGTGCAGTAGCCAGTAAATTACTTTCAATATACAGGAAAAGGTTTTTAGATGTTTTAAAACACAGAACTGTAGTCTGTGACACATAGCTTAGTGGTTAAAGAGCGTTGGGCCAGTAACTGAAAGGTTGCTGGTTCTAATCCCGAGCCGACCAGGGGGGAATATCTATGCCCTTGAGCAAGGCACTTAACCCTAATTGCTACGGTACATCACTCTGGATAAGAGTGTCTGCTAAATAAGGGGCCCACAATTTTTTTACTCAGGCCACCTTTCCAGTATTGGGGAACATCTAGCGTCCCCCCTGCATGCGCATGCCATGCCTATTTCTGTGGGTACAAGCACTGTTCAGGACACAAACTGTTCACACACCTGTTGGTGGAGAGAACATTTTCTAGGTTTAAAGCTTATTTCTTGCAATTCTATCCATTTTGTCATGTGGGACAGAACATTTAGCAGTTTTAAAGCTAATTTTGTTGCAATTCTATACATTTTGCCATGTCTAATGTGTATTCATATGATATCTAAGTGACTCAAACATTACATCAAAATCTATGGACTAAAACACCTAGCTAAAAAACGTTAGCTGGCGTGGGCTAGTTGATCTGGACATTTCTGTTATAAATAGTTATAAATAGCTGTCTAAGGTAATGATTGACATGATGAGGAAAACTGATTATGCACTGCACAATTTCGAAATTGTACATTCTACAATTACATCTTTCAAGAGTAAGTTGAAAGCCGGACTGAGTTCCTTAAAAATGTGTAATAATACTTTTAGTTTGTTTTGGGGGGAGCCCTTTGCTCCAGTTTGCAAACCACTGTGCTAAATGACTAAAATAAAACATTTGCTGAATTACAGTAAATTACTGGTAGCACAGTAGTCAGTAAATTACTGTAGATTTACAGGACAAGGTTTTTAGATTTCCAAAATACGGTAAAATAGTACTGTATTCTGTGGGTACAGCATTCTCACTAACGGGTGCAACAAATATAGCCTCAAAATAATTTAAATAGCCAGAGATTCTTTCCCCGCCCACAACCTTTTCCCACAATGCTCCATAATTCACAGTATGCTGCTGTAAATATACAGCAAAACAGGTAATAATTTACTGTAAAAATGTATTATTAATTGCAATTGCTGTAATTTTACAGCAGTGTAGCAGCATGCCATTGAGTCCCCATACTACATTGTTCTTTACAGTACTGTACTTTAATATAGAATTATGTAGTTAAATGTATTTTTTTGCAGTAAATTTACAGCATCTGTTGGTGTACCTTTCTACCTTCCAACCTACCTGCTTACCTACAGTACCAGTCAAAAGTTTGGACACACCTACTCATTCCAGAGTTTTGCTTTATTTTGACTATTTTCTACATTGTAGAATAATAGTGAAGACATCAAAACCTATGGAATCATTTGGTAACCAAAAAAGTGTTAAACAAATAAAAAATATATTTGAGATTCTTCAAAGCACCCTTTGCTTTGATGACATCTTTGCACACTCTTGGCATGCTCTCAACCAGCTTCATGAGGTAGTCACCTGGAATGCATTTCAATTAACAGGTGTCCCTTGTTAAAAGTTAATTTGTGGAATTTCTTTCCTTCTTAATGCGTTTGAGCCAATCAGTTGTATTGCGACAAGGATGTGGTGGTATATAGAAGATAGCCCTGTTTGGTAATAGACCAAGTCCATATTATGGCAAGAAAAAGCTCAAATGAGGAAAGAGAAACGACAGTCTATCATTACTTTAAGACATGACGGTCAGTCAATACAGACATTTTCAAGAACTTTTAAAGCTTCTTCAAGTGCAGTCACAAAAACCATCAAGCGCTATGATGAAACTGGCTCTCATGAGGACAAGCTACAGGAAAGGAAGACCCAGAGTTACCTCTGCTGCAGAGGATAAGATCATTAGAGTTAACTGCACCTCAGAAATGGCAGCCCAAATAAATGCTTCACAAAGTTCAAGTAACAGACACATCTCAATATCAACTATTCAGAGGAGACTGCGTGAATCAGGCCTTCATGGTCAAATTTCTGCAAAGAAACCACTACTAAAGGACACCAATAACAATAAGAGACTTACTTGGGCAAAGAAACACAAGCAATGCACATTAGACCAGTGGAAATCGGTCCTTTGGTCTAATGAGTCCAAATTTGAGATTTTTGGTTCCAACCTCTGTGTCTTTGTGAGACACAGAGTAGGTGAACGGATGATCTCCGCATGTGTGGTTCCCACCGTGAAGCATGGAGGAGGAGGTGTAATGGTGTGGGGGTGGTTTGCTGGTGACACTCAGTGATTATATTTAGAAAGCATGGCTACCATAGCATTATGCATCCCATCTGGTTTGTGCTTAGTGGGACTATCATTTGTTTTTCAACAGGACAATGACCCAACACACCTCCAGGCTGTGTAAGGGCTATTTGACCAAGAAGGAGAGTGATGGAGTGCTGCATCAGATGACCTGGCCTCCACAATCACCCGACCTCAACCCAATTGAGATGGTTTGGGATGAGTTGTACCGCAGAGTGAAGGAAAAGCAGCCAACAAGTGTTCAGCATATGTGGGAACTCCTTCAAGACTGTTGGAAAAGCATTCCAGGTGAAGCTGGTTGAGAGAATGCCAAGAGTGTTCAAAGCTTTCATCAAGGCAAAGGGTGGCTACTTTGAAGAATGTAAAATATAATTGGTTACTACATGATTCCAAATGTGTTATTTCATGGTTTTGATGTTTTCACTATTATTCTACAATGTAAAAATAAAGAAAAACCCTTAAAGTAGGTGTGTCAACTTTTGACTGGTTCTGTACCTACTTACTTATCTGTCTACCTACCTGCCTACATGCCTTCCTACCTGCAGCACTTACTTACTGCACAGGAATTCCTCCAAGAAGGTCTTCACTCACCAGGCTGTGATAGGCGTTCCAGTAAGTCAGGACAGGATTTTATTGCACCGCCACCATGGAGCAAAGTCCAAAGTCCACTATGGAGCACAGTCCAACGGTGGGTCCTTAGACAGACAGCAGAGGTCCTGCTGTGGCTGCCTGCCTCTCTGTCTGTCTGTCTGTCTGGGCTCCTGCTCCCTCCGGCTATGAGGAAGTAGTTAGGGTGATTTAGGCTATCCCCTCTTTCATAATGTACGTACCCCAGGGCCACGCGGACCAGGGCCAGGCCCTATGCCAGGCCCAGCCTCTGGATCTGTTGTCTTCGGAGGGATCGTCGACATGTGAGTACTGCTACTGACCTGGACTGGTAATCTTGCTTGTACTGTTATTACGGTTGCTGTTACCGACCCGGACAATAACTGCTTCTGTTACTGTTACTGTTCTAGCTGCCTCTCAAGCTACTAGGTGCCTCTCAGAATGTTTTGTTTGTGACACGAAAGGTGTGATCATATAGCCTGATGGTCCAGTTCAGCGTTTTCCAAACTCGGTCCTGGGAACCCCAAGGGGGTGCACGTTTTTAGTATTTTTCTCTAGCACTACACAGATGATTCAAGTAATCATAACTTGAAAATGTGCACCCCATTGGGTCCCCGGGACCAGGTTTGGGAAACGCTGGTCCAGTCTATTTGTGCTTTGGCCAACTCCTCTCTCTGTTTGTTCATTGTCAAGCCAAACATGTATGGCATTACAAGGAAAGAAGAGTTGGATAGAGATATACAGTGTGGAACCAGGCTAGTGATCACAGTACTTCTATATTACAGTTGAATGAAGGGTGTGAAGACATGGAACTTTCTTTTAAATCGCTCACTATTTAGCAAATATGGACATTGGTGAATTTCCTCTTAATATCATAATTTCCATTGCCAAACGTACTTTCTCATTGTCCAAATCGGTTCATTCACTAAAAACATGGTCAATATGAATTACGTAAGTGTCACAATAAGACAGTTCAGTTTATAGTTTTAGCCTATCAATCTGAGTGATAAGAATATAGCACGATGGCTGTTCAGAGGCCGCCGCCTCTCATTTACTGAAGAATAAACCAGGGCCGTGTTCATAAAGCGTCTCATAGTAGGAGTGCTGTTCTAGGATCAGTTTGGTTTCGCCTTTTAAATCATAACGAATAACGAGGGACCAGCACTCCTACTCTGAGATGCTTTGTGAATTCGGACTCAGATCGATTAACAAGCATAAGTACAAGAACTTGACTTGACTACTAGGTCTAGATTAAATCCGGACCGCAGAAGATCCGCGTTATAGCGTGATTGACGTTTAAAGGTCATTTCTGATTGAGCCAACTGACTTATACAGTGTTTACCGTGATGCGGTCTCCACGAAACACTGAAGCATTGCCTTTAAAGGCGGATTGAATCTAGCCATTAGTCAGACCTTGGTCGGCCACTTAATAACAAGCAGACACATAGAGGTCCACTTTAATCCCTGCCATTAGCCAATGCATGACACCCCAACACCTTGTGGACCCCAGGAAGTGTCAGCTGCTGCATGTGAAACAGCTAATGGAGATCCTAAACAGCTAAACCTTCCCCCCTCCCCAGCTCAGGAGCTGAAGACCGAGCCAGAGACCAGGCCAGATCAGGCGGAGGTCTGTCCAGTCTGCGGAGACAAAGTGTCTGGCTACCACTATGGGCTGCTCACCTGCGAGAGCTGCAAGGTAATGTAGGCCCAGCGTGATCGACGACACACTTCTTTTCAATGACACACTTGTTTCAAATAGTATTGGGATGATTTTGTTGACTGTTACATTGAGCCTGCCTGGAGTGGCAGATGGGATGTTGTTGTTTTTTCCTTACTTTTGGGACTATTTCATTTGTTCTATTACACCAGGCCAGCTCAGTCAAGAGCAGCTACATGAAACCAAGAGTATTTTTTTATTTAACCTCTCTATCGTAGATCTAAGTGATTTCGTCGTTTCCTTTGAGACATAACGAGGCGCACAAAAAGCATCCTAGCAGCAGCTTGATTGAGCTCTGTCTCTCTCTCCCCCCCCTCTGTCTCCCTGTCTCTCTCCTCTCTATCTGCAGGGTTTCTTCAAGCGTTCGGTGCAGAACAACAAGCGTTACACCTGTGCAGAGAGACAGAGCTGTCCCATGAACCCCTCCCAGAGGAAACGCTGCCCCTACTGCCGTTTCCAGAAGTGCCTGGCCGTGGGCATGAAGAGAGAGGGTACGGCACTCACTCACATGCACGTGCACACACACACTTAAACCAAATGCATACACCCACACTCAAACACATGCATACACACACACCTGTGTGCATACATGCACACAAAACAATCAATGTGTGTCCTCTAAACAATCCTTGAGACCCAGCACAGGACAGACCTGCGGGACTCAGAAGCATTTAAAGCAGGGATGAGCAACTAGTGAGCCCCTTTTGAAGGCCCTCTGATCAATCCAGAGCTCCCGAGTGGCGCAGCGGTCTAAGGCACTGCATCTCAGTGCTAGAGGCGTCACCACAGACCCCCTGGTATGAGTCCAGGCTGTATCACAACCGGCCGTGATTGGGAGTCCCATATGGCGGCGCACAAATGGCCCAGCGTCATCTGGGTTTGGCCGGTGTAGACCGTCATTGTAAATAAGAGTTTGTTCTTAACTGACTTTCCTTAGTTTAATAAAGGTTCAATTTACAACAACAAACAAAAATATCCTGCGAGCAACTGCGGCCCCCACCCCCCGATGAGTTCAGATGTTTTGAGGCCCCCACCCCCATCAAAGTTGCCCATCCCTGATATACAGTATACAGGTAACTGCCAGCACAAAGGAAACCAACATAAAGTGTCTTAATAGGGCGTTGGGCCACCACAATCCAGAAAAGCTTCAATGCACCTTGGCATAGATTCTATAAGTGTCTGGAATTATATTGGAGGGATGCGAGACTTCTTCCACTAGAAATTCCATCATTTGGTGTTTTGTTGATGGTGGTGGAAAACGCTGTCTCAGGCACCGCTCCAGAATCTCCCATAAGTGTTCAACTGGGTTGGGATCTGGTCACTTACATTTGTTTTCATGCTCATCAAACCATTCAGTGACCACTCGTGCCCTGTGGATTGTTATCCTATGGGGGCATAGCCATGGTAGCCAAAGTAATGGCCCAAATAATGGCCTGCCCACAATTATTATATATGACCGTAAGCATGATGGGATGTTAATTGCTTTATTCATTTATTCAGGAAACACACCTATGTGAAAGCACCGGCTTTCAATATACTTTATCACTCATGTACTGATGTGTTCCCATTATGTGTACCTGTGGAAATCTCCTCTGTGCTAGCTTGCATAATGCCTTACCTTAACTTCCATTGACACCCTTCCATGTTCTGCTCCCTCATATGACTTATCTGTGGACTCATAAACCAGAACTGACCCAGATAGTGTACACTAAAACATGCTGACATCAGACCCGGGTTCAAGTAGTATTGGTTTGTCTTTTCAAATATTTCTTCTGAGTTTGATTGAGCTTGCCCGGCACTGCTGGCACAATGGGAGTTGGAACCATTCGAATACTCCCCGAACATATGCACACCCTGCCCAATGAGCCCTCCTGGCAGGATTGTTACTCCTGTTACTCTCTCTTCATTTGTTATAGTGTCAATACACTCACATGTAGCTTTTTTTTAATATATTTTTAATGTACTCATTTTACTCTCTTCATTATAGTGTCAGTATACTGATACCTCTACTGTATGTTACTCTCTGGTCCTACAGCGGTAAGGGCAGACCGAATGAGAGGTGGCCGGAACAAGTTTGGCCCTCTGTATCGACGAGACAGGCAGATGAAACAGCAGAGAGGGGTCTACCACCACCAGCAGCACAACACCACCCCCTACAGGATCAAACTGGAAAGTGCACAAACGCACCAGCCTTCTGTTTCAAACAACATTCACCTGATGTCCAGTCACACATTGGCACCCCTGCCCTCTGACAATTTCCACCAATCGCAGGCCTACCCCTCTAATATGGGCCATTCAGAGCTCCCCCCCATGCTTCTGGACTGCACCATGAACCGGGACAGGAGGGCTCTAGCTCCTCCCCCGTCCCTGGCTTACCCTGAAGTGTACCACCGTTCCATCCATGGAGGGGGATCAGGATACCACCAGGAGAAAAGTGAGATGATGCCTTACAGCTACGGCCCGGCACCTCCAACCCCGCCCACACCTAACGGGTTACTCACCACGCCCACAATCACCCCGAGCTCCACCCCAACCCCAACCTCCACGTTGACTGCTCCTACACCTAGCTTCCTGGCCCAGCTTCTGGAGGGTGAGCCGGATGAGCACCGGCTGTGTGCCAAGGTGCTGGCCAGTCTGCAGAGAGAGCACGCAAGCCGTGGGAAACACGACTGCCTCAACACCTTCAGTATCATGTGTAAAATGGCCGACCAGACTCTGTTTGGGCTCGTGGAATGGGCCAGGAACAGTGCTCTCTTCAAGGAGCTTAAGGTCATACAGACACACACACACACACACACACAAAATAAATTATCCTCATAGAAAACAATGGGACACTTTCAATTCACTTCCTGAATCGACTGTATTGAGAGGTGAACTGACCTGTGTGTGGTCCTGGTGGTTACTCCTTTAGGTGGAGGACCAGATGGTGCTGCTGCAGAGCTGTTGGAGTGAGCTGCTGGTGCTGGATCACCTGTGTCGACAGGTGGCCTACAGCAGAGAAGGCTGCATCTATCTGGTCACAGGACAACAGGTAGCTACCACCTCCAATCACTGTCCTCCTTCCCTTCCTCCTCCATGTGGTCGTCCTTGTACTTGTTCTCATGCTCGTCCTCATCCTCTTCCTCACCCTTTCCATCTCCTCCTCCTCCTCCTCCTCCTCCTCCTCCTCGATTAGCTCATACTATAATGTATTGCCTGAATAATACTATAGGGCCGAAAGTCCCAACTAGTTTGAACGTCCTGTGTAATCTGAATCGTGTGAGAGGAAGACTCCATACCACTCTCACTTGAGTACCTTACCTAGTTACTTTCAGATGATATCGTTTTGCTTTTTTGTTGCTTTGGAAACTATGTGTAATTTAGTGTACCCTACACACACAACTCATGTGGAATTCCTGGTCTCTGGCAACATTTGGAACTGCTGATCTGCGGTTAAGAACGCCGAGTTCATCTCATCCTATGCTGCCGTTCAGTCCTTTTACCTTTTTGGCCCTGATGGAGACATGGATCACCCCAGAGAACACTGCTACTCTCTTTTCTTCTCATTTGAATTCCATGCTGTCACTTGTCCACTCAAGCTTAAAATTGTTATCGTCTATTGCCCACTAGGTGCCCTTAGAGTTCCTCAATGAGCTTGGCACCTCGATAAACACATTTCCTGACGATGGCTCACCGCTGTTTGTATTTGCCGACTTCAACCTCGCAATGTCTGCCTTTGATTCATTCCTTTACAACTCCATCTTTCCCCTCCTTGCCCCTTTTGACCTCACCCTTTCTCAGTCCCCTCCCACTCACAAAGCAGGCAATACGCTTGACCTCATCTTTACTAGAGGCTGTTCGCCTACTAATCTCACAGCAACCCCCCTCCAAGTCTCTGGTCACTACGTTGTTTCCTTTTCTGTCTCCCTTTCCTCCAGCCCTAGCCACTCAGCCCCTACTCAGATGGTCACTAGACTTCCAGAGGACCTATCATCCTTCCACTCCCTCCTCTCTTCTCCTCTATCTGCTGCTAAAGCCACTTTCTATCACTCTAAATTTCAAGCTTCTCCCCTCTAACCCTAGAAAATAGTTTCCACCTTCTGCTCCCTACTTAATCCTCCATTCTCCTTCTCTGCAGACAACTGTCACCCTCTTTGAAAAGGTTGAAGGCAATCACTCCTCATCCACTCACACAGAACTACCCTACGCCTTGACCTCCTTCTCCCCTCTCTCTCCAGATGAAATATTGCGACTAGTGAGGTCCGGCCGCCCGACAACCCCATCCCCTTCTCACAAAAAGCTTATTTCTCTAAAATGTTTACAAATTTGCTTACATCCCTGTTAGTGAGCATTTTTCATTTGCCAAGATAATCCATCCACCTGACAGGTGTGGCATATCAAGAAGCTGATTAAACAGCACGATCATTACACAGGTGCACCTTGTGCTGGGGACAATAAACAGTCACTCTAAAATGTACAGTTTTGTCACACAACACAATGCCAAAGATGTCTCGTGTTTTGAGGGAGCGTGCAATTGGCATGCTGACTACACGAAATTCCATCCAATTGTCTGGATGGTGTCATGTCTGGAGGTCCTAAATATTCCTGTCTCTCTGATGCAGATTGAGGTGTTGAACATCCTGACCCAGGCAGGGGTCACTCTGACCAGTCTGGTGTCAAGGACTCAGGACCTGGTGGTTAAACTCAAGGCCCTCCACCTGGACACACAGGAGTTTGTGTGCCTGAAATACCTGGTCCTCTTCAACCCTGGTGAGTCCTCCAGTCCTTCTGAATGTTACTTTGCTCTGATGTACCTCTGCTGTAGGTCTCTGGTTTTGGTCTCAGCCAAGGAATCTCCACTGGAAACGGACAACTTGATTGGGTTTTTGTATTAGACTATCTCACATAGTAGACACTTCCCAATTGTTCAATCTGTCTCTGCCTGTCTTTTCCACACGGCAGACGTGAAGTCAGTTTGGATAGTCCCCTACAGATGGTTTATAGATCTGTGCACTAACTGTCTCTACCTGTCCTTCTCGACCCTGCAGATGTGAAGTCGGTGCAGGACCGCGGGCAGGTGGAGCGGACCCAGGAAAGGGTGAACCACACCCTGATGGACCACACCCTCTACACCCACCCGGGTCACACCGACAAGTTTGGCCAACTGCTGCTACGGCTTCCTGAGGTTCGCAGCATCAGCCTGCAGGTGGAGGAGTATCTGTACCAGCGCCACCTACAGGGTGATCTGCCCTGCAACTCATTGCTCACAGAGATGCTGCACGCTAAACACAGCTGAATACCGCCTTGCCCTGCTAACAGAGAATGCTTTACAATACCCTGGGACTGTCCCAAATGGCAACTTATTCCCTACATGGTGTACTACTTTTAACCAGGCCCCCATAGAGCTCTGGTCAAAAGTAGTGCACTATATACTGTAGTGAATAGGGTGACATTTGGGACGTTTAACCCTGTTCCACTCAGAGATGCTAATTGCTATGCACTTCTGAACAAATACCTGCTGGAAGGGTGCCTGCTGGACTTGGCTGGTGGGCTCCCTCTCTTCACCTGGGTTGTGTTAATTTGGCACAGGGAGAGAGTACCTGGACTTGCCCAATAAAAAAACGTGTTTTTGTATTCCATTGTAACACATTTTTGCCAAGGTGTAGCATGGTAAACACAACCAAGGGGTCTGTTCAATAGGGTACATCGTAGCAAAACATTTTCAAACGGAAAGCAAACAGGACAAATATAGGTATTACCTCCCTGTTTCACTGCATTTCAAAACATTTTCTCCATACTGAACATCACCCTGATGCCCAGGACTTGTTCAACTGCCAATGAGCCTGTTATATGTCCACCAAGATTGTAAGCTTTGCTCAAAGGTAGACGTTGTTCCAAAGCACAGATCTGAGATCAGGGCCCAGTTTTTCAAAAGTTACCCATCTGCATAGAATGAATAAAATGGAAGAATCATTGACTTGAATGGGAACTCCGGTTCTATATATTCTTTCTATGCATTTACTCCTATCCGATAGCTGAAATGCATTTTTCAAAAGCTGGACCCAATGACCCTAACGCCAATCCTAACCATTAAGGAGATAAGACATTAACATCTGATCCAGGGCCTGTGGTTAATAACAACATCCATCTGCTTTCAGACGAGTTTGAGTAATGCAATACTTATCTCCAATTGATCATTTGTTTGAAACCCTGAGTTAACTAGTCAGTATTCAGTCAGATGGGAGTAGGAACCAAAACACTGCTGTATGCTTTCTCCTCTTCTCCTGTACACACATTATGCAGACGACATATACATATCATTTGACAAGACAATGTTGTGTATCGTTTTTATTTGTCAGATAAAATCTGGAGTAAAGTATGTCATCCATTTACCACAAGACCTGTTTGAAATAAACAAGCAGAGGCGTTACGACGCCCCCTCAGATTTGTCCTGTACATTTTATTCTTTTTTCCATTTTATTCTGTAATACTACTCGCCACTTAGCAATTGTTGAAGTTGGCTTTAACAAGCCCAGATAGGTTCCCAATCTCATAACGAGCTACCAAGAAGCCATTTCAGGATATCAATCAAGTCAGAGTAGCTAGCTTGTCTATCTTAGCTGGCATGCTTGTTGACAAGGTTGGTAGGCTTTAGAAAAGCAATTACTAAATAAGATTCACATTCCTTTAATCTTGTACCCAGATTTGAGTATATTTAGTTTTGTTAAAATAACAACCACTGAGGATTGACTGCTCAAGAGGTATATGCATTGATATCCCTTTTTGGGGGGGGGGGGGGTTGACGTCAATTAAGCATAATGATTAGGGTTCTAGATTGCAGGAAAAAGACGTTTCAGCTGTTTGAAAAATGCTAAATTCGCCAACATCCAGACGGAGGACCTAGCCCACCTCAACCACCCGTAAGCCATGCGCCCTCAAATTTTGGGGGTGCATGATGCCCCTGAAAGGAAGAATTGTGGAAGCCTCAAGTGTGTGTCTAAGCATGAACGCGCTCAACCTATACTTCTACTTTCATTTCCTCACACACTTTTTTGTTGACGTGGGCCATAGAGGGTACGCGTTTCAGTTACACACATACCATTTAGCCAACAGTCTTAGCTAGTCCCAGTGCAACGCTGACAGTATATGGACTTCAACTAAAAATCTAAATGAAGCGAGAGGAAGAAGAGACTATGAAAAGGAAAGAAATTCCCGCAAACTTTAAAAACGTGGAACCGATAGGCAACGTAACTAAACTTTAAAAAACGTTTTAAGGCCTCCATAAGAAAGATACTTTAGAAATCATTTAAGGACATACCATTCTGTATACATAAAGGGTGGCAAAAAAAGAGCTGTCACGTTTAGAAAAGCGTTCTAACACATTTTAATATAGTACAAATCAGCTTCTAAATGGATTCGTGAAGCACCTACTGTATGTAGCCCTATAATGGGTTTATGAAGGCTTTGTTAAGCCTTCAAAATTGTTCATTTAAGGTGGGTCCAGAAACACTAAGAATGAACATGACATAAATGAAAGGGGTAATGGTGATTTTTTTAAAGGATTTTATTAGCCTGGTCCAGTTACCTGGGATAGATCTGTAATCATGAACAATTTTGCGAGAGGAACACAAATACTCTGCCCACATCGACACGGTGGTAACAGAGCAAAATAAAAAAAGACAACATACAGGACATGTCGGACATGACTTCTATGAAATGAACATCTGAATCACCACTTTAATGGAGAAAAAAATAAAATCATAATAATCATAATAGAATCTTGAAACTAAACATAAAATCCTTCTAATCTTTACCCAATAAACACACCTTGGGGTTACATGACTTACTGTCTACAGGAGAATTGCACAGAATCCAGTTATAGTTTGACTATCGCATACGTACTCTCCTTTACAAACGAACAGAAATACATATTACACCAACACAGTCACACACGTCCATTCATCTCACACTCCTTGCCATACACACTGAACATACAAACCCATTGTCAAGCTTTTTAGAGAGACCAAAAAAAAAATCTATCAGATCTCCATTTGAAATCTCAGTCAAAACGACAGGAACGTGATGTTGTTGTTGGGAGGCAGTTTGTGATGTGAAACGAGACAGGAGAGATGGCAGCTGATTGGCTGGCTGGCCTACATCAGCTGATATAGTGCTAAATGAAGAGAAGAGGAGATCAGAACCCATTAGTGCCTACAGGTTAGACCAGAAACACGGTTTGTGTTCCAAATGGTACCCTATGGGGTCATGGGGTCGAGGCTTACCCAAAACCCCAAATACTGCAGTACCACACCATACCCTGCAGCGGGACCGAATTAGGGCTGATACAGTCCTGATTATCCTTCATTCACAGGTAACGTGTGTCTGTGTATGTGTGTGATCTCAAATGACACAGCTTGTTCATTTTTTGTCCTTCTGGGTTTATTTCTCAGATGGTGGAGAGTTCGCTAAGTCTCTGTTGTCAGACAGTTTTTCTACTCATTCGCTCGCTCTTTCACTCACTGGCGCGCTCTTCTCTCAAACACACACACACCTTGCTAATGGTAAAGCAGCAGGCTAGCTTATTCATAGTTCAACTTGTTTGTACAAATCATTGTCAAAACTGAAAGTAAATTAGCAATAAACAGCATTCATATATATTAAACTGTCATTCATTTTCGTTTCTTTTTCTCTCCACACAATGTGAATCCTGGGTAATGCTAAACAGAGTATAAAGTCCTCCTTCATTTTTTCCCAGTTTCATTCATCAAGATAATAATGTACAATGGTATAACGCTATTTTCATTCCTCCTCTCGTACTGAAATAGGAAATAAAGCAAGTAAGGGGGGGGAATTAGTTGTCATTTCTGCTCGCGAAGGCCGAAGCGATTCACTCAGCACAACATGTCAAAAGTAGTGGTGTAAAAAAAAACATCCAGATGTCTACAGCTGAAGTAGAGTTGGAGCCGGGCGGAGTCCTTCATACCGCTCTGACTGACAGGCACGGCAGCCAGTCAAGAGTGCTAGAGCCCTCGGTGGACCCGCCCATTTACAGTACCTCCCAGTCCTCGACTGGTCAACGAAAAACGCACCCGGGGGAGCCGAGTGGTTCGGCTGCACCCTACATTCATGAGAGAGCAGTTTGCTAAGTCGGATTTCTTTCGGGGTGGGTTCTTCTGTCCCGTCTGCAGGGGGAGGCAGCAGACGGGAGGAGAAAGAGTCCTGGAATTAAAGAAGGTCAGATTAAAGAAAGAGAAAAGATAGAGTGAAAGAGGGAGATTGCAGGTCTGACGCCCATGTTCTATTCAGAGAGCTGCGGCAGTGTGTGCGAGATGTTCCCTCTCGCGCTCACCACCAAGTGCTTAAGGTCACAAAGGATGACTGTGGACGGGGTTAGTCAAGGGGAGGCAGTGGGAAAGCAGTAGGAGGCTGGGGGTAACAGGCCCAGTACGGTGGGAAGAAGCCCTGTTCATTCTTGTCCTATTACAACATTATTATTTTACAATCTAGGTAGATCAGGCTGGGGGGGGGGGCAATCAGAGGCCCCTACGGGGTGTAGTGTGTGACAGACAGGGCCCTATGAATGGCTTTAGTAGTAGTGATTATCTGTAGCTGGCCCCCTTGTCACATGACATGTACAAATGTCCCCCATACACAGAGCTGATGAGGGTCATATTCATTGGTGCACACCGTAGCAAAACATATTGCAACGAAAAACAAGCATTTCTTATTGGACACATTCAGGTAGTCCCTCCCTGTTTTGGTCCGTTTGCTTCCTAGTTAATACGACCCAGGTTGGTCTTAAAGGGGCAGAGACCATCCGATTGGACAGGCTTAAAGGGGCAGGCGGTTTTATACATGTCTGACACCAGTGTCATTTATTCCTTTCAGATCCCTCCGGCGGTCTACCTGACCAGCCTACTGAACCAAAGCAGTCCCCAAATCAACAGCCAACACTGGACCAAAACAATATAAGAGAAAGGAGGGGGGAAGAGGGGGTGGGGGGGGTGACTGGGGGAAGAGGAGGGGCCCCTGATTTACATATGTCCACCTCCTTCCTCCCCCCGCCCATCACCTCCTCCATCATTGAGACGTTCTCGTTATTATTTGGGGGTGCCCAGCTTCTTGGGGGTGCCCGGGCGCTTGCTCTGCCACAGGTGCCCGGGGATGGTGAAGGCATCGACGCTCATGGACATGGTCTTGGACGGGATGGTGGTGAACTGTTTGCGGTCCGAACTATATTTGTAGATGGACTCCACCATGGCGGGGCTGATGACGCGAGGCCCGATGCCCGTTAGGCGCACCATCTCCTCGGTCTCTGGGTTCATGGTGTAGACGGCCCGGAACTGACAGCTGGAGTCGCGGAAGAGGATGAGGAAGTGGTTGGCCTGGCACTTCTCCATCTCCTGAACCATAGAAGGAGAGGGGGAGATAAAGCAATGTTAAAAACGCTTTAACAATGACACAATTCAATACGAATCCACATTAGAAAGAGTGAGAGAGATTTGCCAATGTAAACATATGTTTCCCATGCCAAATAAGAATTTAATTGAGAGAAAGAGAGAGTCCCCTAAGCAAGCTAGTCCGGGGGCTCTGTTTGCAAACACACCCACAGAGCCCCAGGACAACAACACAATTAGACACAACCAAATCATGAGAAAACAAAAATACACTTTTTGACACTTTGGAAAGAATTAACCAAAAAACAGAGCAAACTACAATGCCATTTGGCCCTAACCAGAGAGTACACAGTGGCAGAGCACCTGACCACTGTAAATTACCCCAAATTAAGGAAATCTTTGAATATGTACAGACTCAGTGAGCATAGCCTTGCAATTGAGAAAGGTCGCCGTAGGCAGACCTGGCTCTCAAGAGAAGACAGGCTATGTGCACAGTGCCTACAAAATGAGGTGGAAACTGAGCTGCACTTCCTATCCTCCTGCCCAATGTATGACCATATTAGAGACGCATATTTCCCTCAGATTATACACACAAAGA
Source organism: Salmo trutta (assembly GCF_901001165.1). Classification (NCBI taxonomy): domain Eukaryota; kingdom Metazoa; phylum Chordata; class Actinopteri; order Salmoniformes; family Salmonidae; genus Salmo; species Salmo trutta. The sequence continues at coordinate 5,568,713 of NC_042988.1, forward strand.
ATTTGAAAACAAATCCAATTTTGATAAACTCCCATATCTACTGGGTGAAATACCACAGTGTGCCATCACAGCAGCAAGATTTGTGACCTGTTGCCACAAGAAAACGGCAACCGGTGAAGAACAAACACCATTGTAAATACAACCCATATTGATGTTTATTTATTTTCCCTTTTGTACTTTAACTATTTGCACATCGTTACAACACTGTATATAAACACACTACGAAATGACTTTATTCTTTTGGAACTTGCGTGAGTGTAATATTTACTGTTCACCTTTTGTTTATCCATTTCACTTGCTTTGGCAATGTAAACATATGTTTCCCATCCAATAAAGCCCTTTGAACTGAACAGCGAGAGAGGAGGTGAACGGGATATAAACAGTGGCAGCGTGGAGGCTTCAACCAGGTAGACTGACAGCTAATCCAGCCAATCCAGCGGAGGATAGCAAGGTTGTTGATTTTAAGGGCTCAAATGGCACCCCTATTCCCTTTGTAGTGCCCTATAGACCCTGGTCAAAAGTAGTGCACTATAATGGAATATGGTGGTGCGATTTGAGATGCACGTATTTATTTAAAAGGATCTATGTGGAGTTGTTGATTTATAGAGTTCTGACCTCTACAATCTTGTTTTTCTGCGGTTCGTTGACCTTGCCAGCAAGGCAGCAGCGGGAGATGGCGTTGTGGATGATGAACTTGTTGGACTTGAAGCTGGGCTCCTTGTACAGCTTGGGCCCTGGAAGGCAACACAAATATCACAAACACAAATCAACCACAAAAACAACACATCTACACAAATCAACAAAATCAATACAAATAGCATGTCATAGATCAAAGAACAAGCACGTTCCATATGAGCTTTCTGTTAATATGTGATGGATTAGTTCAAACAGATACAGTTAAAGTCGGAAGTTTACATACACCTTAGCCAAATACATTTAAACTCGGTTTCACACAATTCCTGACATTTAATCACAGTAAAAATTCCCTGTCTTAGGTCAGTTAGGATCACCACTTTATTTTAAGAATGTGAAATGTCAGAATAATAGAAGAGAGAATGATTTATTTCTTTCATCACATTTCCAATGGGTAAGAAGTTTACATACACTCAATTAGTGTTTGGTAGCATTGCCTTTAAAATTGTTTAACTTGGGTCAAACCATTCGAGTTGCCTTCCACAACCTTCCCACAATAAGTTGGGCGAATGTTGGCCCATTCCTCCTGACAGAGCTGGTGTAACTGAGTCAGGTTTGTAGGCCTCCTTGCTCACACACGCTTTTTCAGTTCTGCCCACAGATTTTCTGTAGGATTGAGGTCCGGGCTTTGTGATGGCCACTCCAATACCTTGACTTTGTTGTCCTTAAGCCGTTTTGCCAGAACTTTGGAAGTATGCTTGGGGTCGTTGTTCATTTGGAAGACCCACTTGCGACCAAGCTTCAACTTTCTGACTGATGTCTTGAGATGTTGCTTCAATATATCCACATAATTTTCCTGCTCACGATGCCAACTATTTTGTGAAGTGCACCAGTCCCTCCTGCAGCAATGCAACCCCACAACATGATGCTGCCACCGCCGTGCTTCACTGTTGGGATGGTTTTCTTCGGCTTGCAAGCCTCCACCTTTTTCTTCCAAACATAACAATGGCCAATATGGCCAAACAGTTCTATTTTTGTTTCATCAGACCAGAGGACATTTCTCCAAAAGTACGATCTTTGTTCCCATGTGCAGTTGCAAACCGTAGTCTGGCTTTTTTATGCCGGTTTTGGAGCAGCGGCTTCTTCCTAGCTGAGCAACCTTTCAGGTTGTGTCGATATGGGACTCGTTTTACTGTGGATATAGATACTTTTGAACCTGTTTCCTCCAGCATCTTCACAAGGTCCTTTGCTGTTGTTCTGGGATTGATTTGTACTTTTTGCACCAAAGTACGTTCATCTCTAGGAGACAGAACGCTTCTCCTTCCTGAGCGGTATGACGGCTGCGTGGTCCCATGGTGTTTATACTTGCACAGATGAACGTGGTACCTTCAGGTGTTTGGAAATTGCTCCCAAGGATGAACCAGACTTGTGGAGGTCTACGATTTATTTCTGAGGTCTTGGCTGATTTCTTTTGATTTTCCCATGATGTCAAGCAAGGAGGCACTGAGTTTGAAGGTAGGCCTAGAAATACATCCACAGGTACACCTCCAATTGACTCAAATGATGTCAATTAGCCAATCAGAAGCTTCTAAAGCCATTACATAATTTTCTGGAATTTTCCAAGCTGTTTAAAGGCACAGTCAACTTAGTGTATGCAAACTTCAGACCCACTGGAATTGGTATACAGTGAATTATTTTTTTTTACATTTACATTTTAGTCATTTAGCAGACCCTCTTATCCAGAGCGACTTACAGTAGTGAATGCATACATTTCATACATTTAAAAAAATCAATAAAAATCGTTCTGGTCCCCCGTGGGAATCGAACCCACAACCCTGGCGTTGCAAACACCATGCTCTACCAACTGAGCCACATGGGACCTCATATAAGTTCAATAATTGTTGTTGGAAAAATGACTTGTGTCATTCACAAAGTAGATGTCCAAACCGACTTGCCAAAACTATAGTTTGTTAACAAGAAATTTGTGGAGTGGTTGTAAAACGAGTTTTAATGACTCCAACCTAAGTGTATGTAAACTTCCGACTTCAAATGTACTTATGATGACATCGTATTCTCAGTATAGGCTCTGTTCCTATATCCATACTAGCATTCCACTCATGATAAAGTTCTCTCTTGTAAACATAAACGGTAGCGTCGATCTGTCATGATACAAAGGGATGCGTGAAATAACGAGCAGCATTAGTTCCGGTACTTTGGACAAATCCCGATTTTGCAGGTCTTAGCATCTTTCAAAATTCGGACGGGGAGGGGGCACTCAGCCCGTAACTTGCAAAGAGAGAGCTCTTCATTGCGGTTCTCTTTCCTCTCTCTTCTCGTATGGACCTAGAACTTAATCGAGCATCTGGCCAATTACACGAGACTTCAGTACTGGGTTAAGTAAGATTATTGATGAATGCTAGTGTGGATATTGTTGGAACAGGAATATTGGAAGAGGGAACTAGAGATTATGTCACAGTCATGGACCCCCGAGTGATGGTTAACAGTGAGCTGTAACGTAAGGTTAAAGGTTAACGTACCGGTGTACTCTGGGATGGAGGCGGGAGACGAGGCCGTGGAGGCGTTCTCCCAGTCCTTCTCTCCGTTCTGATTGGCCATTCGTCCCGGTGACATCAGCCTTGAGGGGGAGTGAGATCGGCTGTAGGGAGGACATTTGTTGTGAAGCATAACAAAACAATCTACATACCGGTACATAAACAGACAGACATTGAATCACACATTTGTGTTAAAAATAGGCCAATAATGAAGACAGGAGAGTCAGGCAGCTACAGATCAGCTACAAATACAACTAGTTATGGTTAACCATAGCTACATGTGCGGTGGAAATACAGCTTGTTCCAGTTACCATAGCTACCTGTGCGGTAAAATACAGCTTGTGATGGTTGACAGTTAGTTACCTGGGAGATTTCCTGACGGTCAGTGTCCCGCTGTTGCCAGTGTCGTTAGCCATTGATGACAGGTTCATGGTAGAGTGGGAATAGACCTTGTTGAGTTTGGAGCCTAGTGTGAGTGAGTGAGACAAACACAGAGAAAACCCCATTAAATGTGACATCGCAGTCTTCTGAGATGCGCAGCACGACTGCAAACAACAAAAACAACAGGGAACGCCCCCATACTGACTCAGCGATGGGAGAGGAGTTTATATTTACCCATGAATCCCTTGGCGGGGCTGCGGGAAAGCACCGAGTCGTCCCGGAACATGGTCTTGGGTCTCTGCTTCTTCACGCCGCGCACCGTGGTGGGCTTCTGCCGCAACACCTTGTCCAGATCCTCCATGATCTTCAGCTGCTGCCTCCGCTCGTACTCCTGCCTGGTGAAGGTGTCTCTCCGCTGGCTCGTGCTCTCCGATGGGGGAGTACCTGGGGTCCGGTCCTCACCACTGCCACCACACTTGTCTCCCCAGCCCTCTATGTTAAACCACTCAGGTCGGCTACAGGTATAGAGAGAGGGGAGGAGAACCAATGAATTAATCAAATCAATGAATTATTGAAATAAAATAAAATCACATTATGAATACAGCAACATTTGTCAAAGTGCTTGGCAGTAACCCGGACGAGAAACATAAGCAGCGCCATCAGGTGGATTTAGAGAGTCGACTGTTGGACAACGCAGTACTGTAAGTGGCTTGAAAACGCAACACACATCGCATGCTCTTTCTCTCGCTTCTCCTCCTGCTCCAGTCTGCGTCTCTTCATCTCCTCCGCCCTCTTCCGCTGTTTCTCCATCAGGGCTGCTTTCCTCTGGGCCATCTCGTCCTCCGGCCGCACCTTGTCATCCTGATGGCGGACACACACAGACACAGGATTAGTCAGGCTTGAACACATACACAGGCAAACAGACACAGACGGACACGCACACAGTCCGACTAACCTTAAAGAAGAAGCCGACCCCTCCCTTCATCTCGGGTTCGGTCACGTCGCTCATGGAGTCGTCCATGACACTCAGGTCATCCTCGTCCGCGTCCCCGCACAAGGCCGAGAGAGAAATCTCGATCAGGCTGCTGCGCTTGCCATTAAACACCCCCGCAGCCGGAACGTCACTCTCAAACGAGCACTCAGAGGGAGCCCCTGAGCTCCCTCCACCCCCATGTTCCTTTCTCCCCGAGGCCTGAGATGTGGCGGTATCCAGGTCGATGCTGAAGATGCTCTGGTCCTCGTTCGAGCCGGTGTCCGACATGTTGTCATCCAGGGCCAGCGACAGGGCCCGGGGGGTGGGGGTTGGTGTTGGGGTGGAGGCAGGGCTGGGGGCAGAGCTGATGTTGAAGGTGGAGGAGTTCTGGTCCCGGCACTGCCAGGGGGAGGCGCGGCGCAGGTGGGGGATAGTGTCCACATTCTGTGGGGGGGTGAGGACGCGCGACAGGCCCGGCACTTTGAGGTCCTGGGGGCGGGCGTGGTGGTAGTGGGTGGCCTGGTGCTTGGGGCTCTTGGGAGGCACCGACTGGGCCCGGCGCTGGACCTGGGGCGACTTGGATGTTCTGCCGGGACTGGCTGCGTTGCGGCGGGACGACGAGGGGGAAGAGGAGGCGGAGGCGAGGTCGCGGGGGGTGGACGCGCGGGACATGCGGGCCGGGGGAGGGGCCTGGGATTTGAGACTGGGCGGGATCACCCAGGACTTGTTTCCGGCGGGAGCGACGGGCTTCTTCCTGATGAGTTGGTTCTGTTGTTCGGAGAGGCGCTGCATGTCGCTCTGCAGGGAGCTTAGCGCCGCATTCAGCTTTGAGACAGCATTGTTGTAGTCCCCCAAAGGCGCTGGCTGACGTGCTACCACCCCGGCCTGCTCTCCTCCTGGCCCTGCCGGCCCTGCCGCCCCTGCACCCTTCTCCCTTCTGGGTAAGGAGGCCTGCTTGTTGTCCAGGTGTGATGAAGGTTTAATGTTCCCCTCCTGCTCCAGTGAGAGGCGCCGTTCCTCCTGCTGCTCCTCGTCCTCCATGCGAGCCAGCCTTTCCTCTAGCGTCAGCCCCCTGAGGTCCTCCTCTGTGGAGGAGGCGCTGACCTGGCCCTCCTCCTCCTCCGCTCTCTCCCCCACTCCCTGCTCTTTCTTCAGCTGCAGAAAGGCGCTCTTGCCCAGTCTCTGGCGGTGCTTGGCGAAAATGGCCTCAATACGTTTCTTCTGGGCCTCGATGGCCTTCCTCTTCTCGTCCAGCCGGGCTCCCAGCTCGGACATCTCGGTGGTCAATCCAGGACTCTTACTGGGGCTCTCCTCTGTCGACTTCTGGGGCTGGGCCACCCAGCTGGTCATCGGAGCTGTCGCTGCCGGGGCGACCGGTTCACTGCTGCTGGCGCCGCCGCTTTTAGGCGATTCGCCCACTGTCGACGGTTTCTTCTTGCGCTCAGCGAAGCTGGTCATCCTCACGCCACTGTCCGGCGCGTCCCCTCCCCCTCCACAGCTTCTGGCGTGGACAGCAGGGGTGGACTGGGCATTGGGGAGGAGAAGGAGGTCCTCAGAGGCGTCAGAGTCCACGCTCCCATCCCTCAGCACCGAGTCGTCGTCCCGTGAGCCCTCCGAGGTGTGTCGGGTACGGGAGGAGGGGGTGGAGGAGGGCTGCTCCCTCGGTGCCTGCGTCTTGCCCCCCATGGGGGTGTGGGGGTAGTACATCATCCCAGAGTGAGACGGGGCGGAGCAGCTGAGGGGTATGGGGCTAGGCGGGTGGGAGGTGTGAGCGGCGCGGCCGTTGCGTCTGGCGCTGGCCGGGTCGTCGGGAGAGTGCAGGAAGAATCCGTCGGCCGCCCCGTCAGGGTGGAGCCGGGGCTCCATCTTGTCCTCGTTGTGGATGATCTGCAGGGCCTCCTCGATGGTGGGCAGCTCCCCGTCCCCCTCTCCGTCTCCCAGGCTGTTCTCCTTCAGCAGCACGGGCACCACGGAGGAGCTCTGGGTGGCCCAGGAACCTCTGTGGGAGCCGGGGGGGGGCGGGGGGCTTGCTGAGCAGGTGACTAAGGTCCTCTGGGGGGGTGTAGGGCACGCGGGTTATGGTCAGGCCGGGGGCCACATTATCAGAGCTGACCGAGCGGGTGATGGCGCCGCCCATCACAACGTCCACGTCGCTGTCCAGGCCAAAGGGAATGCTAAAGGAAACGGCCGAGGACAGGGGGCGACTGGACGGAGAGAGACGGGAAGAGAGAGAGTTTACTTCCTGAAATGACTTCATTGAAATAGAATTGACCCCAACCCTTTGTACTGAGATACAACTGAAATATGGAGCTAACAGAGAGAGAGAGAGCGAGAGAGAGAGAGAATTGACAGAGAGAGACAATGAGATGGGGCCTACCTGAAAGGCTTCTTGGTCCATGTTCTCCCAGCTCTCTCTACATGAGACATGGAGGCAGACTGAGTCAGAGACGCTGCACACATTCACACACAGTCGTCAACACAGACACACACAGACACCACCAAGACACACAAGCACTAGTCAGGGCATGCAAAGATAAACACACACAAAAAAAAGGCAGAAAACCTTCACATGGACCCACTGATAAACAAACGCAGACAACACGGTTATAAAAGACTCACCAGAGTGCGACCTTAAGTACCTGTTCTCCCTCAAATACCTTGAGGAGCGTTTGATTGAGCATGCCTGCCTGCGGTCGCAGATGAATGGGATTTGCACTTTCGGGATTATTCCATTGCTTTCATTGGGCCAGGCAGGCAGTCCGTTGTATTGTATTATACGTATTGTGTTGTTTGATTGTAAATAAAACAAATACTACTTGAACCCGGATGTTCTGCAGAGGACAGAAGTGTGACGGACCTAAATTATGGGATGGGCGTTGCCCTGCTCTTACCTGGCGCAGGCCCTGGCGACACTGGTGAGGAGATGGGCAGGAATGGCTTCTTGAAGATGGAAGGAGAGCCGCTGAAACACGGACAAAAATTGGTTTCAAGATCAAGTGTCAAGATGAAGTTTCAAGTTGATTTGCCATCGGTAATAAATACATTGGAAATCTACTCACTCACTCGAGCTCTCACAATAAACTTTCACTCTAAAGATATCATTCCTGAGACAGATTACTACTGATATAGAAATAAAAAAGTTATGTTAGTGATTATGACTGTGCGAGAGCTGCTGTACCTGTTATTGCTCAAACTGGTTGGCTTGAGCGTTCTAGAAGCATCTGGAGTAAAACAAACAGTCTCATTAGTCAAATATCGACACTGCCACTTAGGCCTACGCGGGAATCACACACAAGACAAAAGTAGAAGGGCTGATTTAGGATCAGTTTAGCCTTTTAGATCACAATTATTTTGGACAGGGAGGACCTGATCCGAGAACAGCACTCCTACTCAGAGTCGCTTTATGAATATAGGCCCTGGGGTGTATTCAGTGAGGCGAAACGCTCCGAATATTGCAGATAGAAAAATGTAACAACTAGAGCTGACATAATTCCCTACTCTACCGGACAGACCACCACATCTGTTCTAGAGGATTCACATTTCTATGTGAACGTTTTGTAACATTGCATCCTCCTGAACAGGGCCCAGCCCAACACTTACCAGTGGTGTTCAGTGGCTGAACAAACTCCGGCCTCCGTACCTCGAACCAACCCAGCAGCTCTGCTAGGAAACTCATCATGTTGACCTGAACATACCAGAGAAACAGTTTACAGGACCGCTGTAACTCCGTTTCGATCTCCGTAACAATTCATTCCTGGATATCAATAAAGTTAAATGCTGTAATAGTTTTATTGCATGTATGGCATCCAGCGACAGTTGGCCAAACACACTCTGTATAAGACAGTCTTTTATTTTTATTTAACCTTTATTTAACAAGGCAAGTCAGTTAAGAACAAATTCTTATTCACAATGACGGCCTACCTGGGAACAGCGGGTTAACTGCCTTGTTCAGGGGCAGAACGACAGAACGACAGTCAGCTCGGGGATTCGATCTAGCAACCTTTCGGTTACTGGCCCAACGTTCTAACCACTAGGCAACCTGCCGCCCCAGTCTAGGCAGACATATATTTAGCCACACATTTCTAAATACGCGGCTCCGAGGGCAAGACAATGTGTAGATCAGAGCTCTTCAAACCTGTTTCTGGAGCGCTACCATCCTGTAGGTTTGTACTCCAACCCTAGTCTAGCGAGCCTAATAATAAGCTAAATTAATTCTGGTTAGTTACAACTGGGGTTGGAGCAAAGTCCTACAGGGCTATATGGGCCCACAGTGAGGAGGGGGTACCTGGAGCTCCTGTGGGGTGTAGAGCAGGTCCTCCAACACCAGGGGGCAGCAGCTCTTCAGACAGCTGTCACAGAACTCTCGGATCAGCTGCAGGTTGTACAGGCTGTCTTCCACCGCCATGGACTCCTTCATACACACATCTGAAGGAGAAAACGAGGATCACTTTATTGTCCGACTATACGCGGAGGACCGACGGAAATTAGACTTTGCGCTTTATCCCAACCCCTCTGAAAAGTCACACGTACAGTCCGGAGAGGCTAGAGCACAGGGAAGCCATATTGCAACCCCCATTTAACACAGGAACGGTACAATGAGCAGGTAGTCAGGCCATGGAGTCTAAACATCTAACACAGGACAATGAGCACATAGTACAGTATGTGTAATGATACACTGCACACAGTAGGTTACTGTATTAAAGGTAGAGTGGTTTAAATCTAGATGGAACCTATGACATAGTAAGCTAGGCTTTTTAATCAAACCCCCAGACATGTACTATATGGTATTGGACAACTATACGCAAGTCCTGTGTTTAACTTTTGTATTTGCATATCAAATACTATCATGTTAACTGGTATCATGTGGTTTTATGCATGTATGCATGTACCCTCTAGCTGCAACAGGCCGGGGCAGTAGTAGTGTACAACAGCAGCGATGGCGCAACCATTGGAGAGGTCTTTGACTTCAGTGACCACCGGAAATGTAGGCTTCTGTTTGGACAGCGTCTTGTCCTTTCTGTAGCGGATCTTAGATGGGGTGAGAGAGAGAGAGACGTCATTGAGTGAGTACGGGAGATGTCCAGGCTTTACAGTTCAATGCGAGTTCCAAGGCCAATGTTCTTCAAAAAACACAGGTGGACATACAGCAAACAGTACATACACACATACACCCATCAGGCTCGCGGATAACGTGACCAACAACATGCTCCTAGAGGAGAGAGAGAATAAAGGGGTGGAAGCGGAGAGAGAACAGATAACATGCCATGGAAGTGGAGAAGAGAAAGGTGCAGCCAACCAGGCAGCAGAAGCCATGGGGGGGGGGGGGGGGGGGGGGGGGGGGGGAGGAATGGCTTGCGTCCCAATTGGCACCCTACTCCCTATATAGTGCACTACTATTGACTATATAGTGCAGTAGTCTTGACTAGGGCTCTGTTCAAAGGGAATAGGGTGGCATTTTGGACGTAACCATAGAAAGAGTCCAGAGACAGCGAGGGCTTTGTCAGCGGAAAGTAGGCCAGGAGAGGGAGTCTCGTCAGAGGGAGATATTTAACCCAACCTGACGCAGGTAAAGTATTCAGGTTGAGACTATTCAGGTTGAGATGAACTATGACTGAACTGAACACAGTCAGCACAGTGTCAACACCATCAGCCAGACTGTAATACCCGGGGTCTGTTCAGGAGAGTGTAATGTTACACAGCAGTCCCAATCAGATAGAAACGTATCGTGTAAAACAGCTACGACTATCAGCCATGTTAGAATGGTTGCATTGGCCCTGTTCATAACGTTTCACCTCACATAAAAGGCCTACACCACAAGCTCATTACTTCTTACTCTATGGGCCCTGGCTAAAAGTAATCCAACAAATAGGGAATAGGGTGCCATTTGGGACTCAAAACAATGACTGGCTAGAAACTAAAAAACACCCCCTCACACATGGTCCTTTTTAAGACGGAGCCGACCAGACGGACTGGTTTCTAGCAGGAACGGGTTCATTTCCAGAGCCCTGAGTGGATCACATGTGATTTATGTCCAACAACAACAACACCCTGCCCATCCCTGTGACATCAGCCCAAGGAAATGTACAGCGGATAGGCCCAGTGCAGAGCGCTGGAGCAGTACGCCTGCATGCTCATATTGTACCAATAGGGGGGGGAGGGGGGGCAGGGAGAGAAAAACAGAACAGACCTCTATTCGAAAAGCTAATAAGAGCGAGAATACGAAGATGGAGAGAAAGATAAGGAAGGAATGATGCAACAGAGGAGGAGGAGAAGAAAGAGGAGGAACTTACAGGGACAAGTTTCCAGTACCAGCGAGTGGGACACTGTCAGATAGGAGGAAAGAGGGAAGGAAAGGAGGACAGAGAAAGAAAGGAAAGCGGGGAAGGAGGAGAGGATACTGTCTGTATTAAGGCTACTTTAGTAGGATAGTTAAGAGGAAAAAGACAGTTTTGAAGAGGATATATATATATATATATATATATAAATAGCCTAAAAATTATACAACCAGTAAGCATTATGTTGAGATACTGGTAACTGCCAAAATAAAGGAAACACTTGAGTAAACGAGTGATACGAGAGCAGGTGCTTCCACACAGGTGTGGTTCCTGAGTTAATTAAGCCATTAAAACATCCCATCGTGCTTAGGGTCATGGAGAAAAATGCCCAGTTGCCCATTATTTTGGCTATCACGGCTAGAAGACATCTCAGTGACTTTGAAAGCGGGGTCTCAAAAGGAGAACAGGGGGTTTAAAGGGTTGTGTCTGTCTCAGTCACCAGATCCCGACCCAGTTGAACACTTATGGGAGATTCTGGAGCGGTGCCTGAGGCAACGTTTTCCGCCACCATCAACGAAACACCAAATGATGGAATTTCTCGTGGAAGAAGTCTCGCATCCCTCCAAACTTCTAGGATCTATGCCGAGGGCGCATTGAAGCCGTTTTAGCGGCTCGAGGTTTCCATTATTTTGGTAGTTACCTGCACAAGCACCAGATCACTAGGGAGATTGCATGTAAAGTGTGTCGGTAGGAGACTATAAACTGTCACGATCAAGTAGAAATATCTTACATGCACACACTGTATAAAACATGCTTGTTCACAGGAAATGTTTACGTCCGAGTGTTTTAATAGTATGTCGTCCATGAGATGAATATACATGTATTACACAGCGTGTTGTGTAATGTGATTGCTGTTGACATAAATACCGCATGCATCCTCAATGGCACCATATTCCATAAATGGTGGACTCCTTTTGACCAGGGCCCATAGGGCTCTATACAGATGCACTATATAAGGAATAGAATGCTATTTTGGACACAGTCCCTGTGTAGTACAGGTGTGGTGTAATACTTACTGAAGGCTGGACAGGCTGTGGCTCTGTGCTGTCCTGAGACGGGTCACCCAGTGCACCCTCTGTTTGCTCTCTCAGCCTCTGATTCAACTGGGGGAATGGTGGAAAGCCCCATGTTATAAGTCTGTATATTTTGCACTCCGATATAAATTGGGTTATGAAATCATGACTCAGCAACACGAGAGAGAGAGAGAGAGAGACAGAGAGAAAGAGACAGAGAGTCCTCCCTGTCCTTGTCCTCACCCCATTCACCCAGTGGAGCAGGGTGTTCTCCCAGCTGGCTTCTCCCACTCCGCCCAGAAGCTCCTCCCCTGTCGCCGCACCGGACATCCTCACTGCGCTCACCGTCTCCATGGCGCCCACCGACATCAGGGCATCCATCACCGCCAGGTGGGCACTCTGCACCAATCACAGCAAAGAGAATAGGGAACTGTCAGCATTGGAACAGTCAGGGAAGGTAGCTGCGGGATTGGCTGTCCACCCACCAAACCCAGACGACATTTAATACAGCATCCATCAATTATGGCTAATGCAATAACGGTGGGTAGCAGCACTAACATTCAGGCTGTGTCCCAAACGGCACCCTATTCCCAATATCGTGCACTACGTTTGACCAGAGCCCATAGGGTTGAATCAAAGGCCCTGTCCAATGTAGTGCACTATTTAGGGAAGCGGGTGCCATAAGGGCCACAACCTCAGACTGCTCTGAAAGAGCATGGTCCATGTTAATGTGGCAGAGCGAGATGAGATCACACCAGGCTGCAGTATGTATGGCAGGTTCTCAGGTCAATACCACATCCAGCCACTAGGGGACTCCACGAACCACAGCTCTGAGTCAGCAGAAAGCATGGCGGTGACCACACCAGAGAGAAGAGAGAGAGAGAGAGAGCAAAGAGAGAGAGAGAGCCTGTCTGAGTGAACTTTGGAACATCTGTGCTGTCACAATAACAGCCCTTTTTACTCTGTGTACTCCCTCTCTGCCCCTTCACGGTCTACTCTCTCTCTTTCCTCCTCCTCGTCACTCCCTCTTCTCCCTTCTAATCATTGTGTGTGTGTGTGCGGTTTCTCCCTCCTCTCTGCTAGGAGATATGGCAGCATGACTCATGGACGACCGGTTACAGGACAACGTTGTGTGCAGGGCCTCTCGGGCCGCGCAGGATACAGTTTGGTTCTGTACAGCGTTGTTCTGCAATCAACTCGCTAGGGATGGCTCAGTGAGAGAGCAGCACAAACCCCAGGAATCCTGTGGCGCAGTGCACACACACACACACACTAGAATGTGCGTAAAACCACACACACAAAACCCCTTCTTTCCCACCAACACAACCATAAAACATACAGGATCAATTTACACCACATAAAAAGGGCACAACAATAGCTTCCCCCGTCACATCCCAAACTGAAACTGGCGTATTTCCAGCCAACCCCCAATGCAGGGCCCATTGCTTCCGTTTCTCTCCTTGCCCAAACTCACGACGGTGCCTTACTCCAAGCTAGTTAGAGCCCCAGTACCTTTTCTCATAGCCAAACCTATTAGTGCCTTTAGTTCTCATGGCCAAACCCATTACATTGTGCTCTCATGGCCCAAGCCCATTAAAACACACCAACAACATGATCAGCTCACTCAGGGGTGAGCTCCTTAGCTCCCATAAGAGGGTTAGCTCGTTAACGGTCTACTGCCGCTTCCCTCCGTGCTTACCATGGGGCTAGGTCAGGGATGGGCAACTGATGGGGTTGGGCCCCCAAAAAAACAGAACTCATCATGAGGGGCCTGCGAAGACAAGAACAGCCTTTGACCCAGTTAGTACAGTCAAAGATTTGTATACCTAAACCAAGATAGATGACAGACTGTCGTTTCCAATGGGAACAAATGAGTCATAGTTGCCAGAACAAGCAAGGAGGTGGGCAGAGCAAAGCACGAGCTAGCGGGATCCTATTGGTGTTTTCTAGCGTGCGTCTGCATATTTCCGTTAGGGAACGCCTACTCTGTGAAGTGCACGTGAGCAATAACTCAATTCGCTTTTGCACTCCTAAACAACGCGATTTTTAAAAAACTTTTGCAAAGGGTAAAGTCTACAAAACTTAGTCCACTCTGGACATAACAGATTCTAGGTTTGGGAACATAAAACTGTATTGAAATCAAATGTTTCAGCGATAGAAAATGTGCAGAATGTCACCCAAAATCCATCTCGTTTCATTTTCTCTCACTGCCGGCCAGTGGGTTTCCTCTCACTACTATTTGTGGCAGTGAGTGGAAACGCTAAGGGGATGCTTCACATTTATACATCCAGTGAAATATCTTTCTCATTGTTCTATCTGTGGTAAAGTCTAGAACTGTTCATAGAAACACAATGCTCTGACCTAATCAAATCAGGACCAGTGAAGGAGAGTGCAAGTTAGAGAGTCTGGAGGGTTGGATTTAGATAAGTGCGCTTAGGGTTATCGGTAGGTCTCAAGGACAGATATAGACAGACAGAAAAACAGACAGCAGGGCAGACAGAGACAGACACAGAAAGAAACAGATAGCTCAGTGTGCGGACAGCCAGGCAGGCAAGCAGTGTTAGTCAAGCCTGGAAAGCACAGCATTTAGTCAAATCAAATACAATTTTATTTGTCACATGTGCCGAATACAACAGGTGTACACCTTACAGTGAAATGCTTACTTACAAGCTCTTAACCGACAATGCAGTTAAGAATAACACCCCCCCAAAATAAAAATAACATAATTAAAGAGAAGCAGTAAAGTAACAATAGCGAGGCTATATACAGGGGTACCGGTTAGTCGAGATAATATGTACATGTAGGTAGAGTTATTAAAGTAACTATGCATAGAAAATAAACAGAGTTGCAGCAGTGTAAAATAGGAGGGGGGGGGGGACAATGCAAATGGTCTGTTTATAAGCCTTTGGGACCTAGACTTGGCACACTAATACCGCTTGCCATGCAGTAGCAGAGAGAATAGTCTATGACTAGGGTGGCTGGAGTCTGACAATTTTTAGGGCCTTCCTGACACCGCCTGGTATAGAGGTCCTGGATGGCAGGAAGCTTGGCCCCAGTGATGTACTGGGCCATACCCACTACCCTCTTTAGTGCCTTGCGGTCGGAGGCCGAGCAGTTGCCATACCAGGCAGTGATGCAACCAGTCAGGATGCTCTCGATGGTGCAGCTGTATCTGAGGACCCATGCCAATTCTTTTCAGTCTCCTGAGGGGGAATAGATTTTGTCGTGCACTCTTCACAACTGTCATGGTATGCTTAGACCAGCTCTTAACCTGTTCCACTACAGCCCCGTCAATGAGAATGGGGAAGTGCTCGATCCTCCTTTTCCTGTAGTCCACAATCATCTCCTTTGTCTTGATCACGTTGAGGGGGAGGTTGTTGTCCTGGCACCACACGGCCAGGTCTCTGACCTCCCTATAGGCTGTCTCGTCATTGTCGGTGATCAGGCCTACCACTGTTGTGTCATCGGCAAACTTAATGATAGTGTTAGAGTCGTGCCTGGCCGTGCAGTCATACAGGCTCAGTCAAGGACAGGTTAAAAATGTCAGTGAGGACACTTGCCAGTTGGTCAGCGCGTGCTTGGAGTACACGTCCTGATAATCCGTCTAGGTCCTGCGGCCTTGTGAATGTTGACCTGTTTAAAGCTCTTACTCACATTGGCTATGGAGAGCGTGATCACACAGTCGTCCCGAAAAGCTGATGCTCTCATGCATGCCTCAGTGTTACTTGCCTCAGATCGAGCATAGAAGTAATTTAGCTCGTCTGGTAGGTTCGTGTCACTGGGAAGCTCGCGGCTGTGCTTCCCTTTGTAGTCTGTAATAGTTTGCAAGCCCTGCCACATCCGATGAGCCCGGGGCCGGGGTAGTACGATTCAATCCTAGTCTGGTATTGATGCTTTGCCTGTTTGATGGTTTGTCGGAGGGCATAGTGGGATTTCTTATAAGCTTCCGGGTTAGAGTCCCGCTCCTTGAAAGCGGCAGCTCTACCCTTTAGCTCAGTGCGGATGTTTCCTGTAATCCATGGCTTCTGGTTGGGGTATGTACGTACAGTCACTGTGGGGTCAACGTCATCGATGCACTTATTGATGAAGCCAGTGACTGATGTGGTGTACTCCTCAATGCAATCGGGAGAATCTGGGAACATATTCCAGTCTGTGCTAGCAAAACAGTCCTGTACAGTTGAAGTCGGAAGTTTACATACAATTAGGTTGGAGACATTAAAACTAGTTTTTCAACCACTCCACAAATTTCTTGTTAACAAACTATAGTTTTGGCAAGTCGGTTAGGACATCTACTTTGTACATGACACAAGTCATTTAGTGTATGTAAACTTCTGACCCAATGGAATTGTGATACAGTGAATTATAAGTTAAACAATCTGTCTGTAAACAATTGTTGGAAAAATTACTTGTGTCATGCACAAAGCAGATGTCCTAACCGACTTGCCAAAAACTATTGTTTATTAACAAGAAATTTGTGGAGTGGTTGAAAAACAAGTTTTAAATGACTCCAACTTAAGTGTATGTAAACTTCTGACTTCAACTGTATGCGAGGTGAAAATGATGAATCAGGCACCTTATCGAGCGCAACAGCTCATGGTCCTCCTGGAATTATTTTTTTTATTTAACTAGGCAAGTCAGTTAAGAACTGATTCTTATTTACAATGACGGCCTAGGAACAGTGGGTTAACTGCCTTGTTCAGGGGCAGCTCGGGGATTCGATCTAGCAACCTTTCGGTTGCTGGCCCAACGCTCTAACCACTAGGCTACCTGCCGCCCTATCGGAAGTTATTTTGACTCAATGGAGGAACTAAGTCAGAGAAATTCTGATGGATGTCTTACTCGAGCTGTGTATGCAACTGGTTCACCTCTGATACTCACAGGCAATGTGTATTGGAAGATATTTCTGAATGTTCTTTGGCCAGCATACATCCCTCCAACCAGACATGCTTTATCTACTCATTTGCTGGATGCAGAGTTTAGCAGAGTTCAAGTGAAGGTCAAGCAAATCATAGAGAAAGCAGACTGTATTGCAATCATCTCTGATGGGTGGTCAAACGTTCGTGGGTAAGGAATAATGAACTACAGCTCCACCCCTCGACCAGTATTCTACAAGAGCACAGACACAAGGGACATCAGACACACCGGTCTCTACATTGCAGATGAGCTGAAGGCAGTCATCAATGATCTTGTACCACAGAAGGTATTTGCACTGGTGACAGACAATGCTGAGAACATGAAAGCTGCTTGGCCTAAAGTGGAGGTGTCCTACCCTCACATAACACCCATTGGCTGTGCTGCTCATGCATTGAATCTGCTCCTCGAGGACTTCATGGCACTAAAGACAATGGATACACTCTACAAGAGAGCCAAGGAAATGGTTAGGTATGTGAAGGGTCATTAAGTTATAGCAGCAATCTACCTCATCAAGTGAAAGTGAGAAGAATAAGAGCACCACATTGAAGCTGCCCAGCAACACCCGTTGGGGTGGTGTTGTCATCATGCGACAGTCTCCTGGAGGGGAAGGAGTCTCTCCAAATGGTCATATCACAGTCTGCCGATATGGACAGCCCCATCAAGAGGATCTTCCTGGATGATGTATTTTGGGAGAGTGTGGTAAGCAGCCTGAAACACCTTAAACCTATAGCAGTAGCCATTGCACGGATTGAGGGAGACAATACCATCCTGTCTGATGTTCAGACTCTGCTTGCAGATGTAATAGAAGAAATCCGTACTGCCCTGCCCATTTCATTTTTTTTACCTTTATTTATACAGGTTTGTCTCATTGAGATAACATCTATTTTCCAAGAGAGACCTGGTCCAATAGCAGCAGGGGGAACAACGTTTCAGACAAAACAACTTACATACACTAACACAACATTAAACAAAACTATAAACGCAGTACAACAAAAACATTTTATGTTAAAAACACGAAAGTCTTGACTAAAAACAGCTAGCCTTAAAACAATTACACTCTTCTATGATATATACATCGATCAAGTGTTTAAACTCCACCAACGAAAACTAGATCATCACATTTTAAAATGTTCAGGAGAGAATTCCAGGACCACGGTGCTAAGTAACTAAAACTTCTACCATGACTTGTTCTAATTTTAGATACTGTTAGAAGCAAATGAGAATGGGACCGTAATTGATATTTATTTACCGACCTGACTAAAAAAGAACAGATAAAATGGCATTTTACCCAATATGGCCTTATAAATCAGCGTATACCAGTGTTTAAGCCTACGCAAGGTCAATGACGACCAGCCAATAGCGCTGTAGAGATCACAATGCTTTTGATTTGTAATGAACCGGAGGACTGCATGATACACTGAATCAAGTGCTCTCAGGGTAGTGGCTGAGGCCTGCATATATATATATATATATATATATATATATATATATATATATATATATATATATATATATATCACATCACTAAAATCTAAAACAACCAGTAATGTACATCGTACCAGCTCCTTCCAGGCCTCAAAAGAAAAACAAGCCTTATACCGGTAATAAAAACTTATTTTCAGCTTGAGCTTCCTTATCAAGTTCTCTACATGCACAGTGAAGCTTGGCTTATCATCAACCCACACACCCAAATATTTGTACACTAACTTGCTCTATAGTATGTCCAGCCAATGTAGCAATGACATGATTAGTAACATGCCTGGCATTTGAAAATACCATGCATTTTGTTTTACCTGAATTTAGAACCAGCTTTAAAAATCATACAAATTCTGTTCTATGATATTAAATGCTCTTTGGGCATTTTCAAAAGCTAAAGATAAACTACTACCACTTGAATAAAGAAGAATATCATCTGCATAAAAATGAACATCCGCTGTTTCAATAAGATCCCCAATGTTGCTGATATACAAAATGAACAACAGTGGACCCAAAATAGAACCCTGTGGAACACCTGAGCACACCTCTACGGACTCAGATGTACAACCAACCGCCATTACACATTGTGTATGATTTGATTGGTTTATAAATTACCTATCTAGAGCATGACCAGTAATTCCACAACATTTTAACCTTTGCACTAACACAGCATGGTCCACAGTGCCAAACGCCTTCAACAAATCAATAAAGACAGACACACAATGTAATTTCTTATCAAGAGCACAGTGGATGTCATTTAAAACCTTCAATGTTGCTGAAAAAGTGCTGTGGCCAGACCTAAAACCTGATTGCATTCCATTTAAGATGTTGTTTTCTTGGACTCCAGTACCTTTGACAGTACAGACAATTTTGATATGGGTCGATAATTGTCAAGTAGCGAAGGATCTCCACCTTTCAGGAGAGGCAGTACAAAAGCACATTTCCATAACTCTGGGATTTCCTTTATATCAAGCGTGAGGTTAAAAATACATGTTAAGGGGGAGCAATGATGTCTGCAGCTAGGTGTAGGAAGCGGGGGTCATCAGGGCCAGGGGATTTTTTCCCAGCAATTCATTTCAGGGCTTTACACACTTCTGAAACAGAGAAGGACGGAAAGGAGAACCTGGTAAAGGAGTGCACAGGGGTGTCAGGTAAATTCATAGGGGGCTCAATTATACCTTTGACCTTTTCAAATAAACTGCCTGCATCTAAAAAACGCTGGTTCAAGGCTTTCAGAATGGAGGTTCTCTCAGTTACAATCTGTGTGTCTACCAACAATAAGGGAAGCGGTGTATCTTTTTTTGCACTCCAAACCCTTCACGACTTGCCAAAATTTGGATGGATTATTTAAATTATGTTAAGTAGATTTCAGGTAGTGGTCTGCTTTCAATTTACGGATCATAGCCACACCCATATTTCAAAGACGTTCGAAAGCCATCCAATCATCTGCCAAACCAGTCCCTTTTGCTTTAGCCCACATAGCATTTCGTTCCCTTATGATTTTTGTAAGTTCCTTAGTAAACCAAGGCTTCTGTCTGCCCTTAATCCAGAATTTTTTTAAAAGGGGCATGCCTATTGCATACATCCTGGAATGTGTTGTGGAAGTAAGAAAAGGCTAGTTCAACATCAGGGATTAATTCCATTCAATGCTAGATACATCATGTAAAAAACCTTGAATACCAAACCGCTTCAAGTTTCTTTTCAGAATAACACATGGAGATTTAAGGAATTTTACCATCTCACACACAGGCAATAGCACAGTGATCACTTATGTCATTTTCAAAAATACCAGAAGCATTAAAACGATGAGGAGTTGCTCTAAGCAGAGTAAACTGCAATTCTAAAACACATCAAAAAGCGTAAGACTTCTGCCTGAAGCCCATACACACCGCAGTGTACATATTGGACCCCAAGTATGCTGGTAAGAGCATCCTGTCTGGTGCAGAAATCAACAAGGCCTATGGTGTCATCGCTACCGTGTCTCGCCACCTTGGCCTGGATGAGGGCAAGGTTCTTGGAAGTGTACTTCGCCAGACTGCCAAGCAAGGGCTTTGGGATGGAGATGCAATATGGCAGTCGTGCCAACATATCTCTTCAGCCACCTGGTGGAAGGGACTTTGTGGATGTGAGGCTCTTTCCCCTGTTGCCTCCATCATCCGCCAAATCCCACCAACATCAGACGCCTCAGAGCGCAACTGGTCCTTGTTTGGGAACACACACACCAAAGCACGCAACAGGCTGACCAATACAACGGTTGAAAAACTGGAGCCACCCGGGAAAATGTGAGGCTTTTGAGCCTGACAACGAGCCATCCTCAACAAGGTTGGAAAGTGACAGTGAAGATGAGGCCTCAGAGTCTGATGTTCATGAGGTGGACATTGAGGAGGTCCAGGGAGAAGACATGGAAGCCTGAGAGGAAGACAACCAAGGCTTTAGTTTCTATACTATCATTTTACAGATGTATGTTGAAAATGTTCTTGGGAGATGCGATGGATCATTGGGGATCATTCAATATTCCCTTTTGTTGTTGAGTGAAATCATCCCATGTGAAGAGTCAACTCATTTAATTAAAGTTCAATTCGTAAATAAACAGTTTTTTTTTATTTCTATTAGAAGGATTTAATCATTTGCAATTATGTCTACTTGTGATAAGGTAAAAGGTTTATGTTTCTGTCTCCATATGATATGGTAAATATATCCAATGCAAAAAACATCTACATTTAATTGGTATTAATATTAATTTGCATATATTCCCGTTAATTCCCATTTATTCCCACGGAAAGTTTCCACCTCTGAATATTCCCCAAAATGTGCAACCCTAGTGGCACCCACGCACGAACACACCAGGTTCTGAGAAGTGGGCCTACAGGTACATGTAACCTCCACTGCTCCCCACCGGAGACGAGAACAGCCTTTGACACAGTTAGTAAAGTGTAGAACTGTTTATAAAACACACAACACTCTGACCTTCCAATCAAATCAAGGCCATGCAGTGAAGGACAATGAGTCTGGAGGGTTTTAAATAAGTGCTCTTAGGGTTTTCAGTAGGACTCAAGGACAAAGACAGAAAAACAAAACAGACAGATAGCAGGGCAAACAGATAGCAGGGCAAACAGATAGCAGGGCAAACAGATAGCAGGGCAAACAGATAGCAGGGCAAACAGATAGCAGGGCAAACAGATAGCAGGGCAAACAGATAGCTCAGTGTGCAGACAGCCAGGCAGGCATTGTTCGTCTAGCCTGGTAAGCACAGCGTTCAGTCTGGTTTTAAATCAGGCTAGGTTTCCTTTGGACTAGCTGTCCAACTGAACGACACCAAGGGCTCCTGTCCTGAAGGCCTCTATTCATGAATTGTTTAAGAGCAGGAGTGCTGATCTATGATTAGTTTAGCCTTTTTTGCCTGTTATATGCTCATTCTAAGGATCCGCATCACTGCAGAGACAGAGACCGGGGCTAAGGACAGAGAGAGCAACTGAGGACAGAGACGGGGGACGGGGGAAGAGACGGGGCAGAGGGGAGGGACGGAGATGGGCTGAGGACAGAGACGGGGGCACATACAGGGGCTGAGGGGAGGGACGGAGATGGGCTGAGGACAGAGACGGGGGCACAGAGACGGACTGAGGGCAGAAACGGGATGGGGGAGAAATGGAGACGGGCAGAGGGCTGAGGACAGATGTGTAGCTAAGACAGGGGAGAGTAATTTGGGCAACACTAGCTGAAGATATAATAGATACAGAGGACACAGAAAATATAGAAATGTACCCATTGCTATAATTGTACTGCGGTCGTTTACTCGACTATGCTTGTTCTACACTGTAACAGTTGCTTCTGGTCTGTCCCTCGTACATGAATCTACCACTCAGACCAATAATGATTCCATCTTTGTCTCCCCCTCTATCAGTGTTGTTTCACATAACGCACAACAAAATAGTCCCCAAATGGTACCCTATTCCCTAAAAAGTGCACTGCTTTTGACCTAGGGCTGGGCGATATGGCCAACGTATCATATCACAAGATTTTCACATTTGTGAAGGTATTTTATGTTTCTGAACAGTAAAACTTCCAAATATGCTTTATGAGTAGTTCATGACCCCCAGGGTGGCAACACATACATTCTAAGTGTTTTCAATGTCTTTCACCAACCAAATTGTTTTATACTGTTCAATCAAACTTTAAAAAAATATATTTTCTGCATTTTGTTCAATTTATGCACTTTTGTTATTACGTATTCATGCTTCACCTATTCCTCTCTGATTTTGAAGATACCGTTGCACAAACAACATGCTAGGCCTGCACCAGAACGGGCCCCAGGCTGTATTAGTCATCTCTGTTTGCTCTGACTCAAAGTTCATTTAGAAGCTAGCTAACGTTAGCCAGCTAACTAGCGATTAGCATTAGGGGATAACAATTTACTTTAGCCACAGCTTGCTAAGAAAAGAAACTAGCAGACAGTAGTTTGCAGACAGTAAGATAAGCAAACTAATATTGTTATAGAACGCTAGACTGCAGAGTGAACGGCAAGAAAGTGCTTGTGACTCAAGAGCAACTGCTCTCTCCTTGCGTGACATGGGGCAGGGTTTGGTGTAGGGGAAGCGGCATTCAGCACGAGGAGAGGGAGAAAGACATCTCAAGTATCAAACAGAGTAAACTATAAAAAAACGAGCCAGAGTTGCGTATAACGTATTTTTAAAAAAAAACATCATTACTGTTATATAGTAAAATACGGTATACCGCCCAGCTCTATTTTGACCAGAGCCCTATGGCTTACCAGCAGCAGGCCTCCTCCCTTCTCTCTATTGGCTAACCACAGCCCCCTCTCTTTGTTATAATCGTTAACCCTGTCTGAGTCCCAAATGGCACACTATTCTCTACCTAGTGCACTACTTTTGACCAGAGACCAATGGGGCCTGGTCAAAAGTAGAGCAATGGAGAGGACAAACAGGTCATAACAACAGATTTCCTTGTCAGGGGGGGCCCTTTCTTCCACCTCAATCCCTCTTTAGTCGGAGCCTAATCTGTACTAACCAGCCCCTTTTACTGTACTTGTTGTTTTACTTTTTCGGAACTCAAATTCTCCCTGACTGGTAGTCATCATAGCATGTACACACACTGCTGCTGCTACAAGGCTGCGACCTGAATCTCTCCACACAACTGCCGTTCGGTCTGTCTGTCTGTCTGTCTCTCTCTCTGTGTGCTGGGTTTAAAGTGCTGAGGCACAGTGCTGTGTGTGTGTGTGTGTGTGTGTGTGAGAGAGAGAGACTAGAGACTACATGGCAGTGCCAGCCCAGCCACCGTTGCCCTGCTGTCACATACCATTCTACCTAGGGGAGGGATGGAGGGCGCTGGGAGAGACGGCTGGGCTCTCCCCTCCTCACTCTAGTGGTGTGTTGTGCTCAACGGAGGCAGGGTCACACTACTAGCTTATCTGTGAGCCAAGACTTGTCTGTTCGATGTATGCGTATTGTCTGCAGTGTAGTGCAAGGGGAGAGACGGAGACTGGGGCAAGACAGAGACGGGGGCTGGGGGCAGGGACAGGGGCTGGGGGCAGGGACAGTGGCTGGGGGCAGGGACAGTGGCTGGGACAGGGGGCAGGGACAGGGGCTGGGGGCAGGGACAGGGGCTGGGGGCAAAGATGGGGGTTGGGGGGGCAATCTGGCTAGCACAGTCAGTGCAGGGCCAGGGAGAGAGAGGAAAGACAAGAGCTGAGAGCTCTCAGGGTAGCATGGGGATAAAGCTGTCATGATGTCTGCATGGTCTGGGTTGAGATGGGCTGTCTGGGGGGGGGATATGCCATTTCCAGCCAGCCCAGTAACTCTCTCTAATGGGGAGAGAGAGATTCAACACCACTCCCTGACACCGATTACCCACAACAGAGTGACTGGAATGGTTGTGGAGCTGAGCCATTTGTCATCATGTCGCTGCAATGGCTGCCTTTTCAAGTGTTCAATTTAAAAAGACAAAAAGTAGAGGGAAATACAGTAAAGAGAGAGTCAGACAGAGAGTCAGACAAAGGGAGCCATTACCTTAATGTTCATGTTAAAATGAGAGGAATTAGAGAGTCTGAGAGTGTGGAATTTTGGACAGACAGAGAGACTGACAGTAGAGAGGAATGTGAGAGAGTGAAGGAACTAGTGGGAGGAGGAAACTGAAGCCGGGTTCACATGAACGATAGCAAAGGCACATTTTCGAGAGGTATCAATTTGAGAGACAATACTTATCACGTCTCGAGTAGAGGTCGACCGATTATGATTTTTCAACGCCGACACCGATTCAATCGGCCGATATTTTATTTATTTATATATATATATATATATAATAACGACAATTACAACAATACTGAATGAACACTTATTTCAACTGAATATAATACATCAATAAAATAAATTTAGTCTCAAATAAATAATGAAACATGTTCAATTTGGTTTAAATAATGCAAAAACAAAGTGTTGGAGAAGTAAAATTGCTATATGTGCCATGTAAGAAAGCTAACGTTTAAGTTCCTTGCTCAGAACATGAGAACATATGAAAGCTGGTGGTTCCTTTTAACATGAGTCTTCAATATTCCCATTTAAGAAGTTTTAGGTTGTAGTTATTATAGGTATTATAGAACTATTTCTCTCTATACCATTTGTATTTCATATATCTTTGACTATTGGATGTTCTAATAGGTACTTTAGTATCGCCAGCCTAATCTCGGGAGTTGATAGGCTTGAAGTCATAAACAGCGCAATGCTTGAAGCACAGCGAAGAGCTGCTGGCAATTGCAGGAAAGTGCTGCTTGAATGAATGCTTACAAGCCTGCTGCTGACTACCACCGCTCAGTCAGACTGCTCTATCAAATCATAGACTTAATTATAATATAATAAAACACACAGAAATACGAGCCTTAGGTCATTAATATGGTCGAATCTGGAAACTATCATTTCGAAAACAAAACGTTTATTATTTCAGTGAAATACGGAACCGTTCCGTATTTTATCGAAGGGATGGCAACCCTAAGTCTAAATATTGCTGTTACATTGCAATCTTCAATGTTATGTCTTAATTATGTACAATTCTGGCAAATGAATTACGGTCTTTGTTAAGAAGAAATGGTCTTCACACAGTTCGCAACGAGCCAGGCAGCCCAAACTGCTACATATACCCTGACTCTGCTTGCACAGAACGCAAGAGAAGTGACAATTTCCCTAGTTAAAAGAAATTAATGTTAGCAGGCAATATTAACTAAATATGCAGGTTAAAAAAAATATACTTGTGTATTGATTTTAATAAAGACATTGATGTTTATGGTTAGGTACAAGTTGGAGCAACGACGGTGCTTTTTTTTGCGAATGCACATGTTAAATCATCACCCGTTTGGCGAAGTAGGCTGTGATTCGATGATAAATTAACAGGCACCGCATCGATTATATGCAACGCAGGACAAGCTAAACTAGTAATATCATCAACCATGTGTAGTTAACTAGTGATTATGTGCGCTCTCCTCGTCTGACCACGTGTTCTCGCATACCCCGAGAGCATCTGGTCAGCGGGGTGGTGGCACTGGAATCCTCATCTCTCCCAAGTGGACATTCTCTCTTTCTCCCCTGACCCATCTGTCTATCTCCTCCTTTGAATTCCATGCTGTCACAGTCACTAGCCCATTCAAGCTTAACATCCTTATCATTTATCACCCTCCAGGTTCCCTTGGAGAGTTCATCAATGAGCTTGACGCCTTGATAAGTTCCTTTCCTGAGGATGGCTCACCCCTCACAATTCTGGGTGACTTTAACCTCCCTACGTCTACCTTTGACTCATTTCTCTCTGCCTCCTTCTTTCCACTCCTCTCCTCTTTTGACCTCACCCTCTCACCTTCCCCCCTACTCACAAGGCAGGCAATACGCTTGACCTCATCTTTACTAGATGCTGTTCTTCCACTAATCTCACTGCAACTCCCCTCCAAGTCTCCGACCACTACCTTGTATCCTTTTCCCTCTCGCTCTCCTCCAACACTACTCACTCTGCCCCTACTCAGATGGTATTGCGCCGTCGTAACCTTCGCTCCCTCTCTCCTGCTACTCTCTCCTCTTTCATCCTATCATCTCTTCCCTCTGCTCAATCCTTCTCCAACCAATCTCCTGATTCTGCTTCTCTCAATCCTTCTCCTCCCTTTCTGCATCCTTTGACTCTCTATGTCCCCTATCCTCCCGGCCGGCTCGGTCCTCCCCTCCTGCTCCGTGGCTTAACGACTCATTGCGAGCTCACAGAACAGGGCTCCGGGCAGCCGAGCGGAAATGGAGGAAAACTAGCCTCCCTGCGGACCTGGCATCTTTTCACTCCCTCCTCGCTACATTTTCTTCCTCTGTTTCTGCTGCTAAAGCCACTTTCTACCACTCTAAATTCCAAGCATATGCCTCTAACCCTAGGAAGCTCTTTGCTACCTTCTCCTCCCTCCTGAATCCTCCTCCCCCCTCCCCCCCCCTCCTCCCTCTCTGCGGATGACTTCGTCAACCATTTTGAAAAGAAGGTTGACAACATCCGATCCTCGTTTGTTAAGTCAAACGACACCGCTGGTCCTGCTCACATTGCCCTACCCTATGCTTTGACCTCTTTCTCCCCTCTCTCTCCAGATGAAATCTTGCGACTTGTGACGGCCGGCCGCCCAACAACCTGCCCGCTTGACCCTATCCCCTCCTCTCTTCTCCAGAACATTTCCGGAGACCTTCTCCCCTCTCACATCAACTCATCCTTGACCGCTGGCTACGTCCCTTCCGTCTTCAAGAGAGCGAGAGTTGCACCCGTTCTCAAAAACCTACACTCGATCCCTCCGATGTCAACAACTACAGACCAGTATCCCTTCTTTCTTTTCTCTCCAAAACTCTTGAGCGTGCTGTCCTTGGCCAGCTCTCTTGCTATCTCTCTCAGAATGACCTTCTTGATCCAAATCAGTCAGGTTTCAAGACTGGTCATTCAACTGCTCTTCTCTGTGTCACGTAGGCTCTCCGCACTGCTAAAGCTGACTCTCTCTCCTTTGCTCTCATCCTTCTAGACCTATCTGCTGCCTTTGATACTGTGAACCATCAGATCCTCCTCTCCAGCCTCTCCGAGTTGGGCATCTCCGGCGCGGCTCACTCTTGGATTGCGTCCTACCTGACAGGTCGCTCCTACCAGGTGGCATGGCGAGAATCCGTCTCCGCACCACGTGGTCTCACCACTGGTGTCCCCCAGGGCTCAGTTCTAGGCCCTCTCCTATTCTCGCTATACACCAAGTTACTTGGCTCTGTCATATCCTCACATGGTCTCTCCTATCATTGCTACGCAGACAACACACAATTAATCTTCTCCTTTCCCCCTTCTGATAACCAGGTGGCAAATCGCATCTCTGCATGTCTGGCAGACATATCAGTGTGGATGACAGATCACCACTTCAAGCTGAACCTCGGCAAGACGGAGCTGCTCTTCCTCCCGGGGAAGGACTGCCCGTTCCATGATCTCGCCATCACGGTTGACAACTCCATTGTGTCCTCCTCCCAGAGTGCTAAGAGCCTTGGCGTGACCCTGGACAACACCCTGTCGTTCTCCGCTAACATCAAGGCAGTGACCCGATCCTGTAGGTTCATGCTCAACATTCGCAGAGTACGACCCTGCCTTACACAGGAAGCGGCGCAGGTCCTAATCCAGGCACTTGTCATCTCCCATCTGGATTACTGCAACTCGCTGCTGGCGGGGCTCCCTGCCTGTGCCATTAAACCCCTACAACTCATCCAGAATGCCGCAGCCCGTCTGGTGTTCAACCTTCCCAAGTTCTCTCACGTCACCCCGCTCCTCCGCACACTCCACTGGCTTCCAGTTGAAGCTCGCATCTGCTACAAAACCATGGTGCTTGCCTACGGAGCTGTGAGGGGAACGGCACCTCCGTACCTTCAGGCTCTGATCAGTCCCTACACCCAAAGAAGGGCACTGTGTTCATCCACCTCTGGCCTGCTCGCCTCCCTACCTCTGCGGAAGCACAGTTCCCACTTAGCCCAGTCAGAACTATTCGCTGCTCTGGCACCCCAATGGTGGAACAAGCTCCCTCACGACGCCAGGACAGCGGAGTCAGTCACCACCTTCCGGAGACACCTGAAACCCCACCTCTTTAAGGAATACCTGGGATAGGATAAAGTAATCCTTCTAACCCCCCCCCCCAAAAAAAGATATAGATGTACTATTGTAAAGTGATTGTTCCACTGGATATCATAAGGGTGAATGCACCAATTTGTAAGTCGCTCTGGATAAGAGCGTCTGCTAAATGACGTAAATGTTAAGATTGATTGTTTTTTATAAGATAAGTTTAATGCTAGCTAGCAACTTACCTTGGCTCCTTGCTGCACTCGAATAACAGGTAGTCAGCCTGCCACGCAGTCTCCTCGTGGAGTGCAATGTAATCAGCCATAGTCGGTGTCCAAAAATGCCGATTGTTATGAAAATGTAATATCGGCCCTAGGTAATCGGCCATTCCGATTAATCGGTCGACCTCTAGTCTCGAGCACTACCTCCGAAGGTCACGCCCGGCAGTCCCCCCCCCCCGAGCAGGGCAGTGTAAACAGAACGGTCTCCTTGAGCTCAACACTCTTACAGTATAAATGGTAATAGCAGAGCAATGTTTTTGAAACAGCTGAAATGTAGACATTTACCTTAAATTGCCCATTACATTCTGAAATTGGTCGCAGTAGCTGCCACCTGCTGAGCCACGCAAAACTATGGAAGTCCATTCCCACCATCATAAAAAAAGTATACTACATCTACAAAATGTTGAGATATGTTAGTCAAACTACATAAGTCAACATGTTTTAGATAAAATAAATGTTTTTTCATTTGTAACATTGTGTGGTGATTTCAGAGGTGGCACCACAGGTCCCAGAGTGGTGGGGGGGAATTGTTTTCCTGGGGCCCAGAGTTGTTCTTGGTCTGGTAGGCTAACCTAACCAGGTAAAACTCCGGTTATGAAATAGTAATCAAATCAGCTGTAAAAACAGTTTTATATGGGCTATGACGGGACCAAATTTTTTATAATCAGATCATATGTTTGTTTTTTTAAACACCTGGAGAAACTCCTGGCCTTATGGAGAATGAAAACGTTTAAATCCTGTCAAACAAATGAGGCGAATCAGATTAAATAAAAAAAATTAAAAAACATTACCTTGTCCCTCTTTTCAACGCTTGTGTGTCAACATTTTGTGTTAAACTAAATTAAAAGTGCTGGAGTAAATTCCAGATTGCCACACGTTGGCCAGCAGCCCTGCTATGCGGATCTCTGCAACGTGGATAGATGGAAATCGCCACACAATGCTACAAGTGAAGAAACATAACCTATATGTAAGACCTATATGCATTTTATTTTTGGGTGGCAGGAATGGACTTCCATACAGAACAGCTCAACATCAACTCCCCAGTGAATTATACCAACGTTTTCAGTCGCAATTTCTTTAACCACACGTAAAGCCTTTAATTGTCTGCACATGCTTGTGAACTGTTGCGTAAGCAAGAACGTCAACCAAACCCTCTCTCGGCTCGTGACATTCCCGTCACTAATGTGAATTGAAAAGTGTATGTACATATTATGTAAATCAAAATTTGGTCCAGATAACTCTTATTCAGTGAGAATAAGCCCTTTACTGGTGGGGCTGGGACTGTTTCACTGTGGTGTAATACAGTGATCATTCAGGAGGGAGTAGACTACAGGGTCATTCACAACTAAAGCGTGGAATGAAAGCAGAGTAGAGAGGAAGAGAGGAGGGGTTGGGAGAAGGGGGGGTCACAGATTTCCTGTCCCGACCCTGCGGAGCTTGCTAAGCCAAATCACAAGTTCTCACTAATGAGAAGGGAGAGGGGGGGTAGAGAGAGGTGCAAGCCTGGAACACAGGGCACACAGTCCGCCAGCCAAATCGCCATAACAACCAACAATCTGACCCACAATGCACCTCACCACCCACAATCCTGAGCGTGGCAGTGGTGCTCTACCCCCCTCCGGCTTAACACCGGGTCGCTCTGCTCAGAATCCTCCTGAGCTGACCGGACATAACATATCCTCCAATATATTAAATAATATAATAAGAAGCTATATATATTAAGCTGTCCATAAGGAAATCATTCATCTCTGCTTTGGGAATACTGCGACTATCATCCATGTAAATAATAACAATAACAAGAAAACAAACACTAAATTCATCTCGCAGATCGTTAAGAGCGATTATGACGGATGAAAGGTGAAATCTGATTATGTCTGAAATATGACTTAACCCTCTGAACCCCCCCCCCCAGTCACAGCCCCATACTCATGAAATCCAGGGTTAGACAGAGGGACAACGAGAAGGATCAGACAGCCAGCCAGGTCTGGGGGATCAGTGGCGTTCGGTGGGTGCGGAGTGCTCTTGCGGTCGGTGTGGGGATGTTGAGGGGGAGGGGTGCAGCGCGGTGGGGTTCGGTGGGGCTGGTGCGCTTCCCGGCACCCCACGCTCCACTGACAAGAACAGCACATGGTATTGGACATGTCTAGCTAGATACTAAATACTGAAGCAGCAGCAAAACCACACCAATCTGTGCTGCGCCAGCTTTTTGCAAACCTCCCAAATGGATAACACTGTCCCCCCCCAAACCAACCTCCAAGATCAATGTTGTAATCCCTGCCGCTTTCCTTTGTTGAGTCTTCTCTGTAATAAACAAAAGAAAATACAACTAAATGTTATTTCCCCCCTTGGCAGGCCTGGGAGGTCCCGTGACGGGCCAAATGTTGCGAGACGATGTTCAGCAGCATTCCTGATCCAGGGGATAAAGTGTGTCTACGGACCAAATGGCACCCTCTGTCCTATATAGTGCACTCCTTTTGACCAGAGCCCTATGGGTGCACAACTGGGACCTGGTCAAAAGTAGTGCACTACGTAGGGAATGGGGTGCCACTTGGGACCCAGCCTGTGCCACTTCTAATCCCTACTGAGCTCTAGACGGATGCTAACTTGAGCGAAAACTTGCGCACACAGCAGTATGAGTTAGGTCAACGTGTCAGCGACTCACTAACCAAAACCAACCATAGACACAGGCAGGGACTTCTGAAACAGGGCTATCCTCTGACCACCCCCGCTGCTCCCCCAAAGTACATTCATGCCTTTGACATATGTAGGCTACAGAACATTTGAATGAACTTCACTGACTGTGAGTCGCTCTGGATAAGAGTGCTAAATGACCAAAACGTAAATCTGACAACATAAACAAGGATTTCATTCAAAAACACTTGTTCCAAAAAAATTGGACTGGCTTTGAGGTCCAGAGTTGAGTTTGAGGGACATGGGGAAATAGGGTGCCATTTGGGGGACAGCCCAAGACCAGGTGTCGTATAGCAAGGCTGGCTGAGTGATCTAGATGGCTTCAGTGACGGCGCTGTTCTAGGGTGGGGCACTAGAGAAAGTATCCTATTTAGAATATCTATACTGCGGGTGGCAGGCATTTCATTTAGCTTGTTTTGCCCCAGCCTCATTTGGAGCTGATGATGCAAGCTGTGCGGTTATTGATAAACAGAGGTAACCTCCCGAATGACACCTTATTCCCTCCATAGCGCACTACATTTTGACCAGGGCCCATAGGAAATAGGGTTCTTGGTATTTGGGACACAGCCAGAGAGAAGACTGGTCAACATCACACAGTGTAACAGCTTTAAAGGCAATATAGATGTTAGCTGTTTGCAAACAATAATATATTCTGTTTACCCTCGCTGTGTGTGTGTCTGGTGTGAAATGGCTAGCTAGTTAGCGGTGCGCGCTAGTAGCATTTCCAATCGGTGATGTCACTTGCTCTGAGACCTTGAAGTGTTTCCCTTGCAGAGCGATAGGTAGTGGTGTAAAGTACTTAAGCAAAAATACTTTAAAGTACTTCTTTAGTTTTTTGTACTTTTCTATTTTTTCTATTTATATTTTTGACAACTTTTACTTCACTATATTCCTAAAGAAGTTTTTACTCCATACATTTTCCCTGACATCCAAAAGTACTCGTTACATTTTGAATGCTTAGCAGGACAGAAAATGGTCCAATTCACACACTTATCAAGAGAACATCCCTGGTCATCTACTGCCTCTGATCTGGCGGACTCACTAAACATACATGCTTCATTTGTAAATTATGTCTGCGTGTTGAATTGTGACCCTGGCTATACGTAAATAAGTAAATAAATTAAATTGTGCTGTGTGGTTTGCTTAATATAAGGAATATGAAATGATTCATTCTTTTACTTTTGATACTTAAGTATATTTTAGCAATTACATTTACACTTGATACTTGAGTAAAAGTATAAACGTATTTGGTTTGAAATATACTTAAGTAGTATTTTACTACTTTGGTTGGTGTGTGAACACGCTGTGTGTGTGTGTGTGTGAATGCATTCATGCGTGTATGACACAGATGAGTTTTCATATAAAGCCGCACACTACAGCAGCAGATTGCTGTTGCTCCAAAGCCGTTTACTGGCCAAGGCCCACACTGATGCACTGTTCCATCCTCCTAACGCTGTGCGTGCGTGTTGCATGACCCACTTTCCTCCCCTGACAGAGCCAGGCGGCGGCCCAGCTCAGACAGCAGCACCGTCTACAGATCAAGCTCAGAGAGCACTACAAGTGCAAGTTGAGTAGCAGTAGTAGTAGCCGAACAGTGGTGAGTCTCACTAGCAGCTCTTGGCCAGCTGAGCCGGAGGGAGCCTCCCAGGCCTGGTGGCATGGCAGCAACCCCCTCACCCCCATGGGGTTGAGACAGCACCAGCTGAGCACAGAACAGTATGATCTGAGCACAGACCACAGCACAGACGGTACTAGCTGAGCACAGCACAGCGGAGCACAACTCTCACCTCAACTATTCCATTGGTTCCATTGCGCCAGCCAGGCAAGCTCAATCGAGCGCAGCTTAAGTGTTTGAAAGAACGTCAATACTATTTGAACCCAGGTCTGGAGGAGACAGCGGAGCACACCTCTCCCCTCACACGCCACCGGTCCAATTAGTACAAGGACCTGCAGACAGCGAATACACCACCTGGTGCCCTGGCCAACAGGTAGAGAGCTCCAGGCAGTTTCACGAGAGGCGTGCGCTGCTCAGCATAACATTACACTCTGGTTCTATTTTCAATAATTGCTCACAGCCGAGAACACTTGATAAAGTGGCTGGCCGGATGAGCGTAGCTCCCCTGTTAGAGGCACCAGGCAGAGAAGCGGAGAGGTAGAGTTAGAGAGAGGCGGGGGCAGGGGTAATGGAGCGTTCTACTTTCACCTGACTGACTATGAGGGGAAAACGCCTGGCTACAGCTACACAGGTTCTCCAGAGACCGACTTCGAGGCATTCGAATCACAGAGCCGGTGTCTGTTGGGCCGGTGTCTGCTAGAGGAGCTGGGCTGGATGGGGGTGAGGACATAGATGTTGTAGTGAAGATTATATAGTATTGGGGGGGGGGGGGTATTTCTAAGTCATATTTCAAAATAAAATCTAGGACGTATAATATTGAATTAGAGACTAACATTACAGACTGTTGTTAAACTGGGTATAGTGAAAGAAGAGACATGAAGCTGTAATGTTACACAGTTCCTATTTGAACAGGCTCAGCCCTCCAGAATAATGACGTCAAAACATGGGTACAGAGTAGAGGTCGACCGATTAATTGTGAAGCACATTTTTACTCCTGAACTTATTTAGGCTTGCCATAACAAAAGGGGTTGAATACTTATTGACATTTCAGCTTTTCATTTGTAATTAATTGGTAAAAAACAATTGAATTTCTAAAAACATAATTCCACTTTGACATTATGGGGTATTGTGTGTAGGCCAGTGACACCAAATCTCAATTTAATCTATTTTAAATGCAGGCTGTAACACAACAACGTGTGGAAGAAGTCAAGGGGTGTGAATACTTTCTCAAGGTACGTGTGAATACTTTCTCAAGGTACGGTCTTTAATCTGTAGCCTAATAAACTGCATGGTTTATGGAGTCATAGTGGGAGGACCAAACACCACATCATCGCGTGACTCCATGTTTACTTCGACATGTTGTTATTATATAAACATTTGTGCATAAAGGCACTTCCACTGCCATTTCTCACATAACACACTTAACCGGTACAAAAAGATCCCACCGTGTGGAACGAACAAATTATCTGTTGCCATTTATCAAATTTACCCGAAACGTCCTTTTCCCGTCACAGCTGTTGTGATTCGCATAAAAGCTGTGAATGGAAACGTGGTTAGAGAGAGAGAAACACACACACACACACACACACACACACACACACACACACACACACACACACACACACACACACACACACACACACACACACACACACACACACACACACACACACACAGAGAGAAAGAAGAAAGAGAGAGCGCGAGAAAGAGCTACCAGCTCGTAACAGAGCCGTGTTCTCTTAACACAAGGAGCTCTGGTTCCACTGGTGCTGAGGAGTTTGCCTATTGTTCTAATCTAAGGCCTAGTCAGAGCCACCTATTGTCTCGGAATCACTACCTTCTCCAGACTTCCCAGCCCTCCCTCCCAGTCCCACCCCTACCATGCTACACCCAGAATTAAGACTGAATCCCCCCCTGGAGTCACCCTGACGTCCCCCTGGTCCTCACAGCTGGATCCACTCATCTTCAGGGGATCGGCTTGGGTGATGTGGAGGGACCGGGGGAGGGGCCCGGAAAGGGGGTCTTTTTTTAATGTTGCCTAATCCGTGGAATCAAAGCATAAACAAGTCCCTTCCTGTGTGACCCAACCCTAACCCACCCACCCCCTCCCCATACATGCACACCCTACACACCCCAATCCCCCTCCACAGCTTTAACATCCCCGCTCCCCCTGGACCAGCAGTAATGGCTGAGGGTGACCAGACAATGCCTGTGTGTGTCCCTATGAGGCAGACCGTACGCACAGACGACCAGATCGATCACTGCTGGATGGATTATTGTGACACCAGGAACGGTCCAGTGGCAGTTTCCAGCGCAGCTTCGATCTTCCCTCAAATGAACCTGTGTGAACCTGCAGTCATCCCCAGTCACCCCAATCCCATCCCAGGGGCATTACCATCACTGGGAGACAAAAAAACAGAAATCTTCCTCTATTTCCCATAACACGAACCATAGTCTCTCGTGTCAGACGAAATATAACATAACACGAGACTTGGCTCAGGGCGCCAAGATTACCATGTCAACACGCCATATGCCACACCCATCCCTTACCATTTTGATTGGTTTATGCCGGAGGTCCGCGTCAGTCACGGGGACGTCTTGATCTTTGGGGGTCACGCCCCTGTTGGCGAGGAGCTGCAGCAGGGTGGCGTTGTCTTTTGGGGCCCCTGACCCCCCCTGGTCCCCCTGCAGCAGACCGTAGGTGCGGCAGTAGAGTTCAGAGGAGAGCAGGAGGCGTGTGACGGGGGGCTTCAGGTGCTCCTGCTCATACTGGTCACAGTAGAAGGGCTCCCGCAACTCCACTGGAACATGCTCTACGGACGGAGAAGAGGGACAAAAACAGCGAGGGAAATAATCATGTGGGAGCAGAGTACACTATTAATAGGGAAAACAAGGTCCTCCTGAAAAGATACCCGGACTGCATCCAATATACCAGATAGGGATGTGACAAATGAAACATTTTTCTTAACGTTTAAAAGCGCCATTGTTTTATCGGTGTTCCATTAAAAACAATAAGAAATCTTGACAACATTTCACCTGAATTCACATTGCAGCTTTTCTGCTGCAAGAAACGGTTTGGGTCTAGTCAGATGGTTAAGCATCACACCTGTACTGCGATTACTGTACCTCAAATCTAAGTCGAAAAGTTAGCATTTCGCTCTCATTTAACTTATCAAAGTATTGCCATACAGGTCTTTGCAGCTGTCATTTGCCTTTCTCTGCCATTTATTTCCAACCGTTAACGACAATGACTTAGTGGTGAAGAGTCGACTCCCCTTTCTGAGAGTCAACATTCGATTCCGGTAGGATTCAGTATTTTTGGAAGAGACTGTTCTCGGAAGTACGGCAACTAATCAAAACACTCGCATCTTTCATATCGAGCTAGCGAGGGACAGAGAGAGAACGGAGGTGCACAGTATAGGCAGTAGGGCGCTGGGAACGATACCAGTATCGTGATACACTACATGACCAAAAGTATGTGGACACCTGCTCGTCAAAAATCTCATTCCAAAATCAAGGGCATTAATATGGAGTTGGTCCCTCGTTTTGCTGCTATAACAGCCTCCACTCAGCCGTAATGTTGAAAACATCATTATGTTGTCATACAGAGTCACATTTAGTTTTTAAAGGACCAACTAGTTTGATCTGCTTCGTGTTTACATTTTTTGCCATGGGAAAAAAATATTGCGATGCTGGTATCGTCACGGCCCTAATAGGCATGTCGGCTGCCAGACAGACAGACAGACAGAACAATGGACTATCTATCGGAAATTAAAAGCTGTATCTCACAATTGCATGCTGTATCTCACAGATTTCTTGGCTTGCCACGTCTCGCAACTTCAGTAATCATCAATGAATAGGATATTGCTGATTGAGCGAGATTCAACGCTTCGCTCTCGCAGTCACACATAGTATCTGCGCATGTGCACAGTTTCGCAGCGTGGCTGTGGGTCACGGAAATTGACCCACTATGCTGCATCTACAAACACATTATTACATTTTTGTATTATTTTTGTATTTTTTTTATAATTAGGTTTGGGATTTTTCTTAACATTAAGGATCCCAACTTTCACACCCTTAATACCAGAGGTCTTTAAAAAGGAAAAGGGTGCCATCTCAAGACACAATCTCTCAGCTGTTTGTTCTGGATATGGGACAGGAACACAACGTTCAAAGTCCTAACAATATCATTGGCAAAACACAGTTTAAAGTCCTATTGTCAGATAAACACATTCTGTTTATCTCTTAGTATCTAATAGAAACAAACTTAAAGTGAATGTGTCCTCATCAATTATACACTGAGTATACAAAACACTAGGAACACCTGCTCTTTCCATGACAGACTGACCAGGTGAATCCAGCTGAAAGCTATGATCCTTTATTGATGTCACTTGTTAAAGCCACTTCAATCAGTGTAGAATCTACACTACACTGTAGATGAAGGGGAGGAGACGGGTTAAAGAAGGATTTTTACGTCTTGAGACATGGGTTGCGTGCACAGAGGGTGAATGGGCAAGACAAAAGATTTAAGTGCCTTTGAACGAGGTATGTTAGTAGGTGCCAGGCGCACCGGTTTGAGTGCGTCAAGAACTCCAACGCTGCTGGGTTTTTCACGCTCAACAGTTTC
This sequence comes from Salmo trutta, assembly GCF_901001165.1. Taxonomy (NCBI): domain Eukaryota; kingdom Metazoa; phylum Chordata; class Actinopteri; order Salmoniformes; family Salmonidae; genus Salmo; species Salmo trutta. The sequence goes on from NC_042988.1 coordinate 5,606,293, forward strand.
CTGTGTGTATGAAGAATTGTCCACCACCCAAAGGACATCCAGCCAACTTGACACAAATGTGGGAAGCATTGAAGTAAACATGGGCCAGCATCCCTGTGGAACACTTTACACCTTGTAGAGTCCATGCCCTGACAAATTGAGGATGTTCTGAGGGCAAAAGGGGGTGTGCAACTCAATATTAGGAAGGTGTTCCTAATGTTTTGTACAGTCAGTGTATAATGAAGGTATAGAGTATGGATAGACGACGCTAGACTACCTTGCAACTACAATCTGAGTGAAGAGCTGAGTAGGGGTTAAACGAAGGTGTGTGCGAGCGTATGTGCACCTGTATGTGCGTTTGTGTGTGCGTGTGGCGTGCATTTGTGTGTGCGTGTGGCGTGCGTCTCGGTGTTGTGTTATCCACAGCAAATCCAGCCAGCCAATCATAGGGCCTGCAGGAGACAGACAAGGTTACAGAGACAGGCATGATACACCGGTTACAATGTCATCTTTCCTAGGGGCTAGTATGAACTCCTCCCTCCATTTCCCTGTCTGTAAGTGTTCCATCAGCAGTTCAGGTCTGATAGTGTCATTCGTCCCCCACGGGAACGACACTGTGGTACATTCCATTTCCAACCCCACATCAGTCAGTGGTTGCATCCAAAATGGCACCCCACTCCTTATATAGTGCACTACCCTGGCCATTTGGGATGCGATCAGTATGGAACCCCATCATCAGTCTGGGTCAAGAGGAGTGAAACGACACGACATCCAGGCCCAGAGGTTAACGTCAGCGTCTGAGAATTACCAGACAGAGCCCTGTGGTACTGGTAGATAACCAGGGCCTTGTTCATTAGGCATCAACAGAAGAAAACAGACTACCTTGGCCTAACCATTAAGAAAAGCTAATGTTGGTTTTCGCTTGTGTGCCCCGTTGAACATGACCCTGGTGTTTCATTTTCAGCTGAGGGCAGCTGAGGCGACTTCTGAACAGAGTTGATAGAAACCTATGCTTTGTGGCACATTTCTCACAGTGCAGCTGGGACAAGAAAGTCACCTGAACCTTGTGAAAGGGCAAACCAAAACAGTGTCTCCGCCCCAAATGGCACCATATTCACTTTATAGTGCACTGCTTTTGACTAGCTCAGGCCAGTGCATTATAAGGGGAATAGGGTACCATTTGAGGCGAGCACTAGGTTTCTACCTCAATGAAGCACCCAGCACCATGTAGGAAACAAGTCCCTTTAGCGCAGCACATGATGTGACGCACAGTCCAGGAAGATGATGAAGAGCACGAAGTAAACACGACTTGGACTGGTTTTCAGTAAACACGGCCACACACACACACACACACACACACACACACACACACACACACACACACAAAACCCCATACAAGCATGAACCTGAAAATCCACATCCGACACACGCTCTTAAACTGGTTTGGCCGTATTCAGAGTGGATGAGACTAGGGCTGTTACGGTGGATGAGACTAGGGCTGTTACGGTATGACAATATTACCGCCACACCGGCGGTCACGAGTCATGACGGCAGTCAAATTCCACATGACCGTTTAATCAAGGTAGTTAGGCTTCTCCAAGCTCTGATGCTACCGATGGTCATTACTAGCCTACCAAACTTGCTAACTGCCTGGTACTCAGCACTCTATTGTCCCTTTAAATCACTCGTACATCAATGCAAATGTAATCGAAAATCTAAATCAAAACGCTTCATGAGAGCCCACAAGCTCCTGTTGCGCAACATTTCTGTAGGCTACTATATTTATTTCTCAACTTTCCTAATATTAAGCGCATTGCTTCTCTTTACAACAGGAGTATAGCCTACCTGGCTGGCATGAAAACGAACCACGGGAAAAGCGTCCTCCATTCGCTATGTATGTGCATAGAGACATGTATTTTATTTCCAGCTGACCCTGTTTAGAGACAGGAGCATGATAATGGTCCATTCTGAATCCAAAACAAATTTCATATGTAAAGGCAAGATTAAATCAAGAACAGTCTGATGGGTGACAATATTAGCGTATTCCTTGTGGATTATATATTACCACTTGTGTGCAGTAAGGCAAGAAACAGCGCATGCCTTTTTTTTGGCCACTTTTTCAAATCATAGTCGCACACCTCATGTAGCCTAGCCCATAGGCCTGTGTGTTTTGATAAGGTTTGTGTCACAACTAAAGTGGCCAAATAATTGAAAGAAGTTTAGCACATTCATCCGCTTTTCAACAGGTAGAGTTAACTGGCAAACATACGCAGCGCGTGAGTTTCAATGCGCTTCTAATGTGAAGAAATAGCCTAACAGTTTATCAACATTTTAAGAGAAACGTTCTGATCTGTTGCGTCAGCCTCATTGCATAAAAACGTTTGTTTGATGCTAGTGATTGTATTAATTTGGGATCGATCGCATCCCACAACTGTCCCAGACTATGTTTGGAATATTTCTTTCTTGCACAGAATAGGTCAACTTTTGTACTATTGACAATCTACTATCCCCCAAGGTATAAAAGTTGATAGGCCTACTCATCTTGTTGGCTAACGAAAAGTAAATGTGGACAGTTCTTCCAATATCTTAAATGTGCACCTTGGAATTGGATAAGTATGCATGCATGCAAGATTTGTTGAGGGGGCATTACAGCCACGTAAAGGGGATGCAGCTGGGAAATTCGAGGCATTATCAAGTGCTTGTCAAAATTGTGAATGAGAGACTGATGAAGTGTGTACAGCCTGCGCAAATAGTAGAGCTCATGCCTTTCATGCAACTTTTTTCAAATCATCATTAGTCGCATCATACAGCCTTAGAATGTACTAAAAATCAAAGCATATAGCCCAACCTTTGTATCACAACTAAAGTTACATAAATAACTCTCAATTAAGCATAGGAGGAGCTGTTTTTTTGTTAACCGCTCAACACAGAATAGCCGCATGTGTGCACTCCCTCAAATCGTTTGGAGAAAATATTCAGCTATGTTCAATTGTATTCTTCATATATTCTTATATAAAATAATATGGCAAAGTGTATATAAAATAATGCCACGGAATTCTAAGCAAATCTTGTCTGCTAAATGAACTAGTGTAGCCCACAGCCATATGGCATAGCCAGATCACGACCTAACATACAGACAACTCAACGTATGCTATTCTGTTCTTCTGAAATAGACTACATTTTCTTTATAGCTTGCTTCTTTAGACCTGTCTAAAATAAATAATAGATTTATTGTGAAGGTGTAGGCTATATTACATGGATTTATTAGACTTTTTAAAATGTAGATGTTCCACAGGTCTGCATCAGTGGCTTGTAGGCCATGCGTGGAAGCCAGGAGATGCTAAATGTGTTTATGTTAATTAATGGTCAATTACTGTGAGAATGGCAGTTATTTGCTTGACAGTCACCGGCTGACAAAATTTCATGACTGCCACAGCCCTAGATGAGACCTACGTGGCCTATTCGATGGACAGTAAACGCAGCCTACACACAGACTAATTTTCCAACCCTACGGTAAACAGTTGGAAGGCTGAAAACAATGAAAAGGGAACAGTTAGCTTAGTTTCCGAAAGGAGACTTAAAAAGGGACATCACATGGTGAACTCTGACTCATGAGAAGATCAGAGGAGATTGATGGATAAAGGGAGTCGCCCGACCATATTGTCATTTTGCAATTAGGGTTCCTTGAATTAAGTTAATGGTTTTATTTAGGGCACACAATAGCATGGGACGCCTTTCCCCCAAAACAACATTCCATTCACCTCCCTCCGGCTTTCTGTACTGTCACTGACTTCACCACTACAACGTTTCGCAACAGAAAACAAAAACAATCATCTGTGTTCTTATGGGACAAGTTCATGAAGTACCACTCCGTTTCCTCAAAGGTTTTCGCCCCCCAACTGAACACAACCCAGGTGTTGAATACTCTTATGTCAAATAGGAGAAAGATTACATTGGGGTGTGTGAATGTTCCATTGTGGTTAAACCACAGGGCATTGTTAGCAGTATAAACGTTTCATGCAAACTGACTGACCAAGTGAGGGAGGTTAAACTACGGGTGCATCTCAATAGTCTAAAGCAGTTGACCTTTTCTCATCTCCTTTCCCTCCTCCACTCTGATTCAAAAGAACTGGACTGATGGAAGGAAGCACATTGGCAACTTGGCGGGCCAGACTATTGAAATGCAACATAAGATACCGCATTGAACACACAAGGCGTTTTCAAACACTGCACGTGGAATAATAATATTTTCAGGATTTTCAGTACAGTTCCACCATGCACCACCAGGACGTCACTATAGGACGTGGAGAAAAAGAAGAAAAAAAAAATGACATAATGCAAAGTAGGATGCAAAGCAAGATGGATCCAGTCGATATAAGCATAATTTCCCTGTGGGACGGTCCAGAAGGATGAACGGACAGTCTGTGTCACACACATCACCAGGTTGAAACAGACAGACAGGGAAGCAGCAGCCTGGAAATAGACATTTTGCAAATGGGATTTCAGGTATTGGGAACCGCAGTTTTAAAAAAGGCCTGCAGCATACCTGCTCTCTTTCAAGTAACACAACACAGCCGTTCACACTTTGTTTTAAAAAAAAAAACCCGCTTAGGACACAAAGGAAATTGAATATGAGTGAGAAGGAAAAAAAGAAGAGTGAGTGGAAAGCAGGAAAAGTGTAACGAGTCAGCAGTAAATGGAGGATAACAATGTCACCAGGACATTGATATCCATACACCCACAAGAGGATAGTATTTTGATAGCAAACACTAACCTGTCTGACTCTGTGTAAGCTGAGTGAGTGAGTGTATTAACCGGGAAACTGGTTCCAGGGAAGCAGCCGCTCAACTATCACTATAACAGGTCAGGGGTCAGGGAATACCTATTGGTCTAGGTGAGGGGTCAAAAGGTCATACACGAGCTGGGTTGTAATAAAAAATCATGCAAATTTGGTGAGTAACACACAAAAGGCTCAAACAACTTAGTCTATTCACTTATAGTGCTTGTGTAAGGTAAATTGAGGTAAAGGTAGTGATGGAGTAGAATATAAAAGAGCTCTGCTCTGTGTTGTCTACTACACCCCAACCCCACTACTGACAGGAAGTGGCAGGGGGATGCACCAGAGCAGAGCTCCATGTAGTCCTATTTATAATTGATCGATTGAATTAGCCCGACCGGTCTGTCTTGTCATAAATCTCAGACATGTGGCCGTCAACAAATGGACAGTCACAAACTGAAACACTGAAATAGGACTACACACAGAGGCTGGCCCTAGTTTCAATCGAAGCGTCATTATGGGTAAGATTCTGTAAGGATCGATTCTGTCCCTCTCCATTCCAGTTAACTGTACACCAGGTAGAGCACTGACTGACGGACTGGCTGGCAGACAAACTGACTGGTTTACTGGCTGGCTGACCAGCGTTACATTTCAGAAGGGTTGTCATGGGAACAGTGAACACATTAAGACCACTTAGTTTTAATTAAGGGCCGAACAAAGCAGCTGCCAGAAGCAGACAGAGGCCCACACATTTCCTGATTAGGGCCGGGGTCCAGCGTACTCAGGCTGGCCTGCGAAGACCGTTCATGAACATGTCTACACCTTAAATAATTCAGAAAGAACTCTGATATGCTCAACTGTGCAAGGTAAGCACAAAGAGGGAGGGAGGGAGAGAGAAAGCACAGTCTCAAAATGTCGGCTTTAACCTGTTTGGTATAGGGGGCAGTATTGAGAATTTTGGAAAAAATATGTTCCCATTTTTAACTGCCTCCTACACCAACTCAGAAGCTAGAATATGCATATTATTGTTCAGGTTTGGATAGAAAACACTCTGAATTTTCTAAAACTGTTTGAATGGTGTCTGTGAGTATAACAGAACTCCTATGGCAGGCAAAAACCTGACAAGGTTTCAAGCAGGAAGTACCCTGTCTGACAAGGAGTCGTGCGTCTTACCTCTTTTTATTGAAAAGTAAGGATCTTAGCTGTAACGTGACAATTCCCAGGGCTCCAATAGGCTCTCAGAGCCCGCGAAATAACTGAAGGTTTACGAGGGAACCTCAGGTTGAAATATATTATCGCCTTTTGTAAGTGGATGCTCGGAGGACCTTTCAATGATGCGCGTGCATGAGTCGCTTCTGAGGAGAAATTTTATTCGGCTGTTTAGGCTCAATGCATACTCCCGGTCGGAATATTAACACTTCTCTACGACATAAATGGCATAAAAATTGGTTTTAAACAGCGGTTGACATGCTTCGAAGTACGGTAATGGAATATTTAGACATTTTTGACACGCCAATGCGCCATGCGCGACACCGCGAAGAAGCATTCTAGAACTCACGAACAAAACGTCGCTGTTTGGATATAACGATGGATTATTTGGGACCAAACCAACATTTGTTATTGAAGTAGAAGTCCTGGCAGTGTATTCTGATGAAGAACAAGCAAGGTAAGAACATCTTTCTTATAGGAAATGTGATTTTGGTGGATGCTGACCTGGGTGGGTATCTAAATAGCTAGCCCTGTAATGCCGGGCTATGTACTTAGATTATTGCAAAATGTGCTTCATCCGAAAAGCTATTTTAAAATCGGACATATCGAGTGCATAGAGGGGTAATGTATCTATAATTCTTAAAATAATTGTTATGCTTTTTGTGAACGTTTATCGTGAGTAATTTAGCAAACTGTTAGTAAATTCACCGGAAGTTTGCGGTGGTTATGCTTTTTCTGAACGTCACATGCTAATGTAAAAAGCTGGTTTTTGATATAAATATGAACTTGATTGAACAGACATGCATGTATTGTATAACACAATGTCCTAGGTGTGTCATCTGATGAAGATTATAAAAGGTTAGTGCTGCATTTAGCTGTGGTTTGGGTTTATGTGACATGATATGCTAGCTTGAAAAATGGGTGTCTGATTTTTTCTGGCTGGGTACTCTGCTGACATAATCTAATGTTTTGCTTTCGTTGTAAAGCCTTTTTGAAATCGGACAGTGGGGTTAGATTAACGAGATTCTTGTCTTTAAATAGCTGTGAAATAGTCATATGTTTGAGAAATTGAAGTTATAGCATTTCTAACGATTCAAAAATCGCGCCACTGGATTTCAGTGGCTGTTACGTAGGTGGGACGAGTTCGTCCCACATGTACTAGAGAGGTTAAGTGAGAACATCCAAATTAGTATCTATGATTAAAGAAGATGTACTTCAAACGATTATCCTAGAAAATATCAAAACTAATTTATATAACATAAACCAACATGTTGTTGTCGACAATTGTTGATTCGTTGTCCCTGTTGTGATATCCCTCCACAGCATGTTCACAGGAATATCAAAACCTTCATTATACAGTGGGAGAGGCTGAGTGCTTTTAGGACAAAGACAGGCCTTATTTTAAGACTGGTAACTAATGGTAAACATGTTATTATCCTGTGGACTAGGCTAATGTTCCACATGACCCCTCTCTGGATCAGGTTGATATGCCGATTGCCTGAAACACCCCTGGAAATAACTACAGGCCTCAGGGTTTTGATGTCTACAGGTTGAGGTTAACTACACACACTTCAGACATCATGGGTTACCAGCATTCTTGTCTATTAAAACTAGGGCGTACTGAAAAAGATAATAATATGCCATTTAACAGACGCTTTTATCAAAATGGACTTACAGTCATGATTGTAGTCATTTTACGCACAGGTGGTCCCGGGAATCGAACCCACTATCCTGGCATTGCAACTGCCATGCTCTATGTCGAATTCAATGTGACATCTTTGGTTAAATAAGGAAAAAATGAAATGAAAAATGTTACATTTAAAAACTATTACTGGTTTGTGTATAACAATTTTGATATAAATCCCCCTAGATTTGAATGCCTCAATTATGAGACATGCATACAGTGCATTCAGACCCCTTGAATTTTTCCACATTTTGTTATGTTACAGCCTTATTCTAAAATAGATTTTTTTTAAATCATCAATCTACACACAATACCCCATAATGACAAAGCGAAAACTGTTTATTTGAAATGTTTGCTAATGTATTAAAAATCTAAAACAGAAATACCTTATTTAAACACAGTTGAAGTCAGAAGTTTACATACACTTAGGATGGAGTCATTAAAACTTGTTTTTCAACCACTCTACAAGTTTCTTGTTAACAAACTATAGTTTTGGCAAGTCGGTTAGGACATCTACTTTGTGCATGACACAAGTAATTTTTCCAACAATTGTTTACAGACAGATTATTTCACATATAATTCACTGTATCACAATTCCAGTGGGTCAGAAGTTTGCATACACTAAGTTGACTGTGCCTTTAAACAGCTTGGAAAATTCCAGAAAATGATGTCATGGCTTTAGCAGCTTGATAGGCTAATTGACATCATTTGAGTCAATTGGAGGTGTACCTGTGGATGTATTTCAAAGCCTACCTTCAACGCTGTGCCTCTTTGCGTGAGATCATGGGAAAATCAAAAAAAAATCAGCCAAGACCTCAGAGACAAAATTGTAGACCTCCACAAGTCTGGTTCATCCTTGGGAGCAATTTCCAAATGCTTGAAGGTACCACATTCATATGTACAAACAAGAGTATGCAAGTATAAACACCATGTGACCACGCAGCCGTCATACCGCTCAGGAAGGAGACGCATTTTGTCTCCTAGAGATGAACGTACTTTGGTGCGAAAAGTGCAAATCAATCCCAGAACAGCAGCAAAGGACCTTGTGAAGATGCTGGAGGAAACGGGTACAAAAGTATCTATATCCACAGTAAAACGAGTCCTATATAAACATAACCTGAAATGCCGCTCAGCAAGGAAGAAGCCACTGCTCCAAAACCGGCATAAAAAAGCCACACCATGGTTTGCAACTGCACATGGGGACAAAGATCGTACTTTTTGGAGAAACGTCCTCTGGTCTGATGAAACAAAAATAGAACTATTTGGCCATAACGATCATCGTTATGTTTGGAGGACGAAGAACACCATCCCAACCGTGAAGCATGGGGGTGGCAGCATCATGTTGTGGGGGTGCTTTGTAACTGGAGGAACTGGTGCACTTCACAAAATAGATGGCATCATGAGAAAGGAAAATTATGTGGATATATTGAAGCAACATCTCAAGACATCAGTCAGGAAGTTAAAGCTCGGTCGCAAATGGGTCTTCCAAATGGACAATGACCCAAGCATACTTCCAAAGTTCTGGCAAAATGGCTTAAGGACAACAAAGTCAAGGTATTGGAATGGCCATCACAAAGCCCTGACCTCAACCCTATAGAAAATTTGTGGGCAGAACTGAAAAAGTGTGTGCGAGGAAGGAGGCCTTCAAACCTGACTCAGTTACACCAGCTCTGTCAGGAGGAATGGGCCAAAATTCACAACTTATTATGGGAAGGTTGTGGAAGGCTACCCGAAACGTTTGACCCAAGTTAAACAATTTAAAGGCAATGGTACCAAACACTAATTGAGTGTATGTAAATTTCTGATCCACTAGGAATGTGATGAAAGAAATAAAAGCTGAAATAAATAATTCTCTCTACTATTATTCTGACATTTCACATTCTTAAAATAAAGTGGTGATCCTAACTGACCTAAGACAGGGAATTTTTACTGGGATTAATTGTCAGGAATTATGAAAAACTGAGTTTAAATGTATCAGAGCATTTGCTATGAGACTCAAAATTCATCCTGTTTCCATTGATCATCCTTGGGATGTTTCTACAACTTGATTTGAGTCCACCTGTGGTAGATTCAATTGATTGGACATGATTTGGAAAGGCACACACCTGTCTATATAAGGTCCCACAGTTGACAGTGCATGTCAGAGCAAAAACCATGCCATAAGGTCCGAGACAGGATTGTGTCGAGGCACAGATCTGGGGAAGGGTACCAACAACAATAAAATTCAGCATTGAAGGTCCCCAAGAATACAATGGCTTCCATCATTCTTAAATGGAAGAAGTTTGGAACCACAAACACTCTTACTAGAGCTGGCCGCCCGGCCAAACTGAGGAATCAGGGGAGAAGGGCCTTGGTCAGGAAGGTGACCAAGAACTCAATGGTCACTCTGACAGAGCTCCTCTGTGGAGATGGGAGAACCTTCCAGAAAGACAACCATTTCTGCAGCACTCCACCAATCAGGCCTTTATGGTAGAGTGGCCAGACAGAAGCCACTCCTCAGTAAAAAGGCACATGACAGCCCACTTGGAGCTTGCCAAAAGGCACCTAAAGACTCTCAGACTATGAGAAACAAGACTCTCTGGTCTGATGAAACCAAGATTGAACTCTTTGGGCTGAACGCCAAGCGTCACATCTGGAGGAAACCTGGCATCATCCCAACGGTGAAGCATGGTGGTGGCAGCACCATGCTGTGGGGAGGTTTTTCTACGGCAGGGACTGGGAGACTAGTCAGGATCAAGGAAAAGATGTACGGAGCAAAGTACAGCGAGATCATTCATGAAAACCTGATACAGAGCAATCAGGACCTCAGACTGGGGCGAAGGGTCACCTTCCAACAGGACAACAACACTAAGCATACAGCCAAGACAACGCAGGATTGGCTTCGGGACAAGTCTCTGAATGTCCTTGAGGGGCCAAGCCAGAGCCCGGACTTGAACCCGGTCTAACATCTCTGGAGAGACCTGAAAATAGATGTGCAGTGACGCTCCTCATCCAACCTGATTGATCTTGAGAGGATCTGCAGAGAAGAATGGGAGAAACTCCCCTAATACAGGTGTGCCAAGCTTGTAGGGTCATACCCAAGAAGACTCAAAGCAGTAATCGCTGCCAAAGGTGCTTCAAGTACTGAGTAAAGGGTTTAAATAAATACTTATGGAAACGTCATACTTAAGTTTATTATTAAAAAAAGAAGGGTTTTGCTTTGTCATTATGGGGTATTGTGTGTAGATTGATGAGGGGGTGAAAAACAATTTTAGAATAAGGCCATAACAAAGCGTGGAAAAAGTCAAAGGGTCTGAATACTTTACGAATGCTCTGTGTAGTGTGAATGTCAGCAGTTCAGTAAGTCACTTTAGATAATTAAAGCCTCTGCTATGACCCGATTTTCTATAGCTCATGAAGGATCTGTAAAACAGGTAGGTAGGTGGTCCTGATCCTACCATCTGTGTGCAACAGTTGACAGACAGACAGACAGACAGACAGACAGACAGACAGACAGACACTATGGTGGACCAGGGGCCATCCCAGAACAGAGCATAGCAGGGATCCCCTACTGACCTATAAATGCCCACAGAGCCACAGCATAATGACATCCTAAGCTTCAACATGAATACCCTTCCCATCATAGACCAGGGTTAGGTTCAGTAGGGCACACCGTAGCAAACTGTTTTGCAACGGAAAATGAACATCAGTCTGTTTGGCCAAGTTCAGGTAGTAGCACCTCATTGTTTTATTGCGTTTGAATACGTTTTCAACTTCACTGAACACAACCCTGCATTTACATGCTGTAAGCATGTGCTACAGCACAGAGGTAGTTTCCACCATATTTCTTATAACATTCATTTCCTTTTAAATCCACAAGGGAGATGAACATGTAAACAGGGCAGAAGGGTAGAGAGTCGGGATGCAGCGCTAGATCCTCCTTAGATCCTCCTCACGTATTGACTCAGTCTCACACCCAACCCAAGACACACTGATGATGAGAACATGAGTCATAATTATGAACAGGACACAGCTCTAGCAAGGTGGAGCTACAAAGCAGCGACAGGTTTCAGGCACAGTGAACAAACAAGAGATGTTTTTATAACCTTTGTTCACTGGTAACTCTGTCTGTCTGAGATCAGACAGACAGACAGACAGACAGACAGACAGACAGACAGACAGACAGACAGACAGACAGACAGACAGACAGACAGACAGACAGACAGACAGACAGACAGACAGACAGACAGACAGATCAAGTAGGCTAATCAATAGTCATTCATTCCTTATTTAACCAGGGAAGTCACATTGAGTTTGACAGAGCATGGGGTTTTGTCTTTCATATCTATCTGTTCATCCATTCCATGAGTTGCTCTCTCTCTCGTATGCTCTGCCCCTGTGTACAAAAACTAATTTCGTTTTTTTTTTTTTATTATTCGATTTTTTTACAGAGAGAACAGATATCAATTTGTCTGCTTGATGTCTGACAAAACTAGAGACATCTTAGGGTGTGTGTATGTGTGTGTGTGTGTGTGTGTTTATTGGCATGAATTCAGTCAGGGTACTCCCAAGCTTTTTTCATTATCCCTGGCTAGCCGGGGAAATCGGGGACCTTTGTTTACATTTCAGGAATGTGAAGGAAGGTTATCGTTACAGGATTTCCAAATGAAGCCCTTTTTAACCAAGATGGGCATTGTTCTCCACTGTTTACTAAGTGTAGTAGAATGTCTTATGTGCAGTAGGACTATGCATTAATCAAGTGTTCTGGACTGTAGCTAGGGTTGACCAATAAGAGAGCTTACATATAGTAAGAGAGCACTTGGTAAGAGTACTCCATATCCTTCTATTATAAGTAATACAAACATGCAGGTGTATGGTGGTTGGTTATTGGTTCTGTCCTTTCCCATCTATACTGAACAAAAATATAAAACGCAACATGTAAAGTGTTGGTGCCATTAAAGGCCACTAAAATGTGCAGTTTTGTCACAACACAATGCCACTGATGTCTCAAATTTTGAGGGAGCATGCAATTAGCATGCTGACTGCAGGAATATCCCCCAGAGCTGTTGCCAGATAATTGAATGTTCATTTCTCTACCATAAACCGCCGTTTTAGAGAATTTGTCAGTACTTCCAACCGGCCTCATAACTGCAGACCATTTGTAACCACGCCAGCCCAGGACCTCCACATCAGGCTTCTTTACTTGCGGGATCGTCTGAGGCCAGCCACCTGGACAGCTGATGAAACTGAGGAGTATTTCTGTATGTAATAAAGCCCTCTTGTGGGGAAAAACGAATTCTGATGGGCCTGGCTCCCAAGTGGGTGGGCCTATGCCCTCCCAAGGCTGCGCCCCTGCCCAGACATGTGAAATCCATAGATTAGGGCCTAACGAATTCATTTTAATTGACTGATTTCCTTATATGAACTGTAATCATTGAAACTGTTGCGTTTATATTTTTGTTCAGTATAAGTATGTTCATTCAACTGGGGAGGGTAGGCGGCCTATATACACAACTAAAACAGGTTTCGTTTAAATAGTGTAGTAGACATATCCAACAAACCGATGATCTTTATGTGGGTGTGTATGCGCGTCATCGAAAGAGAACGGGTGGTTTCAGTAGGCTCCACGCGCCACTTGAGCGTTCAGTCTACTACCATTAGCATTATTATAGAGAAATAGACCATTATCGATACCTCCTGTTATATTATGTTTGGATACATTATTAAAATCTCACGCTATTTGTTCAGCAGCTGACATGACAATAGCCTATGTGTTTTTCAGTGGTGAACACTCGGTTCAGGTCAGGATATTTTATAGTCCCGGAGTTACTCGCCAGCCAAAATGAAATTAGTTCGATCCATTATTGGTGACTGAAATTAGACAAGCTGTCAAAACCGATGCCTCGTCACAATTCTCTAGGGGGGGGGGGGGGGGGCCCCTCAATGCACCAGTCGAAATTGGCACAGCAGCGAGCTGGGTCTTAAATCAACTACCGTAGATCAAATAGGTTTTGTTTTTTAGCATGTTGTAAGGATATATTTTCGACGTTATACAATACTCAGGCACGACACCTGGGAATCCGAGCAAGGGCCGCTATTCGGATTGAAATGGGGTGCCGAGTAGGGCTACATCCCACACACGCTCTCTGTCCCACCTCTAAACGTACTGTAGGCTACTCTTTGTGTGCCCAAAATCGCTGAGTTTACACAACGCGCAGTCAGTCCACCTTCATGCACGCGCTTTTCATTACACTGACAGTCGGGGAACAATGTTGGATTACACGGGAGGGAGGGGAATGTAGGAAAAACACAGAACAAAACATTAGAAACGTTCGGCTACAATAGCCTAGGCCACATACCTGCATTGCCGTAAGATTTAGCCAAGACCCATCCCACACTTGCGCATATTTTTGCCCTGGTACAATCATACAGATCCAAAGGTTTTATGTCCGGGACTACAAAAGTCTTCCTCATCGCGTTGGAGTCCACCATAGCAAGTCCGCAGACAGGCCGTGGTAACCGGTGGGGGATAAAGACCTTGAAAATAGTTGGTGGCGAAAGAAAAAGCTTCAAATCAAGCATTCATTCTTTTATTTTTCCTGTTCCATAACACTGGGGCTGAGGAACACGGATGTGTGTAATCGTTTTCTCAGGAAATATCCAGACACTATGGGCCCCAGCTCAGGATATATCCCGTTTCTCTCCTGATTTACAGACCCCCCCAAAAAAATGGTCATAAGATGAAGGCGCGCGGTCTTAAAGCCCTACTGAAGCCCCAACACATCGGGTTATAAAAATAAATAAATAAAGGCGTATTATTTCCCGTTTCGCCGTCCGCATTGCTAACGTTTGGTTAGCGCTCTACAGTAGGCTGGAGCCCCGCCGATGACTGATTTCCAGGTGCTCCACAATGGCATCACTCACTCAGCCGACTGACCAATCGCGTTTGAGGAAGAGTGAAGGGGCGGGTTCTGAATCGTGCGAACGCGACCAGCAGGTAGCGGTATGATGACAGGTGCATTAGGTAGGGCATAATATGAATTAGGTCGGTGAAACTTGCCGTGTTGAATAGAGCAAATAGCCTACAGGAGGTTTCCATACAGTTGTCTCCAAATATTGTCCTCTGACCATGAAACCTACCATATAGGTAAAAGGAAACGCCAACAATGATGGATTTTGAGATTTATATGCAATGTAGGCCTATACGTTTTAATTAAACAGGTGCATAAATGGCCTAGGTGCCATAAATGATGATGCAATGTAGGCATTTTTATCCCAGGACTCAAGTAGTCCTACTCTGTGTGGTTTTGAACAAAAAGTAGCCCACCAAATTATAAGAAAACGTCTATCAAAATAAAACACATGGACTGCCTCAAACCCCCAAATCGTACTAAAATAAACGTGTGAAATAGGAGCCTAGGCCTTGATTTCTTTTCTTTCCACTTTCCAGTCAACGCTCAAGCTTTGCAAACCACACAGAAAACACAGAATTCTCAGCAGGCACACAGATCTCCCAATCACATCACATGATGGCCTTGAAAGTTCCAAGAGCTCTCTCAGCGGTAACATTGTGACTACATCCCAAATGGTACCTTATTCCTTATATAGTGCACTACTTTCGACCAGGGCCCATAAAGCTCTGATCAAAAGTAATACACTATGTAGGGAAAAGGGTGTCATTTGGGACGCAGCCTGTGAGAGGATTACCTCTCAACTATTTTCATCTAATTATGGAAGAGAAGAACGTTAAGGCCTATTTCTTTTCCGTTCCAAGGTGATTCCTTTCTCTGAATAACTAACCGATCACTTAAAACAAGAGATGGAAGCAGTGGTGAAAAAAGTACCCAATTTTCATACTTGAGTAAAAGTAAAGATACATTAAAAGAAAAATAACTAAAGTAAAAGTAAAAGTCACCCAGTAAAATACTAATTGAGTAAGTCTAAAAGTAGTTTGTTTTAAATGTACTTAAGGATCAAAGGTAAAAGTATAAATAATTTAAAATGCCTTATATTAAGAAAACCAGACGACACAATTTTCTTTTTTGTATTTGTTATTGACGGATAGCCAGGGTCACAATTCAACACTCAGACATAATTTACAAAGGAAGCATTTGTGTTTAGTGAGTCTGCCAGATCAGAGGCAGTAGATGACCAGGGATGTTCTTTTGATAAGTGTGTGAATTAGACAATTTTCCTGTCCTGCTAAGCATTAAAAATGTAACGAGTACTTTTGGGTGTCAGGGCAAATGTAAGGAGTAAAAAGTACATTATTTTCTTTAGGAATGTAGTGGAGTAAAAGTAGTCAAAAATATAAATAGTAAAGTACAGATACCCCCAAAAACTACTTAAGTAGTACTTTAAAGTATTTTATATATATGGAACACATGTAAGCCCTTTACTATTGCCCTAGAAGAGAATGCAAGGCCTATTTATTTTCCTGTTCTAGGGTTATTAATTTCCCTTCATAACAATACAAACAAATCAGTAAAAAAATGGTTTAAGGATTAGTTTACGTGGAAGTGAATTATATAGTTTAGGTGGAAGTAAATGATATAACTTTAGGCTACAATACACAACATACTGCTCAGATCCAGTACAGGATGCCACGTTCCTAATTCCTAAGAATTGTTGAATTCCAGCTAGTGTGAGTGCTAGAGTTTTTAAAATCGAAAACAATAAGCCTGGGAGCATGACAAGGCTGTAAAATGTGTCTCTTGTTGCTTACAACACCCAGCTCCAGTATCAATGAAATATTCCCTATTCACCCAGCATAACTACTCCCTCTGTTTTTCTAGGGCAGGAAACTCCCCTTTGTCTTTCTGCAGCAAAGCAATGCTGCACAGACCCGGTCAGTCACGGTGTTGGACTTACAGTAAGAGTTATGTCAGCAGTTTACACATCAAATTCATAGAACCATTGTGAACAGGCTCAATGTCATGCAGGTTGAAATAATTGCAATGCCAAGACATACAATACAGTAGCAAACAGTGATTTCAACTGTAGAAAAAGTGCCACAGTGTTACCAATGCTAGTTCTGCTTTAATGCATCACTACATCAAGGAGCATTTGTAGAAAGAATGATAAACAGTGCTGCTAGGATAGACTACTGGTAGATCTTTGTAGGTTGAAGGCGCTCTTTGGTTAAAGGGTTAATTTGACATAAATAACAAGGAGGACCAAGGCACTCTTTATTATGATACTGTAGCATGTTCAATAGAACAAAATCGTAAAAACTACCTGACAAAAGTCATGCCAAAACATGTTTTTACAATTTTGTTCTATTGACCATGGCACCGTAATTTAAAAATGTTAACTTTGAAGTGTGCCTTGGTCCTCATGTTTGTAAGGAAAATTAGCATTTATATTGTTTTTAGAAAGGAGCATTTCAATTGTTTTTAGAATAAGGAACATTTACATTTTATTCATAAATCTCATTTTTATTCACAGATCTGGTGCAGACTTGACAATCTATGAATGTAGAGCAAGAACCCTTACAGTCAACAACAAAGAAAAGATCAATGACAAAGTTCACATTCCATACAATCTATTTTCATCATACATTTTACAGGGGTTGAAAAGGCTCCATTCGTGGACCAGGGAGCTCGTCAGTGATGTCATATCTGTATTCAATCTTCTTCTTCTTTCAGCCCTCCAAAGACAGCGGTGGGGACGCTCTTCTGTTCCAGCTGCACCTCTGGAGGGAGAGACAAACATAATGAAAACATACATTTACATAAACACCATGCAGTGTCACCAGCAAAGCCCCATGACACCAACTCCTCCATGCTTCACTGTGGGAACCACACATGCAGAGATAATCCGTTCACCTACTCTTTGACTCACAAAGACACGGAGGTTGGAACCAAAAATCTCAAATTTGGACTCATCAGACCAAAGGACAGATTTCCACTGGTCTAATGTCCATTGCTCGTGTTTCTTGGCCCAAACAAGTCTCTTCTTATTATTGGTGTCCTTTAGTAATGGTTTCATCGCAACAATTCAACCATGAAGGCCTGATTCACACAGTCTCCGCTAACAGTTGATGTTGAGATGTGTCTGTTACTTGAACTCTGTGAAGCATTTATTTGTGCTGCAATTTCTGAGGCTGGTAACGCTAATTAACTTATCCTCTGCAGCAAAGGTCATTCTAGGTATTCCTTTCCTGTGGCGGTCTTCATGAGAGCCAGTTTCATCATAACGCTTGATGGTTTTTACAACTGCACTTGAAGAAAATGTCAAAGTTCTTGAACTTTTCCGGATTGACGGACCTTCATGTCTTAAAGTAATGATGGACTGTCGTTTCTCTTTGCTTATTTTAGCTGTTCTTGCGATAATATGGACTTGGTCTTTTACCAAATAGGGCAATCTTCTGTATACCATCCCTACCTTGTCACAACACAACTGATTGGCTTAAATGCATTAAGGAAAGAAATTCCACAAAATAACTTTTAACAAGGCACACCTGTTAATTGAAATGCATTCCAGGTGACTACCTCATGAAGCTGGTTGAGAGAATGCGAAGAGTGTGCAAAGCTGTCATCAAGGAAAAGCATGGCTACTTTGAAGAATCTCAAATATAAATTCACTTTTTGGCTTACTACATGATTCCATGTGTTATTTCATAGTTTGATGTCTTCACTATTATTCTACAATGTAGAAAATAGTACAACTAAAGAAAAACCCTTGAATGAGTAGGTGTGTCCAAACTTTTGACTGGTACTGTGTATGTATGTATGTTATTTATATATATTTTATTATTATTATTATTATTTTCAAGAAAACAGCTGAAACATTCAATCATGTGAAACATTCAAAACATTGCTGATAGAAATGTAAAGTATGAGGTTGGCATGGTTCTATATTCTATGACAGAATCATTTTCTGTATCTACACAGTCCATTTCTATGTGAATGTTCTGTAGCATTGCTCCCTGCTCAACAGCCGCCCCCCCCCGGTGGTGTTGTAACTCACCTTCTGGGCCCTGGTCTTCATCAACATCCTCATCCTCATCATCAATATCAATCTCATCAGGGTTGGCTTGTTTGGCCAGTTCAGCCAGCTCGCTGCGTGACGTGTCACTCCTAAACAAACAGATTCATAATGACACACAGTGGTTAAGACCAGTATTGAACCACTTCTGCATTGTTGTATTTATATTAAATGACTGGCCAGTTCCTGGGCCCGTATCCACAAAGCGTCTCAAAGTAGGATTTCTGATCTAGGATCTGTCCATATTATCTTATTCATTATGATTTTACATTTTAGATCAGCACTCCTATTCTGAGACGCTTTGGGGATACGGGCCCTGGTCTGCAGTTGGGGGTTTCAGAGGTCAAAGGAAAGGATGCTAAATGGGTGGGGGGGTGACAGACCTGACGAAGAGGATCTTCTCTTTGAGTTTGGGTTTGTCCTGTTCAGCCTCGGCGGCCAGCAGTTGGGCCTGCTGCTCCAACAGCTTCATATCATCCAGCCCCATCTGGCCCGGGGCAAGATCTGAGACTGCACACACATAGAATAACAGAGTTAGATACAAAGGTACACCCTAACCTAGCCCTAACTCTAACATAGCCCCATCTGGCCTGTTTTATTCATGAAAAACATCTACAGACGTGAGAATGACACTTCAAAATCAACATGAGATGAATCGATCTCTTATAGGACAAACATCTAATGCTTGATAAGGTTGTGCCATCATTTGAGACCAAAGATGTGTGTGTGTGCGTATATGGTTGTATGCATGCATGCATGCGCGTGTGTGTGTGTGCGTTCTTACTGGTGCCGGTGGCATTGGTGGTGGCCTTCATCATCTGTGAGGACATGAAGTTGACCTGTGTGTTGTACGTGGCCTGGACGCTACGCTTGATCCTCAGCATCTCCCGAATAGTGTCTTCGTTCCCGTGGCGGATCTCAAACTCCTTCCACGTCTGCCAGAACGTGGCCGTCATCTGAAACAAACACACACAGGTAGTGAAACATTTTATCGCTACTGAACACGAACCTGTGTTTCCACCAAAATGAGGAAAAGACAAACAGAGAAGGACTACGTGGATTGTCCAATAAGAACAGCTTGTTTTCCGTCCAACAACGTTTTCCTACGGGGTGCGTTACAGCTGGGACGATAAACCAAAAATCATCGACACCGAGCATACTGATAACTTACCGCAGGCATTTTGCTTATATCATTAATTACAATAAGTAGCCTACACTAGAGGAATGTGAAGTTTGAAATTAAATAAGTTTGCTGAGTGATTGTTAATGGCACAATTGGTGGCTACAACTATCAAACTAGTAGTAGTGGTAGCACATTAATGTTATAAGCGTATCGCAAAATGTATTGTTATCGCATCAATTCAGGCAATTTATCGTGATACGGATTTTTGTCCATATTGCCCAGCTCTAGTGTGCACTAATGAACAGGACCCTGGGTCAGTGTGAGAGCTCACCCTTGGGTCACAGATCTGAGAGCAGTAGGAGTATATGGCTCGTCCCCGGTCGATCTCGCCCAGTTTGCTCTCCATGTCAGCGAAGCGCAGACACATGTCCCTGGAGTGTTCGTCTGGAAGCACCTGGAAGAAAAACAACATATGATATTATATATTGGAATATATCAGCTGCATAACCATATATAGCATAACAATGAATAAAAATCACGTGATTCCTTTAGGGGTGTCTAACTCATTTTGCCATGGGGGCTGCATTCGTTCTTCAACGAGGTCCGGAGGGCCGCACTGAAAATGTGTTATCTTTTTCGCCGTCAGAATTAGCTAAACATTTTCCAATATCCATCTTTTGGAAAATGTTTAATGCTCACTGACTGTCTAGCTTTCATTTCAGTGATTATTAGCGTGCTGGAGACAGTCAAGAAACGGTATGAATGTCCCTTATCATTTTTACAACATTTCTATTTGATTTTAGTCATTTAAAAGTATATTGAGTTTGTTTCCCGCCCCCCAAAAAATGTAATATATATAAGTTTGGACACACCTACTCATTCAAGGGTTTTTCTTTATTTTTACTATTTTCTACATTGTAGAATAACAGTCAAGACATCAAAACTATGAAATAACGCATATGGAATCATGTAGTAACCAAAAAAGTTTTAAACAAATCAAAATATTTTATATTTGAGATTGTTCAAAGTAGCCACCCTTTGCCTTGACAGCTTTGCACACTCTTGACATTCTCTCAACCAGCTTCATGAGGAATGCTTTTGCAACACTTAAAGGAGTTCCCACATTTGCTGAGCACTTGTTGGCTGCTTTTCCTTCACTCTGCAGTCCTACTCATCCCAAACCATCTCAATTGGGTGGCCATGCTGGTTAAGTGCTGGTTAAGTGTGCCTTGAATTCTAACTAAATCACTGACAGTGTCACCGGCAAAGCATCCCCACACCATCACACCTCCTTCTCCATGCGTCACGGTGGGAACCACACATGCAGAGATCATCCGTTCACCTACTATACGTCTCACAAAGACACGGTGGTTGGAACCAAAAATCTCAAATTTGGACTCATCAGACCAAAGGACAGATTTCCATTGGTCTAATGTCCATTGCTCGTGTTTCTTGGCCCAAGCAATTCTCTTCTTCATATTGGCGTCCTTTAGTAGTGGTTTCTTTGCAGAAATTTGACCATGAAGGCCTGATTCACGCAGTCTCCTCTGAACATTTGTTGAGATGTGTCTGTTACTTGAACTCTGTGAAGCATTTATATGGGCTGCAATCTGAGGTGCAGTTAACTTTCATTCACTTATCCTCTGCAGCAGAGGTAACTCTGGGTCTTCCTTTCCTGTGGCGGTCCTCATGAGAGCCAGTTTCATCATAGTGCTTGATGGTTTTTGCAACTGAACTTGAAGAAAATGTCAAAGTTCTTGACATTTTCTGAATTGATTTACCTTCATGTCTTCATGTAATGATGGATGGTTGTTCCTCTTTGCTTATTTGAGCTGTGCTTGCCATAATATGGACTTGGTCTTTACCAAATAGGGCTATCTTCTGTATACCACCCCTACCATGTCACAACACAACAGGTTAGCTTAAACGCATTAAGGAGGAAAGAAATTCCACAAATTAACTTTTAACAAGGCACACCTGTTAATTGAAATACATTCCAGGTGACTACCTCATGAAGCTGCTTGAGAGAATGCCAGAAGTGTGCAAAACTGTCAAGGCAAAGGGAGGCTACTTTGAATAATCTATTTTTTTCACTCAAACCACCCGCAGGCCCTGATTTAGACTATTGAGATGCACCCGTGTGTGCGCCACTACACTCTTACCTCGATGGCTTTCTGGTAGATAGCTCTGGTGTAGGTGACGCCGTAGATCTCTGCAGCCCTCTTGATGTAGATGTTGAACATGTGATGCCTCTCCGTGTTGTCCACCGCCTGCGTGGCTCTTTCGTACACCGCCATGGCATGACGCGCCAACCCAAACTCCTCCTCCAGTTTGGCGTACAGCAGGTAGATGGCTGTCAATCACAACAGAAAATAGTTCACTCGTCATTCCTGTAGCTGGGGGGGGATAGTACCACATAAATAAGAAGCCATTATTACAAATAGATACCAGCAGCAAACAAAGATACATGAACACCCTTTTCCTACTATCGTGCCAACCTGAACCGTACGGAGCTGGCTCAGTCATGGTCTTTTAACATCGGTGATTCCCAGCATGGTTCCTGCAAATGTGGTGGATGTGTAACCAGGCCAGCACAGTACAGCTCGTCTTGGTAGTGTGAAAAGGACAGTATTTTCCTTGGTGCTTCTCAGTAGCTAAAAAGCAACTGTGGTGACGACTTTGCTTTATCAGTCAGGAAATTATTTTTGCATCACACTTAGACGTGCAACGCGTCATAAACATGCATTAGACATAAAAACGTACGGAAGTCACGAAGACAACAAAGTCCCTTACTCTTGGCGAACTTGGCTGGACAGCCATCCAGCGCTTGCTCAAACAGGTCCCGGGCCCTCTCCAGCTTCTTGCCCCCGTAGCGGTCGATGAACTTGGTGAGGTAGGTGTTCCAGATGTCATAGACGTTGGGCCACCTGAAGAGGGCGATGCCGCGCTCGTACGCCTGTAGAGAGCGCATGGAGACCATCAGCAACGGGGATTTAACAACTGATCGAAATGATGTAGTTTTAAGGGTGGAGGCACGGTCAGGGTCTTGTTCAGTAGGGTACTCAGCCCTGAACACGACCCAGTTTGAATGCAGTATGAGTTAGTGTTGATATGCTGTGAAACGTTAGACTGGTCCCAGTTCAGGCATTGTGATAATGACCATAAGAGTTGTCAAGACAGCACAACTGAACTGGGACCAGGCTAGTGAGATGTGTGCAGCAGGGCAGGTGGACGGTGTCACCTTGAAGCTCTCCTCAAAGTAGTTGTGCTCCTCCAGGAACATGGCGTAGTTGATGATTATCTGGGGCGTGGCTATGCGCAGGTCAATGATGCGGTCGTACACCGCCTTGGTGGACTGACGGGGAGAAACGACCAAGACAAAAGGCAGGGTTGTTAGTTATATCGTATGGTCATTACATGCGTTGCTGTTACACGTTTTGGTTGTTTCATTGTTTGGTCCCTAAAACTGGGTCATCACTATGCACAAGATGCATTTTCAGTTTATCCTATTCTAACACGATTTCATCTGAAAGAAGAGCTCATGGAATACGCCAACCGTATAAACCTACACAATGTTAATCAATACAATCCAGAAACCATGATGAAGGCTACTTGCTGCCGAAATGTTGGTTGACTATTGTTAGGCTGTGTATACACAGGTAGCTGCATTTTGATCTTTTGACCAATAAGATCAGATCTTTTGCCAATAATGGGGCAAAAGATCCGATTTGGGCTGGTTGTGTAAACGCAGTCTTAGATGTGTTGCATCAAAGCTACCTTCTTTTCCTTTCTAAAGCAGTGCAATTGAAACACAACGAAGACAGATACCTTAGAGGGAAATATGAAGAAAGTACCTGGAAGGTTCCCATACTCTCCTCCAGGTCAGCCAGCATGGACCAGACCTTCAGAGACTTGTACACTCTGTTCTGCACCGGCTCTGACACGTCAAAGTACTCCGCCTTCTTGGACGGGATAGCAGTTGCTTTCTACACAATTGGAAAGAGAGAAAGTCAAGGGATATTTACACAGAGACATGCATCCAGTACTCATTCATCGCTATTCCCCAGATCGTTGCTATAAATGAGAATGTGTTCTCAGTCAACTTACCTTGTAAAATAAGGGTTAAATAAAAATAAATAAAAATCTGCATCTATAGACAGAATATTTTGAAACTCTGAGAAAAGCAGTCTGCATCATAGAATTTGAGATTAGATGAGGGTATTCATTGATTGAAGTTATTAAATAAATAGATTAAAAACGCAAGTACATATCAGCTGCCCACACAGCAATGTTAAGCAGTTTAAAACGCATAAAAAATAATTCTGGATGACAGAAAAGTACAAATGCAAGTGTCTTTGGAGTGTGTGACAGATAGTGAGTCAGTATTTGTTGTGCCTGTGTTGCCGTCTCACCCTCAATATACGTAGCGCCTGTTCGTAGTTCTCATGTCGTAGCTCCATCTCTCCGTATTCACACCACACGCCAGCCAGGTCGTCGACCTGCTTGTAGTTCACCTTGGTGGCTTTCTCAAAGATGGTCCGCGCCTGATGGTTGGGAAAGTGGAAAAAAGAGAAAGAACATTTAAAAAATAAACTTAACTTCCTCTTGGGTTGAAGGGGAGAAGACCTGGGTAAATACTTTAATGCGCTTGCTTGGCGAGCTTGAAATGAAACCAATGGAATAGTCCCAAAAGTGACAATCCTACCCATTTGGCACTCCGGGCAGGCTCAAACGAACACTTGAAGTACGATTTCAACCTACGTGGGATGGGGAAACCTTAGTTTGAGACTCACGTCGTCTAGCTGCTCGTTCTCCTCGTAGAACTTGGCGAAGGAGACCCAGAGAGAGCTGGGTTTCCCTGTAGCCTTCATAGGGTCCACAGTCTGAACTGCCTCTGTGTAGGTGTTGATGATCTGAAAAAGAGGTTAACACACATTCTATACACTGTACATGTATGTGAGGAAGAGCATGCAAGGTACCTATTGCCAGCTAGAAAGACTAAGAAACAATTCTAAATGTGAAATCTGTAAACATGTATTAAATCGCTACTCTCTACCAATAACACAGATGTCAACTAGCTCAGTAAAGAACTGTTTTTCAGGATTTTCTCAAACCCTTTTCACATTATAATGCCGACCTGAACTGTACTGCGCTGGCTCGGATATTTTCATTTCACATCACGGTTCCAGCTAGAACAGTGGATGCGGAACCAGGCCAGCGCAGTACACCTTCGGTTCAGTAGTATAAAATGGGTATTAGAGACAGAGCCAAGGAGATGACACCGAGTCAGACTAGGGCTAAGAGCTCAGGGCCTGTATCCACAAAGAGTCTCAGAGTAGGAGTGTTGATCTAGGATCTGGTCCCGTCTGTTCATATAATCATATTCAGTATGATCTTAAAAAGGCCGATCCTGGATCAGCGCTCCGACTACGTGCCCACTTCTGGTTTCCGCTACCTGTCGTGGTTTCCCCTCGTACAGTTTGACCCTCTTATGCCATTCGTGGACGTTGTGGGGGTTCTGTCTCAGCAGCACACTGTTCAGCAGGAGGGGCCTGCGGGCGATCAGCTGCTCAAAGCGGGCCAGACGCAGCTCCAGGTCTATGTCCTCTGAGAGGGAAAGGGAACACGAGTTGAGCACGACGACAAAGGCAAAGCATTCACTTGCGGCTGTGATTCTCTCCCCCCCCCCCCCGTAATCTTTATTTACACAGGTTATTCTCATTGAGATCAAATCTATTTTTGCGAGAGATGGTGATACTCCACAATCCAGACACGCTGGGTGCATCTCAATACTCTAAAATGGCTGGCTTCCCAAGACTACTCTCCTTCGGTTACATTTACGTGTTATGTTGAAGAAACTAGCGCACCGGCATTTCCCTGCACCTTTTATACCGGCTGTAAACTGTGTACGTGACAAATAACACTTGATTTAATTCAATTTTTTACTCAAAGTACCAGCCAATATTGGAAAAACCAGTAACATGGATAACTAGGTCAGGAATCGATCTCTCTTTATACAGTTACTTGAGATCCGAGCAGGAGACGAGGAGAGTGACATTACTTTAGACTATTGAGATGCGCCCACCTTCTTCATCTTTCCCCATCTCGGAGGTAGTCTCCATCTTGGCAGCGATCATGCTCTCCTCAAACTGGGCGTAGCTGTCGTACACCTGGGTGAAATCTCTCACCGTCACCACCGTCAAGATGGCCTCCTCATACACATCACGAGCCTGGTGGGCCACAACACACAAGCATTCAAATTAGTCTGTGTGAGTGTGTGTGTGCATCCCAAAAACAGTGAATATATTTGGTAACACTTTACTTGAACTACATAACAACGTCGTAAAGCTTCATAACATGCATGATAGCTAGTCAAAACATGTCAAATATATATTATGACAAGGTTATGGTGGTGAGTTACCCTACAATCCTACATAATTTCTGGGGCGGCAGGTAACCTAGTGGTTAGAGTGTTGGACTAGTAACCGAAAGGTTGCAAGATTGAATCCCCGAGCTGACAAGGTAAAAATCTGTGGTTCTGCCCCTGAACAAGGCAGGTAACCCACTGTTCCTAGGCCATCATTGATAATAAGAATTTGTTCTTAACTGACTTGCCTAGTTAAATAAAGGTAAAATAAAAAGATAAAAAAATCTTACATCATTTCGAATGACCCTGATGCATGACGACAAAGTCAAAAGTGGACTATAAAGATGACATTGTCTATAGGACTCTGGTCAAAAGTAGTGCACTACAAAGGGATGCAACAATCCAGACCAGTACCTTTTCAAAATGTCCACTGCGGATGTAGTAGTCAGACAGGGAGCACCAGAGTTTGCCCAGCTGGTCTGTGAAACGAGTGAGGCCTCCACGGATGATGGCCCCAACATTCAGAGAGTTCACCTTGTCTGGGTTCTGAGAGATCAGGTCACACAGCTCGTGCCATAGCTGTTAGATATCAACCACACAACAACATGGGGATAACGTTAGATATCAACCACGCAACATGGGGATAACGTTAGGTATCAACCACACAACAACATGGGGATAACGTTAGATATCAACCACGCAACATGGGGATAACGTTAGGTATCAACCACACAACAACATGGGGATAACGTTAGATATCAACCACGCAACATGGGGATAACGTTAGGTATCAACCACACAACAACATTAGATATCAACCACACAACAACATGGGGATAACGTTAGGTATCAACCACACAACAACATGGGGATAAGGAGGATGAGCCAGACGTGGTCTTACCTGGTAGTTAGACTTGCCCTCTTTGGATACAAAGCTCTCATCGTTGACAACGGCTGCCAGACGCACTGCTGCTTCATCCAGCTTGCTGCAGGAACGCAGGTAATCTATGTACTCCTCTGCATTCTCTGGGGACAGCTGCAGAGAAAGAGGGGGAGAGAGGGGCTGTTGCAGAAATAACTTTGTCATTTTGAGAAATATAGACTTTTGACGCGGTAGAACTTACTTGACAACCAATATATAAATGTAGCTTTCTTAATCAACTATATATCTAATAACTCTGGAATACCTCACTGCTGCTTGTGGGGAAGACTAGAAAATGCATTTAGCCAAGAGAAAATCTTTTGAACGCATGTATATTGTCCTGTTCATTCCTTCAAATAATTAATTAATAAATAAATAATTAAGAAATCTCTAGGGTTATCAGGGTAATGTATAGAGTTCATTCCAATATGAACCCTAGAAGTCAGAGGTCTCCTGACCCAAATATTCTGAAAATCTTTCAGATTTCTAATTATATATGATTTGGAGATAACACACACAAAGCTACCATCGCTGCAATGTTATCACACGTTCGGCAACTCTAGGGACAGGGCCAGTAAGTAAGCTTTGTCCAAGCCAGAACAGCACAATCTAGGTACAAAAATCACAGACAGTCTGATTTACGGACTAATAAGGTTGAATAAAGAACGATAAAACCAACATTACAAGGACTAACTTCCAGTGGACTGGATCGCGTCAAACCTTGCTGTAAAATAAGAAGCTGAGAAAACTCTGGAATCAAAACAGGTTAGGCCGACCAATACAGGTTACTCAGAGAGGTTTCAGAACCCAGGTGAAGGATGAAGGCTACTGCATTTCTGATGGCGTCTCTGAGCAGCTGTCTGTCAATGGCACAGGAGGACACCCCAATGACTGAACATGAGGTGGAATGCACTACAGAACTACAGAACTCATGCTACATGTTGACTCTAATTACAGAATTCAGAGTCATGGAGGAGAAACTGCAAACCACAGTGGAAAAAACGGCAAACAACAGTGGAAAAAACGGCAAACCACCGTGGAAAAACTGCAAACCACGATGGAAAAACTAGGAGCCATGGAAACCAAGCTAAAAGTAATCGAGAGCCAGCTTGAGGAGCTGAGAAATAAAGAGAAGACAAAGGTGCTCTTCTCCGCTGTCCTGAGAGAGACTGGAAAAATAGGGCCCTTCAGCCAAGACTAACCTGACCTACAGCAAGGTCGTCACTAACATCGGCAACGCCTAAAGCCCCCGGCACAGGAGTGTTTGCAGCCCTGTAAGAGGGGTCTACTACTTCAGCTTCTTCTTTCATGCTGGAGGATCTGAAGACTCCCACACAACCCTGTTCAAGAATGGAGAGTGTATGCCTATTACATCTGACCCCAAGTCTAGTACTGATACAGCAGATAACGGGGGGTAACGCAGTCACGCTACAGCTTGGGGTGGGAGATCAGGTCTACATACGCCTAAGGGCCAATGCACATGTGTGGCCTTCTCACACTTCCTTTAATGGTTTTCTGCTCAGCCAAGTGTGAGCGGCACATAGCCTGCTTTCACACATTTATTGTTAACACTGTCATCTATTCCAGGCCTACCTTCTATGTTGCGTGATATCTTGTCGGTTTCCGATGTGATGTGTGGTTGGTGTTGTTATAATCTCATAACCAGGACACATTGTTATCACCATGGTTGAAATGAAATAAAAAGTGTTTATTAATGCGAATTCTGATTTATCCTGTGACTATCTTCCATAAAGAGAGGCTTCAGTTGCTTCAGCTTTGGGAGTAGTTCAATCACAGAGGAGCAAATCTTCTAGAAATGTCCTCTTACCTTGAGGTACCTGCGATAGACACGGATGGCGGTCTCAGGCAGGGGCAGGTTCCGGGCAAAGCGGAGGTACAGGGGCCAGATGCGAGGGTGCTGAGTGACGGGCAGGGCTCGGAGTGCTCGGTCAAACGTGCGTCTGCTCCTGGTGATCTTACACTGAGCCACCAGGAACTGGCAGTAGTCCAGCCAGATCCTCGGCATCTAGGACAGTCACGGGAAGAACAAGTTATGTGGGATGCTATTCCTACAATCTCAGACGACAAAATTTACTTCCAAGTTAAAAAAAATTAAAATACTCTCACACACATAAATGTACTCTGTGATAGTCTGTGCCAATGAATGGAGAATGATATTCCTCAGAGCTTGTGTGAGTATTTTCTCTTCACAATGGATGGACGGACAACAGGACATAAGCATTAGCCTACCTTGTGCATGAAAACCAGTGCTCTTTCATGGCAGTTGTTGATCTCCTCGTAGGCTGGCTCCGTGATACACTTCCCTTTGACCTGTTTCCGTCTCTCTCTCAGGTAGTTGTACCATAACTTGTAACTGCAAGGTCACGTATGAACAATCCGTGAACACACAGTCATGACATTTAGCAATGGCTAAAACCCTAGCCAAGACACTGGTATGGTATTCAATAACAACCATTCTACGGTTTCAAATAAACCTAGATTATGGGATGATTTCCCAGAGACTGATTGACAAATGTTTTTAGTCCAGGACTAGGTTTAAGATTTGTCTAAACATCAGACTGTTACCATGGTTACTCCATGGATATCAGTCTGAAAGAAGTCGCTGTAAAAAAAAAGTAATATTCTCTGTAAGCCAGAATGTTGAATACAATGATATTTAAACATACGGTTGTCCATGCTGTTGGTTCTTTTGGAGGTAGGAAGTGGAGATAAGGTAACCACATGAAAGTGTTGTTTACCTCACTTTTTGCGGCGCCGGAAGGTTCCGTTGCTTGTATTTTACATCTACTGACTCATTTCACGTTATTCACAATATGTAAACAATAGCCAAATGTAACCGAATGTTGTTGACCAAAGCCCGTTCCCTCGCAATCAGCTGGAAGTTTGCCAGCTGTTTGCGTGGGACAACGTCTGGTCTGTGCTTTGTTTAATCTCGACCATTGTCGATATATTGCGGAAGTTGCGTGCAAGTTGTGTCAGCATTGAAAATACAAACCAGAAATACAAACTGACATACAGACCAGCGTACTGAAAGTCAGGTTAATAACACTACTCTGTGGATATTTTGTCTCAGATTACATCCTACATTAGGACAAAATCAGCAGACAACTGGTCAAGTACGTTTAAATAAAGTTTATTCAACAATCTGATTTGTGATGGAACTGTTCACAAAAAGTGAGTCTACATGTTAGAGACGAGAGAGGAGTGTTCCATTCTCGGATTCGTTGAAAAGCTAGTTCAAGTTGTGTCCTGGAAACCGTCCTTACATGTGCAACAGTAACTGTCTGTGAAAATGTTCCTGTCTCTAGTTACAGACAGACTACAAACAGTCTGCGACATGACAGTATTATCCATAAACCTTTAGCAGTGTTTTCCTATTCTGGCCCTGGGCACCCAGGGGGGTGTATTTTGGGGCAAAAACAAAACGATACACGGCACCATTTTGGGTCCACAGGGCCAGGATTGGAAAACACTGCATCTTGCTAGATGTAGAAACTTTGCCTCTACCTGCCAGGTAGCTCTTTCAGAGCTCGTTCATAGATCATGTTGAGGATGGACTTGATTCCATTCTGTTTGAACTCGATGTAGCGCATCCAGCACTTGACCGAGTACGGATTCCTAATGATCTCCTCCTCATAAGGCAGGTCATCTTCCTCCTGAAAAAGCCCACCACCAACACAGCAAAACGGTCAACAGGAAGCCTTCTCTCCTTCGAACAACGTTGGACACCTTTCTCTCTTTCAAAAAATGCTGCACTATTCTCAGAACTAGTGCAACGTTGTTCGAAGGATAGAAAGGGCTACAAGATGGCCGGACAATAGAACGAGTAAAAATTTGCCCAAGGCTGAAAAATGGCAAAATAACGTTGACTAAGCTGGAACACTAGGTCGAGCCCATAGCAAATGAATGGAACGTTCGCAGAGCCTCTTCTGACTGGAGTGTCGCTTAGAATTCAATTTCGTGTAAATGGCACCAAAAATGTATCCCTTTTTATTTTACCACTACAATCTGCTGTTAGATAGTAATGTAGAAAGTAAACATCCGCATCGAGCTTATGTCTGCATAACGAGGAAATAGGGAAAACAATGGCAACTTTTGACTATTTCTGGTCTAGCGACCGATGACAGCAGAGTACGCTGCCCAACCTTAAGTAATTAGAAAGAGGAGATTATCCTGATTAAAATGGTGTCCGACTTGAAAAAAATCGAAATATACACATTGCGAGATATTTGGCAAAATAGACAGACATACCTATACTTCCCTATAGGAAACAATGGGACGACCTCAAGAGTTCCATGAGTACGTTTTTGTTGTTGTTTACATTTTAACTACCAGCAACGTGGGCAGTTCTCATTGCCAACAATAGCAAAGCATTTAATGTGTCCAGCCTACTACAATATGATGTAAAGTCACACACAGTAGCCTGTACAGTATCTCAAGGAACAATAATCTAGATACGTGTTATTGTCAGATAGATATAACGTTAGTTCGCCGGGGCATTCGAATCGACACATCCGAGGTCGAGGAGGCCGCAGACATATTATAGCATGCTAAGAACAATTCTACAACAAAATATCAATATTCATGAAATAACTTACAAACATGACGTCCGGTTTCCCATTTAGAGAGGGCATTTTTGTTTTTAAGATCAAAATTAACGCCCGTGGTGTCAAAAGTACCCCAAAATGTATGTATTGTTACTAAACTTCCTGACTCGTCCAACGTGTTCAGAACGTAGAACAAACCCCGCCCCCTTTTGGAAATATCATTGGGTAGTTCAACGGTCACTCAACAGACTATCCAATCATTAGCCACGAAGAAAACATCGTATGTCAGCACTCCAGCCCAGCAGGACGCGACACTGGAAAATATGATATGCTCGTGCATGGCCAAAACTAAAGGTGAAAGGTTACCAAAACGTCGACAAACACAAACGCGCTAGCTAGTCTGCTTGGATTATTTAAAATGGCTAAAATACAGTTGTTGAGAATGTTTCTCAACCAGCGTTTAACAGCAGCGGCTGAGGAGATATTTGGGGCTGTTGAGAAAACGATAGCAGAGTACCAGGAAGAAGTGTGTCGTTCAAAAGAGGAGAACGGCCGTTTACAGAGGCAGCTTGATATCGTTCTCAAACCACAAGATATACAATTACAAAGGACAGGTTTGTCACTAGCTATTATATTTTTCCTGTTGACATTAATATTATGCGACATTGGCAATCATTTTTTATTACATTTGAGCACGAAACACATGTCCTGCTGAAAGACACGTTTTGTATTATGTTGCATACATGTAAATGTAATTATGGTCTCATGTCAGCTTTTACTTTTTTGTTTATCCTTCTCTCCAGACCTCCAGCAGCTCTCTCTCACTGTCTTCGAAGAGGAGGTTCCCAATGAGCAGCAACACTGTGAGCAGGAATGGAGCCCCAGTCTGGGGCAAGAAGACCCAGAGCCCACTCAGATTAAGGAGGAACAACAGGAGCAACACAGGACCAGTCAGGAGGAAGAGTTTCATAATGACTTCTTCATAATTAGCTCTAATGACTGTGTGAAAAGTGACTATGATCAGGAAGAGGACTCATGTCAGCCCTCACATCTTTACCAAACCCAAAGTGTGGAATATGAACGGGGAGCCTCTCTAACAAGCACTTCAATGGAACCGATCAAAACAGAACCCGATGGAGAGGTCTACATGTCATTAGAACCAACCAGGGAACCTCAGCCCCTCTCTGCGGTAAATCCGGTCTGTTCTCCAACCCCAAGTAAATACAGGGAAGGTGTCATTGAAGAGGAAAAAGAACCTTGGATTAGGTTTAAGCCACTCAAATCGAAGAAAGCACAGAAAATAACAAGCCATAGCTCCAGTATGTGGAAAAAAGGAAGGAAATCCTCAGAGTCATCCCATATGAACCCACACAGTCAAAGCCTTACTACTCCCTGTTGGTGTGGTGTGTGTGGAAATAAATGTTACTCTGTGAGTATTTTAATAAAACATACGCGAGAACACACAGAGGATATAGGCCTAGATTGCCTTTGCGGTGTCTGTGGAAAACACTTTGAGTCCAAAGAAATTCTGATTGACCATCTCCAAACTCACATGAAAAATCTTTTTTGTCACTTATGTGGTCAATGTTTCAACTGGACTAGTAATCTGAAAAGACACATGATGATTCACACAGGGGAAAGACCCCATCGGTGCAGTGACTGTGGCAAAGGCTTCAGGTCGAGTGATTGTCTGACAAAGCATAGTAGGATTCACACAGGGGACAAACCGTTTCCTTGCCCGGTTTGCCACCGTGGTTTTAACAGACGAGATAACCTGAAAGTGCATATGAGAGTTCACACAGGGGAGAGACCGTATATGTGTTCTGAATGCTATAAATGTTTTGCCACGTTAACGTCACTGAATAAGCACCAGACAATGCACAATGAGGAACGACCGTATGCGTGCATCGATTGCGGTACGCGCTTCAAAGCGCTTGAATCCCAAAGAAGGCACATGAAGAGTGTTCACAACAAGAAGGAGAATACAACATGACAGTGCCTTGTATGGGTTATGGTATCAGAAGATTGAGGCGCATTCTAACCGCCATTGGACCGGAGAACAACCCTTTAGGACAGACGCATTGCATTATGGAATCTGTGCCGTAGTTAACATTACCTGTTACTTGTTAGTATCCATAACCCATTAGTTTACAAAAGGCAAATAGCAGACAGAGGTTATTTATGTGCCTGTGTTTCTATAAAGAGTTGCATTCTGTAACTTGTTGAAAGCCAAGCTCATTTTATTTTCATAAATCCACCGTGGGATGCATTTAATTGGCTGGCAGGATGGATCCGGCATAACCCAAATCCAGGCCTAGGCAAACCCAACCACCGAACTGGTCTGTATAGATTAGATCTGATGTTGACCTGTTATGATAGGAATGAAAATGATCTTCAACATTCTGAATAAAGTTTGCATTTTTGTTCTCAATCTAAACTAGTCATTCATTTGTGTGTTATTCTGCTTTTCTCCATTCCCATTGGTGATTTGAGAGACTTCCGTGGCACATTTGGCCTTTGACTGTGATGCTGCAGACTGAACCTACGCTATTATCTGTAAGTCTCTGAACACATGACTGAATTCACCCTAGGACATTCTTCAGAAAGGACTTGGCATGAATTCAAAATTCAATGAGAAGCAATAGAATTTAAACCAATCATGTATTTTTAATTGGATAGCTATTAACACTGACTGACAACTTGCTGTTCAAAACAAGAAGTTTCGCATAATGCTACATTCTTGCCTGCAGCTCATCATAAAATACATAGCATTGCTGAAAAATATGACGTGATATATATATATATATATATATATATAACATTTGCAAGACATTTGAGATTCTGATATGGTGGTGCTGTTCCAGACATTCCTTTTTATTTTTCTTCAATGGGGATGCACATCTTGGAAGATTAAAACACATAGGAACACTTCACCAGGCTTTGTGAGATCTGATCATCTGTGCAACACGATTGCAATAAACACGACCTGGAACAGACCCTGCAGGTCATCTATGAATGTTTGAATATCTTGGCCATGTACTGTTATAATCTCCACCCGGCACAGCCAGAAGAGGACTGGCCACCCCTCATAGCCTGGTTCCTCTCTAGGTTTCTTCCTAGGTTCCTGCCTTTCTAGGGAGTTTTTCCTAGCCACCGTGCTTCTACACCTGCATTGCTTGCTGTTTGGAGTTTTAGGTTGGGTTTCTGTACAGCACTTTGTGACATCGGCTGATGTAAAAAGAGCTTTATAAATACATTTGATTGATTGATTTCCACCCTAACTTCACTTCTCTGAGCATGACAAAGATGTCAGGAATTGCTTGGCTCATTTCACTTTCACGCAAAGACAAACAAACAACAATAACAGACAACGATAAATACAAAACAATGAACAAAAATTGTATTTACATCAACCCCTGCAAAAACAACTTGCAATTTGTCATCTCTGTACTGCAGCTCAACCTATCGCATCTCTTGATATTCTACATTCGATTGCCAACTATCTTTTCCTGCCTCCTTCCTGTCTTTCCTTCCATCCCCTTTCCTTCTCTAGATCTCCTCTCCCCTTCTCCCCCTCTAGTCCCAGACCCTTCTGGAGCTGTGCAGTGTCCACTTTCTGGATCAGGTAGAAGTAGTCTTTGTCTGGGATTATGAGGCTGGTCATGGGAGGCGTACGACTAGGGGACTGATGCCTCTGTGCTCCCCGATGAGGAGACACCGGTCTTGGTTGAGGATCTCTCTGCGCTCCTATTGTGAGGTGTGGCCGGTCTGGAGCGGGGCTGCCTAGGGGAATCTCAGTGAGGGGATGAGGGTCCGGAGATATAGTCCTCATTGGGGACCAGGTTGAGGGATAGGGTTCTTCCTGGGGTTAGGCTCAGAGTGAACCAGAGCCTCTCATGGGGTCCCAAATCGAGGTACATTTCTGGTAAGGAGCATGGCATTTGGTTGTCGGGCCTTGCGTCCCTGAGTGACAGAAACGGAAAACTAATTGTAATGTGTATTCTATTGCATTCTTAGTTCTATAATTGCATTCTGTAACTGCCTTTATGAGTTCCCAAATGAGTAATCAACAGTCTTGTTGGGTGACGTTTTACTTGTTGACCACAATACTGACATACGGTATGACCACACTCTTCAAACAAGCAGACTGTCACCAACATCATGCATAAGCTTACCTGTTGTGGAGTGAAGCACATGGACAACCTCTACGTTACCTTTAGGGAGCAAATAACACAGTTATTGTAATTTAAAAAAACAATACAGACAACAATACAACTATTCTTTCAGAGTTCAGACGTTGAGTAAAGCAAGCATTGAATAAACTGATTTAATCATGCTTTCAAAATACAAGCGTGTGATGGTGGGAATGTACAAGAAGTCAAGTGAACAAATCAACACGCATCCATAATCAATAGACATCTGTTTATCAAAATGTGAATGAAATATAAGAAAACACAAATATATTTACTTGACCTCACCTGTTGCATAGTGACTTGCCTACCTACTACGCATATGAATACCTCTATATTGGTTTTCCTTTTTGTTTTAAATGTGCATGTGATGTTATCCCACTAAAGCAATAAACATTTCAAGTGAATATATTTACTTGAGCTGAGGGATCCTGTATGGTCTTGTATTCAGAGCCAGGGCTAAAGGAAGCTGATCTTGGTGTCTCTCTCTGGGAGTCTGCTGGTTCAGAAAAGACCTGGGTGGGAGAATCTGGTCTATAGTATCCCTGCCTGAGTGTGAGTGGAGTCCCTTCAGTCAGGACGATCTGGGGTGTGGAAGACCATGGTGGCACATCTGCCTTGGAGCCCTGACAGAAATACAGAGGATGGACGTCATCATTAACACGTCACTGCTGTTGCTTTATACTCTAACCTAGGGGGCACCAATGTTGTGTATTTTTTACAATCTGCCACAATGCTTTTGGCTAGAAACAAGCCGTAAAATGCCAGAGGATGATGTGACTGATGCACATAGTCATATATGGCATGTCTCTATGACATTCAGAAGCTGAGCTACGACCTTCCAAAGTCAAGGAGTCAGAGAAATTGGACTTTGCTTGGGAAGTAATCTTATACAATGTGTGACTGTCAATATCAATTGGTCTAATCGCCGTCTATAAAAGAGAATACGTATAATTTCATTGAGAGTTCATATAAATTATCATAATAAAATGTATTTGGTAGCAGAATAACATTTAGGGAAAATCGAGTCTAGACTTTATTTTTTGGTGGTGTATTTAATATGGGCCCTGGGTGGGAAAGGTTAGGAACACCTGCTCTAACAGAGTAAGTTCTAGATTATTGCATAATTCCAAATCAAGCAAAGCACCTACTCCCTTGGCACTCCTGTGTATGTGAGAGGATTTGACAGGTTTAAATGGTAATTGCTTCATGTTGTTTTTCTGGGGACATTTGTATGGTTAAACAGTACAAATACGACCTACCCAGATTGATCAAGGTGGCGAGACACAAGTATAGGAACAAAGTGGAGGAGCAATTCAGCGGGTCGGATATGAGGCGTTTGTGGCAGGGGCTTCAAACGAGCACGGTTTACAAAAAGAAAGCCAGTCATGTCGGGACACCGACGCCGCACTACCGGACGAGCTAAACACCTTTTTCTCACACTTTGAGCAAAACGACTCTGAGCTGTCGAGGAGAGTCCCTGAGGACAACGAAGGCTACGTGCTTACGGTGTCCGCGAAGTCATTAAAACATGTTAACCCTTGCAAGACTGCCAGCCCAGACCGCATCCCTAGCTGTGCCCTCAGAGCATGTGCAGACCAGCTAGCTGTTGGGTTTCCTGACATTTTTAATCTCTCTCTAGCTCGGGCCGTTATCCCCACCTGCTTCAAGATGTCTACTATCCTCCCAGTGCCCAAGAAAGGGAAAGTAACTGAACTAAATGACTACTGACCCGTAACACTCACTTCTGTCAATCATGAAGTGCTTCGAGAGGCTAGTCAAAGACTGTATCACCTCCTCAACACACTCAATCCTCTCCAATTCGCCTACCGCCCGACAGATCCTCGGACGACACAATCACCATTGCACTGCACACTGCCCTCACCCTCCTGGACAAGAGGAATGCATACCATAGCGCCATCTAAGCTCACCACAATGCTCACAGCTCCGGGACTGAACTTCCTATGCAACTGGGTCCTGGACTTCTTGACGGGACGACCCCAGATGGTAAAGGGAGACAAGATGACCTCCTCCACACTGATCCTCAACACGGGGGCCCCACAAGGGTGCGTCCTCAGTCCCCTCCTGTACTCCCTGTATACCCACGACTGCGTGGCCTTACATAGTTCCGACTCCATCATCAAGTTCATTGACGACAGGACAGTAGTAGGGCTTATTACCAACAAAGACGAGACGGCATACAGGCAGGAGGTTGCCAGGTAAACAACTTCTCCCTTAACTTCAACAAAACAAAGGAGCTGATTGTGGACTTCAAGAGAAACCAGGCAGCGTACGTCCCCATCCTCATCAACGGGACACTGTGGAGACGGTCAAAAACTTCAAGTTTCTCAGCGTACACATCTCCAAGGAGCTGAATGGTCAAACCACACCGTGGTGAAGGCACGACAGCGATTCTTTAACCTTAGAAGGCTGAGTAAATGTGGCCTGTCCCCGAGGGTTCTCACAGTGTTCTACAGGATCACCATCGAGAGCATACTGTCGGCCTGCATCACAGCCTGGTACGGCAACTCCACCGCCGCTGACCGAAAGGCACTACAGAGGGTGGTATGCTCGACCGAACGCACCATTGAGTGCACACTGCCTGCCCTCCATGACACCTACAACACCAGTGTCACAGGCGTCAAAGTGAGTAGACCAAGGTGCAGCATGGAATATGTTCATCTTGAGTTTAATGAAGAAGAATGAACACTTTACAAATTAAACAAAAATGACAGCAGACAGTTCTGTCAGGTACTTACGACTAAGCGGAAAACAACTACCCACAAAAAAACAAAGGAAAAACAGGCTGCCTAAGTATGGCTTCCAATCAGAGACAATGATAGACACCTGCCTCTGATTGGAAACCATACCCGGCCAAAACATAGAACACAAAACATAGAATGCCCACCCACCTATCACACCCTGGCCTAGCTAAACAGAGAAAACACAGCTCTCCTAGGTCAGAGCGTGACAACCAGGTGTCTCAGGAAGGCCAAAAAGATCATCAGGGACCTCAGCCACCCGAGCCACGGCCTGTTCTCCCCACTTCCAACACAGGCTTATCATGGTAAAAATGAACAGACTGGCCAATAGCTTCTACCCCTAGACCATCAGGCTGCTGAATAGCCACCAATAGTCAGCTACCTGCTCCCCTTGTCCCCCTCCTACCCCTTGGAAGTAGGGGCTAAAATGTGCTCCCTTTTGGGTAGAAAAACACTGGGCTAGGGCTTGATTTGGAAGTCAGAATAGGGCCTACCTGGGGTGTGACAGCTGGATCAGGTCCAGCCTTTGTCTTCACCCCATCCTGATGACCAGCAGAAGACCCATGTATCCCTGGCAACAAGGGAAGGGTCACTCGCTGGTCAGCAAGCCGATGACCCTGGGTGTTGGCCAACAGGTTAAAGAACCGGTCAGCATCTTGTCCTATCAGAAAGACAGAGAGCGAGAGAGAGGGAGAGAGAGATAAATTGAGAGTGGTAGGGAGGGAAAGAAAAAGGGGGAGGAGCGAGAGAGAGAGAAAGAGGGGAGGGAGAGAAGACAGAAAAATCAATACCAACTTTTCCAAGATGAATAGAAAGCACTACTGGCAGCTGTTTGTCTGTATATCTGCAATTTCAGTACAGCACCACCCTTAGTGGTGTCATAAGAACCCAGAAACATCCGGTTTTCAGGGATAAAGTATCTTCAACCTAGCTTCCTTTCCCCCTGAAAACCTGATGTGAGGACCCCTCAAGGGCTTTTCTTTAACACCTGCTACGTTAGGTTAGTACAGTACTGACCTGAGGGTATAGTAGTGGAGTGGGTTAGATCGTCTGTACAGAGGCTGACTGCAGGTCACAGACTTGTCTTGTTGTCTTCAGTGTCGTACTAAATTATCTAAACTAATAATTCCAGTCATTATTAAATAACATATACCATATTTGAGTCCCACCTTGAACGAAACATTACTTTTACTGTTAAATGAAGCCTTTATAAGCCTGTATAGATGCTTCACTCAGAACCAGAACCGGTGTCATTTCAGCCATTGATAAAGAAAATACAGTATATGGGGGACTATTTAGGTCCCACTTCAAGCTACACCTAATTTGTAAGTCTTACTGAAGCATTCATAAGACTTTTATAAGGCATACATATGATATATATGCCGTTTAGCAGACGCTTTTATCCAGTGACTTACAGTCATGCATCTTACAGACGGGTGATCCTGGGAATCAAACCCACTCTCCTGGCATTGAAAGCACCATGCTCTACCAGCTGAGCTACAGAGGACCACAGCAAATGCCAGATGTAACACCAGATGTAGCGGCCTGTCATATCAACATTATCTAATATGAAACGCTATAAATGACTTGTGAAGCACCTTCAGGCTCTGATCAGTCCCTACACCCAAAGAAGGGCACTGTGTTCATCCACCTCTGGCCTGCTCCCCTCCCTACCTCTGCGGAAGCCCAGTTCCCGCTCAGCCCAGTCAAAACTGTTCGCTGCTCTGGCACTCCAATGGTGGAACAAGCTCCCTCACGACACCAGGACAGCGGAGTCAATCACCACCTTCCGGAGACACCTGAAACCCCACCTCTTTAAGGAATACCTGGGATAGGATAAAGTAATCCTTCTAACCCCCCCCACGCCTTAAAAGATTTAGATGCACTATTGTAAAGTGGTTGTTCCACTGGATATCATAAGGTGAATGCACCAATTTCTAAGTCGCTCTGGATAAGAGCGTCTGCTAAATGACGTAAATGTATGTGGTGTTTATGCTCAAAATCTATACACATTAAAACACATATTTATTTTTTAAGTGGGACAAATATTTGCTATTCAGACTGAGACATAATGCAGTATTAAGAAGTGAGGATAAGCATGTATAAGTAATTAAACTCAGTGGCATAAGGTCTCCAATCCTAAACAGGTTGGTGGTCAATAGCAATTACATTAAACAAAGACCTTCAACATCGATTGTGAAAGCCATAGAAATTAAAATGCATGCTACAACACAAAACGCATGCTTGATTGCCATAGAAATGGACATTAGAATGTCATGTATACAATCAAAATAGGGGCGGTTTCCCGGACACAGATTATGCCTAGTCCTGGACTAAAAATAATCTCAACTGAAAGTTTTTTTCCCAGACTTAATCTGCACCCGGTACCCAGACTAGTACTATGTTGATTTCTCCTGGCTTCAACACCAGGGATTCTCTTGTCAGCTAGAACATATGACAAAGAGTAACATGTATGCATTTTGTTTATTCAAAATTTGGACTAAAATACAAAGACATCAAAGGCCCAAACAACCACACTTCATCCCTTCCCTTATAAAACCTACATTATTATGAAAGTGCATGATTTCAGAGAAAGACACTACAGTAGTAAAGACATTCAGACAGATGAAAACAATAAATGTAACTCAGGAAAGGCACACAAGTATTTAAATGGTCCCAACACAGGTTACATCTCAATAGTCTAAAGAGGCCACTGCTCTTTACATCCTTTCGTTCATCAGCAGTGAGGACAAAAGGAGAGGACACCACTTTAGAATGTTGATATGCAGCCCATATTTGTACCTCAATTACAGTAGAAGACACAGATTCAAACAATCTTCATAATATAAGGGCAGTTTTAATTAAATATTCAGAGCAAAAGATGTCCATCACAGCCTTACATTAATACGTATGTACATCATTGGTTTTAATTCAAGCATAATTCAAATAAGAAAATTCAATAAAATATTGAAAATCACAAGACACTATCCTTTAATGACTACATCTTAAAAAAGGCACTTTCTTTTAGTCGTCTCAAACCCTGCAACAGACGAGTACACAAGCATCTCATGATGAACCCCTCCGTTAACAGCAGACCTGGGTTCAAATAGTATTTGTATTTATTTTTAACCGTGCTAAATTGAACTTGTCAAACCCAATAGAACCACTGGAATAGTCCTAAAAAGTGCAAACCCCACTGATCTGGCACTCCCGGCAGTCTTAATCAAAACACTCAAAACAAACGCAATTTGAATCCAGGTTTGTGTTCAGAGACATTCTCCCAGCAGACTCAGACCAGCTCCCTTCCAGGCCCGAGGAGAGAAGGGAGGGTTATATCTAGCTTTCAGGAGTTTAAACCAGGTCCAGCTTCTTCAGGTCATTTAGGAAGCTGGTGGGAGTGACAATGTGAGACGAACCTATAGAGAGGAGGGGAAATGACAACACAGGAAAATTAATACTAATTATATGGCGCTTTTCTGTAACCAAAAGACACTTACATTCATTGTGAAGATTCATGATGAAAATGTAAGGAGAGTCTCAGCGGCGCATTTACCGGACATGAAAAAAAACATGCTGGGGGATATACAGTGCCTTCAGAAAGTATTGACTTTTCCCACATTTCGTTGTGTTACAGCCTGAATTTTGAGATTTGTCGTTACTGGCCTACACACACACACACACACACAATACTCCATAATGTCAAAGTGGAATTGTTTTTTGAAATGCTTAAAAATGAATAAAAACATTTAAGCTGAAATGTCGAGTCAAGTATTCAACCCCTTTGTTATGGCAAGCCTAAATAAGTTCTTGAGTAAAAATGTGCTGAACAACTCACATAATAAAGTTCCATGGACTCTGTGTGCAATAATAGTGTTTAACATGATTTTTGAAAGACAACCTCATCTCTGTACCTCACACATACAATTATCTCTAAGGTCCCTCAGTCGAGCAGTGAATTTCAAAACACAGATTCAAAAGTTTTCCAATGCATTGCAAAGAAAGGCACCTATTGGTAAAAAAAAAAGCAGACATTGAATAATATCCCTTTGAGCATGGTGAAGTTATTAGTAACACTTTGGATGGTGTATCAATACACCCAATCACTACACAGATACAGACGTCCTTCCTAACTCAGTTTCCGCAGAGGAAGGAAACCGCTCAGGAATTCCACCATGAGGTCAATGGTGACTTTAAAACAGTTAGAGAGTTTAAATTGCTGTGATAGGATAAAATTGAGGACGGATCAACAATATTGTATACTGATTAAAAATAAAAACTCAACAAACAATTTCAAAGATTTTACTAATATACAGTTCATATAAGGAAATCATGACTGGGCTTGGGCGCACTGAGGAGCCAGGCCCAGCCAATCAGAATGAGATTTCCCCACAAAGGGCTGTATTAGAGATAGAAATACTCATCAGTTTCATCAGCTGTCCGGGTGGCTGGTCTGAGACAATAATGCAGGTAAAGAAGCCGGATGTGGAGGTCCTGGCGTGGTTACACATGGTCTGCGGTTGTGAGGCAGGTTGGACGCACTGACAAATTCTCTAAAACTACGTTGTAGACAGCTTACGGTAGAGAAATTAACATTAAATTATATAGCAACAGCTCTGGTGGACATTCCTGCAGTCAGCATGCCAACTGCACGCTCCTTCAAAACTTGAGACATCTGTGGCATTGTGTTGTGTGACAAAACTGCACATTATAGTGGCATGTTATTGTCCCAAGCACAAGGCGCTCCTGTGTAATGATCATGCTGTTCAATCAGCTTCTTGATTTACCACACCCTTCAGGTGGATGGATTATCTTGGCAAAGGTGAAATGCTCACTAACAGGGATGTAAAAAAAACAATTGTGCACAAAATGTAAGCGAAATAAGCCGTTTGTGCATATGGAACATTTCTGGGATCTTCTATTTCAAATCATGAAATATGGGACCAACACTTTACATGTTGCGTTTATATTTTTGTTCAGTATAGTTGCTCCAAAATACTAACCTAACTGACAGAGTGAAAAGGAGGAAGCCTGTACAGAATACAAATATTCCAAATCATGCATCCTGTTTACAACGAAGCACTAAAGTAATGCTGCATAAAATGTGGCAAAGCAATTCACTTTTTGTCTTGAATATAGTGTTGTTTGGGGAAAATCCAATACAACGCATTACGGAGTACCACTCCCCATATTTTCAAGCATAGTTGTGGCTGCATCATGTTATGGGTATTGCTTGCAATAGTTCAGGACTGGGGTGCTTCTCAGAATAAAAAAGAAACGGAATGGAGCTAACAGGAGGCAAAATCCTGGTGTAAAACCTGGTTCAGTCTGTTTCAACTTGACAGCAGGACAATAACCTAAAACACAAGGCATAATCTACACTGGAGTTGTTTACCAAGACAGTGAATGTTCTTGAGTGGCCGAGTTACAGTTTTGACTCAAATCTACTTGAAAATCTATGGCAAGACCTGAAAATGGTTGTTGAGCAATGATCAACAACCAATTTGACAGAGCTGAAAGAATAAGTGGACAAATGTTGCACAAACCAGGTATAGAAAGCGCTTAGAGACTTACCCAGAGGTGTAAGGTGCTTCTTCAAAGTATTGACTCAGGGGTGTGAATACTTACGGAAATGAGATATTTCTATACATTTCATTTTCAATACATTTGCAAAAATGTCTGAAAACATGGTTTTCACCTTGTCATTATGGGGTATTGTGTCCAGAGAGAAAAAAAATGTAATCTATTCAGGCTGTAACACAACAAAATGTGGAATAAGTCAAGGGGTGCGAATACTTTCTGAAGGCACTGTATGATCTTTTCGCGCCACCAGCAGGGGAATTCCAAAACGAGGGTACATGGTGTGTCGTCATTGTAAATAAAAT
Source organism: Salmo trutta (assembly GCF_901001165.1). Classification (NCBI taxonomy): domain Eukaryota; kingdom Metazoa; phylum Chordata; class Actinopteri; order Salmoniformes; family Salmonidae; genus Salmo; species Salmo trutta. Next base: position 5,650,724 of record NC_042988.1, read on the forward strand.
AAAAAATTCAACCGGCTTGCCTGGTTAAAGATAAGGTTAAATAAAATATTTTAAAAAAAGAGTACACTATTAAGTTTCAGTCCAACTATTGTGTTCCTTACCAATCAGGACCTCCCATTTTCCGTCAGTAGCTCGAGTGACCTCGTAGGCGGAGCGCATCTCGGAGTGGGACACACCGCCGATCATGAAGATGATGAGCCGAGGGCCGGAACGATACTCCGTTGGAGACTTGTTCTTGTGCCATTGTCCGAACCGCGCACTGCTGCAGTATGATACAAACATAATAAAACATGTACATTTCTAATTATGTAGAAATGATTTGCTGTGGTAAAATAAAACATGTACATCAGTGGTGGCTGGTGGCACTTTAAATGGAGAGGGTGGGTTCATAGTAAACGGCTCAAACGGGATACATGGAACGATATCAAACACATTGTTTTTAATGTGTTTGATAAAATTCCATTCACGCCACTCACCAGCCTCCTGTGATGTACTGTACATTGGTAATTATGTAGTCATCCAACGATCATAATTATATATCCATTACCAACAATTATGGATCTTAAATCAATACATGGTCATGGTGTAAATTGTCACACTATATTTTTTTATTATATAATAGATACCGTGGGTGGTGTAAAGCCTCAAGATAATATGATTTCACAAGATGGCTGGCCATGGTTAATGCACAGAATTAAAAAGAACATAGTATATTATAACCCAAAAATAAAGTATATTATATGTATGGGATAATCAACGAGGGGCTATGTAGATGTACTATGTGAATAATCCAAGATGCAGGGGTGCAATGAGGATATATTAAATATGATCTACATATACAGTACCAGACACCTACTCATTCAAGGGGTTTTTATTTATTTTTACTATTTTCTACATTGTAGAATAATAGTGAAAACATCAAAACCATGATATAACACGTATGGAATCATGCAGTAACCAAAAAAAGTGCTATATATTTTTATATTAGAGATTCTTCAAAGTAGCCACCCTTTGCCTTGATGACAACTTTGAACACTCTTGGCATTCTCTCAACCAGCTTCATGAGGTAGTCACCTGGAATGCATTTCATTAACAGGTGTGCCTTGTTAAAAGTTCATTTGTAGAATTTCTTTCCTTCTTCATGCGTTTAAGCCAATTAGTCGTGTTGTGACAAGATGGGGGTGGTATACAGAAGAAAGCCCTATTTGGTAAAAGACTAAGTCCATATTATGGCAAGAACAGCTCAAATAAGCAAAGAGAAACGACAGTCCATCATTACTTGAAGACATGGGTCAGTCAATCTGGAAAATTTCAAATATTTTTGCAATTTCTTCAAGTGCAGTCACAGAAACCATCAAGCACTATGATAGAACTGGCTCTCGTGAGGACAGCCACAGGAAAGGAAGACCCAGAGTTACCTCTGCCGCAGAGGATAAGATCATTAGAGTTACCAGCCTCAGAAATGGCAGCCCAAATAAATGCTTCAGAGTTCAAGTAACAGACATCTCAACATCAACTGTTCAGAGGAGACTGCGTGAATCAGGCCTTCATGGTTGAATTGTTGCGAAGAAACCACTACTAAAAGGACACCGCTAATAAGAAGAGACTTGCTTTGGCCAAGAAACACGAGCAACGGCCATTAGACCAGTGGAAATCTGTCCTTTGGTCTGATGAGTCTAAATTTCAGATTTTTGGTTCCAACCTCCGTGTCTTTGTGAGATGCAGAGTAGGTGAACGGATGATCTCCGCAAGTGTGGTTCCCACTGTGAAGCATGGAGGAGGTGTGATGGTGCTTTGCTGGTGACACTGTCAGTGATTTATTTAGAATTCAAGACACACTTAACCAGTATGGCTACCACAGCATTCTTTAGCAATACACCATCCCATCTGGTTTGCACTTAGGGACTATCATTTGTTTTTCAACAGGACAATGACCCAACATCTCCAGGCTGTGTAAGGGGTATTTGACCAATGAGGAGAGTGATGAACCTGGCCTTCAATCACCCGACCTCAACCCAATTGAGATGGTTTGGGATGAGTTGGACCGTAACAAGTGCTCAGCATATGTGGGAACTCCTTCAAGAGTGTTGGAAAAGCATTCCGGGTGAAGTTGGTTGAGAGAATGCCAAGCAGGTTCACACTGAGCACATGTGACAGACGTGACAGAGTCTGGAGACGCCGTGGAGAACGTTCTGCTGCCTGCAACATCCTCCAGCATGACCGGTTTGGCGGTGGGTCAGTCATGGTGTGGGGTGGCATTTCTTTGGGGGGCCGCACAGCCCTCCATGTGCTCACCAGAGGTAGCCCGACTGCCATTAGGTACCGAGATGAGATCCTCAGACCCCTTGTGAGACCATATGCTGGTGCGGTTGGCCCTGGGTTCCTCCTAATGCAAGACAATGCTAGACCTCATGTGGCTGGAGTGTATCAGCAGTTCCTGCAAGAGGAAGGCATTGATGCTATGGACTGGCCCGCCCGTTCCCCAGACCTGAATCCAATTGAGCACATCTGGGACATCATGTCTCGCTCCATCCACCAACGCCACGTTGCACCACAGACTGTCCAGGAGTTGGCGCATGCTTTAGTCCAGGTCTGGGAGGAGATCCCTCAGGAGACCATCCGCCACCTCATCAGGAGCATGCCCAGGCGTTGTAGGGAGGTGATACAGGCACGTGGAGGCCACACACACTACTGAGCCTCATTTTGACTTGTTTTAAGGACATTACATCAAAGTTGGATCAGCCTGTAGTGTGGTTTTCCACTTTAATTTTGAGTGTGACTCCAAATCCAGACCTCCATGGGTTGATAAATTGGATTTCCATTGATTATTTTTGTGTGATTTTGTTGTCAGCACATTCAGCTATGTAAAGAAAGAAGTATTTAATAAGATTATTTCATTCATTCAGATCTAGGATGTTTTATTTTAGTGTTCCCTTTATATATATAAATATATATAAAAAAAAAATATATATATAAAAAATATATATATAAAAAAAAAATATATATATATATATATATATATATATATATATATATATATATAT